>NC_069384.1:143781500-144406500 GCF_027475565.1 Acinonyx jubatus
GGTATGATAGTGGTGTCAGGTGAGGAAAATTCTTTGGATTTTTTTTTTGTCCCATAGGAATGTTTTTTTTTGTTTGTTTTCTTTTCTTTTTTGAGAATCTTTATCATTCAGAAAAACTAAAAGAAAGCTTTCTGAGATCAGTTCTATGGTTTTGCAGTACTCCCAACCGGAAACAAAGACAATTATGCTGGTGAAAGAGGATGGTCACCTGAAATCGAAAAATACCACTCTTGCCACACTCCAGTGACTTTAATACTATTCATAATTGAAAGCCTTGTCTAAAAAGCAATTAGCCGGCCCTTGGTTAAGGGGCCATCCTTAGAGAACCACTCCCTGCTCCAGTCTTTTCTCCGTAACCCATCTGGTTATGCTATTTCCTACTTCTTGCACCATCCCTACTTGAGACCCTGTAATAGATTTCCATTATTCTTTGGCTAAAGGAATTTAATATGGCCCATAAGCCTGAACATAGTCTTGCATAAAAATAAATATTTGTTGAATAAATAAATGAGCAAATGAGCATGCATCTAGAGCTTTAGGAATATGTCTTACAATTATAATTTTGTGTTATTATTTTTGTATGTACCAACACCCAGCTATGGGATCATTGTTAAGGTGTTTTTATGGGCTATGGTGTTGTTTTTTGGCTAGAATGAAGCATGGAATTTCCCTGCTCTTGGAAACAAACAAGGAAGATGGAGAACAACTGGCTGGATTGCCCTTCAGAATTCTGCCATGTAGGATTAAGAAAAGCTCCTTTGGCATCACAGGATCACATAGCAATGGAAGATTCTGTGAGTGCAATAGATACAGTAACTATAGCTGGCCTCATATTTCTGGTTTTGACTTGGTAAGATTTATTCAGGTGATTTCAGTGATGAGGGAACCTAACTCTGCTTGTCCTCTGCTTCTTCCCCTCATCAAAGTGCTTGCCTAAATCAAAATTTCAAGATTTGCAATTCATCAAGATGATTCTATGAGTGCATCATAAATTGGGCAGATTAGATTTTGTATATCTTTAGCTCCACAAATCATCATTTATGAGTTTCACCGTTGGGTGCAGAGTGATAAGAGAAATGTGGGAAATATGGGGACCAGGGTGAGATCATTTCATTTGAATTAGACAAATGAGACCGTGCTGGAAAGAAACACCCAATGTCTCTGGACAAATTTATGAAGTCAAAACAAAAAATAATTACAGTGCAGAAATGGCTGGTGCTGGATGAACCTGCTTCATTCCTAATGTTGGTTGGCAGCTCTTCATCCTGATTATTCCATCTGGAGATAATTGTGTGATATCATCCATAAAATTAAATCATAAATCAACCCAACTAGTGAATAGGCCAGCAAGCTGCTGAGAAAGCCACACGTAGGGAGTGAGACTTCTCATCTTAATGAGAGGTATGGGAGCGAAATTAAGAGAAGAAGACATGTAGAGGGTGACCCTCAGCATGTCCACAGCCTCACTTGCTTACAGCTGCCACCAAAGTCTATGCCTCAATAGTGCCAGAACAGCCAACATATTGCCTGCATTACCCACTTGCTGATGAGGAAAGAACGTTCTGTTCATGAAAGAAAATATGTATTGCTTTTTAAGGATTTCTGGCTTGAGTTGTAAATGCCCAAAATGAAAGCACTTTATTTCCTTTTTTGATGAAATGTTAACAGTGATAGAAAGCTTGTAAATGCAATAAGAATCTTATACATGAGCATTTGGTCCAACATCTTCTCTCGGCTTAGCTTTTGGAGGTTTGAAGAGTACACACCGTGGTCTTTGTTAGTAAGTGAGCTGTGGTCAATTTGCAGGTTATATTTGGAAAGCATTTTTCAGAGGGCAAGGTATAGTTTTAAGGCAATTAAGTATGATGCATAAAAGTGTAAAATAATTAAGGGGCACATTAATTGTATTACCGCATCAGCAAGGGGGTAATGCAGGCAATATGTTGGCTGTTCTGACCCTTTTGAGGCATGGACTTTGGTGGCAGCTGTCAGCAAGTGAGGCTGTGGACATGCTGAGGGTCACCCTCTACATATCTTCCTCTCTTAGTTTCACTCCCATACCTCTCATTGGTTAAGGGTCCACCTCTTGACTTTGGCTCAAGTCATGATCTCCTGGTTCATGAGTTTGAGCCCTGTGTCAGGCTCTGTGCTGACATTGCAGAGCCTGCTTGGGACTTTCTCTCCCCCTACCCTGATCTCTCTCTCTCTCTTTCTCTCTCTCACACACACACACAGACACACAGACACACACACACAAATAAATAAACTTTAAAAAAAGAGTAAAATAATTAAGATAAAGACAAAGGTATTGTTTAAATGGCTGCTGTTGATTTCCACAAGCGCATGCTGGGGTCAGCAAGAGAGAGGGGTCAAGAGTCAAAGGTCATCCCAGACTCCCTAATAGCTCATGCTGGAGCAAATGGACTAAGGACATGTATTTCTTTCAGTTGAGTCATTTGAGATGATAAATCCCATTGGCTTTGGAGATTCCACTTGCGACCATAATAAATGCAAAATCCAGCTGTACATTGAGTCTCTGAATTTTCAAAGTGGTAACGGGAACAGATGTTGAGAGTCTGGAGGCTTGTGAACATCTGTGGTAGGAAGGTCACTGTGCCACTCAGCAGAGATGCAAGTAGAAAACCAATAATGAAGATAAATGCTTTCTTGTGTTTTTTTTTTCTTTTTTCCCCCCTCTAAATAATATTAGGACCAGCAGAGCAAGAAAAATCACCAGCTCTGAAAAATGCATCTTCTTTTGTTTCATTCTCAGTTGTGTTGAGTACATGTAATGAACATACATTGAAAGCTATATATTTGTAAGTGTAGGAGTCTAGCTGGTTTTAGACAGTTTTAAAATGTGGCCAAATCAGAATATGAAAAATCTTCTTAGGAACAGATTCCATTTACCTATCTTGAATTATTTTATTCTCTTCATCTCCTGCCTCCCAAGAATCTTTGTTGTCTGTTCTTCATTTTGGCAAAACCCAACCAGAAACCAGAAAACCACATGAACCAATTTTATGGTAATGAACATTAGAATTCCATTTTATCAGGTTTATTGTATTAGTCAGGAGTCTTTTCAGCTGCAAACCTCAGGAGCCCAACTCAAGAGAAGGAATGTATTGTCTTATGTAAATATATCTAGATATGTCTCGAGAGGTAGACTGATTCAGGCATGGCTGCATCCTTCAAGTCTCAAATAATCCTCTCCTTTCCCTCCCTTTCCTTTTCCCTCACCCCTCTCTCCTCTTCCTATCTCCATTTTCATTTTCAACTATGGGTTCTACTTTTTGTTCCTCTGGTTTTGTTCTAAGTTAGTTATGGCCTTTCCATAAAAACAAAAAGCACTAAGTGGCTCCAGGCCTTAAGATCCATGATTTCCCAGAGGAAAAGAGTATATATTTCTCAGTCATCTCAGCAGACATAGTGCAAAGGAGTCATGGAGGGACATGGGGAATCATGGAAGATAATGTTAACCGGACTGAATGTGTTGCAATTTCCTCATAGCAGGAAGCTTTCTGAAATTTTAAAGCTGTAAAATGAAATGACTGGATCTTAATTTTAGAAAGATTGCCAGGTGGCAATGTGGAGAATGAGTTGGGATTGGAAGAAACTTGATTCTGGAAGAGGAGTGCAGGAAGCAGAAGGTGAAGGGTGAGGCAGAAGGACTAGAAAGGATAAAAAGCAGAGTCAAAAGGCCTTGGAGGAATACAGCTGAAGCAACTTAGCAACCAACTAAATGTGGACAAATGAAGATAAAGGGAAATTAAAGACACCATCAAAGTTTCCAGTATAGAAGACTGAGGGGATTTTATGGTCATTTACTGATAGGCAGAGACATCACCTAGCACTGAATTTGAAGGTGCTCCTTCTTTGTAGGTATTTAAAAGTAATTTTTCTCTCCCCCTGGGTAGAAATACCAACACATCTGATACTTCTTGCATTCCACTCATAGCAGAGAAATTATGCAACAGATTTTCGTCAACATTCAAGTTTGGAACTAGGATAATGTTTTTATCAATGGAGCCTTTATTCAATCCTTCAGGCTAATTCCATTAAAAGATATCAAATGTGTGAATATTCCTTCTTGGCTTTGAATAACTCAGAATACTGATGTTATAAGTATTAGATTTGCCTCCAAATAGTGTGTACTATGATTGATTTTTTAATTGTTAGTTACTTATTATTAATAACTAATTACCTGGAGGAAGACATTTAGGAAGTATCTGATCTAGCCCACAGGTGATGCAGTGTTCAGTACCTAACATGGTAGGCAAGGAAGAAAAGTGGGACCAGTAAAACCTTACTGACAAAACCAGATGGTGGCCAACTTTAGTTTGCCAATTTAATGTTTAAATATTGAGTCATATTACCTATTTTGATTACTGAGTTTTTGGTACTTCTTGTATATATGTAAGTATGTCTGTTTGTTTGTTTGTTTGTTTTGCATAAGACCCCACCGTAGTCTCAATTTTATTGGTTCTAGGCCAACAGGATTTTGTCCCAAATACAAGCTCAAGGTACTGTATTCGGGAGGGAAACTATATGCAGAAAGACTGAGAGCCAGAAGAGTTTATCCAACAGGTCATCAGTATAGAAGTCCAGATTTTGGGGGGAGGCAGACTTACTTGCAGAGGGTTAGAAGAAGCACCATTTGGAGAAGAAGTCTATTTGGAGACAACGTCTTTCAAACAAAGCCAGAGGTATGACTATTAGTTCTTTGGTAGGCTTCCTGGGCCAAGAATATGCTCTTGAATTTTCTGAAATGTGCTGAACAGGAAAAATAATTTATGAAATGTGATATTTTATTCTGAGCCTTGCTACTAAAAATGTGGTCTGTGGATCAAGGGCATCAGTAGCAACTGTTTGCTTGTTAAAATGTAAGTTCTCAGGCCACATCCCTGGCCTACTACATAAAATCTGCATCTTAACAATATGTCCAAGTGGTTTGCATACGCATTGAAGTGTAAGAAATAGCCTCCAAAGTGGAGTACAACGTTAAAATAATAAAACCTTGATTTATTCGTTTTATCTCACACTTTTACCACTTTAATATTATTTCTATATTATAAGATGTATTTATTATATTACTACAGTACTGCATATCTACTGTTATTGGGGATATATTCACAAACTTGATTTTTTTTTTCATCTACAGAAATATATGACCAAAAATTTTTGAGGACCACCACTTGGCAGATTTCAGCTCTGACATGCAAGTGCTTGGAGAGAGAAATAAAAGAGGAAAGAACAAAGCTTAGAGTATTCTAATCTTTTGGAGTGACCTTCAAGGTTAGTCTGTTATCCCAAGGTCATGATGACTAATTACTGCATCTATGAATTAGTTAAAATACTCATAGAGCCATCCAGGAAACTTCTTCATTTAAGTTATCCCCAAATGGTTTATTATTTTCCTTTAATACCTGATCCTGGAACACAAATTGGATTTGCAAATCAATGCCTAGAAAAGTTTCAAGTGATAAAGAACAAAGCCGATTCAGAATTTTGTGCAATACTTTGTTAGACTGATAAAAGGAATCTTGGTTATTCATTTTTAATTGCTCTTTTTTTTGGGTAAACAATGAAATGCAAATGCTATGGTCATTAATGACTTGAGAGACTTCCATCTTCTTGGAACAGAGAAATTCATGCAGAGAGGTATATCCCATTTCTGAGCCACATTCTCCTATGTAACAAGCAGTGCTTTGACAACCATCTAGGCCCAAAGTCAGTTTCTTGTGTTTTCTTGCCTACTTTATCTTCTATCTCCCCTTCTTTCTCTTTTCTGTCCTATTTGCCATGCATTTCAGGTTATAGGTGACTCACGTTGCTAGAAATAAAAAAAAATCAGTCGCTGGCTCTTGGAAAGATATTAATAATAACATTTAACTTGAGAACTACTGAGGATTACATAAGCAGACATTTTCAAGTAATATTTAAATTTATTACTTTCATATATCTGAATGTGGCTTCAGGGGAAAATTCAAATGCCAAGTCCTAGGCCAAGCGATTTTCTTTTCAGCCTTTGTACTCAGGCTGCTCAAGAATGCATGTTTATACTGCAAAGAAACCACATTTAGAAGATTGCCTCTGTTTTCCCTTCCAATTTACCATATTGTGCTTTACTCTTGCAGGATTCCATCTGGGTCTGCACATGAATCTTGTTTATGAATGCTTCCCTTTGGCTTTTCAATCACTGTTAGTAAGTCCCTTTGGCAGGCGTCCAGAATTGCCCCGACTCATATTAAATTCCAGTTTTTAGTGAATTATATTTCAGTGATTGTCGTTAGCACTCAAATGCTACAATTACGGAACTTTCTCCAAGAAAATAGAAAAATGAAAAAAAAATTGGCCTTTGAAAGTTAAAACGTGGGAGGCAGAGTGAGCACAGGATTTGGAAATCAAAATTGGTTGTTTAATAACCTTGGACAAGTTGCCTAATCTCTTTCAACATCATCAGTAAAATGGGAACACATTTACTTACTTTATAGGGCTACGGTGATTCTTCAATGAAATAAATAAAAGTAAAAAGTACTTCTTACATGCTAGGAACATAGAAGCTACCTGCATGCTAACTGCTAATGTTCAAATCAACACATTATTTCTGAGCCAGATTTAAGAAGTCTTTCTGAATATAGCCTAACCGACCAATCAGCAATACCTAAGAAGAAGGTTATGTCAGGTAGAAGGGCATTCATCAGGCATGCAAGTATAGAAGAAATGTGAGTATCAAAAGAAAAGCACTGGCAGTGAATTTCCTGGCATGATGGAATAGAAAGGGGGCCTTAATCAAATTCAGGTATTTCTGATTTCCCCCAATGAGTTGATGCAATGAAGTATCACAAACTGATGGTAATTAGCATTTCAATATTTGAGATATTTAACTCAATAGTTTTCAGTCTTGTTTGCTCATTATGCTCACCTAGGAAGTTTGTAAAAAAAATAATTCCTCCTTCCCACTCGCTACCTGGCAATTTTTGAGTTGATGGCTCTGGGGTAGGCCTAGGCATCTGTATTTTATAAAGTATTCCTAGGGCAGCTGGGGGGAGAGGCGCTAATCTAATCTTTCTTTTTCTAATGTGAAGCTGGCCAATCACCTCTTTGATTCCTGTGTGAGTCTTTGTCCACATCAACAGAATGGGATGACTAAGTATTTACAGGCCCATGGCTGAGATTTCCCATGATGAATCCCTAATGTGACGTTTGTGATTTGGTGCCCTGTGAAGTTTGACAACAAAAATAATGTGTGCCTATCGTGCCAGAATAAATGTTACTGGTCCCTGTGATAGTTATAATTCTTACTCTGAGTGTGCAAATCACATTTCATGGGCCATAGTTTCCTATCTCTTATTTCATATGAGTCAATTCCTTGAGGTTTTGTCATTTCTAATAATAAAGACTCTCTTCCTCTTTGTTCTTTCCAGTCCCCTTCCTCTTCCTTTCCTTTTTATTCCTTCCTGAATAATTTAGTCTGAAAGCCATCAGAAGCAAACAAGCAAGATTGGCATCTTTGTGTGCAGGGAGTCACAGGGGCTCAGAGCAGGATGTCAGAGCCCAAGCATGACATTCACATAGGGTGAGGAGCAGGAGATGACCCAACGGAGGTGTCTGAGCCTATGGAGAGGGAGGTGGAAGTCCACATGGGCAGGGGGGTGCCCAGGGTTGTGATGAAATAAGATAGTAGCAGAGTAGAAGTCAAATTATATGGACCAATTATGATCCTACTTCCAGAAGAGCTGAGGGATGCTTCACGAATGCTTGAAGAACTTAATAACTCTGGGCTTGTGGATAGAAAAAACTATCAAAATAGTGTCCACATGAGCTATACTTTTAGCACTAAAAATAGCTGCTCTGCCAGTGTTTTGCTTATATCTCTATCTCGGTCCATGAAGTGAGCATATCTATTCATCCAGTTTGCTTTTATTAAGAGCTAACCATGTCATAGCTACTGTATTAGACTCCAGCTATACAGAGAAAAATGACTCAATTCCTCTTATTTGAGTTTTCCCAGAAGCAGTCCATAGGCAAGGACTTGGATGCAGGCGATCGTTGGCAGGTGACCTCAGGACGCACAAGTGGCAGAGCAGGGAAGGTGAGACAAGAACCCTGGAAAAGCCAGATGGGTGTGTATTTATGAACAGGTCATTGCTACAGGAAGCTGAGAGTCATTCCTACTGGGAATGCTTGAAAGAATCATGGAGAACATACCTCAGAGTTGTCCCAGTGAGGGACAGGGGAACTGGGCGTGCCATATTCTTTTGCCACAACAATACCTTCCCATTCTGTATGCTTTCCTTACAACGTGACCTTGAACCTCTTTCATTTAAGAACTTGGGTTAAAAAAAAAAAAGAGCTTGGCTTTATGCTTCCTCCCCTCAAATGTGGGTGGACCTGTGATTTTGCTGGAAAGGGTGCTCTACAATTTCAGAGGCTATCACCTAAAGAGCCATAGGGCTTCTTCCTGTTTCCCTTGGGATGCTCGTGCTGGTGTATCAAGGTTGCGAGGAAGCCCAAACTAGCCCTCCCAGAGAAACTACATGGGGGCCACACACGCCAGTCAGAGCCAGTGAGGACCAAGCCATAGCCAGTACTAACTGCCACAAAAGTGAGTGAGCAAGCCTCCTGATGATTCTTACCCTCAGTCATTATCACCTGAGCTTTTGCATCTTCCCAAACGGGGCCCACATGTCATGGAGCAGAGACAAGATACCCTCCCTCTGCTTCTTCCAAATCCCTGACCCCCACTGTTGGTGAGCTCCCAGTTGATATCAACATTGTTGACTTGTTCTAAGTTTGGGGTGGTTTCTCATGCAGAAGTAGATAACCAGACACTGGGGCATTTATCCATCAGTACCGGGCCCTTGCTGGTTTGAAGTGTTAAGTCCCCGGCACATTGAGTCTGTCCCAAGTGGTGGAGCTATTGCCTCCAGCCTTGGAGAAAAGGACAGCATTTAGGCATTCAAAGTGGAAAGCTGTCCGAAGTACTTTTCCTGTCCTCTGCAGCTACAGGTGGGTGCTGAGGTGGACTGAGGACACAGGGGCAGAACAATGCCACATCTACCTCAGCTCCGGCCAAATTGCACACGTGACCAGATGAAAAATAAATAAGTAAACTGACAAGCTGAGATATGCTAAATCCAATGACAGAGTTAGCATAGGGCCCCCTGGCAGCTCAAAAGGAGAGTCTCTTGGCCCAGACCACAATATTTAATAAGCTCTTCTGTTTGCATACCCTCGCATGAATAAAGTTTCAAGTATCTTTAATTTCTTGACTCCAAGTAAATTTTTCATTAAAGTATAACATACAGAGAAGTATACAAATCATTTTGGGTTAATACCTTTTTCCAAATTGTACACACTTATGTAACCAATAACCAGATCAATAAACAGAATGTAACCAGCACCCCGGAAACTCTTGAGCTCGCTTTTAGGTACTATTTCCCCAAAGGCAACTACTATCCTGATTTCTAACCATAGACTAGCATCCCCTGTTTTAAGCACTGTCCAGGTGAAATCACACCATGGATATTGGTTTGGGTCTTCCTTTGCTCAACATTAATTTACTGAGATTCATACATTTTGTATGTAGTTGTTTATTTTGATTGCTTGGTTTTCATTGACATTTGTTAAAGTGTTTTTCACTGGAAAAAAAAACAAAAGGTACATAGTGATCATCTCACATCCTGACATTCTGCTCCCAAATGAGGAAAGCCTTTATTAGGAAGAAAAAAAGAATAATAAAAAAAAAAACAACCCACAAACTTACTGAAGCTCACTGCATTACAGTTAGTGTTTCCTCCGGAAGTCTGGCAAGGACGTAGGAAAGGGAGTGTATTAGTCACTCAGAGAGTTTTGTCCTCAGATGTCCTAATGTTGTAGTTGAACAATTCCCATTGTAAGGTAGGATTAATGCTGTTATGCAGTCTCTGTGTTAAGCTAAAGTTTAAATTCAAAATGCTACCAATGATACTTATTTGCTGGCATTATCATAGTTTGAGGCCATCACCTCTGTTAGGGCTGGGAATTTGGGGGCAAGGATGATGAAGGAAGTTTCTTCCTAGAATGAAACATGTCAGTGCCTTAAAAAGACGATGCAGAAAGATAACGTTAGTTTAGTGATTTTTACTAATACATTCTACCATACTGTGATAAAACTGCAGAAGCTTCATCTTCCTTGCTCACAAAATAGCGATATGCTGGTTGAACCTGCCTCTACAGGAAAAATAAACAATTTTAAAATGTGCAGACACTTGAAAGTCCAAAGGCAATCCCTCCAGGAAGTAGATTGCCTCAGGGGAAGTGGGCAACCATCTGCCAAAGAAGTGTAAGCAAGACTTATTTTAGGGGTGCTTGGGTGGCTCAGTCGGTTAAGTGTCAGACTTCTGTTCAGGTCATGATCTCACTGTTTGTGAGTTTGAGCCCCGCGTAGGCTCTGTACTGACAGCTCAGAGCCTGGAGCCTGCTTCAGTTTCTGTCTTCCACTTTCTGCCCCTCCCCCACTTGCTTGCACTCTCTCTTTCTCTCTCTCTCTCTCTCAAACATAAATAAATAATAAACATAAACATCAAAAAATTTTTAAAAGACCTTAATTTAATCACAGACTGAGTAAGGGCACAACCCTAGTAGCTCTGGCCACGTTTCATTATCTCCCTGTACTCCTAAATTCTTTGCAAAGAAAGCCCAGCTAACTGTGACTTCTGTATGTGTCTGAAGTATAATAGTATGTTCTGAAAAGCTAGCGTGCTCTTGGGCTGGTTTACTAAAGGGAGCCAGGAGACAAACAGCAGATTAAATTGCTCCTTTTTCATATTGGTCAAATTTCCCCTGCTGTATGGTTTTTAATTTTTAGTGCCCTATTGTAAGATGGTTATTAACAAAATTGAGTTGCTTTATGAATTATCAACCATGGTGGGGAAAGCTCTTGGGGTGCCCAATAATTGTCCCTAAGATGTATTATGCACTTAGTATGTACCAGACATCCTCCAGGGATGATGGCATTTAAACCTCCCAATAACCTCTGAGGTCGTTACTAATTATTATGCCTATGTTTTCCCACACAAGGAACCAAGGCTTAGAGAAACTCACTCCCCCAAGGCTATAGCTGGAAAAGCCAGCTTTGATCAGTTGTCTGGTCAACTCTGTTGGTTAGAATGTGGTGCTTATAACACCAAAATCACAGATTTGATCCCTGTATGGACCAGAAACTTATCTTTAAAAAAAAAAAAAAAAAAAAAAAAAGAAAAAAACAAAAACTTCACACTGGAAGAGCTGATTTTGAATCTTAAGTTGTCTGATTCGATGCTCATAAACACCAAACCACACAAACTCACGCACATAGTAGTGAAGGACCCTATGATTATAAAATGGATATCTGCCTCATAGCCTTCTTAAGCTATTTGATTTTTTTAATGTTTATTTATTTTTCAGAGAGACAGAGCGTGAGCAGGGGAGGGGTAGGCAGAGGGAGAGATAGAAACTGAAGCAGGCTCTAAGCTCTGAGCTGTCAGCACAGAGCCCAATGCCAGGTTCCAACCAACGAACTGTGAGGTCATGATCTGAGCCAGCCAAAGTTGGATGCTTAAGTGACTGAGCTACCCAGGAGCTATTTAAATGAGATGACCCATGTAAAGTGCAGACCAGAGGTCTTGACCACAGTAAAGCCCTCAATAAATGTTACCTACTCTTATTAACAGAACAATGGTGAGAGAAATGACTAACCTGGAGAATTTAGTGGGGATGTGGCCGTGGTCTTGGAACTAACATTCTTATAGGTGGCTGTGTATAAGATGGCAGTCAGTCTGGTGGTTGGAAGGGCATTGTTTTAGAACCAGGGCACTGGAATTGGCAAATTACTTAACTACCTTGAATCTCTTTCTGTGCCTTTATGATGGAGACAATAATTGCTATCTTTCAGAATTTGTATGAAGCACATATAAAAAGAGCCCTAAAAATGTCTGGCACATAATGGAAACCTTGCAGAGGTTAATTTCCTTTTCAACAACTTCCATGTCTCCGGACTTGGGGATGGAATTGTGATCAACCAGAGGAAATTTAGATTTGGTCCCAAAACCATTATCTGAATGAGTTTCCGCAAGAGAAAGTTCTGGTTCATGGTGGAAGTTGACTAAATATTTCAGATGAGGGACGGGCTGGGTGAACTATTTGACCCCTAAATCTTTAACTATCACAGAACCAACAAAATACTTATACAGTCTTTGAGAAAGTGCCCTTGAAAACACTCGAGCCACAAGCAGTTTTTAGTAAATCTCAGGATCCAACAGCCTTGGTTACAGTAAGCAACAATTATAAGAAAATGCATCATAGACTCATACGTCCTGTTCATGGTTTGCTTCTGGCCATCTTCTTGGCTTAGCTTTGTTTCCTCTCTAATTTGAGGGGCTGATGGTTTTAGTTTTCTTAGTCACAGCCATGTAGGATGATACTTTATTAAAGTAATTTTAAGACATTCTATAATTTTCATTTCTCCTTTTCAAACCAGGAGCTGGAGACTCTGCCTTTCCTTTCCTTAGACATTAGCCGAGCAAAAGGTAATGAAATGTGAAGGCAGATGGGAAATAGTGGAATGGCTTTGAAGGTAATAAAAGAAAGAAGAAATGTGTCTTCCAGTCTGGGAAGGGGTGAGACGGCACTGATCCTGTAAGCAGAGGAGACATACCCCCCTCTCTGCTGGGAGCAGCCCTGGGGAGACAGTGAGGTCTCAGAGGGAGCTGCCTGACGGACAACCTGCAGAAGTGAGGTCTCTGAAATCAGCCAGTGGCACCATGAGTAGAAGCAGCAGTCAGCAGTCCTGGAGGAACAGAGCAAGCCCTGCCAATGGGCATCTCACTGTGAGTCAGCAAGACCCACTGACCCAGGACAGTGACTGGTAGGTCCCTTCCGTACTGCATTAAGACTCTAGGAATTCCTGAACTCTGATGGAGGGCAGCATCCCTAAGGGCTAAAAGCCAGCTTTCCATCAGCTTGATGACATGAGGGCTGAAGTCTGATTTAGGCTGATTGCTACAAAATAAGAAATTATGATGATGCCCAACATGCCTGACTGTGTAGCTACCAATTTCTACCTTCCACAAACATAAACCCATTTGAGAGTTTCCAGTCCAAAGTCATAGTATTTGGGTTTCCCATAAGGCTGAGAAAATGTTGCCACAGTAAGCCAGACAAAAGTGAAGACAGAGAGACCCTGAGAGATACTAAGCAATGGATCCAGCCAGGGTATCACCGTCAGTGGGGTCGAGGTGTGTGAAACCCGTAATTCTAGATTGCCTACCTCATAATTGCTCCCTCTCCAGATTTGAAAAATGCTGCCTTAATATGATACCCATTACTTCAAGCAAGGTTTTATTTCTGCTCATGGTATTTATGGAAACCTGGTGGAATGTGGCAATGCAATGGAGCTCCCTGGTGCCTTTTAGAGCCCTGCCCACCCCCTACCCCCCACCCACCCCCACTCCAATGCTCAGCGTCCACATCGCTTCTGCCTGGTTCTGAGAGCAGGGGGCTTAGAGAAAGCGATTCATGATTGAAAAGGACTTTAGAATCCTGAGATGAAAGTGCTTGGTGAGCCTGAAGTGCCGCTCCTTGAAGGATTACCTCTGTTTACGCTTTGGCTGCTACTTGGTTGTGTTTAAGGGAAAGGCTGATTTCAGAAATTGATCCCTTTACCCTTTGAGCGAACCAAAGTGGGCAGAATTGAAAAGGATTTGAGACTGCTGCTGGCGGCTTTGTTGTGGAGGCCTGTTATCACCCTGCATGGGGACAGTGTTCCAGGCTTGGCTGGCCTCGAGCAGCTAATGAAGGCTCCGGTAGTGTCACTAATCTCTTTCCTGCTACAGCCTGCACACTTGAAGGTGAGTTTGAGAGATGAGCTCCTGAGAGAGGAGGAAAAGGGGCGGCTGTCCAACAGCACACTGTCCAACAGCCCCTTGGCCCCGCCTCTGGTCTGGCTGCATTCAAACCTGTGACAATGAGACAGCGGGTGTCCACACCATGGGGCTCTGACAGGATAGCAACCAGCTTAGGTTGGGTGGGGCTAGGGAGACACGATGGGGAGGAGAAATGGACTCCAGGAAGGTGCTCACGATCCTTGGTCACTGCAGGATGACAGACCCGTCTTCAGTCTTCACAAGCTGCAATGTCCATAGGGCTCCCTCTGCCTCGTTCTCCTGCCTTATTGCCACCCCTCACCTCACACAGACTTGCCTATCTTTGGCAGCCTTGCTTTTCTTGTAATTGTTATTTCTTCTTTGTAATGTCTCAGCGGACGTAGAGTTTGTTAGAGCTTGAAGGGACTTGAGCAATCATCTGTTCAAATTGCTCACTTCATAGAAGGGGAATCAGGGAGTAAGTGACTCCCCAGCCTGATGGCAGAGCCAGGAACAAGGATTTGGATGTTCTGAGTCCTCTCTAGGGCTCCTAATAAACTCTCCTGCTCCTCCGTTCTTTCACCTCTTCACTCTTTCCCCCCAACAAAGATGTCACAGGGTAGGAAATCAGAGTTCTTTTCCTGACTGTTCCCAAACCACCATGTGACTTGCTGAACATCACCCAGTCTTAGACCTTCAGTGACTCCATCTTCAAAACGAAGGATCAAATTAAAGCATTTCAGGGACAGTGACAATTCCATGCGTTCACCAAATCCCACTCATTTTCCCTCTGGGCATATAGGAAGACGACATTTTCCAGCTTCCGCTCTCTTGCTTCGGACCAGATGACTGAGTTTGGGCCAGTGCAGGGGTTGGCAGTAATGCAGTTCACCCAAGGCTTGGTTGGAATCCGTCCTCCTCCAAGCTCTCCATGCTCTCCATACCCAGGTGGAGAATAACAGCATGGGGTACCTTGCTCTTCCCCCCCGAGCACAAGGCCCTTCCTTCTCCACATCTAGGATGTTGGAACATGACATGAAAGCACCAAACCTTTGTTAATTTACTGAGAATTAGGGATTGTTAGTTACAGTAGTGAGTATACCCTGACTAACCAAATCTCTCAGATCCCTTTCAGCCACAATGTGCTAAGGTTTTGCTTATTGCTGTCAGTTTATTTTATTTTCCTTCACTCAACAATTCTTAAGCACCTGCAATGTACCAGAAACTGTGTCAAGATAGAGTGCCTCATTTCTGTCAGAAGACTTATTGCCCCAAATCTGATTTAAACGTGATTGGGGGAAATTCCGTGTATAAGGCAAAACCTGCCTTGGATTTCTCAGACTTTCTTCCCACCACCGTGGTAAAGAGGACACTGGGAGGAACAGCTTTCCATTGCCATTATCCAGCACCATTTTAAGAAAGTCTCAAAGCAATTATTAAGTACCAGTGGGTAATGTTACAAAGGAATGGGAGGTAAAGGTGTTTCAAATTACGGGGCTAGTGGGGCCCAGCTGAAATGATTCAACACTATCCACTCCAGGGGACTGGACTATGTGACCCCATTTAGAAATACCTGTATTGGGCCCTTTGAGTTCTTTGGAAAACATCTTTAAATCAGGCCCATGGACAAGTACTATCTATCCTCATTAGAACTGTCAGTTCCCTACAGGCTGTGGTGTCCACTCCCACTCTCAAATTCTTTAGGTACATTTTTCTTCTCAGCATTGCAGCTGAGCACATCCATCTGGCCAGTGAAAGAATATAATAGGGCATATTTTCAGCATGACCAATTAGATGTGCAACTCCCATTAACAATAACAGGACTTACGCTCCAGATTCTTCCTCAATAAATCCGGCCTTTCCCCTTATGAGCAACAGATGGGTTTTCCACAATGGCTCATTACCTTCTGGCTCAGCTCAGCTGCCAGAAGTGAAATATAAAGTTATTTATGGATGGAGAAAGATGCATAAGTCACTGTGGATTATTTTCTGCCATCTTTTTTCGTTTATTTAGTTAGAGTTTTCTATCGCTCAAGATGAACACGTTAGAGAAAATGGTGGTATCCCCACTGGGAATGAAGATGGATGTCCCTTCAGCTTGGTTACTTTTTCTGATGGCCACAGATCTCTAGGGTGATGCTGGGTTTCCCACAAGAAATGGTAATTGGGATATTTCCATAGAGAAGAGACCCATTCCTCAAAAGGTTCTCTAGCCTCTGACAGGCCATCTCTGTGAAATTTGGTCAGCGAGGGCACAAGTCAGTGCCACTTAACTGCATGTGATACATTTGAGAAAAGAAAACAAATTGCTTCTTTAAGGAATGCCAATATATTTAGCATTTGACATCACAGCCAGATAGAGGTTATTCGTCTGTCATTTGGGGGATAGGGGCAGGGAAATGGGCAAAAAAGACTGCCATGCTAGATGTTATATGGGAAAGCAACACAGTAAGAGGGTGAAAAGGTGTGAAGAAAAAGGAAGGGGAGATGGAAAAGGAGTAAGAAAGTAGCACTGAGTGCCGTGTCCTCTGTGAGTACCAAGCAGGCTATGCTATGTGAGCACATGATATGCCCCTTCTGTCCAGTTCTTCCTTGCTCAATTATGTACATGCCCCCTGCCTCAGTTTCCCCATATTAAGAATGAAAATACTAATAGGATATTGAAGGATTGATATGAAGAGTAAATGAATTAATATTTACAAAACACTTACGACAGTCCCTTCCATATAAAAGGTGTCTGTTTTTATATAAAGAAACTCAAACTTGCAGTGAGAATTAATTGCTCAGTCTTCTCAGGGGGTTTGATAGATTGCCAATTATAGGAACATTCTTGCCGCTCACACCACAGGAGATACATTATCAATCCAAGTTCTTCTTTTGAATTTTTCGAATGGGTACAAAGGAAAGATGGCCAGTCTCTTAAGGTTAATGCTGTGAGTTATGAATCCAGATACTAACAGAAGCCATGTGACCTGCTCTGTGGAGAAAGCTGGTTACCCATAGAAGAGATGAACCCAGTGCAGAGACAAGCAGAGACAAGAGATGCAAAGTTCTAAGCAGTGTTCCCATTCTGAGTTTCACTGGTTTCTAAGCCAGCCATGTCCATGCCCTTTCTGCAGTTTGTTTACATGAATTAAGATGCTCCCTTTCTGGGACAGGGGGAAGGGCACAACCCGTTCATATTAGGTTTCTGTCACTCACAATAACAACAACAACAACAAAAAAACAAAAGCAAAAACTAATTTTACTGGAAAAAGACCAACATTCACTAGAAAATATAACTCCCTGTGCCCCTACCCTCTTCCTCTCCAACTTGTGCTAGACAGAGAGAAAAAGAGAGAGAGAGAGAGACATCGATCGACCATGGGGTGTAAGGAAGGTAGAAGTAATTTTAAAAAGACATCTGAGGAAATGTAATCTTAGGTTACTTCTTAGTCTGAACAACGCAAGTCACAGAATCACAGGGTGCCAGGGCTGAGCATTTCCTCTCAGATCTCATTCACATGATATGATTGCAGACTTTGCCTAGACTTTACTGGACCCAGTGAAGCCATTTCTCCTGAAGTGATCAATATCTGTAATGATGAAGTTCTGCTTCATATTGAAGCAAATCAGACATAATGATGTCTCCTCAGCATTCCTAGCCCTTCCTTCTAGAAAATTATCAGTTTCCTTCCTATTCATGTAAGAGGATTATAATATTTGAACAAGGTTTTTATTTCCTTATAAGTCATTTCTTCCTTGGGACCAACAGCCCTACCAGAAGCATTCCATTAGACATTACTGAGAGATAAACTTTAGGATATGAGACAGCCATCAGGGTTGGTGGAAAGAACGTTTGCTTAAGGTCAGACCAATACTGTGTTAAAGTGTTGCAAGGTTGATTGGAGTCTATCATGTGAAAAAAGAAAGAGAGAGAGAAAAGGGTAGGGAGGGAGGAAGCGAGAGAGGGAGAGAGAGAGGGAGAGGGAGAGGGAAAGAGAGAAAGAGAGAGAGAAAGAGAGAGAGAGAGAGAGAGAGAGAGAAAGAGAGAGAAATGATCATAGATCTCTGACGGTCTTTCACCAGAAAGAAGAGGTCATTGCACTGTTGTGATTTCAGATATTGGTTACCTGACTCTTGCACCTACTAAACTAGAAACTAATTGGTAATGCATAAATCCCACTTAATTTTTTCCCCTAGGTTCATTTCCTTTAGAATTGACAATAATTAAAACAGATATGCTAAATGGTACCTTGTGGTGGATAATTAGAGTTTTCATTTAAAATACTACATGCTGCAGGGAGTTTATGGAAACACTAAATACCTTCCCTTTACAACCATTTTAAATGAAAAGACAACCTTTACGAAACCTCAGTTCCCTGGAGCTGTGAAGGAGAAATTAAGCACTAGAACATAGAAGATGTCTCTTCCTTATACCTCAGGTTTTATGCCTCTGGTCCAAAAGGTTTGATTCTAGCTGGGATTTTATTCCTTCTTAGAAAGGAGAAGTGGGGGGGGGGGCACCTGGGTGGCTCAGTCAGGTAAGTGTCCGACTCTTGATTTTGGCTCAGGTCATGATCTCACGGTTCATGAGTTCAAGCCCCATGTCAGGCTAATAGTGGGGAGCCTGCTTGGGATTCTTTATCTCCCTTTTTCTCTCTCTGCCCCTCCCCTGCTTGCATTCTCTCTCTTCCCCTCTCTCAAAATAAATAAACTTTAAAAAAAAAAGAAGGGATAAGTAGTGAAACAATGATTGTTTTTAAAAAAGAAAAAAAATACAATCAGTGAAACAAACAGGCATGAGCCATAGCTATAAAAAACAAAATGAAGGAAAAAAGAGACAGAACAAAAATCTACAGCACTTACTGCATTTCAAAGGGCTGACACGTTGTCCGTATAATATTGGAGGTTATGGGAAATACCACTGGACATTCTGGAAGTCCTAACAAGTTTTCAAAGGTCTCTGAAAGACTGAATAATTAGGGCATAGATAAATTTCTGCTGTCTTTATTTGAATAGCAATAGTAGCTGTGGAGTCCAGAGCACCAGGGAACATTGTACCTGGATCATATTGGCTTAATTCTTTTGTATCACTTAAGCCTTGGCACAAAAATGTTGCTCAAATTATAGTTAGATGCAATGGCATGTTAATTTAAATGGCTAAAAATCATAAAATCTGACACTGTTAAGTCTTAGCAAGATGTGGAGCAACTGGAACTCTCATACAATCCTGGAGATGATAGAAAATGGGATAGCCACTTTGGGGAACAACTTGGCAGTTTCTTATCATGTAAACTTCCATATAACCCCACGATCCTACCGCTTGGTATTTACTCCAACTTAAGTGAAAATATATGTCCGTATCAAAACTTCTGTATGAATGTTTGTAGTGCTTTTATTCATAATCACTAAAACCGGAAATAACTCAATGTCCATCACTGGATGGATAAACTGGTATAACAACATATGGGCATATAGCTCAGAAATAGGAAAGACAAATTACCGATGCATGCAACTATGTGGACTAACTCAAATTCTTTATTCTAAGTAGAGAAGGACACAAAGTACAACTACTCTATGATTCTATTTATATGACAATCTGAAAAAGGCAAAATTATAGAGACAGAACAAATCAGTGATTAACATGGGCTGGGAGTGGCGGAGAGGATGGACTACCAAGAGGAATGAAACTTTTTTGGGGGTGATGAAAATGTTGTATCTTGATGTTGTGGTGGTTTCATGCCAATATGCATCTTTCAGAATTTATAGAATGGTATACCTAAAAAGGGTAAGTTATATTGCATAGAACTTGTATATAAATAAAATTGCACTACACAATGAACCACACCAAAACTCGGGCTTAAAAAATACCACTTATTGTCAAGGCCCTGTGGGTTGGCAGTGTGGTTGTGGACCGTGGACTTGGCTGGATGCAGCCGTCTCAGCTTTTCTTGCTGGTGGCCTGTAGGTCTCAGTCCAAACAATAAGTTTCTCATCCTCCTTAAGCCTTCAGAATAGCTGGGGCATGTTGTTTTCATGCTGATAGTAGGGGCACAACAGCAACTACAGAAGTTCCAACTATAGAAGAATATTTCAAGTTATTTGCTTTTATTCCATTTATTAAATTCCCCTTGGCAAAAGAATGTCAATGATTTAGCCCAAATTCAAGAGGCTGAGAAAGAAACACTTCCGGTGGGAAGAACTATGTAGCAAACGTGGGAATTAAGTGTTGGAACAATAATCCCATCTCTTGCAAAGCTCTTTATTGAACCACAATTTAGTAGTATGCCCCATGCTTCTATAAGGATGGTATTAAAAAATGGTCATATGAAGATAATGTTTGCTTTTTCTGCCTTATCACTGTTAAAGATGTGTTTTTTTTAACTTTACTCTATTTTCATTTTACTGAGGATCCTTTCTATCATTCTTAGAATTTAGACCAGACATTTACACTGTGTTCTGAAAAAAAATAGGGTCTATTCTATTAGACATTAGACATCTATAATTAATCTTTTTTATTTATTTATTTTGAGAGAGAAAGCACCAGCAAGGGTGGGGTGGAGGGGCAGAAAGAAAGAGAGGGGGAGAGAGAGAATCCCAAGCAGGCTCTAGCACAGAGCCCCAATTCGGCCCCAATCTTCCAATCTCCAAGATCATGACCGGAGCCAAAATCAAGAGTTGGACACTTAACAGACTGAACCACCCAGGCTCCCCATCTCTAATTCATCTTGATTCCACTTCATGTTGGTAACGTCAATTTAAAAAATAAAAGTCAATTATTTTACTAGCAAAATGAGTTTATTCAGGAATAGCAGAGGGATGGCAATTTGGGATGAGCAAATTATGGCAAATCATAGGTGAGTCCAAAGAGACAAAGGAAAGGTCAGTTTTGGTTACATTTCAGGGGGAAATTTAGAAAGATTGTTTTGAACAAAAGTTCACTGGAGAAAAACAAAAGTTGGAGGTTATGATGGTTTTTCATTGCCTGCAAGTGGTGGTTAGTGGTTCCTGCAGGGGCTGGGAGAGATATTTCTGTTTCTTAAAAGCAAGAGATAACCAAAGGTGGGAGACATTACAATTCCAGACTTCAAGCTGTATTACAGAGCCATAATCATCAAGACAGTATGGTACTGGCACAAAAACAGATACATAGATCGATGGAACAGAATAGAGAACCCAGAAATGGACCCACAAATGTATGGCCAACTAAGCTTTGACAAAGCAGGAAAGAGTATCCAATGGACAAAAGACTATCTCTTCAGCAAATGGTGTTGGGAAAACAGCACAGCAACATGTAGAAAATGAACCTGGACCACTTTCTTACACCATACACAAAAATAAACTCAAAATGGAGGAAAGACCTAAATGCAAGACAAGAAACCACCAAAATCCTAGAGGAGAAAACAGGCAGCAAACTCTAACATCGGCTGTAGCAACTTCTTACTAGACTTGTCTCCAGGGGCAAGGGAAACAAAGCAAAAATGAACTATTGGGACCTCACCAAGATAAAATCTTGTGCACAGTGAAGGAAACAATCAACAAAACTAAAAGGCAACCAATGGAATGGGAGAAGATATTTGCAAATTACACATCAGATAAAGGGTTAGTATCCAAAATCTATAGCACTAATCAAATTCAACACCACAAAATCAAATAATCCAGTTAAGAAATGAGCAAAAGTCATAAATAGACACGTTTCCAAAGAAGACATCCAGATGGCAACAGACACATGAAAAGATGTTCAACATCAATCATCATCAGGGAAATACAAATCAAAACCACACTGAGATACCACCCCACACCAGTCAGAGTGTCTAAAATGAACAAATCCAGAGACTGTAGATTATGGCGAGGATGTGGAGAAACAGGAATCCACTTGCACTGCTGGTGGGAATGCAAACAGGTGCAGTCACTCTGGAAAACATTGTGGAGTTCCCTCAAAAAATTAAAAATAGAACTACGCTATGACCCAGCAATTGCACTACTAGGAATTTACCCAAGGGACACAGGAGTGCTGATGCATAGGGGCACATGTACCCCCATGTTTATAGCAGTGCTATCAACAATAGCCAAATTATGGAAAGAGCCCAAATGTCCATCGACTGATGAACAGATAAAGAATTTATGGTGTGTATATATATATATAATGTATATATACATATATATGTATATATGTATTAAATATATATATATTATATATATATATTCAATACAATATTACTTGGTGATCAAAAAGAATGAAATCTTGCCATTTGCAACAACATGGATGGAACTAGAGTGTATTTTGCTAGGAGAAATAAGCCAATCAGGGAAAGACAAATATCGTATGATTTCACTCATATGTGGAATTTGAGAAACACAACAGATGAACATAGGGAAAAGGAAAGAAAAATAAGATTACAACAGAGAGGGAGGCAAACCATAAGAGACTCTTAACTACAGAGAACAAACTGAGGGTTACTGGAGAGGAGGTGGGTAGGGGGATGAGTTAAATGGGTGATGGGGATTGAAGAGGGCACTTGCTGAGATGAGCACTGGGTGTCATACGTAAGTAATGAATCACTACATTCTACTCCTGAGACCCATGCTACGCTGAATGTTAAATAACTTGGATTTAAATAAATAAAAATAAGATAAGATCTTACAAAATATCTCCCATAAATACAGGGAGGGAAAAAAAGGCAAGAGATGACATTGCTATGAGAAAAGTGTCCACCCGTGTCAAAGTAAGAATTATCTTTCTTCTTCCTACAGGACAGGCAGGCTGCAGTGAGGGCTACGTGCACGAGAGCTCCCCCTTCAGGGCTTCCCGACTCCATCGTTATGAGGGTTCCTTTACCCATTTTCACAGTAGCCAAGCTCAAAGCTGATTGTATTGCTCACTTGAGAGAGCCATGATGTTCTAGGTTTCTTGCATGTTTCTCCCCCCTCTGCAGGATTGTAAGCTCTTCATAAAATCTTTATATGGATCTGCCTTATTCTCTTTGTGCCTTTATTGCAAAATTCACAAATATTTTTTTTTGAAAATAGGCAGAGATACAGAAGGAGAAAGATCATGAATAATGCAAAGAATAGTGGATAGGGAGGTAGAATATTTACAGTCTAATCATTTCCTTGGAATATACATGTGACCTTTGCAAATCTCTTGATCTCTCTATGCCTTGAGTTGCTACTTACACTATAAGGCTAATTATGTCTCTCATTTATTTACTTTTCAACATGATGGAGAAAACATGTGAAATTGCAATGCATTTTTTGGGGGGCACAACTGACTCTTTGGTCATAAGCCATTTTTTTAAGTGAATATACAAGTGTGACTTTGGCCCTAGAGGAAGCCCATATTGTTCTATAAATGGAACAAAAGCCTCTCCTTGATTCTTCGCCATGGCTTTGTCTGCCGAGTGATTCAAGTGATTTGTAATAAGCAGGAGAAGGTACAGCTTCAGCTCACATGTGGTTTCAAATCTGTACAGAAGGATGGCAATCCTTCAGTTTCTGACAGTCATGAAATGAACTGGTGGTCTCAGGATGATTTTAAGTAGAAATCTTGCCATAGTTGCAATAAGATCCTATGGGATTTACTGTGTCAAAACCAAGGTTGAATGAAGTGCAGGGGATAAAGGAGCTTGACTGGCCACGGAAAGGTAGCATTGAGGTCACTGAGTCACTGAAATGGTATACACGCCAATCCTTAGGTGAGAATGTGGGGAGGTGGCTCCCAGATGAATAAAATTAGTTCCCTGACCTGCACGTACTCTGCCCCACACCCACAGTGCCACACGAGGCAAATGTCACAACTTCTTGGAGTCTCTTTTTTTCCCATCATAAGAAGCAAAAAAGCAAGAAGAAAGTGACTGAAATGGACAATTATTTAGCATTTATAGAGAAGTCTGAGCCATACAATTTATAATCTACATGAGCCCATAGTGCATGTTTGCTTTTATCGAAGTTTTAAGATCCCTGTGTTTTCAAGAAGCCTTAGTCAGTACAAAATTACCTAAAGCTCAGTGCAAAATTATACCTTAGGGTTCTGTTTTTCAAAGAGCACAACAGGTAGGAAAGTATCAATCTATCTACGTCTGGTAATTTCAGTGTTAATTGACCAGCCGTCTCCCTTCACGTATGAAGACGTATGTAAAAACATAAACCTGCATCAGAATCACCTAAACTGCATATCAAAAGTGCTAATTGGGGGCCTCCTGGGGACATCTTGACTTGGAATTTCAAAGGCCCCACCTGCAACTTTAATTTTAAACAGTACCTCAGCTGATATTAAAAGACAACGTTGGAAGAACCATGATAAAGATGGGAACCATGAAAACAGGAACTGCTGTAAGTCATGTTTCACAAACCTGGTTCTCATCTCCCAAGGTGCGTTCGACTGCAAAATCAGCATGGAGTATCATCCCATTTTTCTTCTCTTTTAAAATGGTCTAACTTGGTACCATTTAGAATGTCTATTTAAAAATATCAAATAGAATGCAATAGTAGCATGACTTTTTCAGATAAAACCAGAACCTGCAAAAATCATCTTTGCTTGTATGAAGCTATTTTCAGGTGTACTTCCAAGTTTCTTTTGCACTCCACACTTCCTTTAAAGGGCTTTGGGTGGAAAGCTTGAAAGGCACCGGGAAAGATACTGAAGGAGAAGCTGTCAGGGTAACAACAATTCCTTGTACATGTATTTATTTACTCTACAGACATTTGTGGAGCACCCAGTACCTAGAAGTCACCCTTAAAATATGACATGAGGTCGTTACTTGAAAAGGCCCTGAACAACAACTCTGATATGAAGTGAGCATGTGCTGTGGGGCCCATGGTAGAGAATGGGTCAGTTCTGGCTCTGGGACAGGAGTGGGGAGTTAGTGGATCAAGGTAGTCCTGCTGTTGGGCATCATGGGGGCTCAGCTGAAGGAACAGCATCTGTGCTAGGCTGTCAGAGAGGGAAAGGATTTTGAACAGTAGGAATGGGAAGGATGTCTTGGAGCGAAAGAACAAACATGAGCAAAGAAAAAACGGGGGGCAAGCAACTTTATGAGGTGCCCTCTGCAAAGTTCCAGTCACCACAGAATTTCCAAGTGATCTTTTCGCATTTAAAAGTCATTTTATATTATTTTAAAAATAATCTAAAAACAGGGAGGGGGACAAAACAGAAGAGACTCATAAATACGGAGAACAGACCGAGGGTGGCTGGAGGGGTTGTGGGAGGGCAGATGGGCTGAATGGGGAAGGGGCATGACGGAATCTACCCCTGAAATTATTGTTTCACTATATGCTAACTAATTTGGCTGTAAATTTTAAAAAATAAAAGATAAAATAAAAAAAAAGTCACTTTAAGCGAAGCCCCCTCTTAAAATGCTGCCACTACCTTTTTGTCCTCCGGCTTTGTTATATTGTATGTACTTTATTTTAAATACTTAATCACAACTGGTGCCATATTAATTTGTTAGTTAATCTAATTAGGCATGGTTAGTTACCAATTGAGGTGCTTTCATCAGGGAAACAGACTCTCAAGGGGTGGGTGGTTAGGTTCGATTCAGAAACCTACTTTTTAGGGATTGCTGTTGTCGACTATCTCAGATCAATACCATGGAGGCTGGGGATTGTTAATTTGCTTAATGGATGTTAGAAATTATTTTTCATCAGTGAAAAAAACTGGTGTTCTAAATATGCAGACTGATTAAAAATGTTGCACAGGCACTTCTGACCTTGCGGATTATACGCTGAGGCCTACAGGTCTTGTAACATATGTCACCGCTTTTCCGGGAATTCTGTTGCCTGAACAGATCAAGGTTAGCTGAATTCCAGTATTGGAATGTCATTGACTGATTCCTTCACACAATGGAGCTTGTCTGAAGGCCTGAAACAATGGAGAACTGGGACTTCATAGAGCTTGTAAAACATCCGTGTGACCAGTTTTTTGTGCTGCCTTTTTAATAAATGGCTGGCTGTTTGGCAGAATTGGGTTTCACACTTGCTATCTTTTTAACATGCCACTTGGTAATGGAATTGTAGGCACAAAACAAACAAACAAACAAACAAACAAACAAAAGGCAAAAATGAAAAAAGGCAAAATCCTACAGACTTCCCCTGCTCTGACTCTTGGAGACTGACTATAAATATTTACCAAAAAAGAACTTAATAATTGTGAATAACTGAATAGGGTTGCATTAGCTCATAACAAGACCCTTCCTTCTCTGATTCAAATATTCCTTATCTATGCTCTCATAACTCCCTGTATGTACACCTGTAATATTTCACTGTGATTATGGGCTTACTCACCTGTCTCCTCCTCTTGACCACCAGTATCCTGATGAGGCAAAATGATCAGCCAGTTTCACAGGTGCACATGCGTTGGGTGCTTTTTGGTAAACAAAGGTAGACAGCTAAAAGTATGAAATGGATGAGATTTAGCTACATCATATTCCCCATCTTCACTCATAATATTGTAATAGGCATATATACGGTTATTAACTGGAAATCTATCGATAAATACGTAATCCCCAAAATAAGCCACATAAATCATTCCAGTGGCTCACCTTTTAGTTTGTTTAGGCATTCTAACCTTGTGTGGGGAAGATTCAACTGAGGAAAACTGACAATGTGTCAGACTCAGGGTGATGGTACCCTTTCAGTGGGCATCGGGCAACAAGAATCCTCCAATTTCACAGAACCGTGTAGAGGTTAACTCTTGATATCATTCCTCAGTATAAAGGGTACACACATCACTCTATTCCCACATCTATTCACATAAGCCTGGGGAACAGTTCTCAACAGCCAAACCATAGATCCTGAACACTTTTAGTTTCACCAATGCAAACCAATTCCCAACATTTATCACAGCATCAAGGTACTAATTTCATGAATAGAAACTCATTGCTGATAGTCACCATGCTAATTGGAAAACCTTTGTTGTTGGTTGAGGTAAAGATAACAGATGTACTTTAATAAAAATGGTTTCTGATAATAGGCTATCAGATTAACAGCTTAGCTGAGCAACCCTGGAGTAAGAATCCTTTTATTTTTTTAAGTTTAGTTATTTATTTTGAGAGAGAGAGAGAGAGAACACAAGCAGGGGTGGGGAAGAGAAACAAAGGGGAGAGGGAATCCCAAGCAGGCTCTGTACAGGCAGCGGCAGTTCAGAGCCTGACTTGAGGGCTTGAACCCACGACCTGAGCCGAAACCAAGAATCATATGCTTAACTGACTGAGCCACCCAGGTGCCCCCTGGAGTAAGCATTGTTGAGTAGAATGCATTCTGTACCTGGGTTGAAGCTTTATCCAACTAACATTCAGAGAATGTCATTCTTCTCATGCTAAACTATTTTAAAGACAATTATACATATCTTGAACCTGGCTACAGGGACATCAGTTCATTGGACTTTATAACCCCAGGGCTTTGCACATTATCACACAGTGCGTTGCCCATTCTCTAGTTGTTGAAATTAACTAACAAACTACTGCATGAAAAACAATGCATGAATGAACCTGTGACACATTTTAATCCTTACCACCACACCCCAGTGGGATATTATCACCAGATTATAGATTAGAAAACTGACACCTAGAGAGGTTCAGAAAACTTCTCAAGGTCTATCCACTTACAAATAGAGGACCCGGTGTTCTAACCAAAGTCCATCTGCTGCCAAAGTCCATATTCTTCCTACAGCACAGGTGCACCTCCCACGCGCACTGAGCTATGGGAGGAAGTCCATGGTATATTTGACACAAGTAACAAGTTTGATTTGTTACAGCATTAGACCACGAGAATGATGAAGAAGATAATTTGGAAAGATGGATTTGATTTATCTGAGGACCATATGCTTTATTTTATAGGTAGGGAGTGGTTCATCAAAGATTTTTTTTCTATTTTTGGTAGAATAGTGACCTAATTCAAGCTATGCTTTAAAAAAATATGGATCTGGGAGTAGTTTTGGAAATAATTTGAAGTAGGAAAGAGGTAAAGAGAAGGAAGCCTAAGCAGAAAGCAAATAGCAAGAGAATGAAAAAGGAATAGATGGGAGAGAAATAACTAAACCTAAAAAGACAGAGTGTAGTGACTTGTTGACTGGAGATGGAGGAAATTAGGGTAACTCACAATTAAGAGCTTGGGTTAGTGAACAAATTGAAAATGTAATAATGGTTCATATGGGTGCAAGCTGTCTTCTGGAAAAATAAGTTCCAGATTCGATGCCAAGATAACTTTTTTTTTATTAATTTATGTCATCCTGCTCAGACCAAGTCATTTGTTCCTTTGTTGAGTGCTCATGGCTCCAATCTTCATAGCCGTGGGTTTAGCTGTCATCAAGAGAGATACACACCTCTTGTGACTCTCAAAAATATAATTTCCAAACTGTTTCTTAAAACCCACACAATTATACAAATAGATAAGGAACATGTGTCAAAGTTTTAATGAGGGAACCAGCAGGATGACAAAGCCAGTTCGAACACAGATGAAAGGAAATGAATTCATGAGTTACTTCAAAAGAGAAAATAAATGTATAGTCATTGGATGAAAAAAATGTTCAAGTAATATTTATATGTTAAATACTAAGCTGATTAATGTCACACAACACAATAAAACAGCCTCTGTGGTTATCTTCTCTAATAGACAAAAGTCATTTGCATTGCTATCAAGAAAACTCTTTTGCATACCTATGAGATAGAAATAATTTGCTTTCATTTTTTTTTTGAAATTATCATTTTTATAGAACTGTAATTTTGCAGTTGTAATATGTATATGCCCTAATTAATAGTATTAGTCAGCTACATTCTTCTGGAGAATCAGATGATCCTTCGGCAAGCTTAATGTCGTAGCATGACATTACAGGTCATAATAATCTTTTTGTTTTATTTCCAAACTTTGGATAATTTCTTCATGGGACACATGTTGTCTTCCCTCCCTACCATTCACATTTTTCTGAGAAATCCCCTTCCCCTGACTCTATCCTCATTATTTCAGGACAGGTCACCTTGTTAGTGAGAGACAGTCCCACTCCCAGGTGGCTTCAGTCCAAGGCTGTGCAAGTGGCTCAGGAATGAGCTAGAAGGATGGGGATTCCTGTTTCTCAACTTTTCTTACTTCGCCCAAAATTTACCAAATTGAGTGAAATCATGTTAGGTATATTGATTTCAATTTGTCAACTTGCAATTGATAAAGCTGGATTTTTAGCAGTGATTGTAATAAAGATAAATTACATGAATAAATTGGATAGTCAATCTCCACTTTATTTTATACAGTCAGATATGAACACACAAATCAACATCTTTGTTTTTAAAAAGATTTATATAAAATCATGTATCTAATAAGGTGTTAATATCCAAAATATATAAAGAACTTACATAACTAAACATCAAAAAACCAAACAATTCAGTTAAAAAATGGGCAGAGGACCTGAATAGACATTTTTCCACAGAAGACATATGGATGACCAACAGACACATGAAAAGATGCTACACCTCACTAATCACCAGGGAAATGCACATCAAAATCACAATGAAATATCACCTTACACCTGTCAGAATGGCTAATATAAAAAAGACAAGAAATAACAAGTGTTGGTAAGGATGCAAAGGAAAAAAGGAACGCTTGCACACTGCTGGTGGGAGTGTAAATTGGTACAACCACTGTGGAAAACAGTATGGAGGATTCTCTAAAAATCAAAAACAGAAATACCATATGATCCAATAATTCTACTACTGGGTATTTAGCCAAAGAAAATATAGATGCTCATTCAAAAAGATATATTCTTCTCCGTGTTTATTGGAATATTATTTATAATAGCCAAGGTATGGAGGAAATCTAAGTGTCCAACAATAGACAAATGGATAAGGAAGATGTGGTATGTATACACACATTGGAATATAAATAAACACACACACACACACACACACACACACACGAATATTATGCAGCCATAAAAAAAGACAGTATGGTACCATTTGTGACAACATGGATGGACCTACACAATATTATGCTAAGTGAAATAAGTTAGAGAAAGACAAATACCATATGATTTCACTTCTTTGTGGAATCTAAAAAAAACAAAACAAATGAATAAACAAAAGCAGAATCAGACCTATAAACCCAGAGAACAAACTGATGGTTGCCAAAGGGGAAGGTGTTGGTAGGGTGGGCAAAATAAGTGAAGGGAAGTGGGAGACACAGGCTTCCAACTATGGAATGGATACGTCATGGGAATAAAAGATACTACATAAGGAATATAGTTAATGGCATTGTAATAGTGTTGTATGGTGACAGATGACACCTGAACTTATGGTGAGCACATTATAATATACAGATTTGTCAAATCACTATGCTGTACACATGAAACTACTGTCACACTGTGTGTTAACTCAAACAAAACAGGTTTTCATCTAATGCCATATCATAAAAGACATTTTTATGTTGAGATTGTTTTACCTTTAACTTTTATCAACATATCTTGGTTTCTGTTTTTTTATATAAAGGTATAAGGTGGTCAATAATATTTTCTTGAGATTCTCCTTTATTCCAAAATTATGCCCTACTTTCTTTCGTGTTAACATACATTCTTGTGTGTGTGCAATGTAGATGTTTTTGTTTCTTTTATTTTCTCCTTAATGTTTTTACCACGAAAAATACAAGTGGGCGACCCTGTGTCGGTTCCTTATTTGCTTGCTTGTTTGTTTGTTTGCTTGCTTGCTTGCTTAGGGATTAATTTTCTATAAAATCCAAGCCTGAATCGTTCTAGAAAATCTCAGAAAGCAAAACCATGTTGATGTTGCCATAGTTCAGATTCTGGCTTCAAGCCTTATAGTTTCAGAAGTTACACCAAGTGTGAGTTAGCATTTACTTCACTTGGGGTAGACTCGCATGAATCAAGATGAACCTGTAAAATGCAACAGTACACATACAACAAAAATATCAATTGATTAAATTAAAGTTTGGATTCTAACTGCAGAAGAGACGAGATAATTAAGTTCAGAACTGCTTCTCCCTGAACTTATACCCTCCTTGGTGCCAAATTACAACAGGGAGGGGCCAGTGAGCAAGTAAGTTCTTTGAACCACTTGAGGTTGGCTCCGGGATTCCAAGATTTGAATGGTTGATAACTTCTGGCAGCTCACCACTGGGAAGAAGATAGACATGTCAGGGAATCCTTTCTCTTGATGATGCTTAAGTGGATATTGCAAGTATTTATATCTATGCATCTTTTATTGGCCACCAGGGTAAAAAGAAAATCAAAAGCAGAAACAAAAGAATCTCCTTTTTTAACTGCTTTCTTTCCTTTTTAAAAAATTTTTAATGTTTATTTATTTTTGAGAGAGAGAGTGACAGAGTGTGAGTGGGGGAGGGGCAGAGAGAGGGAGACACAGAATCCAAAGCAGACTCCAGGCACTGAGTTGTCAGCACAGAGCCCAACACAGGGCTCGAAACCACGAACACAAGGCCACTACCTGAGCCGATGTCAGACGCTCAACCAACTGAGCCACCCAGGTACCCCGTATCTTTCTTTTCTGATGAATGTAATTAATACCTTCATCAGAGTTCTCCTGGACTGAAAAACATTCTCCATTTTCAGGAAATCTTTACACATTTCTATTCTGACCCATAAAGATTGATGTAAATGTTTTATTCTAAGATGATTATCTTTCTTTGATATCTTTTGGGTTTTTTGTTTGTTTTTGTGTTTTTAGGAAGCATTACTACTCCTGTCCACCTCCTACTGCATGCAGAGTTACAGAGATTGACTGAAGGCTTATCAGATGTATAAAGATATTATCCCACGATGGGCCTTCAGTCTCTCTCTATATCAAACTAAAACTACTCACTGCTATAGACTGGATGTTTATGTCCCCTCAAAACCCATATATTGAAGCCCTAATCCCCAGTGTGACGTTCTTTGGAGGGTGGGTCTTTGAGACGTCATTAGGTTTAGATGAGGTCATGTGGATGGAGCCGCCTTGATGGGATCAGTGCCATAATAAGGGGGTGAAGAGACCAGTGCCCCTTCTCTTGAAGACTCAGCAAAGAAGAAACCCCTGTAAACCAAAAAGTGGGCTCCCATCACAACCTCATCATACCTGAATTCTAATCTGAGACTGAATGCCTCCAGAACCTTCAGAAATAAATTCTCTTGTTTAAGCCACCCAATGTATGTTAATTGTTATGGCAGCCCAAATCACTAAGACATTCCCACTGATACACTTTTCGGAACCCTGCTACCTTGACACAACATTATTTTGGTGGGGGGTGGGAGGGAGGCTCTGGGTCTGTGTGTAAATGATATGTCCAGATTTTAATACCAATATTTTGCATTATGCCATCATTTGCTTATCTCACATCACTTTGAAGAATTGTCTTTATCCCTAACATATTCCTTCTCTGTGTATTAATTTTGAGTTTTAAAAATCTTACTTGAGTCCCTCTGGTTTTTCTTTCCCAATAGTTATTTTTGCTCTGTGGCTACTTAAAAACACACAAAGAATAAATACAAAGTTCTTGACATTGCAAATACATATTTTTTTCTCCCTTAGGAGTTAGCTCAGTACCCAAATTAAAGCTAACATTTATGAGCTAACACCCTTACCTGTCTCTGTCTTAGACAGTCCAAGTTGTAAACTTATGTGAATTATGAATAATAAAAGTAATTCCCTAACTTACAGTAAGTTAGACCATGTGAAATTGCAAAATTTCTGCTAAAAATGTTTTGACCTATAAAAAAGGAAATTTCACATGGTTCAATCTGGTAGTTTTCACATATAACAATTCTTATAAGCAGTATTTCCCCAGAGCTCCTGAATTATTTATGAAGCCAATAAAAATGTTATGTGTTGGAGAAAAGGTGCAGCGAGGCCAGGTTTGGGGGGTGCTATCCTGAGTTTGAGGATTTTCCTCCTACTCCAGAGTCTGCATCATAGTCACAGAGCCGAAAAAGCCATACATCTCAGAAGCTGCTTGATATTGTGCTGTGGTATCTTTGAAAGATCCTTGATCAAGGCCCATGTACCTCTTGAATTATCTATTAGAAAACAGATGCTCTCTGATTTCCGTCTGACTTTGTACACTTTACACAGGTAGTAAGTCTCTTCCCCAACTTCCTGTGAGCCCCTTCTTCACAATTCCTAAGGCTCCTGCTTCACCTTTAAAAAATGATCTTCTGAATACCCACAATACTTTGTTTCTCTAAAGCCCTCAGGCATTCTGGGGTTTTGATTGCTTCCCTCCACCCTCAATCCCTGTTTATTATTCATCAATAATGTGAGCAAGTTCTTTGCCAAATTGAATAATAGTTTTCCAATACTGGAAGAGTATTTACTCAGTTTTTGTGTTATTGATAATGAAACAGCTACAGACATCCGTGTAGGCTTATCCTGCAATATCAGTATTTTCATTATGTTCTTAAATTTAGAACAGGGATTGAAAACTCTGGCCCTCTGGCCAATTCTCCCCCCATTCATTTTCGTCAGCAAATGTTTATTGGAATACAGTCATGTCCGTTCTTTTACATATTATCTATATCTACATTTCTGCTACAACATCAGAGTTAACTGTGACTCAGGACATTTGATTCACAAAGTGGGAAATATTTACCACATGACTATTTACAGAAAAAGTTTGCCAACTTCTGGCCCAAATGGACAGCAGGAAAAAAATAAATGGAAGGCTGGGGCCCATATTTTCAGTCAAAGAAAACAGGTCTTTCACAAAGCTGAGAAGCTGTTGTGTGAAAGATCTTAGAACACTTTCAGAACAACCACAAAGAAGGGTAAAACACCTTTGGTTGATCTGTATTTCCTGGAATTCCAAGAAATGTGGCAGACCATTTATCCTCATAGCAGATATTAAATATACTTCCTCTAGATGCTTATTAAAAAGAAATTTTCAATAGGAAGAGAGATTGAAGAGGAACCAAGCTAACCTTGAATGGGTACAGATGATCTCCTTGCCTATAATTTCATTACGTTAGCTTTTGAGCTTCACATCATGCAAAGAATTGAGCAACTCTCAGAAACGGAAGCATAAAACAATGGCAAAGAGAGCGTCCCTCCCAAAATTTCGCCTTTCTTTTCTGAAACACAACGGCCTTAGGCTTCAAAGATAGCCACAAGTCTACTACTTTTCCACATTCTTGTTCAATGTTTATAATTCCCAGAATAGAAAAAAAAAAAAAAAAAAAAGGAGATCGCAAGAGCAAATGAGGGCATATGTGAGCTCCAGAAACAACAGACGTCTTAAAAAGATAAATCATATTATAAGAAAAAATTGGCAAGGTAATTCTCAAAATGCAAGCCCTTAATTACTTCTTTCTTTTCTGGGTATCCAATCCAATTATTGCCAGAAAGAGGAACAGAAAGTTCTTCATGGTGTATTTAATACTATTACTATGTGGCAGACTGAATATGAGCAAACCCGTATTTATACTGCTAATACACCAATCAAAGTGGTAAACTAAAATGAGAAGCTCCCATCAAATCTCTCAAGATGTGTAAGGTGCACTTTGCTACGGGTGGATTCATTCAAGGTTAGCATCACCTACTATCATGTGTCTTACAATAGCTCAATTCTCTGATTATTTTCCTGTTCTGGAAATGCTGCTAAAATGTAATTTGTTTTGATCCCAGAGTGTCATGCAATCTTGGCAAAGGCCTGGATTAATAAACACAAATGGAAACACTGGCACTGAAATCCTGCGACAAAGTCTCTATAAGACGGTCATATACATAATCTAGAAAAGGTGAATTTGTTGATGATTAATAAAATTAAAAAATATAAACACAAAGTTAAAAAATCCTTATGGAGAACTCCCAGAGCTCTGCCGTTATGTCCAAGGATCCTGAGGAATGCATTTGTGAATAATTAACAGACAATATTTTTTCAAATGCTTTTGACTTTAAAACCATGTATTTTTGGAGCAGCCAGTAGCAACATACTTTGGAAGAAATAGCCTCGCCTGGAGTTTATATACTCAGGATACTAAGGGAAAGCCCTTCAATCTTAAGTCCAACCATCACCTTCACACAGTCCAAAACATTTTTAAACTTGGGAAATAAGAAACATATCACTGTACTCTGAGTCCTGAGAGGACCCATGGCGAAAGTGTCAGCCTATTGTAAAAGGAGTAGTTGTTTTGGTGATCTGTGCCCTGACTGGGGATTGACAGCTCAGAACGCTCTCAGGAGAGAGCCTGTTCTTAAGAAACTTTCAGACCAATTTTGCAGTCCTGGTAAGTGTGGATAAAGTGAAGTCCCTTTCAGCTCTTTAGGATTTTAGCGTGATTATACCTTTACATTTACAGAGCATTTTTTTCTCAAAAAGCCTTCAGGCATTTTATCAGCTCTGTGTGTGTGTGTGTGTGTGTGTGTGTGTGTGTGTGTGTGTGTGTGTGTGTGAGAGAGAGAGAGAGAGAGAGAGAGAGAGAGAGAGAGAGAGAGGGAAGGAGCTTTTGTAAAATGAGCTTTTTGTATTAGTCCTCTTGGGCTGCCGTAACAAAATACCTCAGACCAGGTGGCTGAAATAACAGAAAAGTATTTTCTCAAAGTTTTGGAATCCCGAAGTACATGATCAAGGTACCAGCAGGGCTGGATTTTTCTGAAGCCTCTCTCCTTGACTTGCACATGGCTGCTCTCTTACATGATCATTCCTCTGTGAGCACACACTCCTTGGATCTCTTCCTCTTCTTACAGGATGCCAATCCCATTGGATTAGGACCCATTCTTATGACTTCATTTAACCTTAATTACTTTTTAAAGGGTCTGTCTTCAAGTACAGTCACATTGGGGGTTAGGGACATATGGATTTCTAGGGGACACAGTTCAATCCATAACAATACATGATCATCATAGATCATTCTGACAAAATATCAAAGTATGAAAAAGAGGGTAAAACTTAAAAAATCATCTAACTCCCTATCGCTCAGAAGTAAAAACTTTAGCCTTTAGGTGAGGGTCATTCTACCCATTTCTCCAATCATTTGGATGAATCACTGGTTTCATAGATTGTAAACAAGCGGAGTAGATTCCAATCTATGTAAATGGATTTATAGTATATAATTTACATTTTAATTAATAATTTGAATTTTTAGTGATGTTAAACTTTACCTTGCAATTGATTCTAAAGCAAATGCGTGACTCTCAACAATAGCCAAATTATGGAAAGAGCCTAAATGTCCATCAACTGATGAATGGATAAAGAAATTGTGGTTTATATACACAATGGAGTACTACGTGGCAATGAGAAAGAATGAAATATGGCCCTTTGTAGCAACGTGGATGGAACTGGAGAGTGTGATGCTAAGTGAAATAAGCCATACAGAGAAAGACAGATACCATATGTGTTCATTCTTATGTGGATCCTGAGAAACTTAACAGGAACCCATGGGGGAGGGGAAGGAAAAAAAAAGATGTTAGAGTGGGAGAGAGCCAAAGCATAACAGACTCTGAAAAACTTGAGAACAAACTGAGGGTTGATGGGGGGTGGGAGGGAGGGGAGGGTAGGTGAAGGGCATTGAAGAGGGCATCTTTTGGGATGAGCACTGGGTGTTGTATGGAAACCAATTTGACAATAAATTTCATATACTGAAAAAATAAATAAATAAAGCAAGTGCGTGTAAGTTATTTTTTCTAACGATTTTTACATTGCCCATACAGGATATTTATTTTCATGCATAAATGATGCCTCACTAATTCTTATGAACATCATACTTGAGGCTTTCTAAACTAGACTAGAGGAAAGAAAAAAAAAAGGAGAAACTGTGTGTATGTCAAGTCATTTAAACCATCCAGTAGATGTAAAAGAAAGGGTGAAAAATTATGAAGCGTTTGTAGCTACTTGCAAGAGTTACTTCTGTCTGCTTTAATAGAGTCTCTATAAGCTTATAAGTGGTGTCTTGTTTCGATTACTAAACCAAACACTATGTACGACGGCATCTAGCATAGAACCATAATAGCCGATCATAGTGGAGACTCACTAAATGTTTGTTGAATTAGAACTACATCTTACTTAATCAGGGCCACAAGTATTCTATTTTCTGAACAACTGTAGAAAAGAATGGCCACCTGTCTTCCCAGTTTGGCATTTTGTGTTGGCGTCCTATTGCACAACTTCTGCTCTGACGCCCCTAGGCGGTGGTCTAATGGAGCGGGTTTTTACAAAGATATTAAGTTCTATAGTCATCTATAAATTAAACTGCAATTACACTATACTTAATGTAGCAGAAGATTATAAAAAAGATTATAAGGACAATTAAGACTTTGATGTCATTTTTGTATTTTTAAAATGTGTTTCTTTCTTTCTTTTCTTTTCAATGTGTTTCTATTTTAAATTCCTTGCTACAAATGATGATGGGATTAAGCTCCCATAATTACTAATTCCTCTTCCAAGCACTTAGTTTTTGTTATGTGCATGTGTGCACATATGTATTCTATTCTCTGATCATAATTTCCGCTGCTTCTTAGATCCATTCTCTATGAATTTATTGTTCACCAACAGTCTTTTTGCTTTGTCTTCTGCATTTCCAACTTCATCAAAAACAAAATTCTCTTAGCTATTGGAAACTCACAAAGTACTTCTATTCCGTGAGGAATTTGTAAGTACTGCATGGCTATAGTTCTTGCGTGTTTGAAAATGAACATGACCGAGGCGCCTGGGTGGCTCAGTCAGTGAAGCATCTGACTTCAGCTCAGGTCATGATCCCATGGTCTATGGGTTTGAGCCCCACACTGGGCTGTGGGCTGACAGCTCAGAGCCTGGAGCCTGCTTCGGATTCTGTGTCTCCCTCTCTCTCTCTGCCCCTCCCCCACTCACACTCTGTCTGTCTCTCTCAAAATAAAAAATAAATATTTAAAAAAATGAATATGACCTTTACAGTGACAACTTGATTGGACACAGCATTCGTGGGACACAGTTTTTTCTCTAGGAATTGTATAGACCTCACTCCTGTATTCTGGCTTTGAATGTTGAAGTAGAAAGGTTTAAAGCCAGGCTAACATCTCCCCCTTTCTCTATCTGAATGCTTGAAGAACTCATTTTCAATAAATTTTGAAAGCTTAGCCAAGTTTGCTTGAATGTCAGTCACATTCAAATGGTGAATCCATTTTTTTCTTCTAAAAAAATTTTTTTTCCAACTTGCAGGTCAAGTCCTCCTTTTCAAGGCATTTCTTTGAATGCCTTTCTATCTCATTTATCATGCTTCTTACCTCACCAAGAACATTCAGGGGTAGTGATTTTCCTTACGCTCAATCAGTTCCTCCGTCTCCCACAATATTTTGTTTCTGAAATTGGTTTGATCATTCTGTCATTTCCTTTGTGAGTTTCTCAAGACTTTCTTTATGTTTGTTACTCTACTGTCAACCATGTTTGCTGTGTTTTGTTATGTTCAATTAATTTATTATGTCTATAATGGAATCATTTTTCTTCTCAATTTGTGGCCTCAATTTTGCAATCTCCATTTTTATTTCATTCCATTGTTTTGTTACCTGTGTCTTTGTTGAATTCATGTTATTATTCCAAACCATAAAATACTCATGAAAACTTACTTCTGTTTTTTGGACTTTTTTTTCTTCTAGAATGGTTTCTTCATCCATTTATTCCTTCTTTTCCTCTCTTTTTTCTCATTTTATTCCATTTTCCTGCTAAATATTTATAAATTACTACAAGACTACTCTTCATCTGATTCCTGTTTAATGCAGGTTCTACTCTCCAGCTGTTTTGTTTTAATAGAGTGTGCTTGGATTTTCTTGGGCCTCCTTTATTCCCACCTTATCCAAGACATGTCTGTATTCCTCTGTAATCTACAGTGTGAGGATGGAGTTTTAGGTTCGATTCATTTTTCACACCCTGAGATATGGGGTTAAGATAAGATCAACTGGAACTGGTCTCCTTTAATAAAAGTTACTAACTTTCTACCTTATAGCAGTGGTACCGGAAGTAAAAAATCTCTTATTTCCATGGTTGAGAGTTATCTTAAGATTCAGGTTATTCTACCAACTGATCATGGAGTTGCAGCGTCTGCACTTAAGTCAGAGTTCACTGTGGTTATCTGTTTTCTAATTCTATCCCATCTTTCCTAGTACACATTTCTGCTTTTCCTGCCATTTCTCAGGCCACGATAGAAAAAATACAGGGATATCTCTTTACTTCCAACTTTGGGGCAACCTGGTACTTTTAAGGTTTGCTTGGCTCACTAGTACTATTTGGAGTGCAGGGTACAAACAATGCTGAATCATTTCAGTCTTCTCTTTCTTCCCTTGCCCGTGCTTTTTGGTATTTACAATATTGGGCTGTGACCATATTTGAATGTTTGCCTTCTCTTCGTTGATTGAAAATTGATTTTGACGTTCACATATCTCATTGGATAATATCAGGTGGCGGGGACTCAATTTCCCGTCATTGCCTGAAAGCCCTCAACAGTCGGGCTTAATTCCTCTCTAATGCTTCTGAATGATAGCTTTGTCATCTTCATCAAACTTCCAGAAATGCTGGGTTTCACCGACTAATAATGAAACCTCGTTTGTAAAAAACAATATGTATGCAGGTAAAAAACTGGTTATAAAAACCAATTTTGGGTTAATAGTTGTTGCTATAACCTCTAACACAGGACTTGGAGAGTCTAAGGTGATTCTATTTATTGTTATAGCAACAAACATGCTGGCAATTTAAGTGTATCAAAAGGCTCTAGAGGCGCTATCAGTGGGCATTTCCCTTTTCTGCAAATAGGAAAACAGATGCACAATTGCAGTATCTTGCTCAAGGTCAGACAGCTGTAGAGGCAGCATTTGAGCTCCTGTTAGCACTAGGATTGTATCTTTCACATGTTCCTTAGGCAAGATATATTAAACAAACAATCACCACACTCACCTCCTGACTGCTCAGAACCTGGGGCAGGGAACCTTGGCGAGGCCTCGTAGAAGCCCACCACCGACCCAGGCTGTGAATTTCCAACATCAAGTAATCGGTCTCCCCCAGATGATCAAACACTAGTGTGCACAGAGGTGTGGGCATTTCCCCCCACTTCTGTTAGTTAATAGATTCCTTTCTTTCACTGTGGAATTATACTGGCTTACAGACTGCCAAGTTTGTGTCTCTTAAAAAATTCAGCACATACTGTTAGTCATAAAAGTAGAAACCTAACTGATTCCTGCCCTTGTAAATTTTAAGAGCTGATTGAAAATGTGCAAAGAAATAGCTCTAAATGTTCAGCCGTATTGCATAGGGATGGAGTAAAGCAAAGGGGATGTTGGGGACCCTCCAACAAAGGAGGAAGACAAAAGAGTCTCTTCCCTTATTCCTTCTGAGCTGAGGAAACCCAGCATAACAGAATTGATGCCCTCTAGACACCTCATCCCATTTCACCCTCTCTTTGAAGTCATGATCCCAAACCCCATACTGCTTATGGGTATGTTTCACTCTCTGAGTATCACAGTATTTTTTTTTTTTAATCACATGGATTGTTTCACTAATGAGAACTTAGATACGCTTCAGCCAGTATCCCTTCACTGGGATAAGTAAACTTTGCAGATGTGATTAAGGATCTTGAGATGGGGTGATTATCCTGGATTACCATTGGGTCCCTATATAACTACCAGGGTCCCTATAAGGGACAGAGGCAGCAGAATCAATCAAAGAGGTTCAGAGTCGGAGAAGGAGATGGGATGACAGAAGCGGAGGTCAGATGGAGAGATTTTATGATGCTACACTGCTGGCTTTGAGAATAGAGGAAGGGGACAGGAGCCAAAGAACACAGACATTCTCTAGAAGCTGGAGAAGAAAAGGAAATTGATCCTCCCCTAGAGCTTTAAGAAGGAATGCATCCTTGCAGACACATTTCAGAATTTTTACCTCCTGAACTGTAAGATAATAAACTGGTATTATATTAAGTAATTATTTTTATAGTAATTTGTTACAACAGCAATGGGAAACTCATACACATGCATAAATTCATGATTCAATTATTGATATGCTGATTTCAGAATAATACAGCACGCTGACCATAGGAACCCTGAGGCCTGGTGCCTTACAATAAAATCCAGCGTCCCTTAGAACTTACAGGAAAGAGACCCTCACCTGTAATTAACTACGAAAGAAACATTTTTGAAGGGATAAAAAAAAACCTCTTTTGCTTCAGGTGCTTCCATTATGTTTCAAGAACTGGTAGAAAATAATTTTAAGGGACCCAAGAATGATTAATAACCATTTCCTGACGGATTGTATGGAACAGATATGCTTTGTCTCAAACTGCCACTGTTTGTACTTCTGCATGAGCAAATGCCCACTGAGCTTCTAAAGCTTTTGACTGAAGCATGACCCCAACAGAAAGCTTCTGTTTGTGCTTGTGTTTTTCCCTACTCAAGGGGGAAAACTGTCTGTTTTCAAGCACAGAGTTACCATCCATAGGCTAGAGAACATGATTTTATCATGCCATAGAGAAATAAAAGGCCTTTCTTTCCTCAAAGAGACCTCAAATGGCCTTTGCAAAGAATCCTAGGGAGTTCCTGTACATTTATCTCCCTTCCCCTGAAAAAGATTTATGACTAATGCCTACTGTTTTGGTGCTGCTGATTCCAACACCAGCTTCTCCATCCAACAGTCTCCAGGACTTGCCCTGTCTGAAAGGCACGTACTACTGATCTTGTTCTGACATTTCTGTCATTGAACATTTCCAATGGCTCCTTGCCCCCTGCATGAAACTCTTCTGACTGGCCCAGAAGCTTCTTCATTAACAGCCCCCTTTGGGCGACCTCATCATCTGCTCCTTTCGGGGAACTCCCTGTTTCCCCACCTCCTGCCTCTCACTACTGTGTTATCGGTAGAACTAGTAAGATTCCAGCTCCCTGACCACAGGGAATGACACTTGACTTAACTGGAAGCATTTAGCACCTGCACATGCCCCTCATCACAATGATTAGCCACTGGCAATTTTCATCCCTAGGAATTCTAAACTGCTATGATGGGCCTTTTCTTTCCTGGTCACCAGCTGAGCAAATAAGTCCCTTCTAGTTGCCAGATACTAACTGGAAAAAGTCAATCTGCTTTGCACAGAAAGGCAATCTGCAGTAGTAGAAAATAGAACTGAGAAGCAAAGACAAGAGGTAAGCGGGGTTAAGACACAGAGTCATTCCTGAGGCCAACTTGATGCCACCCTTCCAGCAGTTTAACTGAAGAAATGCTTTTCCTTATGCTAATTAGGATGGAGTGTTTGTCATTTACAAACAAGAGCCCTGGCATCCACTGGCCTCTTTTCACAAACCTCATTTTTTTGTGTGTTGTCTACACCATCCTTTGGCACTTATCTCTGCCCGGGCCCATTGTACACTAACGGCTTTATTCCTAATTGGACTGTGTGATGTGAGAAAAGACAGCCTAACTTAAATTTAGCAAAACTGCTTATCATCATGGGAGGAAACTCAGGAAATACTTGGTGGCTGATGAATGGAAGAACTTCCTGAACAGATGTGTCACATGTTTATCGGATGGTATCAGATATTATTGGCTCCAGTGGGTACATGTAAAAAGAACACAAGAGTTAGTAGATTCAAGTCTTGTTTCTTCCTCTTTGTGGACTTGTTTAAATTATTTCACTTTTGTGACTTTCTTTCCTTATTATATTTTAAGTAGGGATGATAATGTATTGGTCATACTTTGGCTTGCACAGAAATCCAATGTAATTTGGACTAAGCAGGAGAGGACTTTATAGTCTCATCTAATTTAGAGTAGCAAAGTAAGTAGACCTTCAGACACAACTGGATATGGGTAAAAAATAATATCAGTCTCTCCATCTCTTGGCTCTAATTTTCCCCTATGATGCCTTCCTTATTCTTAGGTAGGTGTTCCCAAGTGGCAAAAGCCACAGATGTCACTTACCATAAAATCTGTCCCTGCTCTCTCACATGCGACTGTGAGGATCAGAAATCTCTAAAAGTACTTTGTATTCAGAAATGACCATCTGAATATTAGTAATTATTATTATATTAAAACATCCAATTAGAAATGACAATGACTGCTCTCTAAAGCATCTTTGAACACTATAATCTGATTAGGATAGTGGAATCATACAGACTGAAACAAAAATTCCTTGGACCACATTTACTGCAATCAGGATTTTAAACTCTCAGTGTACCTGGATGCCTACCCCATTGAATTTAAAAATATTTTCAGTCCTAGGAACTCCGCACCCTTAGAAACAACACATCAGTGAGGGGCTTGCAAATTCTAGTAAACTGGTAACTGGTAGACTTGGTACCTGAAGGTCACCAAGATGAATCTAATTAGATAATGACATACGAACAATCAGAGCCAAGGCAGGAGAAAGATTCTGGGTATTTTGCTTCCTAGACCACAGAGTTGGAGGATCACACAATTTTCTCCATCTCAGGCCAGTGACAAGGGCGATATAGCAAAACCAAGCTGATGCGGAGAAGCTCCCCCACCTAACCCCCCCCCCGAGACAAGAGGATCAGGTAGATGTGTAGGATATCTTTCATCAGTAGATAGAGCATCCTTTGAGTCTGATACAAAAATTGCAAACCTGTAATTTCTAGAGAAGAAACTTGAACCCAATACAATTCTCCATTCTTTCATGCCATTAAATCTTTGATAACTACCTAGTAGTATTTTAAGTCTACTATTTAGGATAATTGAACTGATTTTTGGAATCCTGATTTCAGGGACCCTCTTCTGTTGACTTGCGTCTCCCCCATGGAAGCACACACACGGGGGCTTATTTGTTCTTGTCAGGGATGAAGGGGGTGTGTGAGTCATGTTTAGTCTTTGGGAAGTGTGGAAGAGGGGGAGGTGTTTCTGCTTGCTTTGTTATACAGATTTTCTGTTTCTTCGAGGAATTTATGAGTTTCAGGCTTTTCTGAAAAATATGGTGTTGCTATTACTATAGTGGGAACCATGTCATGAACAGATGGGCAGAGTATTGAGAAAAATGAGGAATGACCTGCTTAGGATGGTTTTACTGCCTTGAACTTCAGACAACCTAAACACAAATATGAAGCGACTTAATTATTCTCAAGAAAGCCCTTGCTCGTTTCTTCCTCTGAAATGCTTCTGTTCTGCCACTGCGAGTCACTTACTTTCATAACTTATGTTCAACACTCCACTTAAGATTTCTGTAATTCTAAAGGTCAAAAATTTCCCCTCCTTAGTGGCCCCTGGGAGCCAGAATCTAGTCAGTTCTTAGAGATTTCCACTTGGTTGGAGAAGTGGCATTAGGTTAACTTACATCATGGTAAAAATAACATGTCCCTTTGTTGATGTGCACTTGAAAAATTCTTACAAGTATCTACGGCAAATAAAATGCTTGTTTTGAAAGTTTAAATACAGGAAATCTGTGAGGTTTTCCCAGGCCACTTCTTATCAAATCCATCTTAGTCTTAGTTGATAATAATGGGCATACAAATTCACAGTGTTATTAATAGCCCCATTGAAAGTAATCCCTGTTACTAAGCACACATCACATCTGCCTTTTTAACTGCGCCTATAACAATAGATATCAATATCACTGTCAGTAATAGCATCTTCTCACACAAAGAACAACCACCATCAGTTATTTATCTTTGTCACTTATTTGTTATGCATTTCAATTCCCCCATTAGTTCTCTTTGTCAGATTAATTATAAAGATCTCTTTCCGTTTTTTTCCCCCCAGGCCTAGGACTGATCTCTGAATCCACAGATAATTCTTTCCAATTGTACCCTTTCCTGTTGGGGACAGAGGCCAGATGACTCCTAAGACTGGCCAGGAACGAGTCTTGCTGGCCTGAAAAGAATTGGAATTCTGCCAAAGCTTGCCCTTGCTCAGTACTTTGATGACAGTCCTTTGCCCCCAAACCTAGGTGGGCTCAGAGGGAGATGCTTGCTTTTCTCTAGTGTTTCTTATCCCTGGTGGAGTATTAGAAACACCAGGGGAGCTAAAGACACATCAACAAACAAGAATGACAATAGGAACACCACCCTGCCTAGGTAACATCCCAGATCAGCTAAGTCAGAATCTTGAGGACTGAGCCCATGACTACTGAAAACCACTAATCTACAGTTTCATACAATCACAACGCACAGGACCCACTGCATTTGCAAATGTTGGATTGTCTATTGAGATGAATAAGCAGAACAAACCTGTAAAGTCTCAGCATGACATACAAAAGCAGTAGTTTTCCAAACAAGGGATGCTTTTGCAGCAGACATTTGGTAATGTCTGAAGACATTTTTGATTGTCACAAGACGAGAAGAAGAAGCAACTGGCATCTAGTGGGTACAGGGCAGAAATGTTAAGCAGCCTACAATGCACAGAACAGCTTCCTGCAACAAAGAATTACCTGGCCCAAATTGCCAATAATGCTGAGGTTGAGAAAACCTGCTCTAAAAGAAGATGACCTTCTCCTTTGACCAGGACCCTGTCTGTCAGATCTACTGAACTGAAATTCAAAGCTCCCCAAAGGCCAAGGAGGCTTAGTACATTTCTTTTTAGAGTAATTAGTCAGTGACACTGCTGAGTTCTTTAAATCATCTTCATATTCTCATTCAAAGAGAGGAGTTTTTAGCAAAGGTGGGGATGATACAGATTCATTTCAATCTGTTCTTCCGCTGGCTAACAGAAAATCAGTTTCTTCTCCAAACACCAATACAAAGACACTGAAACACCATTTGAGGGTTTTCAGACTTGTAATGGATCACAGATTTTAAAATTTCCATCTCCCAGCAGTTTCAAAACCATCCCTCTTAACAACCTTCCCCTAAATAAATACTTCCTTAAAACTAAGTAGAAAGGAAACTATCAAATGAACAAACTACTCAGTTATCAACATGTATGTGTAAGTCATGATTTTAGGGTAAGAGAAACCTTATTGTCAAACTGATTCAGAGGCTGACATTTTCCAGGGTCTTACAGATAATGGCAGAGTTGGGACTAATATTGAATATCTCTTAACTATATACCCATTGCTCTTTCCACTAGACAATCTATTTTATCAAATGTGAGTAATAACCAACGATCCAATTCAGTAATGTCAATTTTAACCATTAGAAATTAATGGCTCTTTTGGGTTCTTCCCCAAATGGGACTAAGAATGTTATCTGTTTACCCACGTAGCAGTTATATCTCAATGGGGAGAGACAGATGCATTAGATTTTGACAGCCTGATGTTGCAAATTGTATTATAAAAAGATGGCTGCCACCAATATCCCATCCTATGTGTTCTTTTCAATGATAAGATCTATGTCTCCTCCCCTTCAACCTGGAAGACCTTCTCAACCGCTTTGTCTGATAGAGTATGGTGTAAGTGATGTGTGTGACTTCCAAGGGTACTTCATAAAAATGCCGTGCATTTCTGCCTTTTTGCTCTTGGATATTCATTCTTTCTTGGAACAGAGCCATCATACTATGAAAGAAGCCAAACAACAATGTGAATGGACCACCTACAGGTATCTCAGCCAAAAACCCCAGCTACTGTCATGATAGAAAGCCAGCATCAGCTGTCAGACATGTGAGTGAATGAACCTGCAGATAAGTCCAATCCCCAGGCATCAAATCTCTTCCAGCATTCAGGCTGTTCCAGCTGAGCTTATACCCCGAAGAACACAGACATGCAGTTTCTGCTGAGTCCTCCTCAAATTACCACTTTGTGAACAAAATAAATGATTATTGATGATTTTAAACCACTAAGTTTGGGTGCTTTGTTACTTAGTAGTAGATGACTGTAACACCTGGCATCATTAAACTTTTGAATTATACAAGTAACTTCTTGTGATCATACTTGGTTCACACTAGATTTTGAATAATTATTATTTAATAATGATTTAATCTATTCCATGCTCACAAAGAAGTTCCAAATCTGGTTTGGCAAATAGTCAAACCCTATAACAATGTCAATTAATAAATTGGCATTCTGTATTTATTTATCAGTCTTTGTAAACAACTTAAATATGAATCAGCTCCTTAGAGATAACTTTACTGTCTATCGCTGAACAAATTGGACTTCTAAGTCTGAAAGGACCAGTAACTGAATAGTACATTCATCACTGAAATAGATCCTAGCCTTTCAGTACTTAGTAGTGAAATAAGTCTCTCCTTTGATACCTGAACTTGACTGGATGATTTCAATCTCAACTTCAATTTTCTCCTTTTCCTCACATAATTTCATATCTAATGAGTCACTATGTATGGATGAAGATGTGAAAAAATAAATAACTTTGACATGTCCTTAAAGACCATCCAGGGAGGCAGAGTCACAAACACTATCTGCCAGACCCTAGTTCTGTTTGTGAACTAGCCCAATCTCTTCATAATCAGGCATATGTTTTTATAGGAAGAAGCACCATTCTTTATGTTGGCTGTCCGCCATTAAAGCAGAATATGTGTCACATAAACTCACCAAGGAACTCCAGGCCAAGTGTTTTTGATTTATGAAGTCTTAGATGTGGTCTACAATGAGTTAATTACTCTTGGGAGCAAAATGCTATCTTATGGATGAAAGTGGTACTTAAGATTTATTGGTGCTAGTGAAATAACTCACAATAATATAAGATAATTTCTTCTAAGTCTGTGGTCTCTCAGAGTTGAGAAAGAATCCCTTTTCTGGGGAAATGGGGTTATAAATTGGCAATGGCTTCCTCAAGAAATAAAGTTTCTTGAAGCAAGAATTATTTTGAAATATAGAAATAGGATAAATGAAGAATACGAAGGTAGGAGAAAAAAATGTGGGATGACAAGTTTAACCAGAAATAAAAACTCACTATTAATCTGAATTAAGACAACTTGATATCAGGGCAAGGAGGGACAAATAACAGACTAACAAAACAGAGAGCCCTGAAACAGACTAACACATATAAGTTAACTGAATAAATGGCAGAAGTGACATTGCAGGTGATTGAGAAAAGGATAAAATGTTAATTAATTATGTTGAGACAATGAGATATCCAAAACAAAAAAGAAATTGGGTTCATATCTCATACAATCAATTAATTAGTAGCAAAAAAATTAATTCCAAATGGATTAACTACTAAAAAGTGAAAGGCAAATGTTAAACTTAGAGACAAAAATATAGACGAAAAAGTTTATGACCTCAAGGAAGAGGAAGATTTTATAAAAGAATACAAAATACATAAAATTGAAGGAAGATTGATGAATATAATTACATTAACATTGACAGCTTAATAAACCCCCCCCCAAAAAAAACAAACAAAAAAATCCCATAAATGACAAGGTGCAAGAAGATACTTACAACAAATAGAATTGACCAAGCTTTATAATTAAAAATATATTTTGGACCCTTAAAATCAGTAAAAGACAACTTATTCTAAAATAGGCAAAAGATAGAAACAAATATTTCACGGGAAAAATAACACATACAACCAATTTTAAAAAAAGGTGTTAAATTTTGTTTATGGTCAGAAAATGAAAAATTAAAATCAGAACAATACACCAAATTAAATCACTGGATTGGCAAGGAGTAAAGTCTAATTATACCAACTGCTGATAAGACAGTGATCCAACAGGAAATATTGTACATTGGTGATGGAAATGGAAATGAGAAAATCACTTCGGAAAAATATTTAACATAATCTAGTGAATTTGAACATACGCATTTCCTATAACCCCAGCAATTCGCCCTCCAGATATAACTTAGACACACTTTACAAAACGACATGTAAAAATACGACTTATAGCATTTTTATGACAAAAAAGATGGAACCAGGCTAAATCTCTATAGACTTAATATGAATAAATACACTTATGGACTATTATAAAGCAATGTAAATTGAGGAGCTATAGCTATATTTATCAATAAAAATGAATCTCAAATACATAATACTGTATGAGAAAATACAGAAAAAATATAGCCACTATGATTTAAGACTTTTAAAAATGTTTTAAAAAGGTGAAATGAAATGGTATATTTTTTACAGGTACTCACATAAAGAAAAAGCTATGAAGAAAACATGAGAATGATTAATGGCATTCAGGATATTAATTTTCTCTAAAAGCAAAGAGTAGGAGGAACCAATCAAGTACAGATACCCAGGGATTCTCAAGGCTATGTTTTCTTAAGCTGGGTGATTGGAGCACAGTGTCCATTTTATCATTATTATTTAAATTGTACATACATGGTATATATAACCTTATCTAAGTGATATATTTCAAAATATAAACAACAAAGAAAGTAGGTATTATGCCATCCAATGGAAGGTTTCACATACGGACTTTCTGATATCTTTGTAAACTGGGAAACTGGGCTGGGTTGATTAAATTTCGTTTCTGAGTGGCATTCAGATTAACTGCCCTGTGTTAACACACGAGGAGCTTGGTTCCTGTTACCAAGCTATAAATAGACAGGTAAAGGTTGTTTTGAGAGAACAACAATGCCCGAGATTTGCAATATTTATTTTAAAAGGTGTTCCCTTGACCTTTAGCATAACTTTGTCCTAAACATTTCCCAGAGGAGAAGGTCCCCATTAAAGCCTTTCCAGACATTCGACATGCTTGCCTACCCACCCTTTCACCTTGCTGGGCATGATCTCCCTCCTGGTTACTCATGCTCACCCTTCAACTTATTGTTTAATTGTTATTATTGCTATCCTTACTTTCTTTTCCTATTTTTAGATAGAATCAATTCTGAAAGACTATTTCCAGTTTTTTATTCAATCAACAAACAAAGACCTTCTGAAGCAACACCCACAATTCTTCTTTCAACATATTAAGGTATCAAATATCATACCAGATCTTTGTCCCAGGAGCCACATTTGATGGAACTACATAAAACAGTCAAAAATAGTAAGAAAATACTGAACTGTAGGTACAATTGAAGTGCAAAAAAAAAATAACTGGGGGCATCTGGGTGGCTCAGTCAGTTAAGCATCTGACTTCGCCTCAGGTCATGATGTCATAGTTCATGAGTTTGAGCCCTGCTTTGGGTGAGCATGAGCACAGCTTTGGGTGAGCCCTGCTTCCCCTGCCAAACCGCGCCCTTCATGGGATTCTCACTCTCTCCTTCTCTCTCCCTGCCACTTGCTTACTTGCACCCTCTCTCTCTCTCAAAAAAAAAAAAATATATATATATATATATATATATATATATATACACACACACATATAACTTTTAAACAACTTTATTGATGATAATTGATGCACAATAAATTACAAATATCTAATGTGTAAAATACGTACCACAATCAAGATAAGCATTTCTGGGGCGCCTGGGTGGTTCTGTTGGTTAATCATCCAACTTCGGCTCAGGTCATGATCTCACAGTTTGCAGGGTTTGAGTCCCGCATTGAGGTCTGTGCTGACAGCTGGGGACCAGGAGCCTGCTTTGGATTCTATGTCTCCCTCTCTATGCCCCTTCCCCACTCATGCTCTTTCTTTCTGTCTTTCAAAAATAAATACATGTTAAAAAAATGTAAAAGATAAGCATTTGTGTCACCCCTGAAGTTCTCTCATGCTGCTTTACAATCTATCCCTCCTTTTTTCCCTCCCTAGGTACTCATGAACCTACTTAATTTGCATTCTCTGGAATTTTATATAGGTTAGTTTGCATTTTAAAGGATTTTATATAGATAGACTCACCGCCTTCTCTCTTTTGCGGGGAGAGAGTCTAGCTTCTTTTACTCAGCATAAAGATTTTGAAACCCAGCTGTATTGTTTCCGGGATCAAAACCTTTTTCCTTTTCTATTCGTGAGTAGAATTCCACTATATGGAAATCACAGTTTGCTTATCTTTTCAGAGAAGACATGATATGAATCCAAAGTCTCCAGGCCTCAAAGTTTTAGAATGGCCAAGGGTCACATTTACAGTCATTATGCTGGTGAATCTGGCTTGTGCTTCTATTGATTCATAAAGTGACTCCAAATTCTACATCCCCCCCTTTCTAGCCACTCTGTCTTCAGACGGTGTCTTCGATGAACTCACGAACATTCCGTCTCAGTTAAACATCTTGTGCCCACTATCAGCTACTGGTGGTGGCTCACAGGCAGCTGCCCAGCATAGTTGCAGCACTAGAGGCCTGAAGATGCCCAGGCTGCATGACGTTTCCCTATAGGTGGGGAAATATTATGGTCTGCTTGAGAATTTCTAAACCTAACCAACTTTCAGAGCTCTAAATAAACAGCCTCTTAAGTTGTTGTTGTCGTTTTTTTCTTTTCCTTATGTAGGTTGTAGGTATTAAATTTGAGGCCATACATTTCAGTTTACAAGAAACATAAAGTTATTTTTCTGTTGGTCTAATATTCTACAGTGGAAACCAATGTCTAATTGACTCACGTTGCACCTGACGACAGAAACTTAAATTTAGTCAACTCAGTGCTTTCACAATTAAATATGCTGTTCCACTCACCCTGCCCACTCTGTTCTTTTTCTTTTTTAAAAAAATTATTTAAAGTTTATTTACTTTTGAGAGAGAGAGGGAGAGAGAGAGAGACAGAGTGTGGGTAGAGGAGAGGCAGAGAGAAAGGGAGACACAGAATCCGAAGCGGGCTCCAGGATCTGAGCTGTCAGCACAGAGCTGGACATGGGGCTCAAACTCATGAATCATGAGCTCATGACCTGAACCAAAGTTGGATGCTTAACTGATTGAGCCACCCAGGCGCCCACCCCTCTTTTCCTTTTTAACTTGGGTTTGCATCTGCTTTCCACAGGGCATGTGTGTGCACAACAGTTACAGTTTTGAGGACGGAGGCATCCAGTCTTCCGTTGTCATCTGTGTTGATGCCCCAGAGATATGTATTTTCCCATATGGTCTCCAGCTTCCAGGGCTTGCCGCTCAATCTGCCCCCCTCACTGCACTGTCTGCGAGACCTCTTCTGGACCCACACTATCAGGGCCATCTCTTGTGCCATGGAAAACATGATTATCCTCTCTTCTCTGATGAGGCTGGCTGCCTTGGTAGGTTTTAGTGGGTCTGTCTCAGACCCGTCTGAGATGCAGCAAGAATATATTTCTTGTTTCCCATTTCTGAACCATGAGGGGATATGTATGGATAGCTGGAATACTGTCACTTTTCAGTATCCTCTCTTCTCTCTCAAGTCCCCATATTGTCTAAAAGTAATCTCTCCTGGAACAAAGGCTGAGGAGTGGTTGTCATGAGCTCAGGGAGTCTCTTCAGAGACCTGAAATTATTCTTCTCTGCTGATGAAGTCTTCGTTACCGTGTTCTGTGTGTCGTGTGAAACTCCTTCCCTTCCTACAGATTCTTGGTCCTCATTCACATGGACCTCTGGTACACAGCCCTTCCCAGTTTGTCATATATACTCAGATACATACACTTCCAGTGTTACCCTCCTCAAAATGTCATCAGAAATCTGCTAATAAAGTAAAACTATGCTTATTTGAATTTACTGCAGTTGGAGAGAACACCACCATGGTAGGATTTCAGAAGCAACTCAAGGGAAAGGTAGAAGTAGGATATTTGTAGCACTCTCAGGTCTGGGCTTAGGTAGTCTAAGGTGGGCTTTTCAAGGTAGGTAATTGGCTAGAATTGGGTAAAATTAATGCTATAATAGTTCAAAACTGGCTGTCAGTCAGGCAATACCCTTGAAATATGTGTTGATAGGCACATTTTTGTTTGCTAAGCAAGCTGTTTGCTGAGGTGAGAAGACTGTTGTCTCTGATAAATTGATCTGTAGGAATTTCCTCAAGCAAACAGTGAAGTTATTTATTAGTTTACAGTTTTATCTTTCCTGGGCAAAGTTTTCCTGGAAAAAACCACTAAGTCATGTTGACATAGGTGATCAAAAGTCTTATGCAAGTGATATTGACACAGAAGTTCTCAGAGCTCACCACATAGACCCAAACTCAGACTCACCCTAAATAAAAAATTACTTTTGCAAGCTATACCCCTAAATGTCCCAGAAATTCAAGGAAATACCTCTGTGTAATGAAGTATCAGAGAATTATTTCTGGAGATGATATCTTAAAGCGATCCTTGACAAATGAGCAGGATATAGGGAAATGGACAAAAGCAACAAGGCAATTGGCAAGGAAGAGAAGTACGAATGGGGGTATGAATGGTGACATTTGTGAAGAACAATAAAGGAGAAGAAGGTCTATATTTGAGAGTGTAAGGTTTTTAGTTTTGGTAAATAGATTAAAGCCAGATTTTGATGAGCCTCAAATGTATAATTAAGGAGTCCTTAAACACCTATTTACATATTTGTCATTGGGGCTTCCCAAGAACCTCTAAGTTCACTGACTTCCTCTTACTTGCATGCTGTCAAACACCCCTCGGATCACAAGAAGAGAGTGCCATGTTGTGGGGTGGGGTGGGGATGACTCTTTCAGTATAATTAAGAAAAAACAGGTGCCCCTGGAAGCCTGCATATTATTGTTGGGGTGCTTGGGTGGCTCAGTAAGTTAAGCATCAGACTCTCGATTTTAGTTCAGGTCATGATTTCGTGAGTTTAAGCCCTGCATCGGGCTCTGTGCTGACTGATGGCATGGATCCCTGATGGCAGGGATTCTGTCTCCCTCTTTCTCTGCCCCTACCCCACTTGCAATCTCTCTCTCTCTGAAAATAAAAAAAAATATACTTTAAAAAAGAAAATAAAAACTGTAAGTCACTTAACACAGTCTCTTGCACACAAAAGGCATTCAGTAAATAATGGTTGATATTATTATTATTAGATTGTGGTCAGAGTGATGAGATTTTGGTGGAATTGTAAGGGACAGTTGAATCTTTTGAACACAAACAGAAGTGAAATAAGAAACACAATGTTATTAATAGCTGCATATGAACTTGGTGGGTCAATGGCAGGCTTTATGTCTAATGTCCCATTTGGAGCATGAAGCTTAGGCCATTCTATGGGAAAAAAAGAAAAGAAAAGAAAAAGAAGAAAAGAAAAGAACAATAGGAAAACAGTAAGAAGAATTAAGTTTATCCACTCATATACATAGTATCAGAGGAGAGAATTAGTTTGCAAACCCTCCTAAGGATAACCCTCACTGACATTTTTATCTATTGGACTTGAAGAGGAAATTAGGCAAAAGCAGCATGGAGCCTGAGTTCGCAGTGTTTTGTTTTTTGTTTGATTTGTTTGAAAGCACAGTGACTGCCCACTGGCAATCGTGATCCAATATACCCTCATGCTCTGGGAAGAAGCTAAGAAAATGGCGGGCAGAGGCATGAAAAGAACACAGGACCCTGCTAAGTTCCCTGAGCCCTATGTTTTCCTATTTCCATCCTCTGTACAAATTTAATTTGGATGAGAATGTGGGTTTGGGTCTATATTGATATTTTCTAAGAGACCTAGGAATCCCTAATCCTGCCCTGTGTATCAACTTCCCCTCCATGGGATTCCCAAAGGAGCTATAACCACAGTGAATGATATAAGAAAGGGAACCAAGTTTACTTTATCAATAGCTGTTTAAGAATCCAATACCTAGAATGGACAACCCCACATTAAAAAGCTGGATTGGTGCATACAATTTAGGCTGAAGGTCCCCTCTTTTGAAATTTACATCCTGGGATGCTTGTGCTATTTGGATGGTCATACAGAGGTAGGAACTGAAATACAGAGAACAATATGGTCATGTCTACACTAAATATCTTGCTGAAAATTCCCTGCACACCTATATGCACCAGGTGAGATAAAGCGGAACCTGCACTTTCTCTGCAGGACTTATTTAGAGATATTTTCTTTTCCTGCTAGAAATCATGACCCCTTAACATCCCAAGTTCTGAACAGTTATGCTAGTAATTCTTCTCTCATTGCAAGGAACTAGGAAAGAGGAGAGCAGTGGAACTGGAGAAGAGGTTGACATGTCTTTTCTCCCTATCAGAGTTTTAGGCATTTGCTTAGAAAGGTGAAGGAGACCTTTGATTGAGAAGGTATTGAGCAAGCTTCTGGCATCGCCACACTTTAGATCATTCTTCCTTGTACTCTACCTGTTCAGCCCCAGGCTATTGATGTCATTACCCCAGTGAGCCAATGAGTTAAGGCCTGGGTGGAGGGACATTACTAGTGGCAGCATTTGACCTATATATCAGCAGACTGTATGCATAGTTTTCAATGTATAACATAGTGCGTAATAAGTATTTGTTGAGTAAAATGCATGAATACTAACCTGCAGGTATTGCCTATTCTTTAAGAGCTTCTGAATTGTGAATTGCAAGGACTTGTTTTTATTTGCGGTCACATACCACCTGGGTCATCACTCATGTGATGCCCCCTTTCACTTCAATGCCACAAAAGCTAAAATCTCACTTTCCCAGCCTGCCTTGCTTCTAAGGGTAGCCCTATGACTCAGGGCTAATAAGAGCCTGCTGTCATGTTTTTGAAGAGGTTTTCCTCCACTAATACAAAGGACAGATGTAAGTCATGCTACCCCTCCCTCTTCTTCCTGCCTTGAATGCAGAACTCTGTCTACTACTTGGGCAGCCGTCTTATCTGAAGCCAAGACTGAGACAGTCACGAATGTCAGCACTGACACCTTTAAGCCACTAAACCAATACAGGGAACTGCCTACATCTATCCCTATCGCCATATGAGAAAAATAAATCCCTCATAGCTTAAGCTAATAGGAGATTTCAATTACGTGGAGCCATTAACATTCTTGACTCTTATAGAATTTATCTGGTAAGGAAACAGAGGAATATCTTGAAACTACATCACCCCAGTGGAAATTCACATCTGAGTTGGAAAGTAATCACCATTTTTCTTTCTGCAATATAAACATTTATAATTCACATCTGCATGATACTTTCTCCAGGTGTTCAAGGCAGGGAAGATGAAGAGTAACGCTGCTCTGGATTTTTACTTGTGAGTTCAGGAACAAATACAGAAAAATGATTCTCCATAGAGAAGAAAAGGCTGGGGTTCAAATTTCAAATGTCTGACTTTCCTCTGTGCCCAGTGCCCCAAGCCATGAAGCTGGCTCACCACTCAGATTTCACAGGCCCAGATGTCTGATTTTGAAAACCTGCTTTGTTGCAACAACAGGGCTGTGCACTTTATTTATTTTCCATATTTAAATTGGTATATGTGTCTTCATTAAGAACACAGCAGATTTACCAAGAAAGAAATCTATTAATGAAATGATGCATCTTAACGAGTTCTGGTTTAGCCTAAGACAGCTGGGCTTAATATTAAAAATTTTCCTATTCATCTAGGTCATTATGTTTCCAGGCTATGGTTCTATATTTGTGTCTGCTCACAAGCAAAGAATACTAGCTTTGGAGTCCAACAAACTTGAAATTGAATCCTAGGTCTACCATTTATAGTTATACGAGGCACTAGCAGCTAGTATACTGATTACTCGTTAAGATCATAACTTTGGACAAGTAATTTCATCTATTTAAATCTTAGCATTCTCAGCTGGAAAAAAATTACCAACACCTGTCATCAAGGTTGTGGTAAGAAGTGGAGAAATATACCTGACACATAATATCAGCTATCATCGTTATGAATTAGCACTTGGCAGATAAAATATTCTCTCTTTCTACGTTGCATTCTGTGGGAACTTTCCACCGGGTTGCTATCCTGGATGGATGGAAGAAGGAGAATAAATGGAACCACAGAGCCAGAGCTTCAGTCCATGCTCCTGACATTCCCAGGCAGCTGCTTAAGCCATTTTGACCAAGAGCAATTTAGAAAACAGACATATTCATCTGAGTGAAGATGATCTTTGTTACCCTCTGTCCGGAGACAAAGACGTTGGCAAGGCTGAAAGTCAGAGGTGGAGAGGAGGTCAGAACCAATCCCTTTTGGAAGTTGGGGCTACAAATCCAAAGGTAGCAAGTGAAAGCCCAGAAGTTCCCTCAAGAGGCCCTATTCTTAATGACAAAGAGGAAAAGCAGATGTGCACTCACCCTCCCTCTACACCACTCTCTGCTCCTCCATAGATTAAAAGCTGAAACAGCTGCCCTCTTTGTTAGTTTATTGATCTTGAATAAAGGAATTCTAGGCAAGTTCTTTATTTGGTACAACTTGTCCAAGAGATATAGAGTGTGTCATAAAAGGATGTCTGCCAGATTGTTTCACTGAATTATAAACCAAGCTGATTTTTTATTCTGACAACCACAGAATAAGAGTTTCCAATGCTCATAACTTCAAACCTATCTTAGTAAATATGAAATGCATGAGACAGGTAAATTACAAAGACATATTAGATAGATGATAGATAGATAGATAGAGATAGATAGATAGATAGATAGATAGATAGATAGATTTCAGTGAATGGGGAAATTGAGGCTTGGGGATTTGCCTGAGTCCAGAAATTACCCTGAACCAGCTGTTATTCTCCAGAGACTGCCTGGGCTTGGGCCTAACATCAGTTATCATTTGGGATATGCTATTAAATAGTCATTGTTTCCTGGAGGTCACAAAGCATTTCTAGGTCTCCGCTTCCCCACCTGTAACATGAGTTCGCCTGGATTCAGTGTCACCAAGGATACTACCAGATCAAAATGCTAGGATTCTTTGATTAAAAATAGTAGTCTTGAAAACTCGGCTGAATGGTAATACCTGAATAGCTGTGACACCTTCCCTGGGTACCATCATGATACGTATGGAATCATGCTGTAGGTTCCTGGGCTGGAATACTACCTTTTCATGCACACAGATTTCTCTCTTTTAATATACACAAGCATTGTTAAGACTCAAACTTTTCTGGTAGTATATTCCTATGAGAATGTCTTCTCTACCATAGTCAGATTCATTTGCAAGCAGCTACCACATATTATTGATCCTGGGGGTTTATACACATTGGAGGCCTATTAGGCAATTTCACTGGACTCTTTGTATTTTGAATAGGAAAAAAAATAATAAATACAGAGGAGCAGATATCCTATTGCCATAAACAATCAGGGAAGGCCGGGACCATGGAGTTCAGTTCCACGGACCCGCAGTGCCACCTGTTGGCTGCTGTGTTAATAATCACCACAGAGTCCTAAACTTTCCAGAGAGTAAGAGAGCTGATTTCCAAAATTAAAAACAAGGGAGCAGGGTATCTGGAGATCAAATTGAAGTTAAACTCCCTTAGAGATGAAGAGTAAAAAATCATCCCTAGGAAGTTGATGGCGCAACCTAATTCTGGATGGCCATGTGATAACTGCCAATTTCCATTCACTTTGAAACACTAGAGGAAAAGGAAAAGAGAGAATGACAGGATTTCAGGACTGGACAAGTGTTTAAATAATAGCACAACCTCTCATTGTAGATATTAAGAAATCAAGATGCCAGGACATTATATATTCCAGAGTTAATGAGCTTGGTAGTGTGGGTGTTAGGACTCTAACTCACTTCTTCAGATGTTTAGTTCAGGTTCTTTCTGGATAACTTTTTATTGTCCTCTGCATTTTAAGAGATCTTACATTCTCTATTTTTAATAGAATGCTAGTGAGAACCAGAGGCAGTTCTCACAACATTACTTATTTAAATTCACACCATTAGGGAAGCAATTTCAGTAATAACCCCTATTTCTAGCTGCCTATCAAAAACACTCACTAATTGTTCTGATGCTTACGGAATCAAAAATTGCCAAAGAACAACTTCTTTTCTTCTTCCTCATCCTTCTCATCAATTCATTCATTTTCTTCCCATTTAGTTTATTTTGCCGAAGTAAGGCTGTGTTCCCTTGAGACCTGTGACTCCTAGGTTGTGCTTCTCCGAGATTCTAATTGCCCACTTGACACAACCAAGAGCAAATGCAGAGACAATTCCCAATCTGCTCTCCTATCTGATCACATCATTTGTACCTGTCAGAAGGGGATGGAAAAGTAAGTGAGAAATGGATGATCCCAACACAGACAAGGTGTGTTAGGGAACAAAGTTTAGTGAGTGGCACCCTCAGTGATCAAAGAAGACCACAAGAGTCCGGTGAGACACATAAACACCATCTGGGACAGAAGTCATGAAATGCCTCCGGGAATAAAAATTTTTAGAACTCTGTAGTTTTCTAACATGCAAGAAACTGACCTCCATTTATTTTTTTTTAATTTTTAAGGAAATTGTTCCTTAAAGGGAAATATTGTTTACTCTCCTCTCCTGAGTGTAGTGAAGAGAAAGAGAACTTGGGAGATGAGGTCTTGCCTCCTAAGTGCCCGCAAAGTGGTCTAAAGGACTTGATATTGGAAATCCCCAAAGTTGGATCCCCAATCTCATTCCCCATTCAGTCCACCGCCCAAACTAGATGGCTGACAGGTGTCAATAACCCTCCCCCTCTTTTTACCTCTGTTAATTGCACCACTTCCAAAATATCTCTGAATCTGCTCTTCCCTCTCTAGTCCCACTATCACCCCTTAGCACAAGTGACATATTGCACTGCAACTGTCTCCTAACTAATCTCTTTCCCATCACATCCATTTGCCACACTGTCACCAGCTTTATCTACCTAAAATGCAAATCGAACCCTGCCATCTCTCTGCTTGAAACCACTGAGCAAGGACAAAGTCAAAGCTTCTCAGTAGGGTACATAAGTCTTCTCAATTTGGCTCAGATTTCTTTTTCAACTTTCTTTTCTGGCTCAACACCTCTAGTTCCCTTAAAAATCCAGCTCCTTTTTGCCACACACTTGTCTGACTTTGGCATCTTTGTGTGTACTTACCGTCAGTTCTATCCTGATGTGTCCTTCGCTCCATCACCAGGAAAATTCTTATTCTTTCAAGGGCCATTTCCATTAACTCTGTCCCTAAGGAGGTGTCTCTAAAGTTTTCAGGCAAGGAGTTTCTCTGCCCTATGTACTTATACTCTGCTTCCTTATTACTTATGTGTATTATAGCTTGAAGCTCATTGCATTGTAACTCTATGAAGATTTTACTCTTCCTTACATAGACCATGAGTTTCCTAATATAAGATCCTAATAGATCTTTTTACAGTTCAAATTTTTATCATGTGTAAGTCCACAAATGTTCACTGAATATTAAGCATGTTTCTATCACTGCTAAATACTAGAGATGCAAAGATTAACTATGAAGGGTATCCATAGTGATCTCACTCAAGGTCTGTCTTTTCTGTGTCCAAAGTATACAAACAGAGAGCACAGAAGTTTGTATGCTCTACTCTGGCTGCATCCCTCTGCAAAACGTTGATTTTCTCATATACCAAAATCAGTGGTGAAACATATTGCATGTGTAGCTATTTCCAGTGCCCTAGTCATTGGATATAACAGATGACATCATCAACATGATCACCTTAATTGTCACATGTATTGCTTCATTTTTTATGTGCATCATTTGTTAAAAAGTTTGAATACATTGCCCCATGTACTTGTTAGCTGTGTACTGCACACAAGGACATGACAGCCACTGAATTCTCACTACATGTTTATGGGAGGAGTAAACATTGGATAGGCATTTGGGTTAATAAATACGCTACTGGAATTATGGACGTGTGGAGGTGAGTGTACAAGAAGTCTGATGTGTCTAGAGTGTGCAGGACAGAGTACCAAGTAGGAGAGTTTTACAGAGAGATCTCCAGAGATCTGCAAAGGGATCACCCCCTTGGGTCTTCAGCTGAATATCGATTAGAAAATTTTTGTGAAGAATCCTCTACTCAAGGGGTGCCTGGGTGTCTCAGTGGGTTGAGCATCTGACTTCAGCTCAGGTCATGATCTCATGTTTTTGGGTTTGAGCCCCACGTCGGGCCCTGTGCTGACAGCTCAGAGCCTGGAGCCTGCTTCTGCTTCTGTGTCTCCCTCGCTCTCTGCCCCTCCCCTGCTCGTACTCTGTCTCTCTCTGTCTCTCAAAAAATAAAATAAAACGTTAATTTTTTTAAAAAAAAGAATCCTCCACTCAACAGAATTAGAGGAAACAATACCCAGAGCTCTTCAAGAGCCAGGAATACTGTCTGTTACCACCAACCAGAGTAGAGAACCTCATAATTCACGAGGTATCAGGAATAATACTGAGAAGAGTTTTACCCCTCATTTCACCTACCAAAGCTTGAAAGCGAGGCCTAAATAGATCACATTGTTTTTAAGAAACTTAACTACATCCGAGAACAAGTTCCAGAATATTTATCAAAATACAAAAATATCCCGCATCTAAAAGGCAAAATTTATAATGTCTGCAGTCAACACTTGCCAAGTATGTACAGAAACAGAATAATACACCTAAAATGTGAAGAAAAATAAGTCAATTAAAATGATCCAGAATGTTCCAAATGACACGAATAATAATTAACAAGAATATTAAAAGCATTATTATAAGTATAATCAATATGATCAGGGAACTAGAGGAAAGATTTAATGTGTTAAGTAGAGACATGATGATATGTATTTTACAAAGACCCAAATCAAACTTCTAAAGATGAAAATTACATTAAGGACAAATTGGAAATTATAGAAGAAAAGATTAGTGAACACGAAAGCCTAGCAAGACAAACTATCTAAAATTTAAAAAGGAAGAAAAAAAAAAAGAATGAATAGAGTATTAGTGGGCCGTGGGACAACTTTAGCAGCCTAAGACACAGGTAATTGTAGTTCACCGTGGGAAGGGAAACAGATAAAATATTTGAAGACATAGAGACTAAACATTTTCTAAATGTGACACAAATTATAAATCCACAGATACAAAAACTCAATGAACTCAAAGGGCAAAAAAATATGAAGAAAACTGCAGCAAGGAATATCATAATTTATTTGCTTAAAGCCAGTGCAAAAGAGAAAATATTAAAAGTCACTATAAAACAAACAAACACAATATGCAGAGGTATAAGAGATATGGATGACAGCATATTTCTTGTTGAAGACAATGCAAGATAGAAGAGAACGTTGTTTTAGTAACATTTTTTAAGTACCAAAAAAAAAAAGTCAACCTTGAATTCTTAATCCACCAAAATTACCTTGCAAAAAATGAAAGTAAAATAAAGATTTTTTTCAATCATATCAAAGCTGAAAGAATTCATTTCTAACAGACCTAAATTATAAAAAATGCCAGAGGAAGTTCTTCAAGCAGAAGAAAAGTGATATTAGAAATATGGATCTATGCTGAAGAATACAAAAATAATAACTATGAAAGTAATATAAATTTTTTGTCATTTAAATTTCTGTAAAAGAAAATTAATGGCTTTAAGCAAAATAATAATGCTTTACAAGGTTTATAATATTTGTAAAAGTAAAATTTCTGACAACAAGGGGCACTTGGGTGGCTTAGTCAGTTAAGAATCTGACTTTAGCTCAGGTTATGATCTCACAGCTCCTGAGTCTGTGCTGTCAGCTCAGAGCCTGGAGCCTGCTTCATATTCTGTGTCTCTCTCTCTGTCTACCCCTCCCCTGCTCATGCTCTGTGTCTCTCTTCCAAAAACATTAAAAAAATTTTTTTTTAATTTCTGACAACAATAGCACAAAATTCAGGAGAGGAGAAATGAATATAAAAGGTTCTAGTACAAATTAAATGGTATTATTACTGAAAGATATTATTACTGAAGGGTAAGTTAAAGATGAAAATTATAAATCCTAAAGTAAACACTAAAATAACACAAGCTAAAAGCAATAAGCCAGAGATTAAATAGAATCATAATTAATCCAAAGGAAGGCAGATTATTTTAAAGTAATAAATAACAGGCGGGGGAAAAGAAAACAAATAGCAAGGTGGTATATTTTACAATATCTATATCGATAATCACATTAAATAAAAATGGTCTAAATATCTCAGTTAAAGGTAGAGACTATCAGATCAGATATAAATCAAGACCCACTAGGTTGCCACTTTAACTGGAAGCTCACTTTAACTGGAAAGACACATTAATTCTACAGTAAAAAGATGGGGGGGGGAATAAGACATGCTAACATTAATTAAAAGAAACCAGGAGAGGGGCGCCTGGGTGGCTCAGTCGGTTAAGCGTCCGACTTCGGCTCAGGTCATGATCTCATGGTTTGTGAGTTCGAGCCCCACATCGGGCTCTGTGCTGACAGCTCAGAGCCTCAACCTGCTTCAGATTCTGTGGCTCCCTCTCTCTCTGCCCTTCCCCCGCTCATGCTCTGTCTCTGTCTCAAAAATAAATAAAACATTAAAAAATAAAACAAACCAGGAGAGAGCACATAAAGAGAAGATAATTCATCAAAAACATAAAAACCTTAGGTATTTATACAACTAATAACAAAGCTTCAAAATACGTAAAACGAAAACTGACAAAGCTTCAAATAGAAGTAGGTAAATCTACAATTATAGTTTGACAGTTCAAAAACACTTTCCCAGTTAGTGATTAGTACAAGTCAAAAAATCAGTATGAGTGTGGATGTTAACAAAACTATCAACCATCATGACCTATTTGATATTTATAGATCTCTCCATCCTCAAAATCACAGAATACACACACTTTGTAAGTGCACATCAAATATTTAATGACAGACCATATTCTGGACCATGAAAAGAGTCTCAATGAATGTAAAACTATTCTAATCATATAGAGTATACTCTTTAAACACAATAGAATTAAATTAGAAGTAATAATAGAGGATTTCTAGAAAATCCTCAAATATTTTGAAACTAGAAAACACAATTTTTAAATAATCCATAAGTCAAATAAGAGATCAAAAATGAGGGGCACCTTGGTGACTCAGTTAGTTAAGCCTCTATCTTTAGCTCAGGTCATGATCTCACTGTTCAAGTTCGAGCCCTGCATCAGCACAACTCTGTCAGCACAGAGCCTGCTTGAGTTCTGTGTGTCTCTCTCTCTCTTCCCATCATCCAGCTCTGTCTCTCTCTCTCAAAAATAAATAAACATTTAAAAAATTAAAAAAAGAGACATCAAAAATTAAATTAAAAGATAAACAAACTGAACAAAAATAAAAACAAGGCATTTCAAAATATGTGGCTGCAATGAAGGGAGTAATAGAAATTTATAGCACTAAATTCCTATATTTGGCATTATGAAACTATCAAATCAATGATCTCATCTTCTACCTTAAGAAACTGTAATAATAATATAAAAATAGGTGCCAAGTAAGGAAAAGAAAGGAAATAAAAAGGAAGATATCACTAAAATAGAAAACAGAAAAAATAGTAAAATAAATCAATAAAAAAAAATACTTTCTCTGAGAACATCAAAAATTGGTAAAATTTCTAGCCAAACTGATTAGGAAAACAAAGACAGAAACCATAATTTACCAGTATCACGTAAAAGAGAGGTAAATTTATAGATTCCAGAATTATTAAAAAGGACAATAAAGGAATATTATAAACAATGTTATGCCAATACATTCAACAACTTGGATGAAATGGATGAATTCCTTGAAAAACACAAAGTACTATGCTCAATTAAGATGACATAATGTGAATAGTTCTGTATCTGTTAAGGGGTTGAACTTGTATTTAAAAACCTTCCCACAAAGAAAATTCCAGGCCCAGATGGCTTTACTGGAGAGTTCTTCAAAATATGTAAGGAAGAAATAATATCAATTGTACACAAGTTTCTCCAGATAATTGGGGAATTGAGAATTCTTTCCAACTCATTTTATGAGATAAGTAATATTACTCTGGTATCCAAATTAGGCAAAGATATTACAAGAAAGTAAAAATATAGCCTAATAACACACATTATCATAAATACAAAGATTGTTAACAATTTAACAAATCAAATTTAGCAACATAAAAAGTGTAATATATCACAGCTGTGTAGGAAAGAATTTATCCTTGCCCAAAGAGAGATCTGGCCTCTACCCTTGACTCTTTAGTGATCATCTTTAAGCCCCTGGAATGTACTACCTGATAAAAATGCCTTTGCTTACCTGGGGCCCTTGGGTCATGCCAAACAACCTGATGATATGATTTAGGGTGGAGGTTTTTGGCTATATGCTATTAAATCAACCTCTAGAGAGGCTGATGACTAAGGTCAGCCATTTGGGTAATTGATTATGTCTATGTGACAGAGCCCTAATAAAGAGTCTGGACACCAAGGCTGGGGTGAGCTTCCATAGTGGACAGTACTCCGTGCATACTGCTGCACATTGTTGCTGGGAGAGTAGCGTTTTCCACTACTCCACTGCTAGACAGAACCTGGAAGATTCATGCTTGATATTTTCCTGGACTGTGCCTTGTGTCTCTTCCCCTGGCTGATTTTAGTCTGCATCCTTTCTTTCTAACAAACCATAACCATGAGTATAACAGCTTTCAGTGAGGTGTCCTTTTAGGGGGTTGTCTTGGAGCCCTCAGACTTGCAACTGATGTCAGAAATGAGGGTGGTCTTGTGGATAGTTTCTTAACTTTACAATAACTAAATGTGGCTAATCCCAGGAATGTGAGATTGATTTGACACTTGAATGTAATTCACTATATTATCAGACTATGAAAGAAAAGTATGATCATTAGATCCACGAAGTGTATTCTCCAAAATTAAAATTCCATTATTAAAAAAACAAAACAAAACAAAGAAACTAAGAATGGAAATGACACTCTTTAACTTGATAAAATCTGTGAAAAATACTTGATAAAATCTGTGAAAAGTATCTGTGAAAAAGGTAACATCCTTTTCAGTAGCAGAATTGGACACTTTCCCTCTACAGTCAGGAGCAAAGGATGCCTGCTCTCATCACTTCCATTCAACATTGTACTGCAGCTGTAGCCAGTGGGATAAGAGAGGAAAGAAGAAGAGGAAGATGAGGAAGAAAAATAAAAGGCATCCAGATTAAAAAGAAAGGAACGATCTGACTTGCAAGATAGCATGATCATCTATGTAGAAAATTCAATGAAACATACAAATCACTATGAGAATTAATAGTGAATTCAGCAGTGTTGCCGGGTATAATACCAATATGAATAATGAACTCCATTTCTATAACAAATTGGATATTGAAATAAAAAAATGACCATTCCAATAACACTAAAATATTAAGTACTAGGGAATACGTTTGGCAAAAAAATGTGCAACGCCTGTACACTAAAAACTATGAAAAATCACTGACAGAAATTAACAGGGACTGAAGTAAATAGATACATATGCCATGTTTGTGGATCAGAAGACATTGTCATTAAGACGTCAATTTTCCAAATTGATCTATAGACCTAATGTATTCTCAATCAAAATCATAATAAATATTTTTTGCTAGAAGTTGACAAGCAATTCAATTTCAATTTTTGCTAGGAAATTGTTTCTAAAAACCATACAAAAATGTGAGTGACCTAGAAGAGCAGAATAATATAACTCTGAAAAAGAAAAATAAATTTGGAGAAATTATATTACCTGACTCTCCAAGATATAAAATATATAATAATATATAATATATAACATATATATAGTAATCAATACAATGTAAATTTTGTGTCAACATGGACAAATAAATTAATGGAACAGAATATGGAGACCAGAAATAAAATTATATATATATATATATATATATATATATATATATATAGCCTATTGATTTTCATTGAAGTTACAAAGGAAATTAAACAGAGAAAAGGATAGTGTTTTCAACAAATGTTACTGAAAAAATTGGATACCCATATGCAGTAAATAAATAAATAAATAAATAAAACAAGACTTTGATCGATACCTTAAACTAAATATGGAAATTAACTCAAAATGGATCATAAGCATAGATGTGAAACTTAAAACTGTAAAACTTCCAGAAGAAGACAGAGAAGACTTTGTGACCTCGGGTTAGGCAAAGATTTCTTAGACACACCAAAAACATGATCCGCTCATAAAAATTTAAATTAGACTTTATCAAAACTAAGAATTTCTAAACTTCAAAGGACACTGTGATGGTAATGAAAGAGAAACTGCATACGGAAATAGCATATTCACAAATCACATATCTAACAATGCACTGTATCCAGAATGTATAAATATCTCTCACAACTTAACAATAAAAACACAAAGAGCCTAATAAAAAAATAGCCAATTTGAATGGACACTTCAGCTATATAAACATATATAAATATACAGAGATATGCTCAACATCTTCGTTCATTAGAGAAATGCAAGTAAGACTATATGAGATACCACCCATCGATCAAAATGTCTACAGTCGAAAAAATGGATAATAGCAAATGTTGGTGAGGATGTAGGATGCCTGTAGTTCCCATACACTGCTGATAGAAATGTAAAAATGGTACCACTATTTAAGAAAATAGCTTGGAATGTTCTTAAGTTAAACATGTACCTACTATATAACCCAACCATTCCACTTCTAGGTATTTATTCCTGAGAAATGAATGCTTAGTTTGTACACAAATGTTCATACTAGTTTTATTTGAGTAGATGCAAGTTGGAAACCTAAACACCTATCAAGAGGTGAGTGCATAAAAAATTGTGATATATCTATACAATATACCGAAAGTCAATAAAAAGGAATGAGGTGCTGATATTCAGCAACCAGGATGGATCTTTAATTATACTGAGTAAAAATAGCCCAACATAACACATGTTGTAGGATCCCATTGATAGTTCCCATTCTAGAAATGCCAAGTAATCTATAGTAACACAGAAGTGTTTACTATTAATAACCTCAGTTGTCTGAAGATGGGAAAGGGACAAGGAGGGCCAGAAGGGCAGGATTAGAAGTGGCAATGAGGAAACCTACACTTTGTCTTGATTGTGTTGACAGTTTCATTTGTACGTACATATGTCGTACACTTAAAAATCTGTGCAGTTTGTTATGTCAACTACATCTCCACAATACTGTTAAATATTTTTTAAAAATTTTTTAATGTTTATTTATTTTTGAGAGAGAGAAAGAGCACTAGCAGGGGAGGGGCAGAGAGAGAGACACACACACAGAATCCGAAGCAGGCTCCAGGCTCTGAGCTGTCAGCACAGAGCCCGACACAGGGCTCGAACTCAAGAGCTGCAAGATCATGACCCGAGCCGAAGTCGGACACTTAACCAACTGAGCCACCGAGGAGCCCCAAACATTTTTGAATAGGTCCAAAATGTTAGTATGTTGTAAGCGCCATAAAACAAGTGGCTATCCTTGAGACAATCATAATAATAGAATTTCTGTCTTATACCCAAAATAAGGTTTTGGTTATCAATTGGAACTTGTGATATAAGCACATAGAACTACTGTGAGTAACCCAGAGATGGCTTCCTGTGGGTTCCCTGTTGCTGCGTGTCTCACTTTCTCAGACTGTAAACCACTGAAAGGTAGGGTCAAATGTTCAGTGTCCTGTGTAATAGCCAAGATACAGTGGCCTCAGTAGCCAAGGTGCTCTGATTCTCCTGCATGCTTCCAGGACGCGTGGCTCTCTCCCACACGCATTACGTGTGCTTGTCTTTGGCTGCCTTTCTGGGAGATTCTCAGATCTCTTTCATTGAAGAATTCAAGCACTAGACCCGTAGCTCATGACCTTTGTATACACTTTATTCCATTCTCATTTTCTCATGCTCCTTTTGTTGGGGAACGGATTTGGATCCTTCTCTCTGCTCCTTCTCTTTCCCCTTTGAACTTTCATCTTCAGATTTGCTGTGGGTTCCTTCATCTCTTTCCTGCTTCATCAGTCTCAACTTCTCTACTTCCTTCATCAAAACCTGCTGCTTCCTTCATGTCATGGTTAAGTACTTGCTTTTTTTTTTCTTTTCTTCCTTCAAGTTCATTTCAACAATAGAAATAAAAGTACTCCCATAATATATATATATATATTTTTTTTCTTTGATGTAAATATAAAACAAAAACGAAGTTTTCCATAAGGTAATATCTACAAATTTATCTCTTAATTTCATGCAATCCAATCAAAATCCCTAATGATTTACATGTGTGTAGTCATACTACATATTATATAGTAAATATCATCATACACTGCTGGTGGGAGAGAAAATTCACTAAACAACTTTGGAAAAAGCATTTCCAGGACTCAGCAAATTTGATAATCATGCACACATGCAACATAATCTATGCAGAAAATGGGCATGGCAATATTATTTGCAGTAGATCCCAATCAGGAAACAAAACAAATGCCCATTAACAATAGAATGGATACAATACTTGTGGCCTTTTTGTGCAATGTATTTCAGCTTTGGATATGAACAAGTACAAATATGTCTAATAAATGTAATGAAAAGAAGCAAGGCACAAAAGGATATTCGTAGCATGAATAGACTCATACAACTAAAAAACAGACAAAATTAAACTATATTGTTTGGGGATATATATTAGGTGGTAAGTTATCATGAAAAGCAAGGAAGTAATTGATGTGCAATTCAAGATGGTGTTCACTTCAAAAAGAAAGTTGGGGAGTTGAGTTTGTTGGTTCCGTGATACAGGTAATTTTCTGTTGATGATGGAATGGACATTCAATTTAGAAATTTGTTAAACTCTTCCTTTATGTTTTTTTTAGTATGTGGTTTATATTTCACAACAAAAAATGTAAAAACATCTCTTATGCTATACAGAATAGCCTGCTTATTTATTTTTTTTTTTTAGCTTAGCAACTAATGGTGATTTTTTATGTGCACTCACCAGCACTGGCTGTCAAATGTCTTTGCTAATTTGATAGGTAACTAATCTAATCTAATCTTCATGGACACCTTAAGATATTTAACCAATAGACGCTTCCCAATATTAGGTGCTCAACAAATAATTTTTAAATAAAAGAGTTATATCTAACTTATTTGAATTGGTATATGTCACTGAAAACTTGCTTTAGTACTCTTACTGTAAACTGGTATCATCACATCTTTCCTATGTATTCTGGCAAATGACCAGCATTATTACTCAGAGAATGACTCTTCTATATCACATTTGATCTTTGTGTATGTTGTCTTTCTACTGCCTACTAAAAGATAAAGGTATATTCCCTTTGCTTGGTTGAGAACAGTCACTTTCACATTGGATCTTTAGCTGATGACTTAGTTCCAATCACAGATTAAGCATCCCACTGGCAGTAGTCACCATGAGGCACAATTAGATCACACTACAATGAAATGTTTATAGCATACATATGTGTGTGCACTCACATATATACTTGCATCAATAAGGACACCAGAACCTACTGATCATGGCGAAGACAATTTTACACACAACTAGATATACCTTCCACTCCTTTGCTTAGCAAACATGTTGGAAATGTATCTACTTGAATGGAGGAGAGATAATGTGATGGATATTATATATAAAATGAAATCTTGTTCTCAGATGATCTATTATCTTTTTCCAAACACATGTTAATTCACGAAAACTTGGTGTGTGTGGGTGTGTATGTGTATGTGTATTATGTATGTATGTATGTATATGAAATTATTTTGGATTCCGAAAAAAAAAACTGAGAAGATTTAACATTAACTTTCAATACTGAGTTTGTAATTTGTTTTAAAGTTTTCCCTAAGAAAATAAGAAAGGATCAGGTAGTATTGCACTGATGGATGTGATATGCTCCTAATATGATACCTGGACGGGGTAGTGCTCCTAATCTGATGAGTTGGAAAGTAAAAATGTAATAGCACCATCTAGTTTAGCAGTTGATATAATTTTAGCCACATGTCAAGATTTATTTTCTATCTCATGCCTAAGAACACAAACTTTATGAGCAAACATATTTTTCCATTTATAGGATCTTAGACTATCAAGCAATCTGGCTTTTACCAGGTTAAACAAGGTTCACAAAAATTTTATTACTTGCCAATCTAATTTATATTGATTTATTAATAAATATTTGATATAAAAAGATTTCTTAGTTTCTATCTTTCTTGAACTCTCTGTAACCTTTACTGCCATTGACACGTTTCTTGACTTACTTGGAGAATCTGATCTTCACTTCCTTGACATATTGTCTCTAGATTTTTTTCAGTAATTCTTACCATTCTTTCTTTTCTCCTCAGTCTCCTCTTCTATTTGTTCCTAACACATACTTCCTAGTTTTCTTTCTATAGTCCTTTATCTTTCAACCAGACACCATCTCCTATTCACTGCTGCGGCTTTAACTATCCCTAGTTAAATATCTCCACTCAACTCTTTCCTCCACTTGAGGAAAGAGCTGCGGCTTTAACTACCCCTAGTTAAATATCTTCACTCAACTCTTTCCTCCACTTGAAGTCTCTGGCGAACTCCTTATCAGCCCAGGCCCGCGTTCCTTCTTATTTTCTTTCTTAAATGGTAGCACCATTATCTACCCAGTCACCTAAGTCAAGACTCTGAAAGTCCTGCTCCATTCTCACTTGGATCCCATGAATCCAATTAATCTATAATATTTTTCAATTCCAGGTCAAAATACTTTTTCAACTCTTCTTCACCTTACTACTTTTCCATTACTGCCATTGAGAGGCTTCTCATCACTCTTGACTAAACTGCTGGGAGTTTTCCTACCAAGCCCTTTGCCTTTAGGCTCATTCTGCTCCATGCCATCTCTCAAATCTGCACAGCATAAGTCTGATAACATGCCTCGTTTACCTGAAAATCTTTACTGAATATCACCTACAAGGTAACACCCAAACCACTTACTCTGGTGTACAAAGCTTTTCATGATCTTGCCTCCCTGTGTCTCTAGCTTTATCTCTTCACCCTTCCCACTACACACACTCACACACCCACTCACATACATGCCATGCACACACACACACACACACACATACACACACACACACATTATAGAGGTCACATTCCACTGGAGTATTTAGTATCTTCCTCATCTCTCCAGGCTTTTTCATGCTTCCATATTTTGCATGGGTTGCTAATATCTCTGTGCCTCATATGTCCCTTTATCACTCATATCTATCTGAAAAACTTCCTTTAAGAATTCTTTACCCAAGGGCACCTGAGTGGCTCAGTCTATTAAGTGACCAACTCTTGACTTCAGCTCAGGTAATGATCTCATGGTTCGTGGAATTGAGCCCTGCTTCGGGGCTCAAAAAAGAATTGTTTTCCCAACTTCTAGGTAAAGTTAATCACTTGCTCTATGTTATAACAATGCCTGATACATGTTGCATATAACATGCTATATTGTGATTTATTTGTTACATATCTAACATCCTTAAATTTTTTCCCTTGAGAACAGGGATAATTTCTTAGTCATTTCTAGTGCTCAGACCATGGGATCTGCTTAAAATTATCTGTAACAGAGAGATGAATGAATGAATACATTTATGAAGTAGATAAGGAAGACAGCAAACTAGGTGATTTATTTATATTATTTTGCTTAACCTTTACTAACATTCAAGGTGTTATTAGAGTAGTACTTTAAATAAGTTAGAAACATGAGTTGAAGGTTAGAGTAACATATGTGTGGCTGGGTTCGAAGCCACTTGTCAGCTGTATAACCCTGGGTAAGTTACATACTTACTTGGACTCTGGTTTTCTCATGTGCAAAATGAGAATAATTATATTACCTGTACTTAGGATATAGGTTAAATTGTTGTAAAAAGATACTCTAAAATATGACTTAAATGAGATGCATTCATTTACTTCCCATAGCATTCTTGAAGTGGACATTCCTGACTAATTGTGCTCCACATTCCCACCCACAACACAAGTTCCAACTTGTGATTCAGCCATCCCATTGGGTATTGCCTCTATCCACCCACATGGTGGAAACTGCATCAAGGTTATGTTGGTAAACATTCAAAGGAAAATAAAATTGTTTTAAGGAAGTGCTGTAGAATGTGCACCTATCAATTCAGCTCTCATTCCTTTGGAGAGAACTCACTCACATGGTCACCTATTTCTGCAAAACAGGCTGGGAAATGTAGCTCCTGTCTGGGTGGCCATAAACCCATTTAAAACTTTATTACTGGAGAAGAAGGAAGGAGAGATATCGGGTGGGCAGCTAGAAGTTCACTCCACTACATCATAATGCTGTTATGAAGATTTAAAATGAACATGTGTGAAATCATTTAAAATAGTGTCTGGCACATAGTGTGCCCTCTATAAATATTATCTATTAATATTATTACTTTTATAGCCAAGGAAATTGAGATTCAGGGAGGTTAAATAACTTGCCTTGAGGGCCCACACTGAGTAAGTGGCAGAGTAAGAATCTGAGCTCTGGTCAACCTGAGTGTAAATATTTCCAGCCTTCCTACTGCCTAAAATATGCTGCCCACTTAATGGAGTTTGGAAAGCCAGTGCTGTTTCTTGGACTGTAATTGCATTCATTTTAGTGAATGAATCCTCTGTGTTCTCTAAATACCTTATTAATTCCAATGGGCTCGTGGAGACTCAAGGTTCTACCTTACTAATTGTCCCAGAAAATATTTTTAATATATCTGAATATGCAAAATATCCCCTAAATAAGATTATCAGAAGGGTTGGTAAAGGAATTATCTATACTCATTACAAGAAGGTTAGTAGTTTCCTGCCATATATATGTTCTGGGCACTTTTATTATATGCAATAGAGGAGTTAACAGGTTTATCTTGGCTTTGAGGAATTCCAATCCACTTCTAAGTTATTTAGCCAACATAGAGGATTGAATGGTGGCTCCCCAAAAGAGAGTCCATACCCTAGTCTCTGGAGCCTACGAATATAGGTTCTGGAAAAAGGGTCTTTGCATATATAATTAAGTTAAGGATTTCGAGATGAAGTCATCCTGGATTACCAAATGGGCCAAAACCCAATAAGTGTCCTAATGAGAGTCAGAAATAAAGAAGAAACAGAGGGGAAAAAACATGTAAGAGAGAGGCAGAGTTTGGAGTTATGCAGCCATAAGCCACAGAATGCCTGGAGCCACCAGAAGCTAGAAGAGACAAAGAAGGGATTGTCCCCGAGGGCCCCAGAGGGGTGCCACACTGTTGACAACTTGATTTTGGACTTCTGGCCTCAAGAACTATGAGAGAATAAACCTTTGTTGTTTTAAGCCACCCAGTTTGTGGTCATTTGCTCTGATGTCTCTGGGAAACTGACACACCTAGTGTAGAAATTTAGCCGACAGCTTGTTAATAATGATCCGAAAATGAGGAGAAAGAGGCAAGGTACTGTGCTCTGACAACACCTTTTTTCTACCTCTAGATCCCAAAGAACAGGAAAGAGTGAACAAGTATGAGAGAAAAGGAGGGAAAGAGAAAGACAGAGCACGGAAGCAAGAGGGGAAGGAGCTCTTGAGCTGGCAGGAAGGAGGTGGGTCACTCGGAGACCCAGAGAACCGGGCTCAGTGGGGGCTGAGCAGACAGCTGCAGGAGGCTCACCACGTGGCTCCAGGGTCAATTTTCAGGGCACTTTTTCATCCTCATAGTAATCCTCCATTGAGGCATATCGCCTTTGTCTGTCTCTCCTATAAGGCTTTCTTCCCTCCCGATCTATCTGTATATCTGATCTATTTGTGTATTATTATGGATAATCCTTCCAGGAATAAGCTGAGCTTTCAACTTTTAAAACATAATAAAACATACATTGAAGGGCTAACCCAGCTGGAGGGACCACCTATATAATCTATCCCTAGAGAGCACAAATCACTGGGGAAGTCATTGCATAAATGTCATGCCTGTGGTGTGGCCCCAGTAAAAGAGGATGCTCTCTGCTCATTTTCTGCCAGAGTTTGCCAACAATTCATGTTTTGTCAATAATTATTAAAATTACTAGCTCACATGACATTTCTGTAGCACTATTAGCGTGACTGTGCTTTTACACCAATTGTTTGATTCTATCTTCACAACAGCTCTTTATGATGAATGGGGTAGACATTATGATCCCTGTTTTTTCTTTTTTGATCCTGACTTTTTAAGTGAGAGATCTGGGCTTTTAGTGGCTTCCCTTAGGTCATTAAGATGACCATAGATGCAGCTATAATTAAAAATGTAAGATTGGTCATTGCTTTCTCCAATGTTACCATTCATCAACTTATTTATAAACCAATATTATAGAATATCTACTATATTTAATGTATTGGAGAAGAAAAGGATAAGAGGTGTAAGGTAGAATCCCTGACCTTAGAAACTTAGCCATTTCTCAGAAACTTAAGTATACAAAGGCCTACCTAACTTTTAAAGAAAAATGAAATACATACAGCAAAGTTCTGTGATAATACCCCATAATAATAACAATTTTCACATACTATAATTGGCGATCGGCCCTTTCTTTCCAAGTAGCAACTACACTCACATGTGAGGATAAGCAAAAGTGGACATAAGGAAGTTGGCAAAGCTGGCAGGGAAATGGTCTGGTAAGTAAGGAAATGCAGGGGACCCCTGCTTCCCGAGTATTATTCTAGCTGAGAACAGGGCAATTGCTGTCACTGTTCTGGATGTGCTAGTCGGCTGCCAGCCCCAGAATTGGCCCCATTGATATTTAAGCCAGAACAGACACCCAGGACCAGTATGAATTTCTGTTTTGAATTTGGAATCCTATTTAAACTCTTCCCACCCCCAGGCAAATTCTTTTTTTTTTTTTTTAACCACTTAAAAATCGCTATGCAGTTCAAATAAGATATACGACAGATGGAAGAAAATTCAAATGCAAACAAAAGCTGCTGGATGGTTGAACTGCCCATATTAGAATAGCTTTAAAATTCTTTTCCAGTTAATGAATTTTCTAGTTAAAATCATTCAAAATATACTACATTTGAATTATTCATCTTGAAAATTTGATTTCAAGCCAAGTTTTCCTGTGTCTGCGTACTAGAGGCAGACAGATGTTTCTCACAGAGAGGGTGGAATGTGATTGCTTTTTTCTCTTGTAGAATTTGTAACTAGATGTCAGGAAGTCAAAATAAATCCCATCAGTAAGATACACTTGGGAGCATTCCCACTATTTCATTTACTCTAAAGTTAGCAACACTGTCTCAATATTCCTTTAAGAAGTTGAACCTGTGTCCCTTAATTCTTTTTCCACTCTGTCATAATAATTGTTTGCATCCAGGCCACACACAAAAACCTCTTTAGAGTCTAAAAAAATAAAAGAAATGGGAGATGAACCAGGGTGTAAAACATAGGAAATAGTGGGCTTTTGGCTAGTTGGAGATCAAGTGTCCTGCATAAGGCATTCAAATATAATATATATATAATATTATATATCATATAATATATATTATATATATTTTATATTATATATATATTATATAATATAATATATATTTTATATTATATATTATATAAAATATATATAATATTATATATTATATATATTATATATATTATATATATTATTATATATATTTTATATTATATATTATATATATTATAATATAATATTTTATATTATATATATTATATAAAATATATAATATTATATATTATATATACTTTATATTATATATATTATATATATTATATTTGAATATATATATATATATATATATATATATATATATATATAAACCCCAACAATATTGTACTTAAAAAAAAAAGTAAAAAGAAAAGTCTGCTAATCTGGTTGCTAATTTGCAACCCTTGGTTTACTTCTCCAGTTTGCAGGCTATACCAAATGACCTTCGATGCACTGACTGTGTATTATTTGTATACCCAGAAATCAGCCTTGAACTTGGCAAGAACAGATGTTTAATAAATATCCAGTGAATGAATGAGGGGAAAGCAATAAATGAATGGATGATGGTTAAATCTTAAAAACAGGAAAAGTGTTCTGGGGAAAGAAAAGTAACTTTTACTGTGTTATTGCCATAAAAACTGATATTTCCTTATTTATTTATCTCACTCAATTTTTACAAAACTCTTGTGAATGCATGAACATTTTCATTTGTCAACTGAGAATACTGATCCTCAGAGATAATGGGTGATAGGTCCAACAGCATAGAGTTATCAGTGACTGAAACTGGTTTCTTTGGGGCTTGAAAGCTCTCACATGCTCACTTTACTAAGTCAGAGTACCTTTCTGGACTAAAGCTAAAATGCCAAATACAGGTGACAGTTAACAAATCCAGAAGTTTGATTCTTTTGACTGACTGTCAATATTTTACTCCATGGCCAGAGTGTTTATGGCAGCACCGACCAAACTGGAAGCCTTATTTGCCTGGTTATTGGACTGTGTCAGTGGACTCAGCCTTGTGATGATAATACTGTTGGAGAAGGTGAGGTGTGAGTGCAGTGCTACCAGTTAAATGCGGGCTGGATTTTGGAATGTGCCTCAGTACTCAGTGATACACACCCTATCACTGATGCCAGATTTTCCATCTCTTTTTCTTTCGGCTCTTGGATATGTCTTGGCAAATTGTCAGTGCTCAAAAAGAGCATTTGAAAACTAAGAGGACACTCCAAGTGCGGTGATGAGGATTTAAGGAATCCACAATGGCACTCACAAAGGAAATTCTTCTGGTAGCTTTTGATGTTCTTTAGTTCTTTAGCAAAATGTCCTTTTTGTAACCTTTGAAAGACTTGAAGAAGTATTAAAATCAAAGACGCTTCCTTGATGTTGAAGAGGGACTTTTAAAATGTGTTTTTAGAATGGCAATGATGGACTTTTCCATTTACTCAAAGGAATATTCCAATGTCAAGTGGAAAGCTGGGAAGAGAAGTTAGGGCAGGCAGCAAACTCACTCTCTGCCTTCTTGATAAGCTTGCCTGGTGCTGACCTACAAGGGTAGAGTGTAATAGTAGAAATACCAGAAGGGGGCACCTGGGTGCCTCGGTTGGTTAAGCGTCCAACTTAGGCTCAGGTCATGATCACATGGTTTGTGGGTCCAGGCCCCGCATAGTTCTCTGTGCTGACAGCTTGGAGCCTGGAGCCTGCTTCAGATTCTGTCTCCCTCTCTCTCTGCCACTCCCTGCTCATTCTCTCATTCTCTCTCTCTCTCTCTCTCTCAAAAATAAATAAACATTTAAATTTTTTTAAAAAAGAAATACCAGGAGAGCATAACTGAGTCTTAGGCCATACTTGGTTACCTTATATCCCCAAGATATTCCATGAGACGGTTGGATCCCATACTGACTTTCTGTAGTGAGTGCATTATACAGCATGGTTGTACAGAGCTTGGACTTTAGACCCTGCTTAGCCACTTAGGAGGTCTTTTATCTGGGGCACATTTTTTATCTTCTCCATCCCTTCAAATCCCCTTTTTGTCGGCAGACTCTTGCTCCCGCAGTACAGCTTGAAAATGTCATTATTCACTTTCCCAGCTTTCTTTGCACCTAGCACCCGAGCACGTCATTCAACCCACTGAAATCCTGTGGGCTCTGAGGGAAAGCCTGCTTACAGAGCTCTGAGATACACGGAAGGAAACTCTCCTGTTCTTTGCCAGTAACTGTAGCTATATGGTGATGCCAGGACCACAGCCATCTTGCAACTATGACAGACAAGGCTGAGAAAGAAGCAAATATACAAAGGATGGCATAATGAAGACATGGAAGGACGCTGGGTCCTTAATGGTATTTTTAAATCAGTGCACCGGCTCTGGCCCCTCCCTTCTTCCAGTCGGCTTCTGGTTCTCAGTCATCTATTATGACACAATAACCATTCTTAATGTCATGCCACTTTTAGCTAGAGCTTCTATAATTATACCTGAACGGATCATAACAGATACAATAATTATTTGTAAGGTTATTACGAGGGTTAGAGGAGAGAATTCATCTAAAATGCAGTACATTAAAATATAATGATTGACATATATAGATATAGATAATGGATAATATTTATAACAAAAAATGATCCAGCCTGATCATTTCCCTCCTCCATGAATATTGGCTCTACTGTTTTCCTGACTTGGTTGCGACGCATCAGAATCATCTGTCTTAAGATTTCATGGAATTGTCATTATTAGAACTTGTGATATATGTCTATATCTATATCTATATCTATATCTATATCTATCTATATCTATATATCTATCAGGGCACAAATGGTGTAATGGAAACTCTTTTTGCTTCACTCCCATCCTACCTACTGACAAATTGGCAACAATTTTCAAATTACTTTGGACACCTTCCCAGGTGTCTCACATGTGCTTCCCCCAAAACTCTGACCTTCCTCGGTGTCAGCTGTGAGGACTTCAGCTGCCTGATAAGCAGCCTGGAACGACTGACATCACCTACATGCTATGATCACCTCCCTCTTGGTACTGACCCCCTCCACCTTCTTACCTCCACCAAGTACCTCTGGTGTTGTGAAAACACTCAACATGCTAGGGTGCTATGTGCTGCATTCCTGAGGGTGCTAAAGCCACGGCCTGTTTAGTGCAGAAACAGGGATCACATGTTTCTCCCTATTTTGTATCATTTTAGGCATGTGGATCTGAAGGTAGTTTACCAGTGGCCCAACATCTTAAAGGAACTTTAATCAAAGTACATCTTAGACCTTTATATTTGTCCTCTCTCTGTCTGCTACCCTATCCATATTATCTCACTTTTCTAGACTTAAGTCTTTTTAGGTTTAGGCCTAGAAACACTTAGTAGAGGTAATTGTCATGCTTTACATGGAATATTCTCTTCATTTCTAATGACTCAGTTTTGGCTGATGGGTCAAATTTATATACATTTCTCTCTCTTTCTCTCTCTTTCTCAGAGGCAAATGGAATTTCAGAAGTCCTTCCAGACAAACTTCTAGGTATTTCTAGAATCATGTGAAACTCAACCATGACCAAAGCTTGGGTGTCTTTTGAGACCCTCCCTTCTTACCACCCACTTGACCAACCAACTAGAATTCTCAAACAAGAAGAACACTCATATCTTTTCTTCCCACTTCTTATCACTGAGTAGGATACATTTTATCAACTCAGACTAAAGAGAGCATTACTTCTTCCCAAAACTTCAGAGTATTTTTACCTTTTTTCCTATATCGTTCTCTGCAAATGATAGTAAACTCTAAAGCCATGGTTCACCACCTTAATCCGATGCTTACAAACCTAAGTGCCTGAAAGATCTTAAGAGCTGACCTGAATCTCTTACACTGAAGCACAAGATGAAATTCTTCTCATCGGATCCTCTGTGAAAACAGAGGCTGGGTGATCTACATTGCTCTCTAACCTAGCATCACCATGTAAGCAAATTAAAAACTGTCAAGTCTGCTTTCCTTCAGTGTCAGTAATTCTAGATACATTAACAATTTTCTTCCCCTAGGTTTCCAATTTCCCAAGAAGTCTGTTGCACCACTTTGAATGGTGTTCCATTTCTCTTTTGCCTGCTGATCAGAAAAAGAAACTCCAATTACCTTGATCTTCCTTTCTAAGCCCTGCTTTCTAGTGCCTTCATGGTCATGATGCCACCCACTCTGTTTCTATTCTGTTCTCTCTAGTTATGCTCTTCATAAAACGGATTGCTAAAAATTTGCTGTCGGACTCTCTCATGGAGGGTCAACGGCAATAAAGGCAAACGTTATTTTCCTGGGGAGATGAGTAAGTAACAACTTAATAGTCACTCCTGTCCTCCAAACAGACAATAGTTCATCCCTCAGGAGAAAGCGTGGTGGGATACGCATACAGGTACCATTCTTTAAAAATGTATTGAGTAACAAAACTAGCACAGGTCCATAGGCGTTCAAAGCCTTTTAGGTATTTGCAAAATCAGCCCCTCCCAGAGAAAACTCCTTAAAATAGTTGATTTGATAACATATTTCCTTTGCTGTCTAGGTGGCATTTTGTTACTGCCACACAGTAATTTCATTGTGACAATTAAGTGACACACTCTACAGAACTGGTTTGTGGAAATAAATAAACAGCAACAGAGAAGGAAAGAAATAGCAACACCAGAAGAGCCTGGAAGAGAATATGTGAAGTGATGGGTTTGGCATGGGTCAACTAACCATGTAAAATCCAGATGTCTGCAGAGTAGCCAAGAAGATGAAGTTTCAAATCAAAACACTGTTTTACAAAATTTCTGAGCTTTTATCCTGAGCTAAAGATGCAATAGGAAAGGGCGCTCCTTACTCAACTTTCTTTTCGTCTTTCTGCGAACTCTGGTTTAACAGAGTCAATATGCTGAGAAGGAAGAAATTAAAGACAAAATAGACAATGACCTTTCAGAATGATGAGGGGCCTTAAATATGGAAATTCCATGAGCTGTCTCCACAGGAAGGGACATTTCTGACCAGCATTGGTAGTTAGGTTTCTTTGTCTCAAGTAAGTCCATCCCTCATCTGTGGGACCCTTTCTTATCTGTGACTATAGAGAAAAATATTTAGCAAAACCATTTAAGTAATAATAATCTGAGAAGATTCACTTCTCCAAAATTCTACATGTGTATTTACACATAGAGTCCAGCCACCTTTAGGGAAAGTAAATAATGTTTGAGGATCAAGTGAAATTTTTCTATCTAGTAACATCAGGCAGAGAATGAAAAATCACTGCTCAGGTGTCCTTTTACAGACAAACATTTCTACACCTTTTCATTATGTTAGCAATGACTCAGACTTTTATTTTATAAAGCTGTAGCCATGCCAACGTCTTGCATTCTATTTTGAGTTATATTTTTTTTTCAGTTAGTTAAAAGAAATAAGGAGAGAAAATAAATTAGCTAAGTAATTAATCAACCATTTAACAGGCATTGATGCAGTGGCTCTTGTGTGCAAGGCACTGTGCTAGAATATGGGGATAAGAGGAATAAAACCCAAGCCAGGTGCCCTAGTGGCTCAGTTTACCGAAGTGGTCCTATAAGTGGCACAACCTGTGTGGCATTGTGATAAGAGATACAGGGCTATTACAAATAAGACAAGGCCATGAGGAAATTTTTCCAAAACAAACAAGGGTTTTTTTTACCAAGCATCCCTTAACTTAGAGATATAGATATTTTTTAGGCAGTTAAGGACATGGGTGACATTCCAGGCAAAGGGAACAATCTAGACAAAGATATAAATGATCATAGGAACATGTGGCATCTGGGGAACTGTGAGCAGTTTGGGTTGACTGAAGTTGTAGAACAGAAGAAATGGTAAGAAAGGTTGGATTACCAAGGGTCTTAGATGCCCATTAAGGGGGGGCCTTTAACTATTCATGGAGGCCATGGAGGACTATGAAAGATTTAAGCAGGGTTCTAGAACAATCAGAGAATGTAGCAGAGAGGACTTTAGGCTCACATGGACAGTGGCAGGACATGATGTTTGGGCTGAGGGGGTGGTAAAAAAGATTTGAGTTACTGAAGATATGGTTGAATAAAAGAAGGAGTTGATGATGATTCATGTTAATTCTTGAAAATGGCCACCCTTGCCCAAGCCATCCCTAACTTTCTGGGGTTTAATTCCATCTTGTTTTCAACTCTGAATCCACCTGATATTTTTTGCCTGAGGCAAATTGCTTCCACCTATGAGACTAGACTGTTGAGTGAGTTCAGAAAGCATTAATGAACAACCAGAGAAATGATATGTCCAGAGACTGGATTAGAAGAGAAGCCCCAGGGCCTCTTTTTCCAGGACTGCTGCATGAACAAATTAGTGATTAGCTGAGGCCAAAAGTGAGTGTAATTGTGAATGCTACATGGGGTGATTGGGTTGGATAGACCAGATGTTTCCCAATTTGCTTTGGGAAACCAAAGCCTTAGGGACAGGTTTAGAAAAAGCCACAGGGGACCACTAACCTGTGACAATGCTCGATTGCCTTGATAATGATCTTTCCTCTCCACAAATGTTTCCAATGATAGGAAATGTGGAAACATAAAGCCTATGTGCCTGATCAAGTCAATGCTTAGCTAAACGGAGAACAATACACAGAACATTTTTAAAGCCTCTATTGTGATCCTGTGACCTTCCTAAGGGTGGGGGAGGGATGTGGTTATCCAGTTGGATTAAAAAACCCTTTTTGCTACACAAGTCCAGCCTTATATTCTTGTTGAAATTCCTCACCAGGAAAACCCACCAGACTACAGCCCCTTCCCATAGGAAGAGGGTGCTAACAATCCTCACGCTAATTATTGGGGCCAGAGGTACAGTTATTTGCTCAAAGCTTCTTACAGATATGTGCTCTTCTGGTTATGAAAAATGCTTGTAATCTGGCTAGCCAGTCAGAAAACACCATTTCTAAAATTTGATGACATAAACCTGTATCAGCTTTTACAAATACCATCTGTGCCTTAGAACCAAGTGAGTGAAAGAGAAGAATAAACATCTTAAAAGAGAAAAAAATAAAGGTTGCTAAAACTTAGCCTCACTACTCAGAGTGATCTACAGATCAGCAGATCAGCTTCACTAGGAGCTTAGAAATGCAAGTTCCTGGGCCCCATCTCAGGCCTGCTGAGTCAGAATCAGCATTTTAACAGGCTGATCCAGGTGACTCCCACACAGTCCACTGAAGAATCTCATGCAAGGTTCTGTATGGCACATATTGGGAGCAAAAGTAGCCAAATCGTCTTTTCCTTTTAGACTTCTAACTATATGGTTTTGGTTTCTGTCTTATTCTAAGGCAGAGGTATGTATGTATGTATATATGTGTTTACTTTTGAATTATTTGTAAGTATGCATGGACCTCTTCAGCAGTCTGGTAAAACCTATGAATTCTTCTGAAGAATAGCTTTTAAATAATAAAAATAAAACACAGATGATAAAGAAAACCAACTATACTGAGATACAATCATTAAAATGGTGATAAGAGGAAAGGAGACGTGAATTCTACCAAACATTGTAAAAAGAACTAATACTAATCTTTCTCAAACTCGTCTGAGAAACAGAAGGTGAGGGAACACTCTCAAACTCATTTTACAAGGCCAGCATTATTCTAATACCAAACTCAGACAAGAAACACTCCAAAAAAAGAGAAAATTACAGGCCAAAAATGCTCAACAAAATACTAGCAAACTGAAGTCAACAGCATAGCAAAAGTTTCCTAAACCATGAACAGTGCGATTTATTCTAGGGATGATTCTATTCTAGGATAGTTCAACACATGCAAATCAATAAATGTAATACATTACATTTAAAAAATGAAGGGTAAGAATCATATGATCATCTTAGTAGATGCAGTAAAAGCATCTGACAAAATTCTACAAGTTTTCATGACAAAAACTCTCAACAAACTAGTTATAGAGGAAATGTACCTGAACATACCAAAGGCCACGTATGGCGAGCCCACACCTATCATACTCAATGGTGAAACACTAAGTTTTCCCTGTAAGATCAGGAACAAAACAAGTGCCCACCCTTAGCACTTTTATTCAAAATAGTACTGGAAGTCCTAGCCAGACCAATTAGGCAAGAAAGATAAATAAAAGGCATCCAAATCAGAAAGGAACAAAACTGCCTCTCTTTGCAAATAACATGATATTATATAAGAAAACCCTAGAGGGGAGGAGCCAAGATGGCAGAATAGCATGGAAGTTTTTTGTGTCTCCTGCCCATGAAATACAGCCAGATCAACACTAAACCATCCTACATACCTAGAAAACTGACTGGAGGATTAACACAACAATCTGCACAACCTGAACCACAGAATTCAGTAGGTATGTGGCACAAGGGAGGTGAACTGGGGGAGAAAGAGAAGCTGCAAAGGGCAGGGAACCATTTTTGCTTGTGGAGAGAGAACGGAGATGGGGGTGGGGTGGGGGGAGAATATGGGAAAAGCATCCCCCCAAAAAAGTAGGTGGAGAGAAAGTGGAAAAGTGGAAACAGCCGCAGGGACTGAACTAAAAATGGGGAAAGGAGAAAGGAGAGGGTTTAAATTCCATTAAGACTCTAGAAACAGGGGGGAGTGCAGAGTCTGAAACTCCGCGGCTCGATACCTGGTGGTGCTCTGGTAGGAAGGGCGAATCCCCAGGAGCAGAGACTGAAGTCTTCAAAGTCCTCGGGCCACATGGGGAGGGGCCTCTCCCCTGTTGGGAGGACGCCTTGTAGAGGTTGTGTGACCCCTCCCACAGAAAAAGTCTCCGGTGGACCCAGAGAAGAACCACACTAGCTGGTGCTGGAACAAGGTTGCTGCGGGTAAAGCCAGGTGCCAAATGTGTGCTCTGACTTACCATAATCCCTGAAACGCTGCTCCTACACAATCACGTGAACTTGTTCTGGGGCCGGCTGGCACCCAGCCGCCATCTCTGGCCATTGCAGCAGCACGGTCCCTCGAACGTTCCTGGGTGTGGCCAGCACCCGGCCACTGCTTGGTGAGACGCTCCCGCAGAGGGTCTGAGCGGGTCAAAGCCACAGTCCCTCAGAAGTGAGAGGTTGGGAAACACTGCCGCATCTGAGATAAAACTCAGGAGGGAGGTGCTGCTTGGGTCTCTGTCACGGACCTTGTAAAAGTGGGGAGTGGACAGAAGCTGAAAACAAAGGACAGGTGCGCAACTGCAGATGGAGAAGGACAGAGTTCACATACTAGAGACTGGGAAGCTGGGTGACGCCATTTTCACCACTCCCGCGCATGCACATACACACCTACAAGTACCACAACAATCCGCCCTAGTGAGCTAAGCAGCGCCATCTAGTGGAGAACGGAGCCATTACACCAAGTGCCGCGCAACCGGGCCAACCTCACTCTTCAGGAACAGGAGTCTTCGCCTGCTTAGTTTATGGACTATCAACCTTCATACTTTGACTTCTAGGGCAAAATGAAGTTATTTAAGTCATATTTCAGTCTGTTAGCCAGACCAACTATTCAATTTTCTTTCTTTTTTCTTTTTTTCCTTTTTTCTCGTTTTCATTTCTATTTCTTGAATACAGAAAAAGAAAAAAAAATTTATTTTCAATTTTTATTAAAAATATTTTTGTTTAATGTTTTCTACTATAATTTTTACTTTTGTGTAAATTTCTTCAAATTCTATTTTACTTCCATCATTTTATTTTATTTTACTTCAGTGTATTCATTTTTACAAATTTTCAAATGATTTCCTTGTTTCTTTTTTTCTTTAATTCCCCTTTTTTCTCTAACCTATCAAGCCCCTTTCAACAGCCAGACCAAAACACACCTAGGATCTGACATCATTTATTCGATTTTGTTTGTGTATGTGTTTATTTTTAATTTTTAATTTTTAATATTTTTTTTAATTTTAATTTTTTAATGTTACTTAAAATATTTTTACCTCATTAATTCCTTTTCTCGCTTCAAAACGATGAAATGAAGGAATTCACCACAAAAGAAAGAGGAGGAAGAAACGACAGCCAGGGATTTAACCAACACAGATACAAGTAAGACGTCTGAACCAGAATTTAGAATCACGATAATAAGAATAGTAGCTGGAGTCAAAAATAGATTAGAATCCCTTGCTGCAGAGATAAAAGAAGTAAAAGCTAGTCAGGATGAAATAAAAAATGCTATAACTGAGCTGCAATCTTGAATGGATGCCACAGTGGTAAGGATGCATGAGGCAGAACAGAGATTCAGTAATATAGAGGACAAACTTATGGAGAATAATGAAGCAGAAAAAAAAGAGGGAGACTAAGGCAAAAGGGCATGATTTAAGAATTAGAGAAATCAGTGACTCATTAAAAAGGAACAACATCAGAATCACAGGGGTTGCAGAAGAGGAAGAGAGAGAAATAGGGGTAGAAGGGTTATTTGAGAAAATCATAGCGGAAAACTTCCTAACCTGGGGAAAGACACAGACATCAATATCCAGGAAGCACCGAGGACCTCCGTTAGATTCAACAAAAACCGACCATCAACAAGGCATATCATAGTCAAATTCACAAAATACTCAGGCAAGGAGAGAATCATAAAAGCAGCAAGGAAAAAAACAGTCCTTAAAGAGCTGGAAAAAGAACAGCAAATAAACCCAAAACCAGCAGAAGTCAGGAAATGATAAAGATTAGAGCAGAAATCAATGCTATCAAAACAAACAAACAAACAAACAACAACAACAACAAAAAACCGAACAGATCAATGAAACCAGAAGCTGGTTCTTTAAAAGAATTAACAAAATTGATAAACCACTAGCCAGTTTGATCAAAAAGAAAAAGGAAAGGACCCAAATAAATAAAATCAATAATGAAAGAGGAGAGATCACAACCAACACAGCAGAAATAAAAACAGTAATAAAAGAATATTATGAGCAATTATACGCCAATAAAATGGGCAATATGGAAGATATGGACAAATTCCTAGAAACATATACACTACCAAAATTGAAACAGGAAGAAATAGAAAATTTAACAGACCCACAACCAGTAAGGACATTGAATTAGTAACAAACAATCTCTCAAAACAAGAGTCCAGGGCCAGATGGCTTTCCAGGAGAATTCTACCAAACTTTTAAGGAAGAATTAACACCTATTCTCTTGAAGATGTTCCAAAAAATAGAAATGGAAGAAAAACTTCCAAACTCATTCTATGGAGCCATTTTACCTTGATTTCAAAACCAGACAGAGACCCCACTAAAAAGGAGAACTATAGACCAATTTCCCTGATGAACATGGATGCAAAAATCCTCCACAAGATATTAGCCAACCGGGTACAACAATACATTAAAAAATTATGCAAATGACATATCGGACAAAGGGCTAGTATCCAAAATCTACAAAGAGCTCACCAAACTCCACACCCAAAAAACAAATAATCCAGTGAAGAAATGGGCAGAAAACATGAACAGGCACTTCTCTAAAGAAGACATCCGGATGGCCAACAGGCACATGAAAAGATGCTCAACATCGCTCCTCATCAGGGAAATACAAATCAAAACCACACTCAGATATCACCTCACGCCAGTCAGAGTGGCCAAAATGAACAAATCAGGAGACTATAGATGCTGGAGAGGATGTGGAGAAATGGGAACCCTCTTGCACTGTTGGTAGGAATGCAAATTGGTGCAGCCACTCTGGAAAACAGTGTGGAGGTTCCTCAAAAAATTAAAAATAGACCTACCCTATGACCCAGCAGTAGCACTGCTAGGAATTTACCCAAGGGATACAGGAGTACTGATGCATAGAGGCACTTGTACCCCAATGTTTATAGCAGCACTCTGAACAATAGCCAAATTATGGAAAGAGCCTAAATGTCCATCAACTGATGAATGGATAAAGAAATTGTGGTTTATATACACAATGGAGTACTACGTGGCAATGAGAAAGAATGAACTATGGCCCTTTGTAGCAACGTGGATGGAACTGGAGAGTGTGATGCTAAGTGAAATATGCCATACAGAGAAAGACAGATACCATATGTTTTCACTCTTATGTGGATCCTGAGAAACTTAACAGAAACCCATGGGGGAGGGGAAGGAAAAAAAAAAAGAGGTTAGAGTGGGAGAGAGCCAAAGCATAAGAGACTTTTAAAAACTGAGAACAAACTGAAGGCTGATGAGGGGTGGGAAGGGGGGAGGGGAGGTGACGGGTATTGAGGAGGGCACCTTTTGGGATGAGCACTGGGTGTTGTATGGAAACCAATTTGACAATAAATTTCAAAAAAAAAATAAAACAATCAGTAGACTGGTTATCTTAAAAAAAAAATTATTCACCACAACCAAGTGGGATTTATACCTGGGATGCAGGGCTGGTTCAATATTCGCAAAACAATCAATGTGATTCATCACATCAATAAAAGAAAGGACAAGAACCATATGATCCTCTCAATAGATGCAGAGAAAGAATTTGACAAAATACAACATCCTTTCTTGATAAAAACCCTCAAGAAAGTAGGGATAGAAGTATTATACCTCAAGATCATAACAGACATATATGAAAGACCCAACACTAATGTCATCCTCAATGGGGAAAAACTGAGAGCTTTCCCCCTAGGTCAGGAACAAGACAGGGATGTCCACTCTTGCCACTGTTATTCAACATAGTATTGGATGTCTTAGCCTCGGCAATCAGACAACACAAAGAAATAAGAGGCATCCAGTTCAGCCAGGAGGAGGTCAAACTTTCACTCTTCACAAATGACATGATATTCTATATGGAAAACCCAAAGATTCCACCGAAAAACTGCCAGTACTGATTCATGAATTCAGCAATGTTGCAGGATATAAAATCAATGCACAGAAATCAGTTGCATTCCTATACACCAACAATGAAGCGACAGAAAGAGAAATCAAGGAATCGATCTCATGCACAACTGCACCAAAAACCATAAAATACCTAGGAATAAATCTAACTAAAGAGGTGAAAAATCTATACACTGAAAACTATAGAAAGCTCATGAAAGAAACTGAAGAAGACACACACAAAAAAAGGAAAAATATTCCATGCTCCTGGATAGGAAGAACAAATATTGTTAAAATGTCAATACTACCCAAAGCACTCTACGTATTCAATTCAGCCCCTATGAAAATAACACCAGCATTCTTCACATAGCTAAAACAAACAATCCTACAATTTGTATAGAACCAGAAAAGACCCCAAATAGCCAAAGCAATCTTGAAAAAGAAAACCAAAACAGGAGGCATCACAATCCTGGACTTTAAACTGTACTACAAAGCTGTATTCATCAAGACAGTATGGTACTGGCACAATAACAGACACTCAGATCAATGGAACAGAATGGAGAACCCAGAAATGGACCCACAAATGTATGGCCAACTAATCTTTGACAAAGCAGGAAAAAATATCCAATGGAATAAAGGCATTCACTTCAGCAAGGGGTGCTGGGAAAACTGGACAGCGACATGCGGAAGAATGAACCTGGACCACTTTCTTACACCGTACACAAAAATAAACTCAAAATGGATAAAAGACCTCAATGTAAGACAGGAAGCCATCAAAATCCTCAAGGAGAAAGCAGGCAAAAACCTCTTTGATCTTGGCCGCGGCAACTTCTTACTCAACATGTCTCCAGAGGCAAGGGAAACAAAAGCAAAAATGAACTATTGGGACCGCATCAAAATAAAAAGCTTCTGCACAGCAAAGGAAACAATCAGCAAAACTAAAAGGCAACCAACAGAATGGAAGATATTTGCAAACGACATATCAGATAAAGTGTTAGTATCCAAAATGTATAAAGAACTCATGAAACTCAACACCCAAAAAACAAATAATCCAGTGAAGAAAGGCAAAAGACATGAATAGACACTTCTCCAAGGAAGACATCCGTATGGCCAACCGACAGACACATGAAAAAATGCTCACCATCACTCATCATCAGGGAAATACAAATCAAAACCACAATGAGATACCATCTCACACCTGTCAGAATGGCTAACATTAACAACTCAGGCAACAACAGACGTTGGCAAGGATGCAGAGAAAGAGGATCTCTTTTGCATTGCTGTTGGGAATGCAAACTGGTGCAGGCACTCTGGAAAACAGTATGGAGGTTCATCAAAAAACTAAAAATAGAACTACCCTATGACCCAGCAATTGCACTACTAGCCACTTATCCAAGGGAGACAGGTATGCTGTTTTAAAGGGGCACGTGAACCCCCATGTTTATAGCAGCACTATCAACGATAGCCATAGTATGGAAAGAGCCCAAATGTCCATCAATGGATGAATGGATAAAGAAGATGTGGTGTGTATATACAATGGAGTGTTACTTGGCAATCAAAAAGAATGAAATCTTGTCATTTGCAACTACATGGATGGAATAGAGGGTATTATGCTAGGCGAAATTAGTCAGAGAAAGACAAATATCATATTACTTCACTCATATGAGGGCTTTAACACACAGAACAGATGAACATAAAGAAGGGAAGCAAAAATAATATAAAAACAGGAAGGGGACAAAACATAAGATACTTATAAATATGGAGAACAAACAGAGGGTTGCTGGAGGGGTTGTGGGAAGGGGGGAATGGGCTACATGGGTAAGGGGCATTAAGGAATCTGCTCCCGAAATCACTGTTGCACTATATGCTAACTAACTTGTATGTAAATTTAAAAAGTTAAAAAAATTAAAAAAAAAAACAAAAGACTCCACACAAAAATGGTTGCACAATAAATATATAAAAATTATTTGCATTTCTATATATCAACAATAAACTATCAGAAATAGAAATTAAGACAATAACCCCATTTATAACAGCATCAAAAAAAAGTATTTATGAATAAATTCAAGTAAGTTGAAAAATCTGCTCAGTGAAAACTTTAAGGCACTGAGGAAAAAATTGAAGAAGATACAACTAAATGGAAAGATGTTCTGTGTTCTTGGATTGGAAGAATTAATACTGTTTACACGTTCATACTACTCAATCTATTGGCTCAATGCAATCCCTATCAAAATGGTATTTTTCACAAAAATAAATAATACTCAAATTTTATGGAGACACAAAATACTCCAACTAGCTAAAACAGTTTTGAGAAATAACAAAAATGGAAGCATTACCCTTTTGATTTCAAACTATATTACAAAAGACAATAATCAAAACAGAAGGGTATTGGCACAAAAACAGACACATGGATCAATGGAACAGAAGAGAGAGCCTAGAAATAAACTGAGTCAACTTATGACAAAGGAGCCAAGAATTCCCAATAGAAATAAGAGTGTCTTTAATAAATGATGTTGGGAAAACTGGACAGCTGTATGCAAAAGAATGCTACTAAACTCTTATAAGATATAAACTCAGACAGCATTATGTTAAGTCAAATAAGTCAGACAGAGAATGTCAGGTACTTCATAGTATCCCTTACATGTAGAATCTTTCAGAAAAAAACGTCTAGCCCATAGAAACAGAGTAGAACAATGGTTGCCAGGGTGGGGGAAATAGGGAGAGCTTGATAAATGGGTACAAATGATCAGTTATAAGATGAACAAAGTATAAGGATCTAACGCATAACATGGTGACTATAGTTAATAATCTATATTGTGCGGTTGAAATTTGCTGAGGGCGAATTTATTTATTTTTGTGGAGTTTACTTATCTTTTTATTTTTTTATTTTTTTATATGAAATTTATTGTCAACTTGGTTTCCATACAACACCCAATGCTCATCCCAAAAGATGCCCTCCTCAATACCCATCACCCACCCTCCCCTCCCTCTCACCCCCCATCTACCCTCAGTTTGTTCTCAGTTTTCAAGAGTCTCTTATGCTTTGGCTCCTTCCCTCTCTCTCTTTTTTTTTTTCCTTCCCCTCCCCCATGGTCTTCTGTTAAGTTTCTCAGGATCCACATAAGAGTGAAAACATATGGTATCTGTCTTTCTCTGTATGACTTATTTCATTTAGAGAGTGTTATGCTGAGGGAAAATTTAAATGTTCTCTCTCTCTCTCTCACATACACACACGCACACACACAGACACACACACAAGTAAATTTGTGAGCTGGGCAATGTGTTAATTAATTTAGTTAATCTAATTTCACAATATATACATATATCAAATCATCATGTTTTACACTTTAAATATCTTACAATTTTATTTGTCAATTATATCTTGGTAAAGCTGAGAGGGGGGAATGTGAAATATAGTAATATATGTGTTTTATATTCATGCGTTGAATCATTAGATCGAGAGGCAGGGCTAATCCTCTCATAATATTGAAGTAGCAATAAATGTCAACTCTGCTTGGGAATATCTGCAACAGTTATAATGTAATATAAAAATACCTGTGACAAACTCATAGATACTGCAAATACTACTGTGACTTCTTAACAGCACTCATAACTGAAGGAAGTACTAAGTATCAGTTTGAGATTAGCAAAAATTAAGAGATGATTTTCTTGCAACCAAGTTAACAAACACCCCTGAATTCGATCTACAGGCCCCCAGTTGAGACCTGCTGTTCTAAGCGATTAATGCAGTGTCTATTATGTGATGTGTTGTAACGTGGTCTTGCTCTGAGGTGGGTAGAGACACCCTGAGTGGGATCCATCCAGTCCCCTTCAAGGGCATGGAAGAGGGAGGGATAAGGGGGCCAGTGTCCTTTCATAGCTCCTATTCTTTTGAGTGTCCGAGCCCCCCCCCCAAACCCTCACTGAGGGCTTAGTGTTTTGAACCCTAAAATATTGTGCTGAGTTAGATGGAGAATTTGCAAGTCTTAAGTTTTCCTCATCAGATTTATTATTGCAAACATATATACATAAGTCACAGGAATATTTATAGGAAGGACTATATTTGTAGTTATCCCAGTTTAATATGTATTCATCTAGAATTTTAAAAATCTCATCTGGGGTTTCGTTTGGCTAATTCAGTTAATGGTGTTACTTCACAAACAAAACAAAACAAAACAAAACAAAGTATGTATAGTGAAGTCTTCATGAAAAACCAGCATAATAGTGGTCTCAAGAAAACGAAGGAAAATAAAGCAACTTGATGGCGTAGCAAACATATTATCTGCTCAGTTATTAATTTTAAATAAAACACAATACAAGCAAACAAAAACAGAGCCTGACACTTAGTAAGCAGCCAATAAATATTTGATGAATGAATGAAGGTACCAGAAGAAAAAAAAAAAAAAACAATTCAAAGGGCTTTCCTTAATCACCACTACTCATTTTGATGTATCTACCCCTAAGTGGCTTGCAATGTTTTTGTTTTAAGAAGGAATTCATTAGAATAAGTGAATGGAACACATCCTCAAGTTTATTTAAGTTGTAAAATTTAATAATTTTAGTACAAACAGATGGACCTGAGGGTCAGCAATAATCTGACATCATGTTCAGGAAGTGGCTTTAGCGCTGTCACGTATAAAGATAATTTAAAACCAGCAAAGCATTCTCACTGTTAGTATCTAAGGAGTTCTGGGAAATGTGTCCATTAATTTCACAATCTAAAATAAACATATCCTAGCAGCAAACTTTCAGTATCTCTGGACATAATTATCACCAGGCACCATTAGAACTAGCTTCATATTGTCTATGAATCCACATCTAGGAACTCAAAATTCACTTCACAAATCAGCCTTTCAAGCATCAGAACCTTAAAATACATTGCTTTTCACTGAGAGTTGCGTATATTCATGATAGATGTTGAAAACGGACCAAAACAGGATAGAGGGCTCAAGCTTCAGTAGACTACTAGTTGTTAAGTTTGGGAGAGAGTCAAAGTTATACATGGATATTTGACTGTGTGGAGGGGGCTGGTACTCCTGACTTCCTTGCATCGTTGAAGACTGAATGTATGCTGATTTCATTTAAATAAGTACTTTACTGCCATGTGCCAGGAAATTTCATTAATAATTTCATGAATTTGTGGTGCCTTAAATGAATGAAACTCCTTAGGCTTGTGCAGTGCACAGCCTGCACATAGGTGCCTGCAGAATTCAAAGTCAGATTCTTAAGAAGAAACTGGGCAATGATGACCACCACTGAATACAGCCTTAGATTCTTTTCCATACATGATTATTGATAACATCCATTCTCACTCCGAAAAGTTTACTGATTTTTGAAAAATAAATCATTGTGGATAACCTACCAAAGAGATAAAAACATATGGAGGCAGGAGTTTTCAAATGTATAGGTGGACAGAAGGCCTACTGGCGTCAATGCTGCTGTTGCTCTTCCCATCCCCCCCCTCCGGCCATACATTTCAGTGTGATTTGCCCATGCTGGACATTTCATGCATGTATGATCGTACAATATGTGTCCTTTGGTATCTGGCTGTATTCACTTAACATGTTTTCAAGTTGCATCCATGTTGTAGCATGAATCAAAGCTTCCTTCCTTTTGATGGCTGAATGCTATCCTGTTGTACGGTGACACACTTTATCAGTTACCACTTTTTTTTTTTTAATTTTTTTTTCAACGTTTATTTATTTTGGGGACAGAGAGAGACAGAGCATGGACGGGGAAGGGGCAGAAGGGGCAGAGAGAGAGGGAGACACAGAATCGGAAGCAGGCTCCAGGCTCTGAGCCATCAGCCCAGAGCCCGAGGCGGGGCTCGAACTCACGGACCGTGAGATCATGACCTGGGTGAAGTCGAACGCTTAACCGACTGCGCCACCCAGGCGCCCCTATCAGTTACCACTTTTTTGCTTTACTGATGTCTACTCTTTGGTTACTATGATTAATGTTGTCATGAACATTTGTGGCCAGGTTTTTCTGTGGATGTATGATTTCAATTCTCTTGGACACATACCTGAGGGTGGAAATATGGAAGCTTATGATAACTCTATGTTTAACTTTTAGAGGGGCCGCCCAAGTGTTTTCCAAAATGACTTTATCAATTTATATTCTCACCAGCAATGTATGAGCATGCCAATTTCTTCACATCCTCACCAACCCTTGTTATCGCCCATCTTTGTTATCACCATTATAATCATCTCACTGTGATTTTGATTTGCATTTCCCTAATGACTAATGCTGCTGACCATCTTTCCCTGTGCTTCTTGGCCATGTATATATTTTCCTTGGAGAAGCATCTATTCAGATCTTCTCCCCACTTTTCAATCGGGTCAATTGTTCTTTTAATTGTTGAATCGTAAGCGTTATTTAGGTATTCTGGTCCAGTGTACCTTCTTCCTTCTCCATGGGCTGTTTTTCTTTTTCTGTAGTCTATATTGTTTTCATCTCATTCTGTCTGGTCTGCAGTTCGTTAGCTCCTGGTTTATGGTCATTATTGAATGTATGGAACAACCTTAGTGGTTACATTTATATTTGCTCAAAGTTTATTTTAAATACATGGCTTTTGATTGATCAATATGCTTATAAGGATGATTATGTCTTCAATACTCTTTGTCAAAGGCAGATGATCTTTTTTTTAAAATTTTTTTGATGTTATTTATTTTTCAGAGAGAGAAAGAGACAGAGCACGAGCGGGGGAGGGGCAGAGAGACAGGGAGACACAGAATCCGAAGCAGGCTCCAGGCTCCGAGCTGTCAGCACAGAGCCTGACACGGGGCTCGAACTTACGGACCGTGAGATCATGACCTGAGCTGAAGTTGGACGCTTAACCGACTGAGCCACCCAGGCTCCCCAGGCAGACAATCTTTTTAAATGTTCACCCTGATTTCAAATGTTGTCTGTTTACTGTTTATGCAACTCACTTGCTAAGTGGAATTCTCCACCTTGTGTCTATTGTCTGCAGCAAAGAGGACACTTACTACCTGGCAGTAGAGAGTAGGAGAGTTACATAGGCTCCGTGGCAGGAAAAGTCACTTCCAGATCAACATCTGATTTGAAAATAAGTATCCCTCTGCAAAGAATTTTCTGTGCAACATGATTGCTATTCCTCCTTCACATGAAGCTCAGGGAAGAGTATCACCATTTCACTGCTTTGTGCCTCATAGCATAGCAGAAGTTTCAACTTCTTAGCTTGAAGGAAAAACTTCTCTGGCTCTCTTCCCTCCCCTGAATTCAATCCAAACCCTTTAGCCTAGGATTCATCTATTGCTGTTTCTCCAGTGCCTATCACACAGTAGGTACTCAGTAAAATATTTGCCAGATGAATTAATTCAAGGACTTCAATATGCATTCCAACTTCATTCCTTCTTATAATCAGGCTATAATCCGAGTTCAGTGATTTTCCCTCTACTTCCTTCTCTCCATGTGTTTTCCATATTATTTTTTCTTATGAAATTTCTTCTGTCTGAAATGTCCTGCCATGAGCCCTTTCTGCAGTGCTAATTGTTCCTATGCTACATGATGTATACCTCCATTATGACTGTCGCCATAGGCTACCTTACATTCAAATTGTAAATACTATCACTTACATGCCATGAATCACACATCACTTATGAGGCATTTCAGATCCTCTCTGTCCTCGTCCCCAGGTCCAGTCACTGCTGTGTAGACCAGCTCTGTGTGGTTTCAGACCTTCAGCAAGTAGGATCTTCCAGCGCTTTATCTTATACCCATGGTTAGCCCTCTCTCCTCCTGCGCTGGGTTTTCCTTACAGATGCTCAGGCATTAAATACTTTAGGAGTTTAGTTGGCTTTCACACATGCAAAATCCAGAAGGGTGAGCCACTTCAGGCCGTATGGGGCAAAACTCACCAATGGAAGACAAAAACTCATAAATAAAATTTTCCATCCTTTCCTCAAGGAAAGATTGTCCTAAAAAACTCTCATTCAGATGACCTCCCAAAAGACGCTCCTGTGAGATCAAGCAATCTTTCACATTTGATAGCAGGTAGAAAGCCAGCTTCATAACATTTTTTCCTCTTTGCAATGTCCCACTATGCCTTTCCCTCCTCTCCTTGAAATTTCATTTTCCAATAAAAATGCACATAAGCCATTGCCATAGGCTTCGATTTCTGGGAAACCCAGACTATGGCATAATACGTGCCAACTCTCAATGCTAGTAATAAAAAAAATGGAGAAAAAGGTAGTTTCCACCCTGAAGGATGTGACTGGGGAAAGGAAATATAAATTGTTAACCATATTTAAGGGTACCTTGTGCAATAATTGAAATATGAACAATATACTAAGGGAACAAATGAGATGACATCAAATTTTGCTAGTAGGCATGGGTTTGAAAGATTCCATAAAGAAGATAACATTGAATTATGCTTCAGTGAATGAAAACCATTATGCCAGGTAGGTAAGTGAGGTGAGGAAAGGCAATTAAGACCAAGAAAGAGAGTAGCATGAAAGAAGGGAAAAGACGTAGAAAAGTACACTACAGACATTAGAGATTTAATCATGTTCAATTATGAGTTCTTTTCAAAAAGGAACAGATATACAACTTGGTATAATGTATACTTTCTTTCATTCATTCACTAAAAATATTGCAAAGTGCCTGGCACTTAATACTTGCTCAATAAATTGCTATTGGTGGGGTCTGAGTTCTTAGCTAGCATTTATAACCAAAGAGTAACATGAATATCCAACTGTTGTTTGTTATCCAAAAACAGAAACCCATTGCTCTGTTGTTTTTACAGGGTTTTGGAATTGACAGTGAAAAAAAAAAGTTGTACATGATTATAGCTGTGCAAAGGAGTCTCATAATGGCTGCTGGGAGCATTTATGTGCATAAAAACCTATCTATCTTCAGTTTTTCTTCATATGCAGCCAGATGATTCTAATTCTCAGCATTAGGGGAAATGATCTGAAGGATATAGAAGGTCTCAGGGACAGAGGATGTATAGAGACATAGAAATGTTTTGTGTTTATAGCTTACCACATCAGATCTTTTATAAATTTTGACTCTATTTTGCTTAGCGTTCAATGAATAAAAGGCGTATTATTTAAAAATCACTTCATCTAGGGGTGCCTGGGTGGCTGTCGGTTAAGTGTCCAGCTTCAGCTCAGGTCATGATCTCACAGTTCATGAGTTCGAGCCCCGCATCAGGCTCTGTGCTGGCAGCTCAGAGCCCGGAGCCTGCTTCAGATCCTGTGTCTCCCTCTCTCTCTGCCCCTCCCCTGCTCATGCTCTGTATCTCAAAAATAAAATAAACATTAAAAAAAAAATCACTTCATCTAACATTTGCAGGACACCTAACCATTTTTCAGAACTGTGTTCAATGATAGGACAGGAAAAGCAAGTCAATTTATTCTCCTTTGCCGACACGGTAGGTTGGTTATGGCTACCTGGAGCATTGGGATGAGGGTTTGCAAGCTAAACCGAAGCTCAGACTAAAAAAGTTCTGGGGTCGGTTAGCGACATGTGTTTCTGATGTGGATGTGTGTCATTTGCCTTCTGCCTTAGGAGTACAGGTTAAGGGACGATGCTGGCCTTCCCAGAACTCATAATGTAGTCATTACAGTTGTGGATTATAACCAATAGAGTGTAACAAAATGGCACTGGACTCTGGAACTGGGGGTGCCTCAACAATTCACACTTTGAAGGGCAAGCTTAAAGATATTTCAAGGAAAGCTATTTTTATCTATTTGGTATCTAGTGATTTCCTACAATATTACACTTAAAATTTTTTAATGTTTATTTATTTTTGAGAGACAGAGAGAGACAGAGCATGAGCAGGGGAGGGCAGAGAGAGAGGGAGACACAGAATGTGAAGCAGGCTCCAGGCTCTGAGCTGCCAGCACAGAGCCAGACGCGGGGCTCGAACTCACGGACCGCGAGATCATGACCTGAGCCGAAGTTGGACGCCTAACCGACTGAACAACCCAGGCACGCACCCTTCAAAATTACACTTAGGAAACATTGTTACAGAATGTAAAGTATGTGAAAAACATTGGCATCATCCAACTCTTCCCAAAAGTTATTTTCCAGAGTATGAATTTGTTCTCACATGGGCAGCCTCTTAAATCTTGGTTTTCTTTTATGTGTTTGTATTTAACCTCTCTTAGGAGAATCTGAGCTCCCCAGAGACAAGGTCCACAACACCAGGTTCATTCCATCCCTCACCACACATAGGAGAGTAGTATCGAATGAATTAACGAAGAGCTAAGGGAATCTAACTTCATTTGCTTCCAGCATGTAGTCAGTCAGCCTCAGCAGTTGAATCCCAGAGATTAGGATAAGAGGGGTGGTGGAAAAAAAAAAAGTTAATTCTCTTTCAACCTCAAGGAAATCTCATGTTAGTATCCAGCAAAGTCCTTACCTGCTGCTCACTTGAACAGCAGCATTTTTTGCCAGAGGGCCATTCAAGAACAGAGAGAGTTAAATTGATTAAATTTCAGCTGCAGGGCCAATAAAATCATGGAATACTGTGGTTATACAGGGACAGCAAAAGGCTTATTGAACTTGAACTACATGAGTAATTTAAAATGACAACAAAAGGCTCATTTTCCTTGACAGCAGGCAGAGGAACCATCTAGCTTGGCTTCTCGGTGTTCAGGTTCACTTTGCCAGGGTCACTCAAGCGGCTTCCTGCCCTTTGTTCTATGCAGAGACTGGTGGGGCATGTCATGCCTCCTGGCTGGGCAAGCAGGATACTTGCAAGTTAGACCACAGAGCTCTCAGCTCGAGAAAGGGCATAAACTTGGACATATCCCACAGACAGATGATTGCCTTTGGTTTGATTCCAAATGAGAATCAATGCGGCATGGCAGCTGATGGGAAGGGACTGCGCAAAGTAGAGATAAATTGATAAGATAACTACATAATTTTGTAGTCATTTGGCACTTGGCCGGGCCAGCAGGAGTCCCACAGTAAATTATGATTGTAAGACGGCCACTGGCTGGGAAGCATGGAAAAATTAGCATTTTCACCCAAGCTAAATGAAGGTCTTCCTTTTCTCCCCCCTCCTCCCCTCTTGTCTCCTCCCCTCCCCACCTCCACACATAGCGTGACATTTTCACAACTATGTAGTACGGCCCGTGTGAAGAGACACCATTTCAAACCTGAAACGTTTTCTACAGTAGCCTCCCCTAGTGCATCAATCCTTAAAACCTCACAATGCAGGAATGTAGGTGTAAAAGAGAGGCATGTGATTTACTTTTTGAATTCCTAAAGCTTTGCCAAAAGGTGTAATAAAGTCAAAATTTATAAGGCTTTTAGGTTCGGCCGTAAAAAAAATAGACTCGAGCAAATTTTAAGTCTAACAATTTTTGCAAGTTGGTTGGCACTGAGTCAATCAATTCTTACTTTATAATCAGAGAGTTGCTAACCCCATCCAGTTAGGAAGACTTGGATGGAAATACCCATCTCCCAGTGAATGGGCAGAGTATTTCCCACAAATTAGATCCTCAGTTGATCAGTAGATAGAGAGGTAGATGGAAAAGAGTAGACATATCCAGCTGCAAGAGTTTCTATAGGAGAGAGCTGAGCAAGATATATATCTAGGGAAGTCTTTAGCAAGACAGGTTGTGTCAGGTTGGAAGAGTCAGTTACTAGCTTTATTTCTTCTCCATTTTGCCTGTGGTGCCTTAGCAATGTGATTTTGCACTTCTTCCCGTCACTTCCCTACTGTTTGATGTTAGGCTCAATCATGAAAGTTGATTTCGTGAAGGGGATGTCAGTAGATTGAAGGCAAGTGGTGAACCATCATTGCCTGGAGGTTCACTCCAGTCCGATGTGTTCTATTTCCCCATTTATCACCTTTGTCTCTTTCCAGTCTCCCTTGGTGGCTCCCACACTTTTGATTTCAAAATTAATCATCTAGTTTCAGAATCCTACTGAGAGAAGTCCCTTCCTCACTTTAGCTCAGGAGTTCATGACAGGACTTGATTTTGTCATCCAGTTTCTGTAACTTCAGTAGAATCTGAGCAACATTTCGGGGCATTTTGTCACGTCTTCTAACACATACTTAAAAACACAGGCCTTAATGTTGAAGTGAAATTAAAGAAAAGAGTGTCCTGCAACACATTCTGTGGGATCTAAAGAAGGAAAACTTTTTCTTTAAAGGGCCAGATAGCAAATATTTTAGATTTTGCAGGCCCAGTGGTCTCTGTCATAACTCTTCAGCTCTGCCTCTGCTGAGCAAAAGCGACTATAAAGGATGCATGAATAAATGGGTGTGGGTATGTTTTAAAGTTAAAAAAAAAAAACAGATAGTACACAACATTTTGCCAATGCCCGATTTAAAGCACAGCCCAGTACTTTTAAAATCCTTTAAAATTAATGTAAAACCTTTACATTTCAAATGTATACAAGAAAAGTTCTGCAAGAAAAAAAAATATGTGTTATAGCAACTATTGAGTCATTTCAAACTTCCGCTCATCTGACTGTAAGTTAAACTTTGCCTCACATTTCAAAACTGTTTTACTTTTAATGAATTAAAATTGTTACGATTGAGTGCAGGTTGCTATAGAAGAAAACTTGGGATCTTAGAGATTCATAAAGCAATTCATTTGTCCTAGTGATTGTGGCCTCATAAAAATAGAACATATTTTCACAGCCATCCAGTTTCAGATTGACCCATTTGTGAGTACTTATTTTGATGTTTTTGCTTGCTTGTTTGTTTTGTTTGAAAGCAAGCACATCCTTAAACACTAGATCTTTTCTTGGGGATTTATTTCAGTCTTCACTCCATGATGAAGATGGTAACTGGTTGCCATGGAGATGGTGACCCAAGCCCCACTGAGGTCTGTGATTTCTGGTGGAAAATGATCATCAAGAACAAACGAATTTTTCATAGCACTTTTAAATTTCAGAACTGACCTTTAAACTGACCCTATCATATTATCGCTGGGATTATCTAGTTATAATTACTTCTACTGGTCATGAAAAGTTGTTAGATATCAATACTACGGCTGAGCTGTACAGAACACAGAATTAGATACAGTCATAGGCCAGATCCCAAATTCAAACCACAGTTCTCTTTGGGGAGAAAGAGCTAGAAGAATGACTTCTCTAGGTTTGTGAATTTGGTTCACAAAGTTTGGAACAAAAATTTGAGAGTTTTTGCCTCCTGACATATCTGTACCAGTGATTTTCTGGGTAGACGGATAGAAAGGAAATTGAGTTGGTCATTGAAATTAGGTTCAAGTCTTTGTTACAAAGTCTCATTAGACGAAGGTTGCCACAGTAAGCAAATGAAAATACAGGATGCCCAGTTAAATTTTAATTTCAGATAAACAATACAGGCTTTTTCAGTATATGTATATCCCATGTAATATTATGCTAAAAATTATTCACTGTTTATCAGAAATTAAAATTTTACTGGGCATCTTGTATTTTATCTGGCAACTCTTTCTTAGAGGAATCACATACATAATCTTTCCGAGGTTAGTATTTTCCTATTAGATTAATTTTTATCTAAATACTTTCTAGCTGTAATAGCATTTTTCCAGGCTAGAAAGGCTACCCACTCTAACAAGTGATCCCCACTTGTTAGCGGCTTAATACACCATGTGGTATCTTTTACTCATATCATATCCAGTGGGGTTCAGCAGGCTGCCTTCCCCATGGTGATTCAGGGACATAGGTTCCTTTGTTTTCTGACTTTGTCATTTTCAACATATGGTCTCAATAAAACTAAGCAATGAAATACACCCCTCCCATTGGTGAGATCCAGTCATGGTTACCACCTAGACTCCCTCCCACACACACACCTGCCCAACATCTTTATCAGTGACACTTGATTTGACCTCAAATAGCATCAGCATCACCAGGGAGCATTTTAATAGTACAAATTCTTGGCCACCATCCTGACCTACTGAATCAAATTCTCAGAGTATAGTGCCTAGGAATTGCATTTTAACAAGCCTTCTAGGTGATTCTTATGGAGTCTTTAAGAAGTCAACTTAGCGTCTTCCTTAACATAGTGTTTGTCATGCACTTCTCTTTATTCTTGCCCCTCTCAGTACCCACCACTGTAAACACTTGGAATTAGGGCGACGTGTTCTCTGACTTGGTCTCTTCCTATCTTCCTAACAGAAATTACCTTCTTCTGAGCCCCAACATGATATTAGCAGATACCCCCCCTCCCACCCCCCCACAAAAACCAAGTCAATAACCAAGAACAATCTAGAGTGTTGTTCTTCAGGGAGTACTTGCTTTTTAACCATGTTTTGAAAAAATATATTCTGGGAAAGGAACTCTAAAGTAAGCCTGAAAACAACCCAAAATTCAGCACCCTACATCATTGACTATTAAGTAAAACCTTGAGTCACCCGCCAGTTTAATCGCTCATCTAGTGGGCCTTTACTAAGTATGTATTGGGTTCCATAGTCCGCTGGGAAGAAAAGCACACAGTCACTCTTTCAAGTCATAAGAAATTCTTGCTTATTCCTACCATCTTTCTAGGGCCCATTTATTCTATTTACTTTTAAAATCATCTAGGTGAAAAATAAGTTTTCTTATTTCCAATGCTTCTGAAAAATGTCAATTCAGAAGCTGCTGAGCAAGATGAACTTTCCGTTCATTCAACAGGTTGATGTTCCTGGGTTTTTTAGAGATGTGGCTTAAGGGGGATCAGGTCTGCACACTCCAAGAATGTCCTCAATCAAATTTGAGGACTGTACAGAGCAAGGCACACCTGAGCAGTCCTAAGAGGAAGGTGAACTATTTTCAGAAGCCTACCTCCCCCTATTGTGATCCTTCTGTCCACTTCCTATCTCTTCCACCCAAAAGCATGCCATACATTCACAGGTATCTAGGGTCCTTCTGTTTCATTCCAAATTACTCTCTGGAAAGTAACTAGCAATAACAATAGCTACTGTTATCACATTTAGTATACTCCAAGTGCTGAGTTAAGGGCTTTAGAAATGTTATTTCATTCAACCTTTGCAATGGTTAACGTGAGATAATTATTATTAGACTTATTTTAAAGAGTCTTAGGGAAGGTAAGAGAAATTTGTCCACGCTTATCCAGATTGCACACTCAGGTCTACTGAACTCAAAAGCCTGATTTGTTTGATCTCACAAATGCTGCCTCTATGACATGCTATTTTGCTGCTTTTCCATGGGTATTTGGGTTAACATAATTTATGATGACAGAATGGGTTTGCACCACCTTGAAGGAACTTGGGCATTGATGAGCAGGTTGAGGTGATCTGATCTGAGGGCCATGGGAGCCTTCTGAGATCACACTATGGGTACTTGCCCTGACATATGAAGGTAAGACTCGCAGGTAAATGTTTGAAGAAGACAGAGACATTTTCCCTGACAAAATGAAACCGGCTTTTGAATCTTTTCTTCTTACAATTCAAGGCATATCTGAGAGACTATTAGAAACATCCGCTTGAGAAAGGAGGGATTCTTTGCGTATAGGCAAGTGTTGTAACCAGTTTAAATTCTACTGGTTTTTTTTTTAATTTTTTAAATTTTTTCCCCAAATTCTACTGTTCTTTAGAAGAAAAATGTCCCTCCCTTAAAAAGTCCCCAAATACTCCAGCAGTGCATAGTTGTTGGGTATGAGTGAGTCTAAGCAGGTACGAGACACCTGGGCTTTAGTACACATGCTAGTTATAATTAGCACATCAGACTACGGGGCACAAAGGTTAGACATCCAGGGGTTCAACTCCCAATTCTATAACTTACTGAGTATTTCTCTAAACCTTGGTTTCCTCATCTGTGTATGAAGAGAATACATTTTAGGGTTGCCCTGATAATTCATACCGGTAATTCATAAACGGGTGCCATGTTGCCCAATTAATGGTAACTTTCAAGATTATAAGCACCAATATTGACAGAATCCAGACACCTATAAGACACTAAAAATTGCTTCTATAGACTCCTGGACCCAGAAAACATGTACCTCTAAGCCATAGGTAATATTGTGATGTCAGCAGGCTAGTATAGAGACAATTACAGTAAGAATTATTAGCATTTTTGAACTTCACTACGTACCAAGTCCTGTGCTAAGTACCATCCATGTACAATATCTTATTTAAGCCTCATAATGACTCTATGAGCTACTGTTACCCCCATTTCACAGATGAAGAGGCTGAAGTACAGTAAGCTAATTACCCAAGATCACACAACTAGAATGAGGAGGAGCTAGGGTTTGAAAAACTCTGTGGATACACTCTTCCCTGATAAGCCTATAAGAGAAAATATTTATAAAGCACTTGCTAGAGGTAGAGGTAATCTCTCTTTATTAATTTAAGGGAGATTGTTATTATTGCTTTTAGTCTTAAGGTGGTTCCGTAGAATAAACACTGAATATGAGCTTGCATCACCAAGATACTTTCTTGTGAGTAAAAACTTGTTACCTGGACACTCAGAATAAAGTATGGCCCCATTTCCATTAGTTATATCGGCTGTTGAAAGGTATTACTATGAAATCATTCCCACTCCATTTAAATGGGACAGACTGTAAATTGATGTGGTCTTATTGTCTCTATTTCGATGATATCCCAGTGTTTAGTCAGGGTTAGGAGGTGGATGGGGAAGGAGACGGCGGTCAAAATGAGACCACTATCTAACAGATTAATCTATCCTTTACATTATCATACTGGGCAGCTGATGATGCACCAGGAAAGCCATCTGTTTTGTAAATAGGTCAGGAGTGGACACAGTTTTTCACAAATCTGCTATTTACCTGAGAGAGGCATCTTTTGGGGTAGCCCAAAGGAATTCGCTTTCCCGCTTGGTTTGCCATGGAAGGGAAGGAAGACCTTACAAACAGAGCCCTTGGGTTTGCTCAGCTGCGAGATTCCTATTAACCAAACAGAGGTTCACCTGGGCACACTGTGTGTTTGCACAGCCCACAGTGGCAGCTTTTCAAGACCCACCATCGTCTGGAAAGCCCATCAGAGTCCTGAGTCCATAATAAAGTAAACAGTGTGCGTGGCCATTAATGACTGCCAGGCTGTTTTTATAGTGCAGCCTATGAATGTCACCAGTTGAATTAAATCTCAACAAGACCAAACATGACGCGTGCTAGTTAAAGGTGTTCTTGTACTTGTCGGCACATTAGCCGCTTCCTACAGGACACTGTCCCCACCAAGCTATTACAAAGTGCACATGGAGAGAAACCCAGTCTCTGAATTTGACTGAATTTTCCCTTAAGAGTTAAGCTGGGAGTGCATGGTAGGATGGTATCCACAGCCAGCAACTATTTACACAGCCTGGCTTTTCAAAACCACTTGCCCATGGATTTTCCCAGTAGTTTGGAACAAGTATCATCAGTAGGATCTCGTTTGGTTCATTGGAAAACTACTGCTCAACTGGATCAAGGTTTTGTAAAATTATTCATCTAGTGAGTGGTAGAAACAAGGTACCTACAGTTTTGTCTCTAGGCCCTATAATCTTTCCACTACTCACCTTCGCATATGAGCCTTCAACATCTTTGTTACTCAGGGTGTGGGCCACAGAGCAGCAGTGTCCCCCTCAGCTGGATACTTGTTACAAAGAATCTCATGTCCTACTCGGACCTACTGGGTCCAAACCCACATTTTTTTCTAAAGAATTTTTTTTCTATGTTTCTTTATTTTTGAGAGAGAGAGAGAGAGCAGGGGAGGGGCAGAGAGAGAGGGAGACACAGAATCAGAAGCAGACTCCACGCTCCAAGCCTTCAGCACAGAGCCTTGACTCAGGGCTCAAACCCACGAACCATGAGATATGACCTGAGCCGAAGTCTGACGCTTAACCGACTGAGCCACCCAGGCGCCCCCAAACCCGCATTTTTAACAAGGTCTCCAGCTCACATAAAATTTGAGAAACACTCTACTTCCAAGTCTAGCAACCCGTTTCTCCAAATGAAGAATGTATTAACACACGTGGCATTTGAAATCATGTATGTTGAATACCAACAGGGCGGCAGGGATCACGCCATTTCTTAAGATATTATATGGGCCTAAGGTGATCTTCACCTGTTGAAATTACCATTTTTATGCAAATACAACTGTATCCACAACTGCCCATTTGCCACCTAAGCAAGGAAACAACGCTGTGTGTCTGTAACTGTTTGGGTAACAACGTCCCTATTCATCAGTGCAGTGTATTGTGGGGGTAAAGCCATTTGAAGCCTGAGCCAGATATTCCATTAGGGGCTTTCCAGTTGATGCAGACTTTTAAATTAAGTGTTCAATGCCAAGTCAGTGCTTGTGAAATTGCAGTCCTACTGCCATACAGCGTGCTGCTTACCCATGGATTATATGTGATGTTCCTGAGACAAATTATCTATTGGAAATCAATGCTATGTCCAATAGCTTTGCTGATAACCACTTAAATGAGCTCAGATAAGTCATTTAAATGCCTTCCTTCTTCTCTCCTTGCCTGTAATGTGAGATCAGGTAATCTCTATGCATCTAACCCAAGTTTCAACACAAAATTGGAATTTTAAAAGTGGCCGAAGATTTAGGGAGTCTAGAAGAACACAGTGAAATCACGGCCAAACAGTACCTTTCCCCACTGTGTTCTTTTGTGAGTGGAATCTCCCGAGCCCTTCATTAATTACACTTAAGGCAACTATTTCCTTTCTTAGCCCTAGCATGAAAGAGCTTCTACAAGCTCAGCAACGCAGTGCAGCTCAGCCCCACAATGAAGAATGCATGATGGAGTGCTAAGGAAGTTCTGAAGCTCTCCAAGGAACACACAGTATAATCACAGGGCCAGACGCTGCTAAGTTAGGGCAGTAGTGGCCTGAGCAGGAGCGTCTCGATAAAAACATCCTACAACAACAGAAACGTGGATCCTCAGAGACAGGTAAGTTTGCACTAGTCTTTTGTAATAGCATTCCTTTAAAAAACTCTAGGGGCGCCTGGGTGGCTCATTCGGTTAAGCATCCGACTTCAGGTCAGGTCATGATCTCGTGGTTCATGAGTTCAAGCCCCGCATCAAACTCTGTGCTGACAGCTCAGAGCCTGGAGCCTGCTTCTGAATCTGTGCCTCCCTCTCTCTGCCCCTCCCCCACTTGCATGCTCCCTCTCTCTCTCTCTCTCTCACTCTCTCTCTTAAGAATAAATAGCATTAAAAAAATAAAATAAACTCTAGAAGAAAGGCCCATTCTCAATTTTTAGGGTGGTCTAGGCCCTTTTATTCAGAGACCTCCCTTTCAGTTTCCTGCCCAAACATGGCCAGTTTGTGAATAGACATTTTAGACAAGACCTAGACTCCTGATGTGACAGGGTGCCACCTGCTGGTGCTGGTGTCTGAGAGGTCACCTGCATCCTAACCTCAGATACCTGTCCCCTGGGATTGTTCAAAAAGGTGTGTGTGTGTGTGTGTGTGTGTGTGTGTGTGTGTGTGTGTGTGTAGCTATTAGGAATAGAACAAGTTTTAGAAAGAGAACACTAATCCCTAAAGTCTAGAAAACACTGGATTGGGTGAAGTCTAAGAGTACTTATCACAGGGCCTAAAGTATTTCAAAGGATATGTCTCTAAGTTTTTATAGACATGATTTTGCTTCAGTTACTATGGTAAATTCTGACTCTGCACTCATTTTAGTGGACAGGGGTGGGATGGCCTGATGGCTCCAAAGTAGAGCAAGCATGGGAAGAGATGAGGAAAGCCAGGGTTGGTACAGAAGCCTCAAGAAATGGAGGCAGGGTCCAAGGACCACAGACTGGCCATGTATCCTCAGGCCTTCCTGAGCCCTCCATTTCCCAGGTTAGGGGAGCCCTGGGATTATCTACCGAGAGTCCCTTCAGTGTATAAAGAGCCTTTAAGTCTGAATGAATAATGGTACAGTCATTTGCACAGAAGTCTCATGTGACTTTACCTGAATCCTAAATGTCAACCTCCCTCTGCTCTTTCATTTTTTTCCAGACACACAATCAATAAAAGAAAATCATTTTAAATTACATGCCACATGCATGTATGTATTACTGAACAGAAGTTTCATGAGGTACTCTCTTTCCTTATTACATGTGAAAATCTACCTGATTAGATTCTATTTTGTTGCAAAGAACATAGAAGTTAGCCTAATCTCGCATAGATTTGGGATAGAAGGGGGAGGGGGGGGTTTCTCCTGGGTGTCCCAGCTTATCTCCTTGTCCCCAAGGCATCCCCTTGCTCCTTCCTGCTACGGTCAGCCTATCTCCAAAGTCCTCTGCTGTCTCTCCTGCTGGTCTTGTTGGATACACTCAGAATCACTGAATGGCTTGAGGCAGAACTGCAGTCACTGTGCAGGTCTCATCAGAGAGATGATGTAGACAAACCCCTAGTCTCTTAGTTCTTTGGAGGTCCAGCCAGCAAAACAGATACCATACTGGTTACTTTAATGAAGAGAATGTAATACAAGGAGTTGGTTAAATATGTACAGAGGACTAAAAAGTCAAAAAGGGAAACTGAGGTAATACAGATATAATAACCATAGGAAGCAGCTGCCATGCCTAAGACAAGGGGGGGATAAAGGGAGGAAACTGGGCTATTGGAAGCTTAGGGCTCAGAGCCCTGAAAAGGGGGTGCTGTCGCCAGCATCAAGGCCTTCGGAGCTTGGACGAGGTCCCCTACGGAATCAGAGCACAGGTCTCCAAGGTGATAGCAGCAGCCAGCTGGTACTGATCTCTTTGGTAGGGGTGGAGTGTTTCCACCATAGCGTTGGTTCAGGGAAAAAGGCAAGAATTGCAAATAGAGACTAACTGCTGCTCCTTAAGCCAACTGTTGGTGATGGTGAACCACTGCCCAGATGACACAGAGAGGAAGCTAACAGGAAGAATAAAGCCCTTCCTCCAGCCTTGAGGTCTCTCTGAATCCTTCTAGGACCCCTATTGTCAGAGGCTAACAAGAAACTCACTGGCAAAGCAGAAATAAGTTCTCAGCCACAGTGCCATGGAAGAAAGGAGTGTACAAAGTTGAGAGATGATGGCTTTGTTCACCAGCACAGCCCTTCCTGCTTCCTTCCTTATCCCCACAGCACCACCACCCAGAACATATAAGGGTAGTAGATCTAAGAAAATGGGGCAACTAACAAGAACTAAAGTATGGAGAACATTTACTGTCTACATTGAATTTACTGTTTACATTGAATTGAGTTCCCATAACTCAAGGAGAAATAATCCAGCAACAAGTAAAATGAAATCCTTCACCAGGCCCCCACTTATAATACCTAGCTCTGGAATGGAAGGCCAACCTTCAACTTTGTTCTTATAGAATGTTGCCTCTTAAAAACTTCTATAATGTGAAACTCAGCACTCACTTAGAGAAAACCATTGCCTGCCACCAGGAAGCCTGGTCTGTTTCCTTCCTTCCCCCACTCCCACCAGTATAATCTATAGATCACAAAGCTCCCCAGACCTCCGACAGTGTGGTTCTGAATGTCTGAGTTAAGTCTAGAATAACACATGGGAGTGGGGCTTGAGGAAAGGGGGCCACTGCAGAGGACAAAGCAAAGTGATCTTTGACACTCCAACCCAACAAACAGCTTTGCAAAGTCTTTCAGTCACATGAAATAAAGATAAGTCTCCTCATTTTCCTGGTCAGTAAGCAGGTAGCCACACACACACACACACACACACACACACACACACACACACACACCCCACATACATGTACACAATCATTGTTGGAGACAATAGAGTTTGGTTCAGTGGTCCAGGGACAATTTTGTCTTCCAGGGCACATTGGCAACGTCCAGACATTTTTTATTATCTCAGTTGAGGGTAGGATGCTACTGACATGTAGAGTAGAGGCCAGGGATGCTGTAAGACATCCTACAATGCACACATAGGCCCAAACAACAAAGAATTATCCAGCCCTAAATGTCATTAGTGCTGAGGTGCAGAAACCCTAATCTAGACACATAATATAATTGACTCAACCAAGAATCCTTACCCACAATGAAACTCACATTTTATGTCATTTTATAGAGGAATGTGGGACTCCCAGCATAACAACACCAATCCTAAGGAAATGCTCCCCCACTACTCTGGCTACCTCTGATCCCTTTTATAAGGTGAGATAGACGATCCCCTGTCTCCAGACTGGTTCTCGGGGAACTCCTTTGCATTCCTGCTTTGGTAATCTAACACCATGCATAGAATGTGGGCATGTGCACATGTTCATACTCTGGTGCTTTATAGTCTTCAGAATAATGTGGGCTCCTCTCTGGAAATGTTCAAGAGACCACAGGAGCATCTATCAGGAAAGAAAGTAAGAAGAGTCTTTCATGGCCTAGAGAGTCCCCTCCAAATTCAGGAGTTTCTGATTGCATTCCCAAGACATCTACGGAACAAAATGTGCATGAGCCAGTGAGTGGGAAAACCGGTGGTCAGAGGCCACAGTCTTGGTTGACTCTTACCAGCACAGGATGCTTCCCCAGTATAGGAGAACTTTGGGCTCCTGGGTCTATGGCAGCAGCACTGTGCACCAAAGAGCAGGTTGAAGACTTGGCAAGACTCAAAGAAGGGTCTTCTGCTAAGCCTGCCTGCCTTCTGGCAGTCCCAGCATTCCTGAATGTGCCCCCTTATCCTTGCCAATATTTCCTGGGCATTAAATCAAGAACATTTTGAGAAGGTTTTGAGAAATAGCTTTGAAACCAGCCCTGGAGAAATCCAAAGTTTATGTCTCTCTGAATGTGACACATTCACATGAAGGTATCCACCTCCCTCTAGAGCAGGGGCTATTATAGTGAAACCCTGTGAGCCAGTTAGAAATCAGGAGAATGTGGGGAGAAGAGGAGCCTGTGGCTAAATTTTTGCCCTATGCTGCTTTCTCCTATTTTATTTCTGTAGAAAAATAGTTGAGGTTGGTGTGTGTTTTGTATAGTTCATGTGGAATTCAGTAAAGAAGGAGAAAGAAATGCTGCATTTTAATATGTTCCTTACACAAATTAATAAATTCTACCTCTCTGCTTGTGGGGTGGGCAACCTATTAACATACTGTAGGGTGAATTACCTTTGGCTTAAAACATCTAAAGGCAATAAATTCAAGTTTCATCAGGTGACTCATAGGAAAGGCACGTTCCCCTTCACACTACTCCTTGGGTGTGCATCATCACCTGAAGAGCTTATTAACTCCCAGATTGCTCTGTTTCTCATTTAGTAGCTCTGGGTGTGGCCCAGGAATTTGCATTTCAGACAAGTTCCTAGAGGTGATGCCAACACTACTGGCCTGGGATCACTCTATAAGAACCATTTTCCTCTACCGTATGATCAGAGTTATTGTAAACCAAAGATTATTCATGTGACTCCCTCCTTATGAAACTCCCATGGGCTCCAGTAACTTATTGAATACAGTTCAGAATCCTAGCCCAACTTTCAAGACCCTTTAAAATCAACCCATGTCCCACCACTCCTTTCTAAGCTCTACTTACACTGGCTTATGGGGTCTTTTCCGTTCTCTGGAGTGTTGTGACACGTCAGTGTTGTGACTCTTCCCATGCAATGTCTTTTTCCTCCGTGCTTGCCTGAGCTGAGTCCCACAAATGCTTTAGGAAACAAGCCAAGCACCACCTCTCCCCCTACCAAGCAGAAACCCTGGTTTTGTCACAACCATCGCTCTACTCCCTTAGCGGTTTGCCCCTCACAACGCGAACCTCTTCTCATTTCCTTTAAACACTCACACCTGCACTGATGCCACCTTCATGCAGGACAGTGTGTCAGGCACTACAGAGGCAACACAGCTACGTAAGGAAAAGAGAAAGGAGCTTGCTCTGCAGCTGGCAGAGTTCTCAGCCCAATAATTCAGGTGTGCAAGACATGTCACATTTCTGTATTTTTTTTATAGTTTTTGAAGTCTAATTAAAGTCCAACATCAAGCCTTTACTGAAATGGATAGGAAATATAAATGCAGACATTTTAGAGCCTTCCCCCTCTCTCAAGCCCTCACCACAATCCAGGAGGTTTATGTGGTGTCTGGACAGCAGGAGTAGGACTTCTAAGAGCCAGTTCCCAAATGCTCTGACATCCTCATTATCCAAGCCACTGTGGTGGATCTCTGCTTCCATGGCAGCTTTGAAACATGGGAATCATCACTGAGGCTGGAAACTTCCTGCCCAGGGTCCTGCCTCCCTGAAGTCTGTTTACCACCTTGTATAACTGCCAGTGTGATTCATGAGTCACTGTTGCTCTTGGAGCCCCTAGCCCTCTCTCTGTTGAAAAACTTTCAGAAATAAGTACAGAGAGGATCTGCTTTCCTGTGTATTTTCCTATTGCTTACTTTATAAGCTCCCCCCAAGCAGTAAAGAACCGCCAGTCAGTAGCTCCAGACTTATCTTCTACCAGATTTGCAACCCAGGTGGAGACCCTCCCAAGCAGGTTGCTCATTGGCCGACTTGAGCCATATGTTTACCCCTGAACCAATCATTGTCATTAAAGGGATTTGGTATCTTGGTGGACTCGCCCAGCCCTGGAGCCAGAGGTGGGGTCAGCCCCACACAAGCTTCCTGGTGGGCAATGGGGAAGGTGCAGTTCCCCCAAAAGGAGGCATGGATTGTGTTAACAGGGGAAGGAAAGCTGGTCAGACAGAAACCATACAGTTCTACTACAGTGTGCCAGAACTCAAAGACTGATCAATTTATAAAATCTTGGCTAGCAAAATGGTCACAAAGAAGATTCAGTGGCCTCCAGTTGCAGTGGATGAAACTGATGCACAGAGAACTTGAAAATTTTTCTCAGAATTGCACAGTAAGTTAGAGGAAGAATGGTTCCACTTTTGGTTTTGGTTTTTCGTGCTCCCTACCTGTTCTAGGTCCTCCACTTTGGGGGACTTGCCTGAGACTGTCTTACTTGCTCCAAAGTTCAGGACAGGGTTGTTTTCCCGCTCTACAATCCTGCATGTAATCTAATGTAATGATGCATTAGAGCGTTAATTGGATATTTTTGGGTACTATTTGCATATACATGCTTGGATAGTCTTCTCCAAAAAGGTAGCAACTGAAAATAATTAATACAATGATGGAAATTTCAAATGCTATTGGCAAAGAACTCTACTTCAAAGCGGGAAGTACTCTCAATCAGTATCATACACTGATTCATCGATTCAACCTCTGCATAGCATCTGTTCTTGTCAAGGAAGATATTGGCATCTTGAATAAGTGGAAAAACATTCATGAAACATTATCATGTAACAACAGTATTTAATGAAACAATATGTCTTACATGATCTTGTTTATGCCAATATATATGAGCATGAGCACAGAGCAGGAGATGTTTGGAAATATACTTTAAAATGTTGGCTACCTGGGTGGCTCAGTTGGTTCAGTGTCTGACTCATGGTTTGTGAGATCAAGCCCTGCCTCTGGCTGCATGCTGACACTGCAGAACCTGCTTGGGATTCTCTATCCCTCTCTCTTTCTCTGCCCCTACCCCACTTGCACATGTGCACGTGCACTCTCTCTCTCTCAAAATAAATACACTTTTTAAAAAAAAAATTTAAAAATTAAAAAATATATAAAAAGTTAATTTTTTAAGAAAATATAAAAATGTTTATATTTGAGTGTTGAGATTATGTTTTTTTTTTCTTTATATTTTTGGGTTTTTATTTCAGGAAATCTTATAATGAGCACATATTGCTAATACAATGTATGCACGATTTTCCTGAATTTTAAGACATCGTTGATTATAAGAGCACCATAAAGTTAACAGCTTCTTAGTTGAAAAAAAATCACTATTATTTTATTTCTATATATTATTTGTTATCTCAACCAAATGTATAACTTGTTCTTGAAGGAAATAATAAAAACGTAGGTTTTTTTTTTCAATAAAAGGGAGAAGTAATAATATGAGATCATACCTTGGTTAAAAGTTAATGGTCATTTTCTACACAATGTGGATGTGTCAACATTTTAAAATTTTAACTTTCAGATGGACATCTGCCATTAAAAATAAACGCAAATCACTTGCCAAAGTTATAAATCCACAGACACTGAAATAAATAACCAAAAATGAGTATGTTTAAACACTGAAGTCTCTCAACAATGTTCATAGGCCAACCCAAATGCCAAGTACAAATAATGTGACAAAAAATGACATCATCAGCTAATTTCCACTTCACTTCTTCATAACATACTCTCTGGTACTGCACATGGGAATTGCAAAGACTAATGACAAATCACTTTTAGTAGCCAAGGTCATCAACAAAGAATCTTAATGATATGCACAGAGACCTAAAATTTCCAAGTCGGATTGTGGGTGCCATAGTTTGGTTCCCCAGAAGCAGACGTGAAGCAAGAATTCAGTGTAAGTAGTTATCTGGGGGTTCCGGGGAGCCCTAGCAGGCACTTGGGGAAGTGAGAGAGGAAAGAATTGGCTATTGAGCCATCCACCCATCACTTGGGCACCTGGAGCTTAATTCCATGAAGAAACATTGGGGAGTGGAAAACACATACCTTGGAATGACGTTCACCACAGAGAGTCATTGGTTGAGTGCTGGTCCTAGAAATTGCTAATTTTCTGACATTTCTGGCTTGCTACCTATGCCTCCGGCTAGAACAGTCTTCTGTGGTTTTGAGAAAATAAGCCCTCGCGCACAAAGATGCAGACACTGATGAACTTTCGTATGAGCAACCAGCTCGTCTGAGGGATGTGGCGAGAGCACCGATGGTGCCACACCAGGTCTGCCTTAGCTCAGAGAATACGGAAAATTGCCTTCTCACCATTCATAAACATTTCTTACAACATTCATCTCTTGCCTTTCCATCTCCTGACTGCAATGGCCGTATTGCTGCTAGTTTTCTGTGTTACAGTTGGTATCACGAACGCCTGGGAGCCACTTCTGGCTCAAAATCTCTTTGCAGCAGCTCTGGGCATGTTTGGATCTGTTGGTTTACAAACTGCCCCCTGTCCACAGAGGGCGGGGAAAGGTAGGAGAAAGGGCCCCCCACTCCAGATTGGTAGGCAGCAGGTCTAAGAAGTCAGGGAACTTAGATGAGAGGCTTGTCTTGAGTGGCCACAAGATGAGCAGATGTCTGTCCCCACTTCCAGGATCTTAAAAAGTTGATGTAGAGGCATTAACTGCACTCAGTCATGTGTCCCCTGCAGATAGTCTCAGTGCCACATTGCTCTCTCAAGGCTGTATCCTTGAAACAGCTCCCACCGTGGAAACAGTGGGCGGAATGTACATTCCAAGGACAGAGGAGGGGGTCAGGAGTCTCTGACTGCCCGGATCCGGCCTGCAGGTCACACAGAAGTCACGTCCTCTCCACGACCTCCAAAAGGATTGCACATTCTATTTTGACATTTTAAAAGTGAGTTTCTGCACTATTAATTTCTGATTGTTTAATAGAAGCTTCACTGTCCTGAAGTTCATTCCCTTTTCTCTCTGAAATGGCCACATTAAGGTGTGTCAGACCTGTGTTATCAGGCAGCTGGAATTCTGAACCGTAGTCCACACGGTCCCATATTCTCACCAAGCCACAGTGGTCGAGCACGTAGGTACAGATAAGACCCGTCTTATGTGTGGCCACATAAGACCTGTCAGAACTGAAGATCCAGCAGTTGATAAGACTACCATTAATTACCCCCTGAAATAAGAAGTAACTATCCTCCTGAGACAGAGAAACCAGCCTGGCTTTGCTACAAAGCTCATTGGCCATTTGAGGCAGAGAGGCAAAAGCAAACTTACTTTTCTTTTTGAAAAATGTTATTTGAGTCATTATCGCTACCTTCTAGCTCCAGACCCATAGTCTTTGATTGTCAAAATAGTTCACTATTACCGTATATACATACTCATCTGGATTTCAGGAATGCTAAAATATGAGAATTGTACATCTTCGAATAAAAAAAGGAGAAAACTTGGGGCTCCTGGGCAGCTCAGCTGGTTAAGCTTCTGGCTCTTGATTTCAGCTGAGGTCATGATCTCATGTTGCTTGAGATGGAGCCCTGAGTCAGGCTCTGCGCTCACAGTGCAGAGCCTGCTTGGCATGCCGTCTCTCTCTGTCCCTCTTCAGCTCACACGCTCTCTCCCACAAAATAAACATTTAAAAAAAAGAGAAAGCTTTGTGCAGAAAGAAAAATGCCTTTTTAAAAAATTTTTTTGCACAGCGGACATCTTTTGGGAGAGAAGGTATCTTGATCTGGGACATACTTGGATAAGGCTGAGTGAAATGGGAGACAGAGTGTGATGTGGGTATGTTCAGATACCAAGTCTGCAGGACTGGGATGGGGATGCTCTGTGTGATCACAGATGGAATCTGAACTCCAGAGCAATGCAGAAGGGAGGGACTGAGAAAGAAATCTGAGAAAACCAAGAAGGAAAGACAGGAGAGAAGCTGCAACTTGGTGTGGCCAGCAAAATGCCACTAAGGAGGAATGATGCCTACTTACTCCTTGAAAAGCTGTTTCTGTGCTGAAAAGCAAATCCCTACTCTGGTGTTCTAAACTATGCTCTTCTTCCCCAGGAAAGTCTGTTACACTTATGAATAGTTTGATGTATATGAATTCCTTTTAGAGATTAAAAAAAAATGAATCGAGCTTGAAGTCAAGTGGATGTGGACAGGCGGCGGAGAGAGTATATGAGATCCAAGGACATGGGAGACAGCAGTAGCCCTGAGACTATCAATTCCACCTTTGGAGCCCAAAGCAGTGATGCAGTGAGGACTCTCTACCTGTACCTCCCTAACCCAGGGAACAGGAGACAGTTGAGCCAGTTGTACCTAATATTAAAGGTTCAAGTGACCTTCCACTGAAATCTAACATCCCTGTGTGTGTGCGCCCTAATTACCCTATGTCTTAGAACATCATGGTGAATTTCTTTTCTTTAAGAAAACTCTCATAAAAAAACATACTATATATTGATGACATTTAAAAATAAAGACACACGTTATATAGTCCTATATGATCAGGGTTATATTTTTGCCACTTTTCTTGAATTATTATATATCTACCTTTGGCTTTTATTATCTGACGTGAAGCCAACTCATTTGTCCATCAATACCACTGAGGAAACCAGATGGCAGGAAGAAGACAAGAGAAGATGGTAGTCTGTTTTAATTTTTTAAATTATTATGCCTTCTTTCTTACAAAATCTCATAACTTTGTCAATGTGAAGAGTGTAGAGAGAAATCTAGATGCCAAATATGATTCCAGTTACGATGAAGATATTGTACGGCTTATGGACAATATTTATCTTTCATCTTAATTGTAAAAATATGAGTAGTGAAATGATACATTTCATAGCTCATATATGAAACCCTTATATGTGAGGAGTGTCATTGCTTACTGAGCTATTAACAGCTCCTTGAGTTTTTAAAATTAAGTAAGTTATCTATGAAAAAGACTTAGCCTTATGTTAATGGAAACAAAGTGAATTGGTTATACATTTTATTGTATACCTTATGCTAATGTATTCATGTTTGAGTTAATTGCTTGTGATTTACAAAAGCACACTGTCCGTATAGAAGTATAGAGAAGTTTTTGGAATGCCACCTTGTTAACAGTGGTTAGCTAAGGATGGCGAACTTCTCTTTTTCTTACTTTCCTAATTTTGTTCTAGTTTACAGTAGGAGAAAACTGACTATTTGGGTTTTATCTTGGTTGTGTTCATTTTATTTGAACGTGGCATACAAGAAAATGCCCTGTCATAAAATTCAAAAGATCTGTGATCTAGTCAATGCTGAGCAACTTAGCAGGTCACCTAAATTTTCTGTGCTGTGGTTTAATCTTCTTCAAAATAGGGAATGATCTTCTTAGCTTCTCATGGAAGAAAAGGCAATGCTTAGCTTTTATTTTTTTCCCCACCCCTTATAACCCTATTGCCTAGCACTGAACCAAACCTGTGTTTAATAAATGCTTGATGTTTAATACATAAGAGTCAAATATAATAATCAAATAATATATAATTAATGCATACTATGTATTTAATAAAAATACTAATTAAAATGATATTAAAATACATGCTTGGTATTTAATATTTACTGGATGGCTGAATCAAGGAATGAGGCACGAACGAGTGTTTTGGATTATTCAACAATATGTCAAACAAAGGAATAATTATTATATAGCTAGCATTTAACTTCCCCAGTAACTGGATTGCCAGGGGAATCTTTAAGTGGTCAACACCCTATTGGCAAGAAAGGATGAATCCGCTCTTCTCTGTTAGGCATTAAGTCTTGACCTGGAAAATTCTAAAGATTTCTCAAACTTCAGTGCTTGAGGACAGAGCAAGACTGCTTTCCTTATTTGTTTATTACTTAAATATTAGTGTACAGAGAATATTCATTATTTAAAATTTTTCTAATAAGCATAGGCATAAAAAAAATAAAATCATCCATAATCCCACCATGCAAAGGTAAATGTTGTAAAGATTTTGGTGTATCTCTGTAGGTGTATGTGCATGTGTGTGTGCACGCATGTGTGCACATGTGCAAAGAGGAGGAGTGGAGAGAGAGAAGAGAGAAAGGAAATATATTTGCCTGTATTCACATGTAATGTTTCTACTATGAAGACAGAATCACATCAGCTACACTCACTTTCACTTTAATTTTTCATCCAATATATCATAAGCATCTTTCCATATAAACACATTTATTTCTATCACATCATCCTTAATGGTCACCCTATATGGATATATCTCATTATTACATTGTATTTAACCAATTCTTTTTAATAGGTATTTTGTTTATTTCCCATTTCATGCTGTTATAAGCAATCTAAGTTGAAAACCCTTGCCCATCCATCTGGGCCTTTGATTAACTATCAGACTCTCAAATCTCTTCTTTGCACATATTTCTGTCCTTAGGCAGAGGCTGTTGCCCGATGCTACAGGCAATCAGGGAATTCAACAGACCTCGTGGCAGATGGTCTTCTATGTGTCCATACGTGGGGGTCAAATGATATTTGACTAAACTGAATGGACAATTAAATATAGAATTAGATTGGCTTTTTCCTCTCATCTATTTTATTTATTATCAATCAATATGGATTAAACGATTGGTTCTCATGTTTTTAAGCTGGCTTTGCTTTCCCTATATCTTCCTTCTTTCCTTTCTCTGTATAAATTAGGAAATATACATGTAAAATAAATATACTGAATGTAAATTATAAGTATATTGAATTATAAATATGTTAAATATATGGCATAGTCAGTAAAAGTATAAATAGATTAATTTACAAATATATATTTCAATTTTGAAAGCTCTTAAAAGTTCTCTACCAATTATAGAGTCGGTCATTTTGCATACATAACCTCTAGTAACTTTCCCAAGGTCACATAGCTAATAGTGGCAGAGCAGGAAATAAAACTCAGGATCCTAAGTCTGTTTGTTGTTGCTGTTGTTTTCAATTTTTTATTCAAATTGTACTTAGTTGGGACACCTGGGTGGCTCAGTAAGTTAAGTGTCCAACTTTGGTTCAGGTCATGATCTCGGGTCCATGAGTTCCATCCCCGCATCAAACTCTGTGCTGATAGCTCAGAGCCTGGAACCTGCCTCAGATTCTGTGTCTCCTTTTCTCTGCCCCTCCCCCACTCATGCTCTATCTATCTCTGTCTCTCAAAAATAAATAACATCGTTGAGAAAAAATATTAAATTCTAGTTAGATAGCATAGAATGCAATATTGGTTTCAGGAGTAGAATTCAGCGATTCATCACTTACATATAACACCCATGCGCATCATAACAAGCGCCCTCCTAATACCCATCCCCCATCTACCCCATCCCCCACCCACCTTCCTCCATCAACCCTCAGTTTGTTCTCTATCTTTAAGAATCTCTTATGGTTTGTTTCCCTCTCTCTCTCTTTTTCCTCCTTCCATATGTTCATCTGTTTTGTTTCTTAAATTCCACATATGAGAGATATCACATGGAATTTGTCTTTCTCTGACTGGCATATTTTTCTCAGCATAATACACTGTAGCTCCACCTACATCCTTGCAAATGGCAAGATTTCATTCTTTTTGATGGCTGAGCAATATTCCATTGTGTATAGATACCACATCTTCTTTATCCATTCATCAGTCGGTGGACATGCGGGCTCTCTCCATAGTTTGGCTATTGATAATGCTGCTATAAATATCAGGGTGCATGCACCCCTTCAAATCTGTATCTTTTCTAGATCATAGAGTAGTTCTGTTTTTAACTTTTTGAGGAACTTGCATTTTCAAAAGTAACAGTACTTGTTGGGGCACGTGGGTGGCTCAGTTGGTTAAGCGTCAGACTTCAGCTCAGGTCATAATCTCATGGTTCTTGGGTTCAAGCCCCACGTTGGATTCTATGCTGACAGCTCAGAGCCTGGAGCCCGCTTCGGATTCTGTCTCCTTCTGTCTCTGCCCCTCCATCGCTTGTGCTTTCTCACTTGCTCTCTCTCTCTCTCTCAAACAAAATAAATATACTTTAAATAAATAAACAAACAAACAAACAAACAAACAAATAAAAGTAACACTGCTTGTACTACTATTAAGACGGGAGATGATGACAAAACTGTATGGAGCTTCAGAACCAAGCTCAGTTTTTTATTTTGTGTGACAAAAGTACATGAGTAGCCTTACAATAAGATCTTGCTTAACTGCAAATAGCCTTTGATGTCTGCAGTATGTGTGTGTGAATTCCCTTTGTAGGGGAAAAAGAATTTAGTCACATAAAAGCCTTTGTAGTTTAAAACAGTGGGACTTACCATTTAAGGCTGATTCACATCCATCTTTATTCTGGAATGAGGCAACCAATTAACTATGTGGACCCAGAAACAACCTTGCTGCCAGGAGGGATTAAAGAATTTATGAATCACTTCTTGTATTCTTAAACAGGCGACCAAAACAAAACAAACAACAACAACAACAAAAAACAAGTGATGAAGAAATAATGTTATGATTTTTAAATTGAAACACTGAAACCAGTGGTTGAACAGAATCCCCTAGTGGGAAATGCGAGTAGTTGGTGGTTTATACTCTACTGCCATTCAAGAAAACTATGTAACCTTGGGATGAGATAACTTCATTCTTCATTTCCCTAATTAAAAACAGTAGACTTTCTTATGTCCTTTTTTATCTTTACTTTCCAGGTACCAAATAATAGAATTCAACAGTGGCGGGAGCATAAGGGATATTCAATATATATTTTTGTGATTGAAGGATCAATTAATACATGACCACTAACTATGCTCTAGACATTGTTTTATGTGCTGAGAATATAGCAGTGAAAAGAGTAACAAAAATCCTTCCTCTTATTAAGCTTACTTAGATTCTAGTAAAGAAAAAAAAAGGCAACAATAAATAAAAAGCAAAATGTATAGCATGTAAAATACTGATAAGGGCTTTAAAGAAAAGCAAAACGAGAAAGGGCAAGAAGTATATATGGCGAGTATGGATGATATTGAAATTTTATAGAGTTGTCAGAAAGCGCACATCTATTCCTAATACTTGTAGGACCCGGAGCAGGAATACCAATGGTGTCCACATGCTATATACTTAAGCATTCTAAAATTACCAATAACAATAACAAACTGTTAAGTAAAATATATTCCATCCTCTTACTCTGAAATGTGTATCATAATGACAAACTTGAAAATTATACATAAAGTTATGGCTTTTTTTGACAGATAGTTTCAAACATTTATTTTTTTTTAACGCTTATTTATTATTAAGAGACAGAGAGAGACAGAGCATGAGCAAGGGAGGGGCAGAGAAAGAGGAAGACACAGAATCCGAAACAGGCTCCAGGCTCTGAGCCATCAGCCCAGAGCCCGACACGGGGCCTGAACTCACAAACCGCGAGATCATGGCCTGAGCCAAAGTCAGATGCTTAACGACTGAGCCACCCAGGCGCCCCTAGTTTCAAACATTTCTGAATTTAACTATCAATGTGTGTTTTTGTGTGTTGTATTGATGGGCCAGCCATGTTTAAGTAAATGATAAAATAGAGTTATATGCAATTCATAACATTTGATATGTTTATTCCATGAAATTTATTTTTTTCATTTCAGCAAAATCTTTATGTAAATAATCACATTTTGATATAATTTTGTTTTAATCATCTACAGGATCAAAAAAAGGTAATTGTATTCCAAATAAACAAATTTCAATATTATTTCATCAAAAAATTAAAGTAAAATAAATGTAAAACCTTCAAAAATGAAATTATTATACATATGATGTTAAACAGATTTTATTAAAATTATATACTAATTTAACAAGCAAAATAGAATTACAATTCATGAATATTGATTTTACAATGAAATTTATTTAAATAACTTTTTTAAATGTCATTGAAAACACTGGGGTGCCTGGGTGGCTCAGTCGGTTAATTGTCTGACTTCAGCTCAGGTCATGAATGAGTCTGAGCCCTGCATCCAGCTCTGCATCCAGCCCTGCTGACAGCACAGATCCTGCGTCAGAGCCTCTGTTTCCTTCTCTCTCTGCCCCTCGCCATCTCTCTCTCTCTCTGTCTCTCTAAATAAATAAGTAAATAAATAAATAAATAAAATAATAAAAAATACTAAAAAATGTCGTTAAGTACAGAACAAAATATTTTTAAATGTTTTTTTAAAAGTAAAAAATTCCTAATTCTAACATTCAGTATATGTCTAGTTTTTAGTGAAAACAAGTTTATCACATTTCATATATGTTTCACCTAAACCCACATACTTATAGACTTAAGAATAACGCAAATTCTTTAACATTACGAACTGTTCATCAACCACTAAGGGCAAATGTGAATACTATGCTGATTCATGAACCCTGTATCGTAGCATAAAGAGAAACAAGGAAAAGGATTCCCAACAGTATTAGGAAAGGATATTTCATTAAACAAGACAATATCCCTTCCATGCCATCTGAGAAGGATTTAACAAGCTGATTACATTATCTGTATCTTTCCCCAATATATTAATCATCTATCTGTTAGTACATAACAAATTGCTTGAAAACTTAGCTACTCCAAACATTTTATTATCTCACCATTTCTGGGCATCAGGAATCTGGGTGTGGCTCAGCTGGATGCCTGTGGCTAAGGTCTTTCACAAGGTCTGGATGACAAAGGTGTTAGTCAGGAGGCACCTCCAGGTTCCCAGAGGGAGAGGAATTCTATTCCAAGCACACCACATGGCTGTTGGCAGGCCTCACGTCCAATCTGTCTATTGGCCAGAGACATCAGCTCTTGGCTATCGTGCATCTCTCCACAGGGCTGGTCACATGTCAGCTGCTTCCTCCCAAGAGGTAGAAACACCCCACAGAAAAGTGTAATCCATTTTTCTTCTTAACGTATACTTTCTGAAGTAGTATCCCATCACTCTTGTCCTATCCTGGTTGTTAAAAGTTAGTCACCAAGTCCAAGCCACATTCAAGAGAAAGAAATTCCATAGGCACACAAATACCAAGGGTCTGGGACCGTTCGGGGGCCATTTGGAGGCTCTTAATCACACCCAGAATTTTTCACGGCTCTCAATCTCTACACATACGGAGGCTCCTACTGTTTGGAGGCCCTTTCAATGTAAAATAACACACAATCACAAACACCAATTAGGAACAAAAATAAATATTTAGAATGAGAAGATAAATTACAACAACTTGTAAATCTAATAAAATGTGCAACTATAATGATGACAAAATCTAGAAAAATTAAATATTTGTATTAATTAACTGCCAGACACTCTTTCATATTTTTCCTTACATTTTTGACAGTAAAATCTTGGATCATTTCTTTTTATGACAGTAATTTTATTATATATCTTTTTATAGATAGTATAGAAAAATAATGTAGTCTTTCATCTGGCATGGTTAATCAAAATTTATTTATTTTTTATTTTTGATACTTTGGCAAAGTTTTTCTCAACTTTACAACCTTTTATTGGCAAGGTCATCAAATTTTAGGATCAAATTTTTCATCATAAATCCACCTCTGTTCTTGACAAGGACATCAAATTTGAGAAAATATGTGTGATATTTCTTGTATGAGCTGTAAGCTATGGAAGATTTTTCTTTATATAGACTAGTTTATAGTACTAGACATATTAAGCCTTGTTTCTGCTCCACTACCTACATATTTCTTTTAATGTTTATTTATTTTTGAGAGAGACAGAGAGAGAAAGAGAGAGAGAGGACAGGGAAGGGGCAGAGAGAGAGGGAGAATCAGAGTCTGAAGCAGTCTCCAGGCTCCAAGCTGTCAGCACAGAACCAATATGGTGCTTGAGCCCATGAACAACAAGATATTGACCTGAGCCAAAGTCAGACATTTAACCCACTGATCCACCTACCTATATATTTCTTGTGCCAGGTGCCATGAGATACCCTCAACTCATAATACAACCTCTGGAACCCGTATAACTGTGTGCCACAGCTCTGAGTAAGTTGGTTGAGTTGAAATGGGATTTTTCTAGAAGCCATTCCTATAATGGTACAACTATCAATAAATACACACCTATGTCAGCAAACCGTGTGAATATGTATTACTATTTTAGCTGGAACCCTAATCTGCAGCCACTTGTTACAAGGAACAGTATGATGGAGATGCTGGCAGAGTGGAAAGAGAGAGTGGTCTAGTTTTAGTTGAAACAGAGCACTGTTAGAGTCATGTTACAAAAACATGACTGTAAAGACATGGCCTTTACAAAACCTTTCCCATGGTTTTGGGAAAGTCTCAAAGTTTAAGCTTCATTAGTTTCATCATAAATCCACCTCTGTTCTTGACAAAAACAAGCCGGGTGGGGGGTGGGGGGTGGGGGGAAGAAATCCATATGGTACTATACAGAACATATCTTTTAATTTTCAGAATTCAATAGAATTGAAGTTACTCTTGACTTAAAAATATAGTCATTGTGTGGCTCTATCTTTTCTGAGGGAAAGAACAAGGATATGGACCAGCCTGTCCCTTCCAGCTGCCTCCAGTTTCCATGATTCTGTGATTCTTTTTTTTTTTTTAATGTTTATTTATTTATTTTGAGAGAGAGAGAGCCTGTGCATGGGTGGGGGAGGGACAGAGAAAGAGAGGGAGACAGAGAATCCCAAGCAGGCTCTGTGCTGTCAGTGCAGAGTCCAACACGGGGCTCCATCTCACGAACCATGAGATCAAGACCTGAACTGAAATCAAGTGTCAGATGCTTAACTGCCTGAGCCACCCGGGCACCCTTGTGATTCTTTTTCTAGTACATTCGGCATCCATAGTCCATCCAACATCTTTCAAAGTTATCCACTTGAAACAAGCAAGGTACAAATACTCAGAAGAGTGAAGGGGGCAGCTGGCTACAGTGCTAAAATCTAAATAACGCTCATGGTGCTGGCTCCAAGAGCAGGTGCCTCTGTTGGGAAAGTTGAAGCACCCACCCAGACTGGGGCCTCTGACACAGGGAAACTTCTGCATCACAAATTAGATTAGACTCAGTTTTACCTCTGAATCATGGCTAGGCTCAGTTCTTCCTGTTTAGTTTTACTCTCATTATATTTCTCTGTTTAACCTGGCATTAATGGATTGTTTTCACTCAGATGGTACCATGCTCAAAAAATGAAGCGGTAACTCTAAGAGATAAAGAATTCACGAAACAACATCTGTCATTAATTAATTAGAGTGTCTCTAATAAGACTCAGAAGAAGGAATAATATCACATCTGAACATGATCACATTGTTTCTGCATGCTGACCTGCACCTAAAAGTTCTGGGCTTCCTGCTTCTCCATATGTTATAGAAATATAGGCAAATCAGAGCATGTCACAAATCTAATCCGTGTTAGATTATAGGAACCAAACCTAAAGACAGGCTTTGGAATTCAATTTTGCAAATAGTCAGTGGAGGGATTTTTGGTGTTCACAGAGGTCTCAGTGGAAACTGAAGCAAAGTAATTAGCTGTAGGTCAGGGAATTATTTCAATGTTTTGTAACATGATCATTTTTACTAAGTTCCAGATTAGCCTAAAACGTGGTACATTCATGTCCAGACTTTTTGGGAACAGTCCTGCTTTCAAAGTTATTATTCCCCACCCCCACCCCTTAGAGAGGTTCATGTTTGTCACATCACTGTGACCAAATCTTTGGTTTAGAAAATAGGAACATACAAAAGTTTGGCAAAAGAAAATGTGTGCTTTACTTCCTGAAACGGTTTTCTTAATTGCTAAAGCGGCAAAGGCAGAAGGTAGAAAAGTTGACATCAGTTCTACGAATCGATAGGCAGTCCGTATATACCTCTGTGGTATGAGGATGAGGTTTCCTTATTAATAGTGAAATGCAGGAAGAATCTTGAAATCAGCTTTTAAGAAATTCCCTACAGATTGAGCGAAATGTGCGAGTAACATTCAGTACAGGTTGATTTCTGCTGCTACTTTTACTGGCAAACAATGGCCAACTGCCAAAGCATGGTCAACTCACACAGCTGTTTTCAATGATTCATTTCCCTTGATTTCCCAGCTGACCCATTCAGAAGGAGAACAGCAGGTTTCAGGCCCCAGTTGCTAGCCTCATGGCTGCTAGGAGCCCTCCCCCCTCCAACTGTGGGAGTATTTTAAAGGCTAAAGTGAGGGACAGTTGCCCTCCGGAACAAAGTCGTTTCCATGACTCAAGTGTAAGCACGCAAGAAAGGTCAAGAACAAACTGAAATGTTGATGTTATGGTGAGGTCCTCACCACAGCTCTGAATCATAACGTGCCTACCCCTCCAGCTTTCTGTCACACCACGCCCTGACTCCGGCCCAACGTTCCGACCATTCTAGCAGTTTCCAAAATACAGAAGGTTCTTTCAGCCATTGGTCCCATTGCTATTCCCACTGGCTGGAGTGTTCTTCCCTCCTTTTTGTTTGAGAACCTCCTCCCACTTCCAAGGTGCAACCCAAGTATTACAGTCTCTTGAAGCTTCTCGTGAACCTTCCTAGGTAGGTTGGATCCTACATTCTTAGTGAGGGGATATTGCCCACAATGGGATGAAAATTCACTCTTGGTAGGAGAAAGATTCCTACTATTTTTTATATACAAAGCACAGATAGACATATAGCACATAAACAGATACACAATTTATCTATGGTATGAAACTTTCATTCGGGGCAAACATTAGAAGAAAATCTCTCAAAACGCTCCTTAAGTGGGCATTAATGAACAAAATTTTGAGAAACTCTGGGAAACTCCTTTGTTTCCCTTGTACATCCTTTTTAGCTTAAGTCATTGATTTTGACATAGCTCATGTCTCATCATTACTACGGCAGAAGCTGACTGATAGCCCTTTTTGTAGAGCCCTCCTGCCTCCCAAGCAGTCACGATCACAAGGTGTGTGAGAGCTGGAACACTGCCTGGTGCTCCAAAGCGCCCTCACAACCAGGCACAGTGCTGCAACGTGGCAGATGCTATGAAGAGGTTGATTCAGCAGTTGTAACGAGATTGTGGCTTCTCAGTCCTGCTCACAATCCAGCGTGCTCCAGAAAGGAGGTTTCAATCCTTCTCTCCACACCAGCCAAAGAAGTGGTGACTGTAAGTTGAGCTTATAGTGTAGACGTGTCCTGTCCAAACATCTAATGTGTGCTTTGGCTCAGCCACTGTTTGACGTGCTCTATTTCTGAAAGGGATGGTGAATCCCGGGTAACCTGTGTCTCTGTCAAAAAAATTTTCACTGCAACATCAGTTGAATCAGAAGTACTGGGTGCCGGTTTGCAGTAATATTTGCAGCTTTATATCATGACACAGAAATCTATGGCTGCTTTAAATTACTTAAAAGTCACTCTTGGAAAGCTCTCCTTGCAATGACTTGTACATATTATCCATTAGTATTATATAGCTCTTTTATCAATATCCCACATTAAAATGATGATGAAGATAATGATGGAGGATAGCTAACACGATGCAGCTTGTACTATGTTCCAGCCATTTTGCTAAGTATTTTCCATCCATTGGCTCATTTAACTCTCCCATGGTTCTACGAGAACTGTATTGCTATTTCCTGATTTACAGATGAGGAAACTGACGCTTAAGGCAATTAAGCAATTAGTCCAAGGACTCACAGCTAGAGGGAGGGAAGCTGGAATTCAATCCTAGAAAAATCTACTCCAGAGCCTAAGCTTTTAAAACACGATACCAATTAAAAAAAAAAATCTGTTTCAAAATTACATGAATGAAATGCTACCTTCTAAGAGCATCTAAATGATAGTGATGATGATGATTGCTGTTACCAAGATTAAATAGATGGACAGGGCATTTCAATGTGCAAAGGAAGATGAAATTCCGGCTTGGGATATGTAGATAACATTGCAGGTACAGGACCACCTATGGAAAATTGCCCATCCCCAACAGGAAGGAGTTGAAATAGATTCTAAGAAAAATATTGAGATATGTTGGAGAATTTGCATAATCAATTTTGTTGATAGAAATGTATTGGGGGGTAGGGGTTGGTGAGATAAGACAGAGAAGGAAAGAAAGGGGAGATAAAACTGAAAGACCAAGTTCTAATTCTTTGCTTTGAAGAGTCCCCCCTGCCACCCTCCCCCACCCCAGTTTCTTGTGTACAGGAATATTTTTCAAAGTTGGCATTACAGTAGAACATCAGATCAGATCCTAAAAAATAAAAAGAAAGAAAAAGAAAACCTACACATGGAAAGTGAGTGCATGGCTCAGAGGGAGTGAAATTAAAACAGACCTTCCCCCCACTTTTTTTAAATTTTATTTAAGACCTTTCCCCTTTCGAAGAGACATCACCGTTTCCAGCATTTCATCGGCCCCTTTGAAAGATTCAGCCACATTTTGCAGCCTTTCAAAGCAATATGGAGAGGGTGATATTCCTTAAACTTACACAGAATTATTATTTTTTTTAATAATGGAAGGCCTTAAAGCCACAAAACCATGAGATTATGACCTGAGCCGAAGTCGGATGCTTAACCTACTGAGCCACCCAGGTGCCCCTGCAACAAAAACTTTGAAAGTTGCTCTGTAAGATCTAGCTAAACAGATATTCCTCAAGAATGACAGTTGGAAAGGATGATGGAGAGCTGTGAAGGACACAGAAAAAATATACCAAGGGTTACAAAGAAAAAAAATGATCACTTCATTAGCTATTTGTTTAATCAGTGGGCACTTTATCAAATATGCCATGTGCGTTACATTGTGCAATCTTCTCCAACGTTTATTTATTTTTGGGACAGAGAGAGACAGAGCATGAACGGGGGAGGGGCAGAGAGAGAGGGAGACACAGAATCGGAAACAGGCTCCAGGCTCTGAGCCATCAGCCCAGAGCCTGATGCGGGGCTCGAACTCACGGACCGCGAGATCGTGACCTGGCTGAAGTCGGACGCTTAACCGACTGCGCCACCCAGGCGCCCCAATCTTCTCAATAACATAGGATAGAAACATTTTAACCCCATTTTGCAGATGAGAAAATTGAGGTTCCAAGACGTTAAGTTTAATCATCTAGTAAGCACTTAGGCCAGGATTCCAGACCAGTCTGGGGCTCCAAATGCTTTCCATTTTATATGCTGATTCCCAGTGATATATAAGCCAGAATGTATAATTTAAATCAGTTTAAGCATATAAAGGGAATGTGTTGTTAATTTCATAAGCAAGTTATGAGAGAAGGAGTAAGAAGAACCAGTTCTAATGGATATATACACTGTGGGTAGCCCTATGCCTTCCCTCCCTCCATCCTTCCCTCCCTCTATCCTCCCACCTGTGCTCTCACCCCATCTCTTGGCTATGCCTCAGTGAATGTTAGTTTCATTCTCTCCATCATCTTTTCCCGCAACCCGAACATGGCCGTAGGCACCTTACAACCACTTCACAAGGGAAATAGAAGCCTCCTCTGCCTTCTTTAAGACAAACTATTTAAGAGAAAAACTGTCACTGTTTTGGTCCAGTTGCATATCCATTTCTGAAACAACAGAAGTACACCTGGAGGTGGTTACAATGACTGGCTCACACTAGGTCACATGCCTACACATGTGACCATGGGTGTGCAGCTTGGGAACTGGAAACCCCTTGCAGAATCACAACCTTGGAAGAGAAGCAGCTACTCAAAAATGATAGAAATTGTTGTCTGGGGACAGATAAAACAACAATGACCACTCTCTAGGTAAGGAAAAACTCCAGACTTTGGAGGTGGGTAGAAATAAGATTTAACTCTATTCTGCTGCTTCCTTGAATGGATGACATTGAACTTTAGTCACAGTGTCAAGTGAGATACAAAGTAACAAATCGAAGAACTGTCCGTGCTAAATAACTAATTGCTAAATGAAAGAATGATAAAGTGCTAAGTAAATACAAGCTCCTAAAATTAATACAATTTTGCTCTGTAATGTAGAATTTCCCTATCAGGGCTTATGATTTCAGAACTCCCTCCCCACCCCTGCACTGTGGCCACTTTCCCCAGGCACTGTTTTCAAATAGATTCTAAGGTCCCAGAGAGCAAGGACAGTATTTTCTGCATCTTTTGTGTTCTCAGAACACCTCAAAAAAGACTAGGCATAGCCCTGTGTCAATAGCACTTTTTTAAAAAGTCCTTTTTAACTCGTCATTGAAAAGATTTACAGACTCATCACATTGGGAGTTCATACTCAGATTGAACATTGCTTGTGCTCTTAGGTGTTCTAGGTCCTGGGCAAAAAAAGCATTTCTGAGAATAGGTAGTCAGAGTGTTAATGTTCATTTTTATCTAAAATGTGCAGATGAGTGACATTTTATCAATTTTGTTGGCCTAAAGTTGCAAGGTTATGTTAAATCGTTTTCATATTCGATAATAGCGTTGCCTTAAAAATGAGGAATAGATGAATGTTAAGCCCTTGCAACTCGCTCTGCATTATGAATTCCCATTATTTAATTCTGTTTTTCTCATGATCATTCTTCATACATTTCCATGTATTAATTATGTTCACACTGATGTTAGGAAATAACCTCAGCCAAGCTCATTATATATGTTGATGGAAAAGCACTTAAATCTAAATGACAATTTACATTTACCTTTCTAAAATAGATTTGTAATGATGTTAAAGACTTTTCCCTAAATAGACACTGATTTTGAAATTCTAATTGAATTTTATATTTTGTCCCACACAAAAAAAATAAGCACATCATTATTTTGGCTGAAATTACTGGGTATCTTGCCCAATTATGCATGGCTCTGAAACGCGAGTTGCTATTTCTTGTCCTTTTCTCAACGGATTGAAAACTCTCTTCCACAAATGCCATGACGTGTGGGTGAGTCCTGAAGAGACAAAAGCAATCTAAGGATGATACCTAAGGCTTATCTGTATTGTGTGTGGACTAAGTTCAAGTGCTAAAGGTGCTAGAACATTAGTTTGGAGGTCAACGTTTATTTTGTATGATAATGGAAGGCATGAACCTCCTACCTTGCACTGCTGATCATGTCCAACAGGCCTGATTCCCTTTTCTTCTGGTTACTTTTCAGCGTTCAGTTACTCTAGAATACAATCTAAATTGCTAAAGGTTGCCCTGAAGGACCTGTGGATTCTAGCTTTGCCCGAACTCCGGGGCCCCATCTCCTGTCACTCTTCCCACATTCCTCCCAAGCTCCGGCCACATTCTCCTTCTGTTGCTCTGATGAATGTACCACGCTTCCCGCTCCTTTATACAAAATGTGTTTGCATATCTATTCCTCCTCCCTAGAATGTTCCCTCTTCCTCTCCTTTACCTGGTGAACTCTCACTAGCTCCTAAGTTCCTGCCTAAATAGCATTTCCTCCTGACCCCCGTGTAAGTGGCTTCAAAGAGCCATGTATTTTAGGTGTAAATTTCTAAAATGAACTTGTACAGTTGTTCCCTTAGTATTAGACAGTTTTGTCTCAAGACTAGTGGGCACCAAGAATGAAGAGCAGAAGAGCTGGCACATGTGGATTCCTTAAATGCTAGTTGTGCCCTTTTCCCTCTGCTAGTTTTCCAGAGGACAAAGTCAAGGAAACAAGAACTGAAAAGGCACAGGCTCCAAGGATGGAGGCTGTCACAGATGAGCCAACAAATCCAACGGCTTTCCTGAGCTACTCTGGGAGCAACACGAGGAAGGTGCTCGTGAACACACGGCAGGGAAGTGGTCCATGAAACTACTCCATCCAGGCAGATTATCAGTCCTGCCCATCTGTGGGGTCTCCCCACGCGGCTCTGAGCGCTGGGCTCCTTGCTGTTAGCGATGATGCCTCTCGGCACACTGTCAGCCCAACTTATGCTTAGCGTTTTTAGCCAGTGCACTTGTCTGTCTTTAAATAGTTTACAGAAGTGAAGAGTGCGTGTGCCTGTGTGGGTATATCCTAATGACTACAAACATATTCCAATTTTATAATTTTCATGTACAGTATTCCACATTCACAAATGACATTTTCCTACTGCTTCTGAAACACAACTGCTGATATCCCCAAAGCCCTGTGAGGATATAAGAGAAGAGGAAGCCTCTACTGTATTGAAGACTGAACCCCATCTGCAACTTTCTACCTGCCACACATCCCATACTTTCCCTATTGACAGTGTCCCAGTAATTAATTATTTAAAAAAAAAATTATTCGATGTCTCCTCAGAACTGTGTCTATGCTAAATGTCTTTCTTGTTCATTGCTTGCACAAAATTCAATTCATTCACTGAACATAATAGATACTCAGTAAATATTTACTAAATGAGCAAATGGTAGACTCACATGGGGAGCGGGGAAGGCGAATGCAGGAGAAATTCTAATTTTGTGTTTCCTTACAGTTCTGGGCCTCAATATCATGTGCTCCTGAAACACCTTACTTTCTTCTCTTGCTCCTCAACCCCAAGTGCGAATTTTAATTTCTTTATCATGTACTTATTACTTAAATGCTCTGTAACTGAAAGAATTGTCACTCATTTTTGTGACTGTGGAAGAACCACTTTAAATTATTCCAAGTTTTCAAATTTGGTTAAATCTTATTAACACCTATAGGGACAGAAGCTCTTTCAGAACAAGTGCTAAAATCTTTGCTGTCCTTGTTCACATCCAGGCCATCAAAGGTGATTGTGATTAATTATTTGCATATGCTTAAAGAGTCATTCCATATCCATTTCAAATAACACAGTGGCCAGCAGATAGATTCTAGGTGCTTCTTTGAAATGCAGAGGAAAAAGTAAATGCTGCCGTGGACTAGAAAAGTCATTTGTAGTGACACATATGACCACGAAGGTCACTTAAGAGACCGCAGACTGCATACTTGGGCTTCCTTTGGAGGTGAAAATGGAAAAGAAAAGCCCGGATTGAGCAAACAGCACATTACAGCAGGACTTCCGGTTAGCTGAAGACAGAGAGGGATGTTATGGGTAGGCTATTTTTGAGTTCAGCTAGCCTGAAAGTTAGAAAAGATAGTCAGTCTAAAACATCAAAATGAGTTGCCAAGAGATTCTAATAGAGGTCTAGAGAAGAAGTGGACAAGATGGGTGAACTCTGAGTGCCAGCCTTTGTTCCAGCTGACTGCTCCCTATTAGTAAAAGTGCTCCCTGTGAGTGGACAAGGAAGGATCCAGACAGAGGCCAAGCAAGGGCTGCGGGTCAGCTCCCACTCTCCCTCTTGGGCGAGTGCCTTTGTGCAGTGCGCAAACCATACAACAAACTACAAGCTGCAGCCCTGCTTCTGGTTTTAGCAAGATACAAAATAAATTGATGAACTTTGATGGGAAAGGTCCCTATTGGACTTTGATACTTTCTTTATGTGTTTGTTTTCTTTTAATTAGCATGAGAGCCACTTCAACAGAATGAATAAAGACTTGGGCTTTGACATGAGTGAGAACTACAGGATAAAACCTGTATTTATCACCCAAGAATTCAGTGGCTTTCTACTCTCCTCTCAGCCTGGATCACTTCAACCACAATATCAAAATGATAGTGTCTTTATTAGTAGTTTGTTGTAAGGATTCAATAAAATGAGGTCCGTATTGTGCCTGGTACACTTTTTGGTACATAGTAGGTGCTCCATAAATCATGTTACTGCTATATTGTTTAGTTTTTTGTTTGTTTTGTTTTGTTTTGTTTTATGGTAGGATTTAATAAGGAGCCTTGTTTAAAGGAAGGATGCTTATCTTGACCTGAGTAAAACCACATGGATTTCCTTGCTCCATGCAACTCTAACAATTGGTGGCAATATATCAACATGTCAAATTAATTAAGTTAAAACATTTTCTTGAATACTTAACTATGAACAAATAATAATGACAACTTAATGACTTGGAACTCTTGGCTGATCTTTGACAATACCAAAAGATATAACAAATTGTCCCTATTCATGAAGTGACCTAGATATCAACTGATCATAAAAATGCAAAATGCCCTCAGTCTAGGAAGGGATATAGACTATGCCCATAGCGATGTCCCCCTGACTTACACGAATGAGCCAATATTACAACTGCACCTATTTAAACATGTATTTCATCGTATCTTCATTTTTTCCCCACGCAGTGAAGAAGTTTGTTTCACACACACACACACACACACACACACACACACACACACTGCTTGTGTGAAGATGTCAGAGCACACAGAATACAGAGGTGAGAGGGTGTGGGGCTGGTACGTTATACTGCAGCCCTAGCTTCACAAGCAGTTATTTTGCAGATGGATTTCAAAAAATAATTACATTAATCAAAAGTCTATTTATTCTTCTGCATCGGTGTTGATTTCACCTACACTTACCAAATTTATATTCTGCCTCTTCAACTGCCTGCCTCCTACTGCTTCTCACTTCCCTGGGCTAAGGGTACATACAGATCTGTAACCACAGATATGCTCAGCGTTCTTTGAAATAAGATGTCTCTGAAACCCAAATACAAAGAAGCAGGAATCAGGCCCATTTTCTTCCTACCCTTATTTCTCATCAGACCCACTCCTGACATTCTTTGGTTTACATCTATGTTTTATTTACATATGCTGGATAAGAAAATGATGGGTGCATTATATTCAGTTCACTGAAAATTGACAAATTACCTTGCTCTTCGCATGACATTTTAGACGATGCAAATTACATGGGAACTAAGATTTTAAGCAGCAACTTAACAAGCTAATATTAAAATGGTAGGAGATATCAATGGAGAGTGTCCAATTCAAAAAGAGAAAGAGAGGAAATAAGTAATAAAGGTGATAAAGGTTGACATTTGCACGAACCTTAGCAGAAAGTAAACAGGAATTCTGTGTACCGTTACTGATATCTTGCTGTTAGTCTGAAATTAGTTCAAAATTTAAAAGGTTTAAAAGATAATGCCAGATAAGATTTTAAATAATGATGACCCATTTAAGGATGGTGACTAGTGTGAGTTTACAGAATGGGGGTAATTTATGAAACTCACAGGTAAAGTACACAGTATGAAGCCATTAGATAACATCCTACACCAAAGCTGAAGTCATCTTTAAAAGACTTTCAGCTCAGCTTAGGAAATCCTGGTTAAGATATAAATAACTTCGGGGGGCACCTACGTGGCTCAGTCAGTTAAGCATCTGACTCTTGGTTCCCACTCAGGTCACGGTCTCACAGTTTGTGAGTGTGAGCCCCACATCAGGCTCTGCACTGACAGAGTGAAGCCTGCTTTGGATTCTCTGCCTCCCTTTCTCTCTGCCTCTCCCTTGCTCACACTGTCTCGCTCTCAAAAAATAAATATACAGTAAAAAAAATTTTTTTTAATCTAGATGATTTCAAAAATCCAACACTAGTCTTCTAAGTCATCAGCAGCAAAATAAAATAAGACGAAATACAAAATAAAATAAAATATGAAGGCTTTCAGTCATATTTTGCTTCGAACACAATTCCAGCCAATATTAAATATCCTTGCGTACCATTACCAAAGCATATACCAAAGAAAAGCGACCCAATTTGCGAGCCACACGCTGGCAACCTCATCTGCGTCAGACTTAGGATCAACGTTTTTTGGGTTTTGTTTTCTCTTCCAGTTACTGGGCCTTTCAGTTATCTCAGTGGTCTCTAGGAAACCCACCGGCATCCACCACCCGCAGCACGGCTATGCATTCATACCTCTCCCGGGAGAACAAGGCCATCTGCACTGCAAACGTGGCATTGTACGCTAATGTGCTGGGGAAATGGCTGTGCCCCTCTGCACAGTCTCTTAAATCCTTTACTCATTTCAACATCATGGCGTTTTATGGCTTCCCTCAAGAGACAACTCCCGCGATTCTCACGGTTTATCTAGGTTTCTGGAAAAACCTATTTGAAAGTTGCCTTCCTACCCCAAGTCCCCTGGCGGGAGGTTTACCGAGGAATGCATACTGCCTTTACATTTTTATTTCTGAGGAAAAACTGCTCACTAGACATTTGCTTTCCGTGTGGTTCCCTGAGAGAGACGCACACAAACAGGAAGCCTATAAAATAGAATAGGATAAATTGGGAGAGCAAGATAAACATGTACTTCAGCTCTGCTATCCTGACCTATTTTTAAAAGCTAAGGAAAGAACAAGATCTGTTCTTCCTCCTAGAATTCTCTCAGTGCTGTAGTAACGTAGAGCACAAAGTAGCCCTCGGCTGTTCCTGGAAGGGAATTTCAGCTTTTTAAATTTCCAAAAGAAAGGACTGTCATTGCTCTTTACTTCTCAGCAGCTTATCTCTTTTTGGTAGCACAGTGATAGCATCTGTTAGACCTTGGACTTGAGTACAAAAGTAAGGTCACTATTTTCCCAAGGTTCCTTAATTTTTGGAGTTTTCAATTCAGAATGTTTGGGTTAAAAATTTTTTTTTTTTAAAAAAGGACATTAGACCGTTCAAACTCTCTCCATTGCCTGCTTGTGTAGACTGGTCTCTTTTGGGAGACAGAAACTGGGAATCATTTGAAACATGATTTCATTATCTTGAAGAGAATGCAGTGTAACTTATTCCAAAGAACACATTTGATCAGGAACCTGTCAATTGCCATTAATTCCACACTAGCCATGAACACTGGCAAGAGAGAGGACAGAGCCAGTGAGGTTCCATGATCATCTGAATCCTTCATTTGCTCTTTTCTTCTTGCTGTCCATGTTCCTTCCTGCCACAGGGTCTTTGAGTATGCCGTTCCCAATTGCACATAATAACGAGTTCACCTTTTCATTATTTCTGTTCTTGTACCTGTAGTTAAGTCTTACTGTTAAACCAAAGGATTGAATCAACACAAGTGGCATTTACTAATTCAACAACTATTTACATAGCCAACAATGGGCAATACTTTTTTGACATTTGGAATATAGGAATGAATAAGACAAAGGCTTTACATCAGCAAAGGAGACTGTGCATGACATCCTCAGACATGAAGTGTTTTCTAGCAGGGTCAGTGCTCTGACAGAGGCACAAGTGGAATGGAAAGTGACAGAACAGGGCAGCTAAGAACTGATGATCTGTAGCCACGCTGCCTGAGTCTAGTGCTCTGTCACTTACTAGCTGTGCGACCTTGGACGAGTTATTTACCCTCTCTGGGCCTCAGCATCCTGGTCTGAAAAATGCAGTTAATGGCAATATTGTATCCACCTCGAAGGGTGGTTTGGATGATTAAATGAAGTAATATATGTAATGTGCTTAGACAAGTACCTACATGTAGTAGGGTTTGTCTTATTACCAATGCCATAGGAGTTCAGAGGAATGGAAGAGTAAACCTATGCAGACTTTTCAGGAAACCTAGCATTAGAACTGCACCGTTAAGAGCACACCAGTGTAGAAAGCCTAGACTTCTCTTTCAATATCTTGACAACCCCAGAAGGCATTTCAAGGTTGCAGAGCACTGACTCATGAGAGCTATATGTAGGTTCTAGGTTTCAACCTAATACTCTTGGCTTTGAGTTCTTTTCCTTACTCTTTAAAGAAATCATTCTTTTCTATTTTGAACAAATGCCACAAAATCATCTCAGAATTCCTTCATGCATGATCCTCGCTTTGGAGAAAGTATTTGTAACCATAATTACCAAAAGTATTTCAGCGTAACCCATCTGGAACATGTGTCCTAAATTTCCCTGACTGTACCTGGGCTTCCAAGTAAAGGAAGGTGATCTAACTGTGCTTGGGATGTTCTGAAAGAGGCCACATTCTCAAACTAACTGGAGACACTTGCTGAGAATGAAAGGTGTCTGGCTGGACTAATCTACCATTAATTATCATTTCCTCTGTACACTGAAGGATCTCAGACGGTCAACAAATACAAATAATTGTAAGTGACTTTTGGTCACATCCAACCACCTAAGAGTAATGCTTTGTGTATCAAAAAGAAGACAAACCTCAAATCGGTGAGTTCGTTTTTCCTGGACAGAGTCCGTGCCACATGATACCCGAAAGATTAAAATGAGAACATATTGAAGGTTGAAGCTACCTTAAATTTCTGTAGAATGTAAACATGACAAAATAAACTGAAAATTCCAAATAGTTAAAGCGAACAAAAACTTGAGTTTACGTTGGGATTTAAAGATCCTGAAACTATGCGTCTGTTTTGTTTGGCATAAAAGGCAGCCTGGATAACGGGGGGAATGTTATAAAGCAATCAGGCCTGGGGGGATCGAATGAATGTGAATGTGACATATTGCCCTATAGAAAAATTCAAAATCAAAGCTGAATACCATACACTTTTTATATTCCCATCAACTGATAGCCCTTGCAATTATTTCTGTATGTTTATGAATTCTCCCAAACATCATTTAAGATGTTTAAAAAAGAATAATTAAAAGGTGGCTCTGAGGATGGGGCATAAAAGTACATTAATTGTTTTGTGATGAAAAAAAAAAGGAATTTGAGTTAGTATCATGTGAATGAAGACCTTTGACAAGGTAGCAAGTGGTCCATCTGGGATCTATTTTTTTTTCTTTCACTCAGGAAGCATACTTTTTCAGGACCCACTATGTGGTAGGGTTTTATATGTAAGGTAGCTTTATTTTAGTCCCCAGGGAATGTGCCGGAAGGCAGATGACTAACAGGTAGATGTGACACAGCTTAGGAAATGCCAAGCTGGAGGCACTTATCAGGTGCCATGTGGACCTCGGAGGGGTCGAACTCAACTCAGGTGAGAAAGAAAGGTGGTCTGGAAAAGAATCCCAGAGAAGGCAATTCTGAGCTCCCACTCAGCTTGAAGGAGGAAGCAGCACCAGCAGAGGGAAGGAGAGTCTTGGGAAAGGTCTCCAGGCATGAGGAAAAACAAAGGAGCAAAGTCCCCGAGCAGTGATTCCAGGATACATTCAGGAAAGAAAAAATTACTTCTGCAGGAAGTGCAGTATGAGAATTCAGTATTAAATGCAGGGCTTGGCAAGGAGGTGGAATTAGAAATCTAGCCTGGGGCCAGGTCTTTAAAACTTTAAAAACTTAAGGAATGAGAGGTGCCTGGGTGGCTCAGCTGGTTAAGCGTCTGACTTCAACTCAGGTCATAATCTCACGATTCAGGTGTTTGAGCCCTGCATTGGGTTCCGTGCTGACAGCTCGGAGCCTGGAGCCTGCTTTGGGCTCTGTGTCTCCCTCTCTCTCTGCCCCTCCCCCGCTCATACTCTGTCTTTCTGTCTCAAAAATAAATAAACATTAAAAATAAATAAATAAATGGGGCTCCTGGGTGGCTCAGTTGGTTGGGTGTCCGACTTTGGCTCAGGTCATGATCTCGTAGTTCATGAGTTCGAGCCCCGTGTCAGGCTCTGCACTGAAAACTCAGAGCCTGGAGCCTGCTTTGGACTCTGTGTCTCCCTCTCTCTCTACCCGTCCTCCACTCACACTCTGTCTCTCTATTTCAAGAATAAACATCAAAAAAATTTTTTTAAATAAAAAAATTAAAAACTTAAGGAATGAAGATTTCATCCTTCAGAGCAATGGGCTATGTGGAAGAACCAGGGGTAGAAATGATGGGATGAAATCGGAAAGCTACATCTGGCCACAGCGAGAAAAGATAGGGAGAACGGGACACAGAGATGAAAAACAGGAAGGCTTCTATTTTTTTAAAGTTTAAAAGATGTTTTTTTTTACTTTGAAATGATCATACATACACAATAAGTGGCAAAAATAATACAGAAATCCCATATATCCTTAAGCCAGCTTCCCCTAATGGTAGCAACTTACTTAACAATAATACATTAGCAAAACCAGGCCATTGACATTGCACAATACTATTGACCAGACAACAGACCTTACTCAAATTTTATCAGCTTTTGCATGTCTATAGTTTTACAAAACTCTTGTCGCATATGTAGACTCCTCCCACGGCCACCGCAATCAAGATCAAAGCTGAGTCAGTTTTTATAAAGACTTGAGCAAAGAAAAATGGAGAATAGAGGAGAGATTCAAAAAAAAATTGCTGGAACATAAACTCTAATAGTTAAGAGTGTGGATTCTGGAGCCAGACTGCCTAAAGGAGGCAACTTGCTCTAAGCGCTTTCTAGCTTTGTGACTTGGGATGCTGTGTCTCAGTTCTCTTATCTGCAAAGTGAAGATAATCATAGTAATTTCTAGAAATGCGGTGAGAAGTAAATAAGTTAATGTTTGCAACAAGCATAGAGGCCTAGTTAACATATAGTAAATGCTATCAATGTGTTATCCATTACTGATAAGTAGAATCTAGAGATGGATGGGATGTGGTGGTGAAGAAAAGATCAAGAAGAAATCAGAATTTGGGCTTAGGTTACCTGGTAAAGGGCATTGATATCCAATGAGATAAAAGGATAGGTCTGGAAATGGTGGGGTCAGTAAAATTTCAGGTGCCTTTTTAAAAAAATGTTTATTTATTTTTGGGAGAGATGGGGGGTGGGGGAGTGGGGGCAGAGAGAAAGGGAGACAGAGGATCCGAAACAGGTTCATGCTGACAGCAGAGAGCCTGATGTGGGACTCGAACTAACGCACTGTGAGATCACGACCTGAGCCAAAGTCAAATGCTTAACCGATTGAGCCACCCAGGTGCCCCAGGTGCCTTTTTTTTTTTTATCAGTATTCGCAATGGAGTTGAGGTTTAGTATAATATTTGTGTCAATTTGTATCCCCTATCAAGTGTAGTATGAAGATCATCTAGAAAGAAATATGCCTTTCATTCTGTAAGAGGTGCTTTTTCTCTAGTCCACATAGTTGATTTGGTGTCTAACATAAGCATGATCACAAACAGGAGACTACACAGGATACAGAACATGATTTGGGAAACCACAAGCAGGCATGACTGAGGGAAATTTGGTCACCATTCTTTACTCTTGGCGTCTACATTATTGGCTGGTATTCTCAGGAATCTCGATGCCATTCTTTATCTCCGCAGGTGATTCATGCTCCAAGAAGAGCAGTAAATGCCTCACTGCTCTCTTTCTGTAGATTTAGCTCCAGTTATTAATTTGGTTTCCAAACGGACCATGGGAAGGTTGGACATAAAGTAGAATTCATCCCCCAGATGGCCTCTCTTTGATGTTCACACTGTGGAAGCCATCTATTTCTTCATCTATTTCTTCTTTGCTCTAGCCTCTGGTGGGAAATGGGCAATCAAAATGCAGTACTGCATTGCCCTGCAGGCAGTGTTGGGTCCAGGGAGTGAGCAAGGGGCCAGGCCTTCTGGGAATTTAAATCACAAAGATATAAAAGGGGGATGGGTCAGCATCTCCTTCTGGGAGATCTCTAGAGAAAAGAATAGCCCCCTCCCCCCTTGGTCATGGGTCCATTGGCCATTGGGTAACTATGAGATACCTCAGTCCCGCTTTTACTATATCCTTTTCTCCTTTAGATAGCACTCTTTTGGGCTGCTTGCAACCAAAGAACCTTAATTTATAAATCACTGTTGGATGGGGCGCCTGGGTGGCTCAGTTGGTTAAGCGTCCGGCTTCAGCTCAGGTCATGATCTCACAGTCTGTGAGTTCAAGCCCCGCGTCAGGCTCTGTGCTGACAGCTCAGAGCCTGGAGCCTGTTTCAGATTCTGTGTCTCCCTCTCTCTGACCCTCCCCCGTTCATGCTCTGTCTCTCTCTGTCTCAAAAATAAATAAAAACATTAAAAAAAAAATCACTGTTGGAAAGCTGTGCTGTTGTTTGGGGAATAAAGTGATACAAACCTGGAGATCGTGATAGGACACTACAGGTCAGTATCACAAACATGTATAGATTTGACTCAGCAGTACCGCTTCTAGCAATTTGTACCAGAAAAAAACGTTCAGACCAGTTCAGAGAAACATATACAGAGGATGCTTATCAAAATAAAAACTGGAAACTAAATGTCTGAGAAAATCATTCACTGAAAAAGAATAGGATATAGCAATATAATTATACAACCATTAAAAATGCTGATGTATGCGGGCTTCTGGGTGGCTAAGTCGGTTAAGCGCCCGACTTTGGCTCAGGTCATGATCTCACGGTTCGTGGGTTCGAACCCTGCTTTGGGCTCTGTGCTGATAGATCAGGGCCTGGAGCCTGCTTCGGATTCTGTGTCTCCCTCTTTCTCTGCCCCTCCCTCACTCATGCTCTGTCTCTGTCTCTCAAAAATAAACATTGAAAAAAATTTTTTTAAAAATGCTGATGTATGCATATACTAACTAGAAATTAACTCCACAAACATTCAGTAGAAAGAAACAGTATAAAATATATAGTATTGATCCAATTTTCAGAATGCAGCATGATTATATGTGAGTAGGTGTGCAAGCACGTGTGTGTGTAGCTGGAGAAAGAAGTTTGAAAGGATGTAGTTCACTTTCCAAAAACTGGAGATTATTTCTGGGTGATGGGATCATGTCTTATTTTTATTTTCATCTTTATTTCATATTGTCTGTATAACCTCCCATGCATGTCATTTATAATCAGTATTGTTTTCTGAAGCAGGAAGTACCCTCTAATGCAGAAGTCCGTATGTATTTTCTTCTGCCATGTGGACATACTTTGCCCACAGTTGTTTTATAGTGAGGAAGACATTTGAATATATGATATGCTCGGATGTCTCGTATGGATTAAGAAGGTTGATCCCAAGGCTTTACATGTGTCGTAAGTCGAGAAATAGCATGTGCATTGGTTTTCTTTGGTTGTTGGAACAGATTACCACAAATTTAGTGGCTTAAAACAGAAATTCATTCTTTCACAGTTTCAGAAGCCAGAGGTCCAAAATCACTACCGCTGGGTCGAATTCAAGATGTCTGGAGAGCTCCACTCCTTCCTAAAGTTCTGAAGGGGAATTCATATCTTGCCTCTTCCAGCTTCTGGGGGCTGCCAGCACGCCTTGGCTTAGGGCCACATCCCTGCTTCCAAGGTCGCACCACTTACTCCTGTTCTGTCTATAGTAATAATCTCCCTCCCTCTCTTATATAGATATTTGTGATTACATTTAGAGTCCACCGGGATAATCCAGAATACTCTCCCTTTCTCAAGATCATTAACTGAATCCCAGCTGCAAACACCCTTTTTCTGTATAAGGTAACATTTACAGATTTCAAGGATTAGAAGCTGAAAACTCAAGAACACATTTTTTAGCCTCCCACAATATGCTATCTTAAAAATAAGAATCCCACCCTGCATTTGACAAGATTATTGATTACTATTAACCAAAATGAGATGCTGTTGCCACCACCATGCTGATATGCATATGGCCTAGGAGCTAGCCTAAAGGTTTAATGCAAGAGGACAGATCTGTTACCCAATTTACAAACCCAGTGCTTTTCATGTCCAAGAGAGGCTTCAGCCTCTTCCCTTTACTGAGGGAAGTATATTAAAAAATCAAGAAATCCCAAACAGCATCAGAAAAACTGGTGTATACTGTACATACCTCATGATCTTCCTAAGAGGTTCTGGCAGGAACTCTGTGCGTTCAGAATTGACCATCCAGCTTTCGGACTGTCATCTTACTCACAAGCCTGTGCAATGAGCATTTTCATTTGGCTCATTCTGTGTCATCCATAGCCAAAGCTGTCATGCTGCCCTATCAGACCATACCCAACCCAGCTATTGTGCATCCCCAAGATGCCACATCTGTGTAGGATCTGGGAGATGAAGCCATAAACAGGTGAAATTGTGTCCAGGGAGTTCTAAATATAGAGCTGAATGAGTACTCCTGGGAAGTTAAGGATAAGCCGGACATAGGACAGATGGAGGCACAGAGTACAGCCGAGGTCTAGGCTGACCCAGAAACTAAGTTCAAATTAACAGAACCTGAGGCATTGGAGCAGAGCTGTCAGCTCAGGATGTGAGGATAAGAAGCAGAAGCCAGAACAAGTCCCCAGAGCTGGAGTATTGAACGCTACGTACTTTGTATCCATCACTGTGGCTCAGTGCTTTGTACTCATTCTATCGCTCAACCTTAAACAACCTTGCAACATACACATTACCGTCTGCATATTACAGAAGATAAAACTGAGGCTTAGAGAGGTAAAGTAAACTTTTGAAAGTCATCTTGGAACAGAGACTAACCCATGAGTGGAGAGGGAGGCATTAGGGGGTGCCAAGTTGGCTCCAATAACTAGAATACTCTTAACTCCTTTCGTTGGGCCTCCCTAAATTTATGTTCAAATTACCACCCAGTCATACAAAATGGGTGATAATTGGCCATCACATGGCTGGGAGAAAAGCAAATAAATGACAAATTAGCTAATTTTGTATCTGAGAATAGAAACAGGCTCTAATTGTGAGCGGTCTAGGTTTGTCCTGGCTCTTCGCCTCCATAGACACAAACTATACTTTCCAACTCCTAATCCAAAGGAATCCTATGCACCACTGCCCTGGGTTTTCCCTGCCAATAAAGCCTTAGATACTCCTCGGGTGTGTACCCTCCTCTGACTATTTCTGTTTGATCTCCCCACGGCTCTACTCTCTTTTGTTTTTCTCAAGTTTCTGACTTGAAATGGTTCTCTCAGCCACGCCAGCATCGAACCGCAGGTAGGATTCTACTCTCTTCTCCTGGGCCTCAGGACCCCATGTTCAGCTCTGTCCTGTTGTAATCACCCAAACCAGTGACCTAGTCCTTCTTCAGGAAAGAAAGACTATCAGGAACTGGCATGGTAGAAGATAGCCATCACCTCTTTCCAAAGCAAATACTGTCTCCCCAGTACCACAGTCTGCTCCAACACACAGAAAGAGCTGCTCTCCTGTGTGGCTTGTGGAGAAAAGAAAAACTCATTTCTACAACCCTGCCGATGGACAGCCAAGGCAAGGGAGATAGATTCTAAAAGGTCATGTCTGAACTGAAATGGGCTGAAGGCAAGAATGATTCTAAAACCCAGACAAGAGTACGGGACAAATAACAAATGACAGGTGGGTCTCGAGGCAGCACGTGTGATACAGACAGAAGGCTCTACGTGTGGTGTTTGAGGACAAGCCTATGCATGAGGATGGGGGGAGTTAAGGGCACTGTGCTGATCTAGAGAACGAGAAATCTAGGGCCAAGGCTAATGTTAACTTCTTCAGTGACTTCATTCTGAGGTCTGGAGTCTGAGGCACGAAGCAGCCGTTCTGCACGTCTCCTCCCCGCTGATCGTGTCTTCTTGGAGGTGAATGCAATAAGGTTACAGAAATTCTTTAGAGAAGCAGGCTTGCAGTCCAGGCAAGTGCATGATGAAGTAACACTTCCAGGAGGTGTATATTGCAGGCTTTTTGCCAATCCCTGAAGTATTTTAGCTACAGAACATTCATCGGGGCCACAAGAATGTCTCTGGCCAAGGGCCATTAAAATAAAAAACTTAGAATACCTGATCCTCTGAAGGATTTATTTAACAGGCAGAACAGTCTATTGGAAGGAGAGTAGACCCACTCAAAGCCACCTTTGGAAAATCCTTTTGCAGTGTCCTTGTTTCTAATCCGGCCAATGGAGACCATCACGTCTTGTTGTTGTTGTTTTTTTTTTTATGTTTGTTGGCTTATGAAGAGCCCGCTAGCTCACTGACTGCATGTCTAGTGGATATAATTTTGACCAGCCTGTCTTCTCTCCTCCTTAACATAGCCTGAATGTTGACTTTTTGCCTTTTTAAGTCCAGACATTTTTTAAGATGCTGTCACGCCACTAGAGAAAGTCCAGAGGAAATCCCCTGGGGAGGTGTGTGTGTCCTCCAGTCAGGGAAGCAAAGCTGTCTCCTTGGAGCATTTGTCCTCTTTGATCGGCTGAGAACTTCTCTGTGGTCAGGAAGAGAGGGCAGAGGTCTGAGACCACAAGGCCCCCGCTATCTCCGAGCAGGAAAGGGAAATGGTATTCTATCAGAGATTTGGCTGAGAAGCCTCCAACCAAGTCAGGTCAATGACCACCGCTTTTTTATCCTCTAAACGCCTTCCTTCTTAATTCCTTTCCCTTCAAAGAAGACAAAAAAAGGTCTTATGTTTCTGCTTGCAATTTCAAATTTAAAAGAACACCTGGCCCTTCTGCTGAGGTCGATTCAGACATCTGGTGCAGCCATCAGGAAGCAGCACCAAGGGCTGGCGGGGCTCCAGCTCTTGTTCGCTTCTCAGCTTACTCCACATTTTCTAGGGTTATCAGAGCATCCCTATGAGTGAAGAACAGTACGCACTTTCTTCACCCTTATGAAACGCTTACTATGGTTTCTGCAAATGGCAAGTGAAGGAGTGAGTGCTTTAAAAAAGTATTCTATGTTCATAAATTTTTTAGGTTCAACTCTCTAATAAGGTAATATTGGGATGGCAGCATGGGTCACTTGGGGCCGCCACCGGTCTGCTTCAACCTCATAGGCACAGACACGAGTTCAGACAGACACTTTCATCCCTAGGGTTTTGTCACTTAAACAGAGGCTCTGAGCACTGAAAGGAATTCTGTTTGGAAGTATTTCTTGATTCCTTTCACTTCTTGTTTTTCTAAGGTCAGAAGCAACCAGTAATTACAAGGAAAAAGAAAAAAGTCTCGGTTTCTGCTTAAGATGGAAACGATGGCTTCCTCAAATTCCTGTCACAGAGAATATACTTGTGAGATCAGCAGCCTGATGTGTGTTAGTGTTTCCGGGAGGTTTGAAGAGTGGAATAAACTCTCTCCAGAACAATATCTAGGTTCCTGTGATTTGAGAAAAAAAAATGTTTATTATACAGCTTCTCATACCAAGTTGAATTGTTATCTGTATTTCCATCTCGGTCCTCCCCATGGATGAGGAGACCCCAGAAGGCAGGACTGTGGGTTACTTGACTCATAGGTCAGAAAGTTGCACAGAGCCGAGGGTACAGCAGATGGCCACTAAAGTTGTTAAATAAACAAAAACAGAGGGAAGTTGAAGAAAATGTCTCTGGAAATGTCTCAAATGTACATGTTCTCTGGTAGGATGGAGGCAATTGGAATAACTTAAACCAGCAGTCAGCAACCTGAAAACCAAATCCAGTATCTGTCTTTATTCTTAATACAGTTTTATTGGCACACGGCCATGCTCATTTGTTTACATAATGTCTATGGCCACTTTCACACCACAACAGCAGTCGAATGGTTGTGACAGGGACCAAAATATTTAATATCTGGTCCTTGATTAAAAAAAAAAAAGTGCTAACCCTTGACTGATGTAAAAAAAAAAAATGAATGCAGCACACAAATAAGGAAGCAAGAAGAAATTGCTGAATGCTTGTCATGCACTTAATGTTATTGCAAGATTTGCAATAGACACGACAAGATGCATCTTGTTTGTTTGGTTAAAGGACCAAGCACTTTAACCATTTGAGGGCATTGATTTTAGCAGCTGGGCCAGTGAAGAAGAGAAGGCATCATCCATGTATTGGAGTGAAATGGACCTCACTGAGATGGGACAGCTGATAAATCAAAGAGGACGTGAGCAGAGGAGACCAAAGCAAACGCAAAGCTGGAAATTACTTTGAAGAGAGCAATGATTGTAGCAACCAAAACAATGCAATCATCGTCCAATCTCTCCCGTTCTTATTTTCCTGAAAGAATACTGGGGAAGGCATTGCCTTCTGCATTCACTGTATAAAATTCGATAGTATGAAGTGCCACAGTATAAAGATTGGAACGATTTTCCTTGGATATTGAACGCAAATGTGATTTCAGAAGGCTGGAAAACTTGGTGACAGGTTACGGATATTTGATCTCTGCCATATATAGTTGTTATCTTTTTACACTTTATTGAGGACATACTGTGAAACAAAGGGTCATAATAAGTGCTTTATACATATTATTTAATTTGATTACAGTTTTGTGGGGGTAGCCTTATTATTTCTGTTGTATAGCATCAATATCTTCATAGAAACTTCTGAAGCCACACTGTGTATGAGTCAGAGTAGGCCAGGTTATGCTTCAGTAAAAAGCAATTCCCACATCTCAATGGCTTAACATGACATTTGTTTATTTCTTGTTTACGTTTCATGTTCACTGTAGGTTACTGGGGTCATTGTCTTCTTTAGTAGCTCAAGGAACCAAGCTGGCAGAAGGTATTTTGACAACCATGCACTGACAAAAGAGTATTACAGCATTTCCTATGCTATAATATGCTATAATGTCTATAATAGACATTTTCTATGCTATAATATGCTATAATATGCTATAATAGTCTATAATATGCTTCCTCCAGAAGTGACACAAATCACCTTTACATCTCATTATGGGATTGAAACCCACTTCTATCTGACTCTATACCCATTATAATTCTACCAGCATTCATAATTATGCAATATGTCCATATTAATATAATAGTGTACCTCCTAGGTCTTTTTCACCCAAACTCTAAATTTACACAGGCATGGGTCGACATTTACTAGTTTAAGAAATATTTATCAATGCCTCCTATTAGCCATACACTATCTTAGCTATTAGGACTTACATTCTACCAGGGAGACAAAATAAACACATTAAACAGATGACTTAGTAAATCAAAGTTAGTAAAATATGAAGACACATGGTGATAGGTAAGGAGAAAGTAAGACCTGGAAGGTGGTGGAGAATGCTGGAGGCCAGGAGCTGAGATGCTCCCCCCCCTACAGAGCCCTGAGCATTTAGGCCTGAGCATGCCACATGCACTGAGGATCCTGGAAATCTCACGCTGCTTGATGGAGACTGGTACAAGGGGTAGATCTGTATTATTTCTGGCGATCTGCAGTCCAATAAACGATCAGAGGCCACAAGTGGTAGAGAATCGCAAGGGGACCACCTAGTTTCCTTAGACCCCTTTCAGAAGGAGGGGAGGAGGTTGTAAGAGGTAGTTGTACAACAATATTAACAACATGGCCTCTTCTATGCCTCCTTAAATATAAAATAATTGTGGGGGGAAATATAAGGGTCCATAAAACAAGTCTCCAAGGGATATCCCAAGGAGAGAAGGAGGGGTCTGTTTGGCATTAAAAAAATAGGAATAATAAATAAAAGATCTGTGTATGCGCCTTCGGTCTGTGTGTGTGTGAAGCTGATATACACCTGCTTGGGGCTTGGCTGGTAGAAGATTGCAGTGTTTCTCATTTGTAATGAGTGACATGTTTATAATGAATTTTCCTAACCCAAATTTTGGTCCCTGTTTCCCTTCTCCTGAAATAACTCTTCCATTTGCTCCGTTCCACTACAACGCCCTCTGGCCCTTTCAGTAGGTCCCGTTGATATCTCATGAGGTGTTTTAAAACCAAATTATACTTCTTACATTCAGTAATGCCTTTCCCTTTTCCCCTGCAATTTTTCCAACTTGCTATCAATCTTCATGCTAAGGTTTCCAGCAAAGTGTGTGGATAAAGAATATCCCCTTTATAAGTGGCTTTTTCTATTAACCTGGCTCATCCCACCTTGTCAAAACACTTAGCTGTGAGATAGTAACTCCCTTAAAGTCCTGGCTCAGATTTCAATTTACCAGTGACCTTGGGTGGATGAATCACTTTGCCATTGTGACAAAGGAGGCTCTTTGGGGAATATAGGATTATTCATTTTCTGCTCAGCTGCAGAGTCAGAATTTGAGGATTTCTTAATATTTGAACAGTGCCCTGTAGTTGAAAAGAAAGATATAAACATCCTATTTGATTACTTTGATAAGGTAAAGATACGGGGGGAGCTGGTGTCCAGCACACCCCGAGAGCTCAGGATTGCTTCCAAAGACCAAAGCACCATTGTGGTTTCTCAGCTGCACCCTCATTCTTAAGCCAGCGTCCCACCCTCATAGATTACCTCCCTCTCCCCCTACCCTCTCCAATCTACTGCACAAAGTATGAGTCATCTCTTACCGAAAGCTTACCATGTGCCAACCATTGTGCCATGTTGCATAAATAATCACAATTATTCACACCTCTAGATACCCATGGTTTCCATGACTTTTGCCATATGACTTCGTAGTTCCTGTCTTGGAGGCAGAATGCCCTTCCCCCGCTGATATGGGGTTTGGTCATAGGCTTTGCTTTGATGGACAGAATATGGTGTAAGTAACATACCACTTTCAAGCATAGGTCTCAAGAAGCCCTGAGTATATGCTCGTTATCTCTTTTTAAAAAACAATTAATGTTTATTTTTGAAGGAGAGAGAGACAGATTGTGGGGGGCGGGGGCGGGCGGGCAGAGAGAGAGAGGGAGACACAGAATCTGAAGCAGCCTCCAGGCTCTGGGTGGTCAACACAGAGCCCCACGCGAGGCTCAAACCCACAAACCAAGAGATCATGATCTGAGCAGAAGCCGGATGCTCAACTGACTGAGCCACCCAGGGGCCCCTATGCACGTAATCTCTTAAACTTCTGTCTCTGCTATGAGAACAAGCCTGAGTCAACAATCTGGAAGATGAGAGGTATGTGGCCCACTTAACTGAATCACATTAACAGCCAGCCAACATCTGGTAAATCTCCTGGCTGGTGAATGAGGCCATCTAGACCAGCCAGCCTCCACCTGATGACAGAAATGTGTGTGAACCAATTGGCATCAACCAAACTGATACAGGCAGCAGCAAGATCGAGTGGCCCACAGTCTCAAGAGAAATGAGAACTAGTTTTCATTTTATTCTGTGAGTGTTGGGATGTTGGTCATGCAAAGATAGCTAACTGGCAAGCATTTTATAAAGATTAGTTTATTTAACCCTCCTAATGATCTTACACAGTAGATTCTATTTTTTAGAAATAGAATACTATTCCCATTTTATAGAAGAGGAAACGGAGACTCAGAAAGTTTTAAGGTCACACAGCATTGAAATACAAGAGCTAGGATTGCAAACCCAAATGTCTAGTAATTCAAACTCGGACATGTTTCGCCATAGATTCCTGTGGACATCCCTCTCCTTGCTCTTTTGTTCTTGATGATTTTGGAAGGGAAGGGTTCAATTAGAACCAATTGAAATTTGCTAAACCTCAGGCTTTTCAAGATGAAGAATTCCTTTTCCTTACACTCAAAATGAAAACTTCAGGTAACTGACTTTCCTTGGGGTCTCTGTTGTCTTGTGCAGCTTCTTGGGGAAGAAAGAGACACAGGGCATTTTTGAACACTTACAGAAACATTTTTTATGGTAATAACTTGTTTATGCAAATAACACTAGTGTGTACTCCACAAATTCCCAATGTCCTTTCCTCACAAGTTAACATAATTGGTGGATCCTGTCACTCAGTCAGAAATGTGTTTGCTCTTATGCTGAATAACTAATTGAACAGGTCAATACAGATCATCAGGGACAGCTTTGTTGAGAAGAGAGGAATGAAGTGTTGCTGGAAATTGCTTAAGTTTCATGGAGGTAGTGGCTGGCATAAACCTTGGCACGTTGCTTGGGACTAACTACTCTGGTTCTCTATGAAGTTGCCCTCAATCCATGCACCTTTCCTAGGATAGAATAATGAAATGATTATTCTTTATTCTTGTATGATACACGTAAGAAATGCTTTCACTCTCTAGAAACATGAATTGGTTTTATTCTTTAGGAGAGTCCAATAAATAACCTGTTCTCTTAAGCACTGATCTGTTGTTCATTTGCTTTTCTTCTTTGCAAAGTTCAGCATTAAGATTTCCTTTATTTCAAGCATTTTTGTTTTATAATATTTTTTAATGTTTTAGGGGCTCGTGGGTGGCTCAGTCAGTTAAGCATCCGAGTTCGGCTCAGATCATGATCTCGCTTTTCCTGAGTTCGAGTCCCCCTGTCCAGTTCGTGCTGACAGCTCACAACGTGGAGCCTGCTTTGGATTCTGTCTCCCTCTCTCTCTGCCTCTCCCCCACTCACCGTCTGTCTCTAGAGACAGAGGGAGAGACAGTGCACAAGCAGGGGAGGGGCAGAGAGAGAGACGGGGAGACAGAATTCAAAGCAGGCTCAAGGGACTGAGCTGTTAGCACAGAGCTTGTCACGGCCTGAACTCACCAGCCGTGAGATCGTGACCTGAGCTGAAGTCAGACGCTTAACCAACTGAGCCACCCAGGCGCCCCACAAGCATTTTTGTTTTAAACACTCCATAGTTGCTATTCCATCTTGTTTGAACATTTTGTAGAAGTGCAGACAAGAAGTTTCAGCATTTCTACTATGTCATGGAGCTTTTCTATGGCTCAAAGAGAAAGAAAAACAGCTACTATCTTTCTGCTCACAGCCAGTAAATCTGTTCTATTACACATTGCTATAATTACTTTCCAAACACACAGCTGAGAGTGTGAAAAAGTTGAATGCATGTGATGCCTGAATCATTCAGAGCCTTCGTGTTTGTTCCGTTGGCAATGACAATTGCATGACATTTTTCTGATTTTCCATTCTATAAAAAGTTGGATAAGTTGACATTCTTCTTTTGACTCATTCTCACAAAATGGGAACAATTCCTCAATAGGACTTTTTCTTGCCTGACTTAGGGCTTAAGTATAATTCAATAAATGAAAACCAAATACAATTCTTAAAAACTACCTTGTTTAATGTTGTGAATACGAATACACCAAATAATCCTATAAGGATTAGAAGCATGATTTAACTTAAATTTTATTTTTCTGCCTTGCATTGTTATTTAACTTTCATAAATATAGTTTGATCTGAAAAGAATATAACATTCTTCTAAGTTAGGTAGCTAACATACTCCTTCATAGTGTTAGTATTTTCTGCCAATCACTTTCCACTAATCTAATTACTTAAAATGTCTTAATAATGTTTAGCATACAATATTAACAATTTACAAGATCATTATTATTACAGCATTTTACAGTTGGAATAATAAATGTACATTTACGTGCAAGTGACTGCTATGTTTTATCATATGTAAAGTACATAAGATTTTTCACCTCAAGTTACATCTAAAATATGTACTTATATTTGAAAGTGAATATCCATAAATGAACAATGAATTAGAATGCAATCCCTTGATCATTTTATTGCTCTGGTTATGATGTTCTATGGATGATGGTAACTTGTGTCATCACATGGCTCTATCACATGGTTAAGGATACCAAAAAAGGTATGAAATTGCACGAGTCTTCAGCCTGAATCTTTCAAAGGCCAATGTTGAGGCCAAGACTAAACATTTTGTCCAAATATCTAGGTCAGAGCCAAATACTGATGCATCCCTAAAGAGTTTCCATTGGGAGATGGCTAAATTTTCAGACATAAGAAAGTATATTTTCCCAGAACATTTGGGATTTCTATTTTGTATTTGGGTGCAGTTCAGAAAACATCAGAATCTTTTTCCACTCATTCCCACCAAATTTAAAAGGCAGCAGTTAGCATATACATAACCATGATTCAGTCTAGTAAATCAAACCCTTTGCCTATGGGTAAAATGACATTCAGAGAAGGAGCAAAAAGAATGACATAGAATGGAGCATGAAAAACACACAGAAATGAGGTCATTGAAGGCAGGATAGTTAAGCAAGGCCAAGACAGTTTCAGCCCTTCAGGATCTAGAGTCTACAGGAGTTTGGGCAACCAGAAATGTGCAATCCAGGGCCACCACTGGGTCTTAAGATGAATGTTGTCTGTGCTGAAGGTGGCAAATGGAAGTAGACTAAATTTGACCCCAATTGTGTCTCCTTAGGCTTGTGTTCTTGCAGTGATAGGTCTAGGTAAAAGGAACCATCTGGAACCAAGCACTGTGGAAATACTAAAAGAGACGTGTAGTACCATTTTGAAGAGTTAGAAGGATTCTGAAGAAAGCATCTTTAATGTAGCCTGACTTTTTTCTCTTCAAGCAGAGCCAATAACCAAGTCCTGATGTAGACAAAGATATAAAGATAACCATCTGGCAGTTCAGTATTCTCCTTTAAACTTTAACTATTACTATATTTTGTGAGTATCTGTGAGTCCAAATGAGAAGTGAATGTACTGAATCCAGAACTGAAGCCCACAATGATGTCACTTAAATTGTTGCTGAAACAATATGCATCCTGTGTTACAAATCAAGATGATTAAGTTAGGCCGCTTTGGGGTCGAACAGTATTTCACATCTCTGACTTACTAGCTTTTTGATGTGGCCCAAATTATCAAGATTCCTTTCATTTCAGTATAATCTCCTCTAAAATGAGAATAGTAATGGAGTTTGTGGAATGGTTAAGTGAGATAATGCATGAAGAATATGGTCACAGTTTAGAGCGATACAACCTAGAATGTACATGGAATTTAGATTCCCTGTCTCTGTAACAAATACAAACTTTTTTGCCATTCTTCTTTCCAATGATGGCAGAAATAATGGCAAACTTTCTAATTACAGCTGATAAAGTTTCTCCTATTGTAAGCAGTCTCATTTAGGGTTAAGGTAAGACAAGGTTTGCATTTCTTTCTGAAAGTCCTCTTCCTCTCCCACCTTCCTCCAAAGATGGCATCTAGACACAGGGAGAGTTCACATAGCCTCAGGGAATCTCCCGTCTCCATGCTGCCATTCCCCACGGCGTCTGTTGACCCACAGGTGAAGTGTAGCTCCTTGTGCCTGTTCTCTAGGCATCGGGCTCTGCCTTCCTTGCATTCACTTCTGAAGTGTTCACGGATGCTGCAACTCATGGGTTGGCCTCTTGGCACAGTAAAGACTTGGTTTCCTCACATCGCTGCCTTGGTACCTGTTCAGCTATTTCTTATAGTTCAGACTGCCAGGGACTCAGCAGTCAGCTCACTTCCCACCACGGACACCCTCTCAGCCACTGCCCATCTTGCCCTTGGTTTACTTCTTAATGTACCTGGAGCCTATGGCAGGGAACACTCTGTTATTGAGTCTCAGGCTTTATTCTTTATTTCATTTTATCCTTCCAAATCTCTTTACTCCTCCCTTCTGAAAAGGTGCTATTTGCTCTTTCTCTCTGGGAACGCTCCCTACATCACACCTCCCTTGGAATTCTTTAATCTAGGGTTAGCCCTCTTTTCTTTTCTTCACGTGATAGTATTCATGACTTAGATGTCAATTTCTGAAGGGGTGCAGAAGAAGGAAGTAAGAGGGATTATAAAATATCTGTTAGGAGGTTTTGCATAAATATTATTCCATTATATGCAAAAACTATTTGGAACATTAAAATATAGCAAATAATAAATAGAAGCAGTTATTTATTCAAGATTAAACTAGCACAGTAAAGCCAAACCTCAAAATCTTCCTTTTCCTTTCTTTTTTTCCTTTTCCTTCCCAAGAGGAAAAAGCAAGCAAGCAAACAAAAAATGCAGCTATAATAAACGAGTAGCAATCATAACAATTTAGAATAAGTTGGTTGCCAGTAAGAAACTTCGAGAGTATTAACAATCAGGGAGTCTGAGTATGGTAGGCAGGATTATAAACGACTCCATGCCCACAATTCCCAACCCGTTGTGTATGTACATGCATTATATAATGACCCTGCCCCAGTTAAGTGTGGGTAGAACCTATAAATATGAGGGAATATCACACCTGTGATTAGCTTACTAACCAGTTGACTTGAAGTTAATCAAAAGAGAGGTTATCCTGGATTGACCTGATTTGATCAAGTGGAAGAAGGGGTCTTGAAGAAAATGAACAACCATCTTGTAAACCACCTACAGAGTTTGGGGGCAAGGACCTAAGCATGGCTTCTGGTTGCCAAGAGTGGCCCCTGGTTGGGAGCTAATAAAAAGGAGAGGGAACTCAGTCATACAACCACAAAGAAATTAAAGCTGCCAATCAATCAATAAAATGAACAACTTTTTCCAAGTTCATCAGAGGTGATCCGAGGATCCAGCAAAGCCCTGGGTCCTGGCCCATGGACATTGTAAGAGATGAAATATGTACATTGTTGTGAGGCACTAAGTTTGTAGTAATTTGTTATTTGGTAATAGAAAGCTAATATACTGGACTTGGCAAGCATCCAAGCGATTCCAAACCTACCTTCCACGGAAGACACGCAAGGGGCAATGTAAGAAGAAAAGAAGGTACACATACCCCACCCTTCTCTCCTGACACACACATAAACACACAAAACTTAAAACACATATCCAACTTGGAAAGGGGTAGGACAGTTACTGTAGTCAGCTCCAGAAGAAGTAACAATTTCCATGAAAACTCCACCCTGACCACCTCTCAGTCCAAGCAGAGCTAAGAACAAGACTTCAAGGTTTTAATTTTAGAAGATAGGAAAATAGAAAGACAAAAGGATTATTATTTCCCAATCTAATTGTCTCCAGCAGTATATAGAGGTTTAGACAAAGAGGTGGCAAGAAGGAGAAAGGGAAGATGAGAGGAAGGAGAAGGAGGAGGCGGAGGAGGAGGAGGAGGAGGAGGAAGAGGGAGGAGGGAAGAGACAACCACAATAAGATTTTCAGGGGAGCAGGCAGCAGGGGGAAGAGACACTCATGAAGTTAAAAATGATAAATTTACAATTATGATTTTACAAGTAATAATAGATTATGCCACACATTCCATAGAGTTAGTTGGTTCTCATAATATGTTTTCGTTGAACTTTGCTGAACTCTTGTACCCATGACTAAACTATGGTTGCAATCAATAAACAAGTATAGTTCCCACATGAATGTTCATTGATATTTTTCTTTATTTTATTAAATACGAATAAAGTGAAGCCACAAGGATATTCATCATTTGTAAGTAAAGCAAACAACTTCTTTCTGAATAGGATAGTAGTTTCCAAACACTGAAAACAGAGGGAGGCAAACCATAAGAGACTCTTAACTACAGACAGCAAACTGAAGGTTGCTGGAGGGAGGTGGTTAGGGGATTGGCTAAATGGGTAATGGGTATCAAAGAAGGCACATGGTATGATGAGTACTGGATGTTGTATGTATGTGACGAATCACTAAAATCTACTCCTGAAACCAAACTAGAACAAACCAGAACAAACCAAAAAATATTTTCTCAATTATCTTGCTAATCACAATGTAATGGTAAAAGACACAACACATTGAAATCTTACCTGCATTATTAACATTCTTTCCATCACTTCATTGAGTCTAGATCATCAACAAAACAATAAGTCAGGGCCTGATCTGTAGCATTTGCCAATTTCCACAATGGAAAAACTGATCATGGCCAATTTCAAGCAACGAATGTGATGTCATGAAATGCAAAAAACTGTCCTAAATAACCTCAATAGCATAGATGGTAGTAAATAAAGTCATCAGGAAAGATGAGTTTTGAGGATGTGTTACCTTTTTTTTTTTATATAATGTAAGATATTTATATGTAAACTAATATAATTTAATTTTTCATGATGGCCATGTTGCTTAACAGCTGTCTCACAAAAAATACTGAATATTTAATAACCTATTCTCATGGCTGGTATGAGCAGGCTCCAACATCCCAATGTTTCCCACTCTATTCTACCCCTCTGGCTAAATAAACAGGACCTTTAAGTTTTAAATTCTAAAAAAATAAAAACAGTTTTCAACTGGATTGGAAAGGGAGTCAATGAGAATTCTCCCACTGTTCTAAACTCAGACACTACTGCTTAGTTAAGTGTTTCCAGTATAAAAGAGACATAAAAAAGAGAGGGGGCCATAATGCATCTCTCCAAGCATGGGCAGTAAAATAATGAGGACGAGACCTATAGTATGGCAAAAATAGATGAAGACTCTGTTGAAAGGTGAAAATATAAGCTTCATAAGAAAGCAAAAGTTCCTAGAAGTGCTTCAGACTATAAGTAAACTAAATGAGACCATGAATTTAAGAAATAAGTGTTCAAAGATAAGATAAAAATTCAGAGAAAGAAAATGAACAAGATGAGATTAAGATGGAGATTTCAGTATTAAAGAAAAAAATTGAGGACAAAATTTTACAGTTATAAAAAAATTAGATATATATTTTTAGACAAACATAAATAAATAAATATGGATGGCAACCAAACTGCTGACAAGAAGAAAATGCAAACGTGCAGAAGATACAGAGGAAAAAAATACTCATATATCAATATAACTACAGAAAATAGATATCACAGTGGATAAAGGTGTCCACCAGAAACCTAATTGGTGTCCTTAATGAAAAAAAGCCCCCAAAATGAAAGAGAAAATATCATTAAAGTCAAAATAGAATAGGGAGTGAAGATGGTGGAACAGCATGGAAGTTCTTTGTGTGTCTCGCGTCCATGAAATACAGCCAGACCAACACTAAGCCATCCCGCACACCTAGAAAATGATCTGCGGTATAACACAACAATCTGCACAATCTGAACCACAGAATTCAGCAGGTATGCGGTGCGGCGAGGTAAACTTGGGGAGCAAGAAGCTGAAGCTGGCAGGGAGGTACTTTTGCAGGCGGAGAGAGGTTGGACACAGGGGGGAGAGTGTGGAATATGGGAAAAGCACCCCTCCCCCCCAAAAGAGCTGGAGAGAAAGTGGAAAATTGGAAACAGCCGCAGGGACTAAACTAAAAAGGGAGAAAGGAGAGGGTTTAAACTCCATTAAGACTGTAAACAAGGGGAGCGCAAAGGCTGCAACTCCGCGGCTCCATACCTGGCGGTGCTCTGGTGGGAAGGGCGAATATCCAGGAGCAGAGTGGGGTCCGGGAGGTTCTCGGGCCACACAGGGAAAAGTGGCTCCACTGCTGGAAGGACATTTGGTAGAGACTGTTGAAGCCACCTGGTCCCGGCAGACCCCGGAAGGCGGCCACATTCGCTGGTGCTGGAACAAGGTCCTTAAGGGTGAAGCCTGGTGCCGGATGTGTGTTGTGATTTTCCATAATCCCTGAAACACTGCTGCTACACTGTCTCATGAACTTTTTCTGGGGCGGGTGGCACCTGGCCGCAGTCTCGGGTCACCGGCAGCAGCAGGGCCCAGCAAGCGTTCCTGGCTGCGGCCGACATTCGGCCCTTACTCATTCGGCCACTGCTCGGTGAGACCCTCCCGCAGAGGGACGGAATGGGTCAAAGCCACAGTCCTTCAGAAGTAGGGGGCCGGGGAAAACAGCTGCATCTGAAACAAACTCGGGAGAGAGGTACTGCCTGGGACCTGGTCACGGAGAGTGAAAGAGCGGGCAGTGGATGAAAGCTGAAGACAGAGGACGGGTGCGTGATTGCTGACCCAGGAGAACAGCCTGGGTGGCTGGGTGACGCCATTTTAACCGCTCCGGTGGATGCGCATACGCACCTACAAATGTCACAACGCTCCGCCCCAGTAGGCCAGCAGCGCCATCTAGAGGAGAGCGGAGCTGTTACACTGAGCCCCGCCCAACTGGGCCAACCTTGCTCTTCAGGAAGACAAGTCTCACCGCCTGCTTAGTTTATGGACACTAAAGCGCTACATAGACTGACTTCTAGGGCAAAACGAAATCATTTCAGTCCTACTTCAATCTGTTAGCAGGCCCATCTATTCAATTTTCGTTCTTTCTTTTTTCTCTTTTTTACTTCTTTTTCTTGAATACAGAAAGAGAAAAAATTCATTTTTATTTCCAATTTTTATTAAATATATTTTTCTTTAATTTTTCTTATTATAGTATTTACTTTTGTGTAAATTTTTTGAAATTCTATTTTACTTGCATCATTTTATTTTAGTCTACTTCACTGTCATTCAAAATAGAAGGAGAGACTAAAAGTTTCCCAGAGAAACAAAAATTAAAGGAGTTTGTGACCACTAAACCAGCCCTGCAAGAAATTTTAAGGGGAGACTCTCTGAGGGGAGAAAAGATGAAAAAATAAATAAATAAGTAAATACATAAATAAGGAAATAAATAAATAAATAAATACCAAAAGCAACAAAGATTAGAAAGGACCAGAGAACACCACCAGAAACTCCAACTCGACAAGCATCATAATGGCAATAATTCATATCTTTCAGTACTCACTCTAAACGTCAATGGACTCAATGCTCCAATCAAAAGACATACGGTAACAGAATGGATAAGAAAACAAGATCCATCTATATGCTGTTTACAAGAGACCCACTTTAGACCTAAAGACACCTTCAGATTGAAAGTAAGTGGATGGAGAACCATCTATCATGCTAATGGTCAACAAAAGAAAGCCCAAGTAGCCATACTTATATCAGGCAATCTAGACTTTAAAATAGACTGTATCAAAAGATGCAGAAGGGAATTATATCATAATCAAGGGGTCTATCCACCAAGAAGACCTAACAATTGTAAACATTTATGTACCAAATGTGGAGCACCCAAATATATAAATCAATTAATCACAAACATAAAGAAACTCATCGATAGTAATACCATAATAGTAGGAGACTTCAACACCCCCCTCACCGCAATGGAGAGATCATCTAATCAACAAATCAACAAGGAAACAATGGCTTTGAATGACACACTGGACCAGATGGACTTAACAGATATATTCAGAACATTTCATCCTAAAGCAGCGGAATACCCATTCTTCTCCAGTGCACATGGAACGTTCTGCAGAATAGACCACATACTGGGACACAAATCAGCCCTCAGTAAGTACAAAAATATCGAGGTCATACCGTGCATATTTTCAGACCACAACGCTATGAAACTCGAAATCAACTACAAGAAAAAATTTGGAAATGTAACAAATACTTGGAAACTGAAGTACTTCCTGCTAAAGAATGAATGGGCTAACCAAGCAGTTAAAGAGGACATTAAAAAGTATTATGGAAGTCAATTAAAATGATAACACCACAGCCCAAAACCTCTGGGACGCAGCAAAGGCAGTCATAAGAGTAAGTATATAGCAATCCAGGCCTTCCTAAAGAAGGAAGAAAGATCTCAGATATACAACCTAACCTTATGCCTTAAGGAGCTGGAAAAATAAGAGCAAATAAAACCCCAAACCAGCAGAAAACAGGAAATAATAAAGATTAAAGCAGAAATTAATGCTATCAAAACCAAAAAAACAAAACAGATCAATGTAACCAGAAGCTGGTTCTTGGAAAGAATTAACAAAATTGATAAACCACTAGCCAGTTTGATCAAAAAGAAAAAGGAAAGGACCCCCAAAAAACAAAATCAAGAATGAAAGAGGAGAGATCACAACCAACACAGCAGAAATAAAAACAATAATAAGAGAATATTATGAGCAATTATATGCCAATAAAATGGGCAATCTGGAAGAAATGGACAAATTCCTAGAAACACATACACTACGAAAACTGAAACAGGAAGAAATACAAAATTTGAATAGACCCATAACCAGTAAGGAAATAGAATTAGTAATCAAAAATCTGCCAAAAAACAAGAGTCCAGGGCCAGATAGCTTTCCGGGGGAATTCTACCAAACATTTAAGGAAGAGTTAACACCTATTCTCTTGAAGCTGTTCCAAAAAATAGAAACGTAAGGAAAACTTCCGAAGTCTTTCTATGAAGCCAGCATTACCTTGATTCCAAAACCAGACAGAGACCCCACTAAAAAGGAGAACTATAGACCAATTTCCCTGATGAACATGGATGTAAAAATCCTCAACAAGATATTAGCCAACCAGATCCAACAACACACGAAAAAAATTATTCACCACGACCAAGTAGGATGCAGGTCTGGTTCAATATTTGCAAAACAATCAACGTGATTCATCACATCAATGAAAGAAAGGACAAGAACCATATGGTCCTCTCAATAGATGCAGAGAAAGCATTTGACAAAATACAGCATCCTTTCTTGATAAAAACCCTCAAGAAAGTAGGGATAGAAGGAGCATACCTCGAGATCATAAAAGCCATCAATGAAGGACCCCATGCTGATATCATCCTCGATGGGGAAAAACTGAGAGCTTTCCCCCTAAGGTCAGGAACAAGGCAGGGATGTCCACTCTTGCCACTGTTATTCAACATAGTATTGGAAGTCTTAGCCTTTGTAATCAGACAACACAAAGAAATAAAAGGCATCCAAATCGGCCAGGGGGTGGTCAAACTTTCACTCTTCACAGATGACATGATACTCTATATGGAAAATCCAAAGATTCCACCGAAAACTGCTAGAACTTATTCATGAATTCAGCAATGTTGCAAGATATAAAATCAATGCATAGAAATTGGTTGCATTCCTGTACACCAACAATGAAGTGACAGAAAGAGAAATCAAGGAATCAGTCCCATTTACAGTTGTACCAAAAACCATAAAGTACCTAGGGCTAAATCTAACCAAAGAGGTAAAAAAATCTATACACTGAAAACTACAGAAAGCTTATGAAAGAAACTGAAGAAGACACACACAAAAAAAGGAAAAATATTCCATGTTCCTGGATGGGAAGAACAAATATTGTTAAAATGTCGATACTACCCAAAGCAATTTACATATTCAATGCAATCCCTATCAAAATAACACCAGCATTCTTCACAGAGCTAGAACAAATAATCCTAAAATTTGTATGGAACCAGAAAAGACCCCGAATAGCCAAAGCAATCTTGAAAAAGAAAACCAAAACAGGAGGTATCATAATCCCGGACTTCAAACTGTACTACAAAGCTGTAATCATCAAGACAGTATGGTACTGGCACAAAAACAGGCACTCAGATCAGTGGAAGAATATAGAGAACCCAGAAATGGACCCACAAATGTATGGCCAACTAATCTTTGACAAAGCAGGAAAGAATATCCAGTGGAATAAAGACAGTCTCTTCAGCAAGGGGTGCTGGGAAAACTGGACAGCGACATGCAGAAAAATGAACCTGGACCACTTTCTTACACCATCCACAAAAACGAAAAATGGATCAAAGACCTCAATGTAAGACAGAAAGCCATCAAAATCCTCAAGGAGAAAGCAGACAAAAACTTCTTTGATCTTGGACACAGCAACTTCTTACTCAACACGTCTCTGGAGGGAGGGGAAAAGAAACCAAAAATGAACTACTGGGACCTCATCAAAATAAAAAGCTTCTGCACAGCGAAGGAAACAATCAGCAAAACTAAAAGGCAACCGACAGAATGGGAGAAGATATTTACAAATGACATATCAGATAAAGGGTTAGTATCCAAGATCTATAAAGAACTTACCAAACTCAACACCTCCCAACCAAAAAATCCAGTGAAGAAATGGGTAAAAGACATGAATAGACACTTCTGCAAGGAAGACATCCAGATGGCCAACCAACACATGAAAAAGTGCTCACCATCACTCATCATCAGGGAAATACAAATCAAAACCACAATGAGATACCACCTCACACCTGTCAGAATGGCTAACAACTCAGGCAACAACAGATGTTGGCAAGGATGTGGAGAAAGAGGATCTCTTTTGCATTGTTGGTGGCAATGCAAGCTGGTGCGGCCACTCTGGAAAACAGTATGGAGGTTCCTCAAAAAATTAAAAATAGAACTACCCTACAACCCAGCAATTGCACTACTAGGTATTTATCCAAGGGATACAGGTTTGCTGTTTCGAAGGGACACATGCACCTCCATGTTTCTAGCAGCACTATCAACAATAGCCAAAGTATGGAAAGAGCCCAAATGTCCATCGACAGATGAATGGATAAAGAAGAAGTGGTATATATATACAGTGGAGTATTACTCAGCAATCAAAAAGAATGAAATCTTGGCATTTGCAACTACGTGGATGGAACTGAAGGGTATTATGCTAAGTGAAATTAGTCAGTCTGAGAAAGACAAAAATCATATGACTTCACTCATATGAGGACTTTAAGAGACAAAACAGATGAACATAAGGGAAGGGAAACAAAAATAATATAAAAACAAGGAGGGGGACAAAACAGAAGAGACTCATAAATATGGAGAACAAACTGAGAGCTACTGAAGGGGTTGTGGGGGGGGATGGGCTAAATGGATAAGGGGTACTAAGGAATCTACTCCTGAAATCATTGTTGCAGTATATGCTAATTTGGATGTAAATTTTAAAAAATAAAAAATAAAATTTAAAAAATAGTCAAAATACAATATATTCCTAAAATGAATGGAAAACTACACAAATTAAAAGGAAAACTGTTAGGAACTGTTAGGAACACTACACGAAGACGTGTTCTAGACAAATACTGACAAATGCTGGTGTGGATATGGAGCAACAAGAACTCTCATTCAGTGCTGGTGGGAATAAAAAATGGTACAGCCACTTTGGAAGACAGTTGTGGTTTCTCACAAAACTAAAAATATTCTTACACAATCCAGCAATTTCGCTTCTCAGTATTTACCCAAATGAGTTGAGAACTTATGTCCGTACAAAATCCTGCACCTGCAATTTATTCAGAGTTACCAAAACTTGGAAGCAACAAAGATATCCTTCAGTAGGTGAGTTGATAAACTGTGGAATGTCCAGACAATGAAACATTATTCAGAGCTAAAAAGAACTGAGCTGTCAAGGCATGAAAAGACATGGAAGAAACTTAAATACATATTACTAAGTGAAAAAAAAAAAAAAACAATCTGAAAAGGCTACTTACTATGTGATTCCAACCATATGATATTCTGGAGAAGATAAACTACGTTGCCTGTGAAAATACAGTTATTGCCAAGAATTAAAGTGGAGGGAAGGATGAATAGGTAGAACTCAGGGGATTTTTAGTGAGACTGGTCTGTATGATACTACAAGAATGGAAACCTGTCATTATGTATTTGTCAAAACCCGCAGTTTATATAACACCAAGAGTGAACGCTTATGTAATCTACGGACTGTGGGTGATAATGATGTGTCAGTGCAGGTTCATAGACTGTAACAAGTGTATCGCCATAGAGCACAATGTCGATGATGGGGCAGGCTATGTCTTCTGCTCAATGTTGCCATGAGCCTAAAACTGCTCTAAAAATAGTGTACTTAAAACAAAATAAAACAAAACAAAATTATCAGCATAGATATATTATTGAAGTATTCATCCTTTCAGATCACGAACTGATATGTGCCAAAAGAGAGAATGAAGTATTTTTATGAATTGTAGAATATGATGTATTACATAGGTCACCACGAGACAAATGGATTCTAAGGAGTGATAATGGAGGTAGGAATGAACTCTTCTTTTAATAAAGGCATTTCAAGATTAAAGGGCACAGCATTTGCCTTTGGAATTGGATGTTGTCATCACTGTCCTTCTCACTGAACCTTTAATTTCCCTTCATGGTTTAGCAAATAGAGGTTTCCTCTCCTTGAGACTGGACTGGTTACAGACTTACACATGTACACATAATTCTAAGGAGTTCCGTTCTATATAGGAATATCTATTATTTCCAGCTAATGTTAAGAATTCTATGTCCTTACTGAAATAAGAGATTCTTTTTAAAAAAAAATAAATGTTTAATTGTTTTTGAGAGAGTAAGAGAGCACAAGCAGAGGAGGGACAGAGAGAGAGGGAGACACAGAATCTGAAGCTGGCTCCAGGCTCCAAGCTGTCAGCACAGAGCCCAATGCAGGGCTCAAACTCCCAAACTCCCAAACTGTGAGATCATGACCTGAGCCAAAGTCGGACGCTCAACCAAAGGAGACACCCAGATGCCCTCCAATTAAGAGATTCTTAATAAGACAATGCCAAATTAAGAAGGAAATGTAAATCTAAGGAGTCAATGGGGTAAACACTGAGCAGGGGTTTTGAGTACTGTGGCTCAGGTTCTAATACCACCCTTAAGAAATGTTCTCATATTTACAGAAATCATCATATTTATATATAAGAAGTTTCATTTAATGTAACATGAAAATATTAGTATCCCTCTCGACTTGTGTGAACAATAGGTAGCAGCTAAAGTCTAATCTAAATAACAAAACTGTTTTTTATTGATTTTTTCTAAGTGTGAGGCATTGCACTAAGAACTTCATAGATGTTTATCTTATGTATTCTCTTAACCTACAAATTAGTAGTTAATCCCAATCCCCTTTTTCAAATGAGGATACCAAAGATCAGAGAGGGTAAGTAACCTGTCCAAGTTTGTACAGTGAGAATTTGGAAGATCATTTTTCAAACTATTTGTGCCTAAATAAAAAATGTTACCAGCTTTGTCAGTCTTCTACTTCCCTTAATATCTCTTTCTTAGGATATCTCATTAAAGATAGAGAGAGATGAAACCAACACTTGTAGAGTCTCCATTTGATGGTTTAGATTCTTTTTCTGTTTTTTTTTTTTTAAATTTAATCCCCACAATAATTTTGTGAGAAAATTGTATTACTTCTGATTTACAGCTGAAAAAAATCATAAATCTGTTAGGCTTAGGTGCTGACTAAACGCAGTTTGTCCGAGATAATTTTCCATGTGGTTTGAATTGGACCTTGCTTGACTCCAAATCTCTTGTTTATTCTACTAAATATTGTTTAATTATGTTAAGAAGGGTGTCACAAGATTTTAAGGACATGTAATTTCCCAGGCCAAGGTGCTAACATGGGACTTTCCTGAATGAATAATTTATTTTCTCGCTGTACCAGAACACACACTTTTCCCCTTCTGCCTCTAAAATCTGGGGACAAATGAACAATCTTAATAGAAAATGCCCTCAGGAATCAGCACAAAAACTCCTATTTAAGAATTGTCCGAGTTTGAAAATGGTGGCAGGCTGGCAGAATGCGATTCTTTGAAAAATCTCATCTCAGAGTCTCAGAAATTCTTCCCAACTTTGAAACCTTCAAGAGGAGGCGCTCTGAAGCAGAGCAATAGCTTTTCAACTGTGGCAGGATGGCTACTTCCCCGTCATCAGACCCCTTCCAAAATGAAGGGCTTTACAGGTGTAATGAAGTTTTCTCTCAGTCTTGCTGCTGTAGACTTCAGCACAGACTTGAAGATAATTAGTGGCCCACCCTAGCACTGATGTGCTCCTTTCTAGCTCTTCAGAGGCAATCATTTGCCTCTCCTCAGGAACATCAGACTCTTCGACTGAATAATGACAGGCTGGAAATACATGGGTCTGAGGTAGATCAGTGAGAACCGGATCCTTGAAACCTGTAATCCCATTTTACTGCTTAGAAAGCAAAAGGTCCGTAAGAGTGATGACACCATGAGCACCGAGAGCCTCTCCTCACAACAAAAGCACAGGGGTGGAAACGCAGGCCTCATTCGACAAGATCCCTCTGGCTGTGAACCCTCTTCTGCTCCCTTTACCCCATTGGCAAATATATCCTACTGTCCTATGCTCCTCCTTGCTAGCGGCCCGTGCTTCGGAATTCTGGAAATCACTTTCCTCCCTAATATGAGACACCTAGACTGTTCGATAAAGCTATCCTTTTATCCACTTTGCTCTATGCAGTAATTATTAAAACAACCCACGTTTAATGTAGAAAATCCCGAAAATATTACCACAAGTATATAGACGTTAAAAATTGCCTTACATGATAAAAGTCAGAGAGTAACTCTCTCAGAAAAGGTATAGAGGAATGTAGGGGGTTATATTGACTAAAAGAGACACAATGGAGACTTCCAGGTAGCTCAACCTGTGGGTGATGACGACATAGGGAACACATGTTTAAAAAATTAATTAAATGATATAGTTTAAACACTTTACACTGTACCTCAATAAATACTGAGCTTTTAAAATCATTCATCACCTCAAAACTCAGCGCTACCTTTACATTTTGGAATATTTCCTTCATATCTGTCTCTGTGTTTATATGATATATAGCATGCACTCATGCACTTGGTCTGGAATTCTTCTTTTTTACCTAAAATATATCTGTATACTCAATAACTTTCAACTTGCAAATATTCATAGATAAAACAAAGCTCTGTGCAGAGTGAATGGATACCACCTCTGCTCTCACTGAGAGCTGTTAGCTCTCTTGAGTCATGATTCTATTCAAAAAGGTCCTTTTTTGTTTTCTTTTTCTTTTCCTTTTTCTTTTCTTTCTTTTTTTCTATTCCTTTCCTTTCTCTCTTTTTCTTTTTCTCTTTTATTTCATTGTCTCTTTTTCTTTCTTTTTTCTCTTTCTTTCTTTCCTTCCATCTTCCTTCCTTCCTTCCTTCCTCCTTTCCTTTCCTTTCCTTTCCTTTCCTTTCTTTGTTTCCTTCCTTTCCTTTCCTTCTTTTTTTTTTAGCCTGCAGGAGTTCTGCTACGGTTGTGTTTCTTTCTGAGGTATTCTACAAAGCTTATGATTCCATTTTCTCCAATAATTCAAAAGCCACTGAGAGTGTTGAAATTATCAGCAGGATGAGGCAAGTGATGTGGGTGGAAGGAAAAGAAGAGAAGCCCATGGAAGTGGAGCCTGACTCACGCAGAGATGGTTGGCTGGACTTCACTTTCTCAGGACTCAGACTTGGGATTCAGCCAAGTTGAACCTAATTTCCCTGCACAGCAGGGCTCCAGGTGACATCTGGATTGCATGAGCAATTAACTTTTCTCCCTAGCCTATAACTTTGTACAGAAATCCCCAAGCCAGTAACCTAAAAAAGAATCTAATTTTGCAAGAGCATCCAGATTTTGTGGCAGAATGGACTTTATTTTGAAATTGACATTGATTTATCCAGTGATCTCCAACACTGGGTTCTTAGCAAGTGGGAACATTCCATAGTCATCCCATCACCCACGTGTCCATTCTAATCATGCCTCTCCCTAGTGGATATTTGTGTCCAGTCCAGTTCTCTAGATGTAGCCTTGGAGACATGGGCTTGTGTGCTAGCAGTTTATCAAGGAAGCTTCCAGGAGAATCCTGTAATGGCATGGGGAAACAGGACAGGGAAAGGAAGAGTCTAAAAGAGTGTGACTTCAGGCAAAGTCCCAGTCAAACTGAGACTACAGGAACTCTGGAGACCAACTTACGTCTCACCATTGTCTGGCCTCAAGGCACAAGGCTTTCGCACAACTGAGGGAGTCAGTCCTAGCGTGGGGGTCTTCCCTAGAGACTATCCTCTCCCAAGCACCTCCAGATTTCCACGCAAAGTGGAAAAGTGGCACCATTAGCCTAAGGGGCATCCTCTGAAGGGAGCTGTAGGAGCCCCTCCTCCCCCATACTGGAAGCAAAGGCACACAGAAGCTGGAGGAAGGATGCTGAGTAAAAGGGATCCTGGTGAGCATGAAGGGTCTGCTACAGTGACCACGATACTTCCTTGTTTTAACTCTGTGTCACAACTCGCCCCAGAGGACGAAAGACCTAACCTCACTTCAGTGACGACAAATGTCTCTTTTGTTTTCTCATTTTCAGTGACCAAGTAACATCATTTCTGTGAATGATTTTGCCTCTACATTGAAGTTGTTTGCTGTTCTTAAAAGCCTTAATCTCTACAGAGCAACCTGGAGGAGCCTTGAGCAATAGGTTTTATTATTCTCCTTTACCACTGAAAGAAGTCAAGTCTCACATATGAAAACCTGCTACAAAGTCCATCCTTGTTCCTTCCTTGTGTTCTCAGTCTGTGTGTTGAAAAGAGACATCTAAGGTGCCTGGGGATGCCCCCTACACGTGCCAGCTGGGCTCTGTACCCTTCCTGGAGGCACCATTCATTCACCCAGACTACGCGGTGCGCGGCCCTCCCTCAAGGGGTCTAACTCCACGCATTTACCCCCCACTCGGAAGTGCCAGCATCAATATTGAAGTTTCTTTGGGAAGAAGAAAGGTGAACTTTCAGTTCTTTGGTGCTACTTAGATCTTTCAAGCCATGCAACATCTTGATCGATACTTCAATTGTTTTCACCTATTTCCCTAATCTGAAAACCTCAGACCTCCCTCTTCAAATATTACTGTTTGGCCTCCTAAAGGGACTATATTCTTGTTACAAAATCATTGTATCTTCTCTGACTCTCCATTAAGAAGGTACAGTAAAACTTTGCATTGTGAGTAACTTGTTCTGCGAGTATTCCACAAGATGAGCAAATATTTCTAATAAATTGTAACTTGATAAACAAGCAACGTCTTGCAATATGACTAGTAGGTGATGCCGAACATCACATGATCCCAACTGAGCCAATGGTTCTCTGTTTCTCACTGTGGGATTGTGGGTGATCCTGAATCCAATGTCACATTTCTGCGAAATCCTCGAAAGGAGGCAAAGGCAAGTATCATTGGATAGTTTCCTGTTTGCATGAAAAGAAAAAGATTCCATTGAGCCAATAGACGGTGGTGATTCCCTTGGTGATAGTGAAAGCCGTCCTACTCAATAACCCTCCTCTGTCTTGCCCTCTCACACTAGCCATAAAGGTTTTCAAAGGTAAGTGCAGGTTAATTTGTTTGTCTTTATATTTTGTATTTTCTTTATTATTTTGTATTATATTACAGTATTGTAATCATTTTTATATGAATACTTTTGGGCTGTGGAATGAATTGTCTGAATCTCCATTATTTCGTATGGGGAAACTCACTTTGACATACGAGTGCTTTGGATTACAAGCATGTTTCTGGAACAAGCTATGCTCGCAAACCAAGGATTTATGTTATTTTCAGTTTCATATCATAAAAACATTTTGGATGTTTTTTCACATACTTTGAATATATATTCTAAAACTACAAACTTTTACCCCTGAAATACGTATATGTATCCTCTCCTAATATTTCTGAGACTTGATGGAGTAGACAGATCCTGTTTTCTATCCCAGGATATACTCTAAGAGTTCTTTTAGTAACTGTCTTATGTGAGTCATAATGAGAGAAAATTAGGCAGTATGATGATCCATGTGTATATACAAAAACCAAAATTTGATGATTTTAGAGATGTCTTCAAAAACCATGCTATGTGCTGCAAAATGCTCAGGGCTTTATTCTCTTAACATCAGAGAGATGTTAAGGCCAGGTCTGCCACAGTGTGTGATGGCCTTTCACAGTGACTTAAGTTTTTGTATCTCAGTTTCCTTATCTGTAGAATAGGAAAAGAATTTCTACTTCTCAGAACCCATGTGACCATGTTTGTAAAAGCACTTTGTTAAGCTGTAATGCACTGCCCATGTATAATAAACATCGGCCACCACATATATGTACACAGGAACATTTGTATGTATGTGCACATGGACTAGCGCTCTAGAAGGCACGTTGCACTAGGAAGCAGGGATGCTGCGCTCTGGTGCCAGCTCTGCTCCTTATAAGCAGCTTGCCATGAACACACATAAGCCCTTTTCCATCTGTGGATTGCAATTTCCTCACCTATATTGTAACATGGTTGGATGAGCTTACTACAAGGTTTCTTCGTGACCTAAAAACTTTTTCTAAGGTTTCCGTAAATCCAAGTGTCCATTCTCTCCCAAGTATATCCGTCAACCTCAGACAAACAACGGATGATAAGTACACCTAAATAAAGGCTCTGTTTCCTTGTTCTATGGCAACTGATCATAAAATATAGATCTATTTCCTCATAGATGACCAGAAGCAATCCAGAGTATGTGATTCCAGAGTCTTGTAATCTTTGCAATGTTGCTAAGGTAGCAGATACCACATAAAAACGTTAAAGCAATTCAATAGAGACAGATTTAACTAAGATGCATCATTGCTACTGGCAATATCTCATTATTAATTCGAGGAAGGACGCTTACCTAGACACAGATATGTTTGGCATCAGTGACAACATTAAACTATTATCAATTTTAGTAGGTCACTAGATATGCACTTACATTTACATGTCCAGGGCAAGAAATAGTTCACAGCATGCCAGATAAGCATTTATTGTAAATTTTTATCTACTTTATTGTCCACCCTGTTTTGAGCTCCTTGAGGGCCAGTACCATGTCTCTCGTGTCTATAAGACATTTATTTACCGCTTACTAAGGCTATATACATATAGTAACTTATTTTACCTGTGCAACACAGAAAAGAAGTACAAAGAAGGCAATTAGGCTTGTACGGATGCTCCACTGTGCGGATGCCAGGAATCTGGGAGCATTCTATCTTTCTGCTTTACCATCCTGGTGTGTGACTTCCAGCCTCCAGACCGTCCCAGGGTTCAGTATGGCTGCTGGAGCTCCAGCTATTACATTCTTGTTCCAGAACGAAAGAGAAAAGAAGAAGGGAAAAGGGATACAACTCTCAACTGTGTCAGAAACTTTAAAGAACCATTTTCAGAAGTTAGGAAGGAACACTTAGGCTAACATCTTATTGGTGAGAACTTAAGTTACAAGGATACTGAGAAACACATGTATTCCTGGAGACCGTGTGCTGGCTTAAAAAATTGACAGCCTGTAGCCAAAGAAGAGAAGAATGATATTTAATAGGCAACTGATGTCAATGTCACCTCCATGTTACAGATGCCGACATTAAGGTTTGTTGTGGTTAAAAAGTTGTGCATGATCATAAGATATTACAGCCAGTGGTCCAGTTATTCGTAAGCCAAAGCACTTTTCACAGTGTAACACACTGTCATCAATGTTACCTTGCAAACAGTTGCCAGGTAGTAGATATTCAGTACCCATTTGTGCAGTGAGGTAGCAATGAGCGCCTTGGACCACCAGCAGCAAAATGGTGAAAAGCACCATCTCGTGAGCTGTTCTTGTCAAACTCCAATGTGCACATGACCTCCGCATCTCGTTAAAATGAAGATTCTGATTCAGTAGAAATGGGGTAAGTCTGAGAGCCTGTATTTCTAACAAGCTTGTAGGTAATAGCTAAGCTGCTGGTCCATGGAACACTCTGAGAAACAGACTTGCACTATCCAGTATACTTGAAAGGTGACGGGGCGCCTGGGTGGCGCAGTCGGTTAAGCGTCCGACTTCAGCCAGGTCACGATCTCGCGGTCTGGGAGTTTGAGCCCCGCGTCAGGCTCTGGGCTGATGGCTCAGAGCCTGGAGCCTGTTTCCGATTCTGTGTCTCCCTCTCTCTCTGCCCCTCCCCCGTTCATGCTCTGTCTCTCTCTGTCCCAAAAATAAATAAACGTTTAAAAAAAAAAAAAAAAGAAAGGTGGCTACTCTGAATTGACCCATAGCTGTGCAGTAAATGTACAACCCACAGGGGATTTCAAAGAGTTAGTATGAAAAAAAGAATATAAAATATCTCATTAATATTTTTATAGCATTTTGGTTATACTGGATTAAATAAGATATGCTATTAAAATTAAATTAATTTCACTTATTTCCTTTTACTTTTTTTAATTTATTTTTTATATTTTATTTATTTTTGATAGAGAGAGACAGAGCACAAGTGGGGGAGCGGCAGAGAGTGAGACACAGAATCCGCAGCAGGCTCCAGGCTCCCAGCTGTCAGCCCAGAGCCCCACGCAGGGCTCAAACTCACGAACCGCGAGATCATGACCTGAGCCGAAGTCGGACGCCTAACCGACTGAGCCACCCAGGCGCCCCTCTTTTTACTTTTTAAATGCAAAATTACATATGTGGCTCGTATTCTATTTTTATTGGAGAGTGCTGGTCTAGGTTGAGTAATGTTACTTTGTTCAGATTCTGAATCCCTATTTACTGGCAAAAAGATTGTGATCAGATCAAATTCGCCGAGTTCAGTTTTCCCTTGCAAAGGGGAATAATAAAAATGTTTTCTTCCTAGAGTTACCATGATGACTCTTTGAAGTTGAGCTATAGCATGGGCATTTCAACAAGGACCACCAAACAAAAATCATTTGAAGCTTCGTAGTTTTAAATTATGCCAAATGAAGTAATTAGGCACTTTAGTAATCTTTGTTGCCATTTTTTTTAAACAGTTTATTTATTTATCGAGAGAGTATGAGTGCAAGTGTGAGCCGTAGAGGGGCAGGGGGAGGAGAGAGAGAATCCCAAGCACTGTCGGCAGAGAGCTGGACTTGAGGCTTGATCCCATGAACCAGGAGATCATGACCTGAGCTGAAAACAAGAGTCGGACACCTAACCAACTAAGCCACCCAGGTGCCCCGTGTTGCCAATTATTTTTAAAGTAGTTTTGGTTATACACATCACAGAAACTTTGCCGTGCTCATTCTCCTTATTTCCTGAATTCGATAAAATTGATGAGGTTCCCAGTGAACACAGAGATACTAAGTCATGTTCAATCATCAGCGCTGGACATGACTAGAGCACCTACATATCCAGGCCGGGGATCAGCTGAGCCATGCCTCTATTGCTCAGACAGAACTACATTTTACTGTACGTTCCCACGGCAATTTATGTTAAAAAAAAAAAAAAAAAACAACAACTGATCTCTTCCAAGCTCCGTGTGTTCACCAGGCGACCTCTTTTCACAAAACCCAGCATCTGGATGAAGTCACTAGAAGTCCATTTGCTGAGTGGACAATTCGCCTAAAGCCAGTTAGTAGAAAAGAGAATTCGCCAAATGGCTGATACATCGAATTTACTTAGACTTTTCAACTATTTAGCCGTGGCTCATGGGTTTTGTTTTTGTCCTCGTTACAGCATTTTAAGGAATGCTTAACTTGTTTTTGTCACAGTCACCACTGCTCTCACTGGAGCCAAAGGGCAAAGAAAGGAAGAACCCAAAGGAACAGGGGAGGAATGAGAACTTGGAAAAGGAAGCCACGGGGCAGAAGAGAAACACTGCAGAGGTAAGAGGGACATATTATAAGACTATATTCTCAAATATGAAGCATTCCTATGAATATATTTTTCAATATATATTACTTACTCATACAAGCAGACAATGGTAATCGTTCCTGATATTCCAGAACGTGTATCTTTTTTGAGTATGTGAAGAATCCCTACCAATATAATCTCCTCGTGCATATGATATATGCGTAGCCATTTTCATATTCAATAATTACCCAGGTGAAATATCTTCCTTATGTCTCCCATCTCCATGTCTCTGTCTCTGTTTCTCTCCAGCTAGTAGCAGCAGAAAGCAGGGCAGAAACGTATTGAAGATGCCTTAGCCCACCGTTACGAAGGCAAAAATGAAAAGTAGTCCATCAAAAATAGCTTTAGAAAGTGGAAGTTTTGTGGATCGGTCACACTGAATGCATTTGACTTGGGCATTCAGTGAATCGGCTTCTGGAAGTTGGCTTGCATCTGGAAGTACAAAGAAAGTTGACAAGGGGTAAGCTGAGAGGGAAGATGGAGGCCCCCAAAATGAAAGATGATGGTGCATATTCTGCCTCCCACTTTCATAAGAAAAGGGTTTAGGCAAATAACTATCAGACATGCAAAGGGCCCAGGCTGTAGTGTAGGATCTAAAGCAGTGTCAACAAATGTTCTGCATTCAGCCATCACCCTGAACCCTGCCCAGCCCTTCACCTACCCATCACTTATCAGCCATGCTACTCCCTTCCCACTTAAGTGGATGTGATGTGAGAACCTTCTCACACCCTCCTTAGTCACTGCACTTTTTCTTATTATTCAATAAGAAACCTAACTGCCATCTTGAGTCTCCCAACTATTAAGCACGTAAGTGTAGAGAGGTGTACTTTCCCAAAATAGATCAGAAAAGGAATGTAGCACTATTTTAGTGAGAGAGCTTATCAAAGACCAGCAAAGTGTGCCTAGACCTAGACTGAAGGTCTTCACGAATGCAAGAACGTGTCCTGGCACAGGGGTGCAGAGAGATGGGAAAGGAAACACTGTCAATGCTCACTCAAATCAAGAATGCCCCTTCTCTGTGTCTCCACCTGTGTGGTCCTGGATGCAGATACACTCATCCTGTGAGATGGGAACCTTGGGTCATCATAACCTGCCTCATGTAAAAGTTGCATACTGGATTTGATTGCCTCTACCCTTTAATGTTTGCACAACAAAGGTTCTAAATAAAATTTAACTCACGTGAGTTACAAGTTATAAATTTCTCAGCCTCTTAGCAGATATGTTTTTTTTCCTATAAATTCTGCCTTATGATCATTATCAGAATAATCAGAGCCGCCAATTTTACTCCATTTTATCTGCTGTATGCATGTGTGTATACATTAAGCTATTAGGCCTTTACAACTATGTTGTGAGATGGATTTTGGATACTCGTTTACAAGAGAAATAACCAAATCTCAAACATGTAAGGAATACGCTCAGGATATCACAGCTGGACGAAAAACTTGGGCTAATACGTTTGACTCCAAAGTCCCTGGGGTCCAACCTTTCCATGCTAGTGTCTTCTAAGAGTCACTAACAAGTCACTCTTGGGAGGGACAGATCAGTTATCCAAGCCTGATTCCAAATTAGGGAAAATCCACACTTTGTCAGGCAATCTTGTCTGAATAATAATGTCACAATCACATTACCTACTTGCAGTTTCCTGGTTTTCTTATCATTTTGAAAGGTAAATTATTGTAATAACAGCTATTTATTTGTGCTTTTTCTCATAGTTGATATATATTTAGATTATTAAAGCAAAAAACAGCTGGCATTGTTTTTGTTTGTTTGTTTACAAAACACCCATTAACTTCTCACAAAGTAAGAGCACTCTTTTGTTTTATTATTCCTTTAATGTTTATTTTTATTTCAAACACAGAGAGACAGAGAGAGCACAAGCAGGGGAGCCGCAGAGAGGGCTGGAGACAGAATCTGAACCAGGCTGCAGGCTCTGAGCTGTCAGCACGGAGCCTGACGCAGGGCTCGAACCCACGAACCATGAGATCATGACCTGAGCTGAAGTCAGACACTTAACTGACTAAGCCACCCAGGCACCCCTAAAGTAAGAGCACTCTTAAGTACATGCATGAGATATGATAACAAAGTGACCTAGACTCCAGTGATCAATCCTTTGGGTCAGGATCAGCTTTTGGCTGAGGTAAGGAGTTATGCCTTGCCAACCACCAAAAGAAGTAACAAAAATAAAAGCAACCAAAAACTGACTAGCACAGGAGTCCAGCCAACAGTGAAAAACAGAAATTCTAGAGCTGACAAAAATAAACATCAAGATGAAAGTCAAAAGCAAAAAAAAAAAAAAAAAAACCCTCAAAACCAAACAAAATAAAATTAGGGTCAAAGCAAAAATAGTACCAGGATTAATATATCGGGATAAGCTTAAAAATGCTCAATCATCAAAGCTTCCTTCTTTTCCCTTGTGATATAAATATCTGTCTCTCATAATTTGTGAACCCTTGAGTTAAAACTTGGATCCCTTGGAAGGTAGTGAGGACGGACCAAGGGTTTACCCCTTTCTCAGCGAAGAGAGTAGAAGGTTTCACAATAGGAACCTTGATAGGTACATATGATAATTCTCAGAATATTGAATTTATCAGGACATCCTGTTCTTTGGTAAAATAAGGCTTTCCTGACACAAATATTCTTGACCTTGGGAAAGTATTTATGATTGTTATGTGCAAAAGGATGTGTTTTTGTGTTTGCATCTGTGAAATGAGAGCAACGAATGATGCTAGGAAATTGTGGGAACATAATTCATTGGTGGGAGTGCTTCCAATATTTTTAAAGGCTCAAATTGGCATTAGAGGATAACATGAGAATTTACCTTAACACCACTTAAGTCTTAACAAAGGAAGAATGACAACTCACTTAGGAAAAAGGAGTTTCTTTCAGAACACAGGAAACTGAGTCAGAAAAATCTGTGCCTCAGATTCCAAGTTTCAGTTTTTTGTTTTTTGTGTGTGGGTTTTTTTTTTTTTTTGCATGAATGAGATCATTAGGAAGTAAGGGCATGTGAATGACAAACTTTCATTTGAAGGAAAGGTAATGATAAGATGGGTAAAGGCATATAATGCAACCAACAGTCCCATTTAGTATTGAAGTATCAAAAAAAAAAAAAAAAAGGAGGGGAAAACAAACAAAAATAAGCAAGCAAAATATCCAGCAAACAGACAGACAAAAACCAGAAAACCGTGTAAAGGCATGGTTCTAAACATAATAGTAGGATCAAAATAATCCCCAAGACAGTCCTTGGCAGGCAATGAAGAAACGCACCACGGTGGTAGGTGAGGAGTCTGAGGCCTAAAATATCATATCTACAAGGGCATCAGCCAAATGTGAGCCTCCCTTGGTCCACATTGACCATAACTTCTTTTGACTTGGATATGGGAAATTAATGTCTAAGGTGCATTAGTTTGTATAAACTCTAAACCCTTGCTAAACAAAAACCCTCACCTGGTGCCATTGGAAAGATGGTTAGTTCAATGAAAAACAAAATGGCATTTGCTTTATAATGATTCTGTTTTACAGTTAAATTTCCTAAAATATATTGTTTTGTATCAAGCCATTCAAAACCATCATGCTTTTTGGGGGGCAGTATCAGGAACTTCCAATTGTTGGTGACACAGGAGGGCCATTGGCCTCTTTTCCAACTATCATGACCAGGTTGCAATGGAAACAAGTCTAAGAACCAATTCTTTCACACATATAAGCATTTCTTATCAAAGAGGTGTAACAGTTTATAAACTAATGAGTAAACTCAAAAAGTGTCAGCCGGCTGTCCTAAGTGCTCTGACAGCAAGATCCCCTAAGGATAAATGCAACAATATTTCACTGGCAGGAGTCAGGCAAACAAAAAAACCTAGGAATCTACAACTGTAAATGGGCTATTTTGGAATCTATCTACACCTCTGTCTGTCTATCTATCTATCTATCTATCTATCATCTATCTTTCCTTTAGAATCTAAAGTTCCATTCTGAAGCATACAATCTAGGTTTAATGGATTCTTATACCCTATTCATTTAAGCTTGGAAATGCCTATAAAATGTGACATATCCTAAGATGTAGAATAAAGTCATCTAATGCAAAAGTATATATACCATGCCATCTCAACTGAAGCACTTCAAATTACAAACAACACTGGAAATAACGCAAATGCCCATGAACAAGAGACAACGTGTTATATTCACACAATGGAATAGTCCAGGAATGAAAAAAACCAGATGACTAATGCCTGCAACAACATGGACGAATCTCAAAAACACTACATAGAACTAAAAAAGCCAAAAGCAAAAAGTGTTTTCTGTATGAGTCCATCTATATGGAAGTTCAAGAACAGACAAACTGGTTCACAGGGATAAAAGTCAGAATAGGGTTTGACTCCAGAGGAGAGGATGACAGACTGGAAAGAAATAGACAGGGACATTTTGGGGTGATGGCAATATTCCATATCTTGATCGGAGTGTTAGTTACGTGGATATCTATCTACCTGTCTGACTAGCTAGCTAGCTAGCTACCTAAGTACCTATCCACATATGCATATATGTGAGTCCATTCAGGCTGCTATAGAAATATGCGATGTATATAACAATACCACAGACAGGGCAGTTTATAAACAACAACTGTATTGCTCACAGTTTTGGAGGCTGGAAGTCGGAGGTCAAAAAGCCAGCTTTTGTGTTGTAGACTTCTTGTAGTATCCTGGAAGATTCAAGAGGCTAGGGAACTCTGTGGGGTCTCTTTAGCACTAATCCCATTTGTGAGGGTTCCCCACTCATGACCTAATCACCCAACAGGTTTTGCCTACAAATATCATCATCTTTGGGGTTAGGATTTCCCCAAAGAATTGAATTTGGGGTTGGGGGGTACAAGCATTGCAGCCATAACAATACACACACATACATATACAGGTGCACATAAGTATACATATACATATACATATACATATACATATTATATGCTGAATACTTAAATAGACAGGTAATGATATTGTGATAAAAAATTACAAGGTTACAAAATTACAAGAGGTTACCATTTTATTAAGGAAGAAAATATTCATTTGGTCTCTTGAAAGTAGTAACAGTAATTCTTGTCCCGTACTAAGCAGTTCCAATGGACAGGTGTTACAGTAGCTAATTGCCCTATATAATTCGAATCAGTGAATTCTCCCAACAACTTCATGACATTAGATTGACCATTATTCCCAGTTTATCATGATGAAATCGACACCAGAGAGGTTGAGTATTTTTCCCAATGTCACAGCCTAGCAGGTGGCAGTGTAGTTCAATAGATCCAGGTAAGTTTTTTTAACTCCGGGTTTTTCTTGGTGCCATCATCACAGCTCCACGTGACTCCCATACTACTGAAAGCAAGAGGAGGAAACTGTTAGAGAAAAGTTTTTAAAAGGTAGACCAAGAGATGAAGTCAAGGGTAAAGGTAGAAAAGATTGGCACTGAAACAGGCTCTCTCTTTTTTCCTGCATTGTAATAAATGACCTCTCCTGCCAATTTCAAATTGCCAGACAATATTTTTTTTTTATTATTTAGAAGGACATCAATTCTGACAGGAGATGAGTTTCCATCCTAGTGTTACAGACCACTTCTAACGTGTTCAGCTGATTGAGTCACCACGATTTTACCCTTGTTCAATTTAATTCCAGTTTTGATCTTTCCCAAGATGTTTTACCAAAACTCACACTAACATCTCTGGTTAATATTACAATCCAGTCTATAAAAATAAAATCGTTTGCTTTTTTTTTTAATTGGGGCAAATTCCTTTTAAATGGTAGAGCACAGGAAAATATCCAAAAACAGGAAAGATCTCACCATTTCCTTTATTTATTCTCACACTATATTTACTAAACGAGCTTCATTTTGAAAGACTTCCCAAGAAACTAAGCAAGCGGGCACATGACCTAGACCAGTCCCCAGAAGTCCAGTTCTGTATGGGTCAATGGCAATCCTTGGGTAAATAACTTGGTTCCGAACTTCTCTAAGGAAAAGATGGTCCCTGGAGTGGTCATCAGTGCTTCCTCAGTGGAAGCGAACATTTGTGATGTTTTTAAAGAGGTATTTTCAAAAGGCTTGGATTTTTTGAGTAGGTTAAATTCTACATCAAAGGCAATTGCCTTTCTCTGCTGTTCTTTGCCTACTCCTCCACACGCCCCTTCTTGCACATACAAATCGAATGCTCACACACACCCCTACACACATTCAGCATTCTGAACCAAACTGCGTGTCCATAGGGACAACTGAACAGCATTGGAAGCACCATGTGCAGCTCTGAACTGACAATTTATGCCTGCAGGTGGCTGCTTGCAAATGCAATTAGGCCCTGCTCCCACTGGGAGGGCTCAAGTACACCTCATTAACTGGGCCAAGACTGTATTAATACTAGTAATTTTCCACCTGCAAGAAAAATGGACAGCTTACGCCAAAGGAAGTGAAATATATGGCCAGGTGTCTAGGCCATGTACCCAGGGCTATTTTGTAAAGACAAGTATTCAAGCCTCAGTCCCTTATGTTTACATGGAGTTGGATCATCTGAGGCTCATCAACAGAGGTCTTTCTCAACAGAAAAAGAAACTCCTGTTCCTGCCTGGAATTTTGAAAAGTACAGTGTGTGGTCCTCTCAAAGTAAGATGTTTACAGTTTAGTGGGGGGAACACAGGCTTTGTTTGTAGTAAGACTGACCTATGTTCTGATCATATCTTGAAGATGTTAGCTTAATGATGAGTAGCAGAATCAGATTGCTTTATGCTAGTCTCATACTTTTTTCTCAATGTACCCAGGATCCAGGGCATAAAATCAAATGAATGAATGTCACGTCCTAGGAAATTAATAATTAAGGCCTTGGCCAGTTTCATTTAACCCTTTAAAAAACACAGGTTTATAAAGGCAGGTTGTGTTATTTTGAAAAAACATCTTAGAAGATCTTTCTGGGATTACAGTGTATCCTGAAGATGTCATTCTCAGATACAACATAAAGAATGTTTATTATGATGAGGATTTCTGGCTCGTTGAAGTTGTATGTTTCTATTCTATGTCTATTAGCTGGAAAATAAAATTTGAAATAAAAATCACTGAGATATTAATCTCAAGTGATTCCTAATGTGAGTCAGAAAAAAAAAGCAGGTGGCTTTGAGGGTAAGAGGGACAAGAATCAAGTTCTTACTGCATGGTAGCAAGAGGGGGAGAAAAGGGCTCCAGGGATAATGTGGAGCATGGAAGGAGAGAGGTGACTCACTCTAGTACACAGCCACACCCAGGACATGAGTCTGCTAGGTGACAAAAATGAGCAGTCAAGGCTGGGCCAGTGCAAATTTCAGATCCACCTGCGTTAGAATCATAGGCCATCAAGTTCTCTGTTAAGGCAGCATTTTAGCATATTGAAGAGTTCAGTCTCCAGATTTAGACGGCCAGGATTTGAATCCTTGTCCCATCACCTGCTGACCATGTCTTTTGAAAGTTACCTGATCCATCAAAGCCTCAAATGGCCTCACTTGCAGGTTGATGGCAGGGGTTAAAAAGTCCGTGCCAACTGCTTGGCAAAGAGTAGGTACTCAATGTTCGTTAGCTCTCAATATTACATCCTGCTCATTACCTGAATCTTTGCTCTGAACTATAGCTTGGCTTAAAAAAACACCCCTAAGCAGTGTTCCAACATGTTCCAAAACAAGAAAAAGATGATGAAGAAATATCTATAAGAAAATGAAACAAGAGGTCTTGGTCCAGCCAATGCTATGCGTTCCTTTAAATCAGCTCATCCATCTCCTATCTCCTTGCTACTTATTTTCAAGGCTGAACTCAATTCACCTTGACCTTAATAAAGCTCCAGCACCTAAAATCAGAGAAATCATTCCTCCTTTCTCTAAATTCCCAAAATGCATTGTTTCTGTCCCTACTTGCATCACTTAGTTCTTTCTGCTTGGTACTGTGGTTAATTGCATTGACCATCTCCCCAGCTAATTTAGGGAATTCTTGAGGACTCATCTCTGATTCCAAATAGAGCCTAATGCTTTCAGCACAGCAAATAATGTTAACTGTGCCTATTTAATTAATATTGAGACCAGAAAATATTTTTTTCTTGGACAATAAGACACTGAACACACACACACACACACACACACACACACACACACACAGGTAACTTATTGTAGTTCAGCAAACTTGTCTCAAAAGTGAAAATGTACACATAGCTTCACTGGACAATGCAATATTTTGAAGGGAACAATGTATTATTCTAATCAATGAAAGACACAGAGGCAACTCCACCCTCTTCCCAAATTTGTAGCCTTAATTAACCTCACAGAAAACATCAAGGAAGGAAAACAGACCAATAGTCCTGCACATAGAATCCTATTGCAGAGAGGAAATTCCTGTAGCTCTCTGTAATAAATGAAAGATGGGAATCCACCTGAAAAAAAAAAAAACAGTTGAAACACAAAGGTAGTGATGAATTTTCTTGTAATTGCAAATGTACATATTTTAACATATGTTTATATTAAATATATTTTTTAAACTTCTGTCTCACAAAGGTTATCGTTACAAACACCTCAACGAACACCTACAAATTCCCAGTTTATTTAAACCAAAAACTGTAGGTCTGGTGTCTGAAAAATATTTCAAATTTTCTCTCTCTCTCTCTCTCTCTCTCACACACACACACACACAGTATATTTTAAGTGCACAGAATAATCCAAAATGTACCACCAGTCACCACTAGTACAAATTTTTCTCTTGCTCTGTAAGTGGAATTTAGGTTATCTTTTTAAGTCAGTGTTTGGATCCAGAAAGGCTTTTCTTTTTAGTCTTAAGAAACAATAATCAATTCCTTTAAGAGAGAAAAATGTGTTTTTTCCAAATATGTTGCACAGAAAAGATAAGGCAGCTTCTCCCTGGGGAGACGGGAAGAACAAACAGTGTTGTCAACACAGGAAGGCTGCTGCAGAGGTGGACACATCCCTCTGCCACCCTGAGTAGAGAAAGCCAGGAAGTAAGGGCTGTTTACTTGGGAACTGCCATGAGAACCAGGCGGCAGCCCCAACCACAAGGGGGGCAGAAACAACCCAATCTGGGAAAGGCTGTGATCCCGCCAGGGCTTTCTCCCATCCTCCGCAACATGATCTCTTTCTGAACTTGGGACTGCGGTGCTCAGGAAGAAGCCACCATGCCTGTCCTCCCCAAGACACAGCTGGGAATTGGGCCAGAAGAACCTGACAAGGATTTAGGATGGGGAAAAAATAAATAAATAAGACAAAACTCTAAGACTCTTAATTCAGACTGTCTCTAGGGAGAAATGGGCTTGGGTGGATAATCTATGTGGCACATTGATGCTGAGTCAATTGAACTGAGCAGGAACTGTGTTTATCAGGATTGTTTCCATTGCATAATTCCATGTTAGCATGGGCCACAAGAAATTCATATAGTGGCATTTGGAAATTAAGCATAAACCATATTCTTTTAAAGCTCTGAAGGTCAGCACATACACAAGTGGGTTTGGGCAGAAGCCAGGCACATGGGCCCTTCAGGTCCCCAAACACAGCCCCTTTTAGCTTCCCAGCTCCCAAGCCAATGCGTGCTTAGCACCGCGAGGAAGCGCAGGTTTCTCCGGTGGGTTGTTCACATCATTGAAGCTGGAGGCTCGAGACACAGGCTGCTGGGCCCTTCAGTTTGTCGTTGGGGATTCCAACTCATCCTCTTGCATTTGTTTGTCTTTTTTTCCCCCTCTCCTGTTTCACGTCTGTCTTTCCTTCTTGACTGCCCGCCTCGCTGGCTTCAGACTCCGGCCGCAGTGTTAGAAACAACAGCTGCCCATAAACCTCTTAACCTCCTCCCATAACTGTGAATGGTTAAATTTCTGTAAAAAGACAGTTTATTCTATATCACTCCTAGTGGTTCTTTTTCTCTGGTCAGACTCTGCCCGACACCATCTAAATTCCAGAAGAGAATTTACCAGTGTTCTTGGTGCTGGGCTTGACCTGGTTATTTACCAGATGATTTGATATAAGGCAAAATGGAGCTCTTGAGCTTTCGGATAAAATTAACTCATGAAAACATAATTACAGAGTTGAAGAATGGGACAGGAGCAGATGGCAATAAACTCTATTCTAAAGCAATGAAACTGACAGCTGAAAACCTTGAGAATTCTGGATTAGATAACGTTGCAAGGAATGCATGTTCATTTAATATGTATAGACCTCTATATATTTATAAACACACATATGAGTGTATATACACACACAGAAAGTTAGAAAAACAACATGTTCACTAGCAAACATCTCCATGGGACTCATTTCTGTAAATAAATATGAATTGATAGGCTGCCACAGGAATACTGAAATGTGAACCTTTAATCCAGGCTGGCTTGAAGAAAATAACATTGCTCTCTGTAACTTTGAGAAATAAGAATGATTGGCTACAGTGTTTCATATATTACTTGTTTATACTCCATTTCATTTCCAAAAGTCTTTGAGGGAGCTTGCAAAATAAGTACACTAAAATAAAATAACATAACAAAATAAAATAAAACAAAACAAAATAAAATAAAATAAAATAAAATAAAAACAGATGATGAAAGCAGAAGAGAGGAAAAATATGACTCAAAATATAAAACAGAGCTAGTCTGAAGCAAAATTTAAATAATGTACAAATTTAAAACAATACAAGCAATTAATTCCTGTGCGACTGGGTATAACAGGTAACAGCAGCATGAAGGCCTGAAAAACAAATGTAGGGTTAGACTAAATTAATAAAGATTTAGTATCCTGTATGTGGAAATTGATCATTTAATTTTACTGTATATTAATCAGGTCCTTTCTATAATATTTATTCCATTTATGGTTCTAGGTCCTAAAAGATTCAGGCAATCAGGAAAATGTTCAGTGAAGATTACCAAAATAGTGACAAGACTTAAAATAGTGCCTCGGGAAGAATGGCTGAAAAAGCTGAATGGTTTCAACCTAAAGAAGAGAGATTTTATGAGACAGAATAACTGTTTTCAATATAAAGAGCTCCTACATAGAATAGAGCAAATTTGAAATGAATTGTCTGGGGATGAATTATAAAGTGAAAGAGTTAAAGGTAGAGGAAATAAGTGTATTCTGAATATAGTATTGATATCCCAAAAAATGTAAACATGAAATAAAATGTTTTGAGAGGTTTTGAGCAGCGGTCTTCAAGGAAGTCAGGCTCCTCCTTTCTGGGGATGTCACCAAGAAGAGGCAAACACTGGGCATGAGGCTGAAAAGAGATGATGTCAACAGTCATTTCCTGTCTTAATCCATATCATAAACACCATCCCAGAACTGGTAGTACATGCTCTTTCCAAAAATCAGAGGTCAAGTCCTTATGGCTTAAGAAATAGAACAGAGCCCCAAAATGTGAATACTTGGGCGCTTTGTTCATTTGTCTGGGGAGCTGACAAGCAAAAAGTCACCTACTGGGACACACCTTTTACTCAGTGACACCCTCCCAATTCTCCTTGATGGCTGCTTCTACATTTTATAATCCTTCCAATCTCCCTCCCTAGATTATCCACTAGAGGTTACCCAAACCAGTTCCAACCCACAGATAGATATGCTTAACCCTACCTGGAACTAATAGTTTTAAAATCAGTTTCCAACATTTAAAAATAAGAAAAAATGGGGCACCTGGGTGGCTTAGTACTCAACTCTTGGTTTCAGCTCAGGTCAGGGTCTCATGGTTCATGAGTTCCAGCCCCGCATCAGGCTCTGGGCTGACAGCAAGGAGCCTGCTTGGGATTCTCTCTCTCTTTCTCTCTCTCTGCCCCTCCCTCTCTCACATTCTCTTCTCCCCCTCTCTCAAAATAAATAAATTAACTTAAAACAATAAAATAAAAATAAGGAAAATTCACACAAAAATGCCTGACAGTTAGTCTTGAAAAACAGAAAGATCTGGGACTACTGAGCCCTCTTTCCTGTGTGGCATCGTCATGACCAAAGCCAAATTTTATTTCCCCTCTTTATATGAAACTTGGGTCTCCAGTTTACCACCACCCTTGACTGTCTAGTGCATTTATGTTAGCTACCCGGCCCTTGCTTAATTTGCAATTCTTGCCATGTATTTTGAACACACTGGTAGACATTTTTCTTTTTGACTGGGAAACTTTTAGTAAATGTTTATATATATTCTTAAGAATGTCTTAGCTGTGTTCCCTAGAGATTAGAGCCTGAGGCAAGGATTAAGTGCTGATGCTTTATTTGAGAGGTGCAAACCTAGGGCAACAAGAGTACAGAAAGAGGAAAGTGAGAGAGGAAATCACAGGAATCAGCTGCTAGGAGATGTATCATGTCTGGGCATAGCACTGACCTTGGCAGGTGCAAACCCTCAGCCCTGTGAGATGTCACAGGTCAATTTGTATAAGAAACTGTGTTACCACAGGTGGAAGAAAGAGAGGGATTGACTCTTTCCCACCTACTGGGTCCCACTGGTCCAAGTTTGTCCCATTGGAAGTTAACCTCTCTATGCTTCTGAGTTATATGATCTGGCTCCTTCCATGGCTTCTATCATGCCAGATTTATTCTCTGAAGTGCAGGTTTTTTAACCCTATTCTAAAAATGGGAGGAGGAGACAAGAGTTCCAGGTGTGTGACTGGTGAGGCTAGCTCTCCAGTAGTAGCCAAGGGCAGTGCAAGTAGGTGCTTGGCCCCAGGTGGTAGAACTCACCATGCACGGATCCGAATGGAATCAGTCAGCCACTGAGGAAAAGCGAGTGAATGAGAGGCATTGGATAGTGATGTTGAGAGAGTCTAAGGCGGGCGTCAACCAACCATGGCCAATAGGCCCAATGTGCCCTGCCATTTGTTTGTGTATAGTCCATGAGCTAAAAATGACTTGACAGCTTTTAAATGGTTAAAAAAAAGTCAAAGGAAGAATGATATTTCATGACACATGCAAAGTATATGAAATCCCGATATCAGTGACCATAAATAAAGTTTTATTGGAACACAGCCACAGCCATTCATTATGGATTATCTACGTCTGCTCTCAAGCAACAGAGACCACATGGCCTGCAAACCATAAAATATTTACCACCAGGCCTTTCAGAAAAGGTTTGCCAATCTCTGGTCTAAGGAAGCCCATTTAGTGTATCTGAATCAAGAAGCAAAATGCAACATTCTCAGCAAAATGCAATAGGGCTGTAATTGCTCAAAAAATATGGTAAAAGCTACTACAATTTACACACGCCTACTTATGTTCTCATAATTGTGAATGTAATCTTACTCCCATGTGCAATCCAAAGAGCTCTCCATGGTTAATGTCCCATGATCTATTTATTGAATCACCTACAAAAAGGACAAAATAACTTATATGGGTTTAACCCAAATAGCAATACGGTAACTATTCCAGAAGAAAATAATCTCAGGGCATTATTCTCACAGATGACCGAGAAAGAAAGAGAAGTACCATTATTTATTAAGTTTCTAATTCAAGTCATATGTTTTGAATTTAAAAATCCTACTTGGAAAAAAAAAAGCACGCACATGGAGAAGCCACCGCCCTGAGCACGTCCTTCCGTACACATTAGCAGGCACACTGCTTCCTGCAGTTATTATCTGAGCTGAATTAAAGGTCCACAGTGTGCCAGCTCTGTGCCAGGTGAAACGATACACAGCCACAGTAATAATAGGACCAATTTTGCTGACAGCTAGAACACAGAAGCAGTCTCTGTGGCTGACTATATTAAGAACTCCAGACAAAGAAAGATTTTGAGCATTTAGAGGATATCTGGTATTCGGGGATTAGCTAAAATGCCGTTTATTTACTCAGAAGGCATCCACTGCAAGCCTACTGTGGACTAGATGCTGGGGGAGATGCTAAGGGTAGTTGAACACACAGGACGCAGCCCCCGCCCTGGCACTGGGGGTATGACCAACTAGCGCTCCAGCCCCCATGACCTGGATGCTGTAAACTATGCATTCCCTCCCAGAATAGCCCTCTCTGGGGACCTGGGCTCCCAGTGGAACAGCATCTAACTATTCTTGGCTCCCCTTCCCGAGACGAGCCTGACCTCTCATGGCAGCTGGAGAGCATGAGTGGCTGCAGTCATGCAAGCCTCTCCCAGGGTATGTGTCCCCAAGCCAAGCCTCTGCAGGGCCTGGGCTCCGGGAGGCCTCCTCTGCACAGTCTGCCTCTCAGAAGCTAGTTTGGGACAACCACGTGTTCTTCCGATCTGTCTCAATGTGCATATTCCTCAGGAGTCTTAGAGGACCTTGGACTATGAAGCTGGGGCTTGATTTATTTATGCGCTTTAAGAGCATTGGGCTTCTTCCTTTCTGATAGGACTGACTGGGCATGGTCAGGGGTCTGTTTGAAACAGCCACTTGACCACACTCTGTGTATATGATAAAATGTTCTCAATACTGACTCTAAGAAACAGTGTTTTTAAAAGTACTTCGGTATGAGGCAGCATGGGGTAGAGCACACATACATGCTCTGTGATTACTCTGCCGTTTTTGGCCACGACACGCACATCATTATTTATTCAGTTCTGCTCTAAAGATGCACGAAAGCCGTATTCCTGTGTGAACTGGAGGAGGAATTCTGTCACTTGAATACACTGAAAGCAGCTTGTCTTATTATTTCATAATTTAAAGAAAATTATAGTCATGACATTCTGGAAAAGGCAAAACTCTGGAGACAATAAAAAGACCGGTGGTTGGAGCACATGAGTGGCTCAGTCGGTTAAGCGTCTGCCTCTGGGTTTCAGCTCAGGTCATGATCTCACGGTCATCAGATCGAACCCTGAGTTGGTCTCTGCACTGACATTGTGGATGCTTAGGATTCTCTCTCCCTCGTTCTCTGCCTCTCCCCACCCCTTCTCTCTCTTAAAAAGAGGGAGAGAGAGAGAGAGAGACAGAGAGAGAGAGAAGATCAGTGGTTTCCAGGGGTTAGGGAGGAGGGAGCGATGAATAGGCAGAGCACAGAGGAGTTTTAGGGTAGTGAAAAAAATTTGCACGATAGTATAATGGTGGATAGATGCCATTGTACATTTGTCCAAACCCATAGAATGGACCACACCAAGAGGGAATCTCCATGTAAACTCTGGACTTTGGGTGATAATGATGTGTCAGTGGAGGTCCATCAGTTATAACAAAAGTGCCACTGTGATGGGGGAGGTAGAGGAGGCTGTGCCTGTGGGTGGGGAGGGAGTAGATAGGAAATCTCTATGCTTTCCTCCCCATTATGCTGTGAACCCAAAACTGCTCTAAAAAAATAACAGTAAAGAAGTCTTTAAAAAAAATAGTGGTAACAGAGAACACTGGATGAAAACAAACTGAAGAAATGTAAAAAGAGGTTTCCATGTAGAAATAAAACAACATCTTTGTTTAAAAAAAAAGCTTTTAAAATGTTTATTTTTGAGAGAGAGAGAGAGAGAGAGAGAGAGAGAGAGAGAGAGAGACAGAGCATGAGCGGGGGAGGGGGAGAGAGAGAGGGAGACACAGAATCCGAAGCAGGCTCCAGGCTCCAAGATGTCCGCACAGAGCTGACATGGGGCTTGAACTCATAAACTGTGAGATCGTGACCTGGGCTGAAGTCGGATGCTTAAACGATGGAGCCACCCACGTCCCCCAAAACAAAATCTTTCTAGGAAACAAAGCCTTTGCCTTCAATTATACATTGGTGTCTCATGTATAACTGAATAAGTTTTGGCCACCTTGGGCTTTAGTGTCCTTATTTCTAAAATGACAAGGTAGGATGAGGCTGCTTGTCTATGAATTTTTGAAGGCTAGACGAGTGCTTGGTATACAGAAGGTACTCAATTATTAAACTTAATTTATTGTTAATTTGATTCACTGAAGTTAATCCAGCTCTAATCTTCTATGGCTGGTCTTTTGAGTCCAGAGTACTTTAGGCTAAGCTCGATTTTTCTTTCAGTTGACTGTTGTGCATGGCTTGCCTGCTGGACTCAACTCTTGTCTTTCTGCTTCTGTGTCTTAATTGCCCCTCTGTGGTTTACTGCAGTCCCAGCTCACCAGGCTTCTGACCCATTCCAGCTGCAGGATTTCAGACAAGGCCACAATCTTGAGCCCAAATAAAGCGTTTTGAGGAAAACATTTCCTGGTGTTTTACAAGGATTCTATACACATTCTGCATCCTGCTGAGTGAAGCTTTATCGCACAAACCACTGGGAACAGGAGGACCCTGATTGGAGAATGGGAGAAGCATCATTCTTTCCCACATCATGCCAAGAGTGTCAGAGGCAAGGCTTTCATATGAGCCTTTGGGAGAATACGTAAGTAAAAACCTAAAAATATTTGCAACAGATTCATATTTTACACTGCAGGGTAGGCTCTAAGCAATAAGGCAAAAATCATGGATAGTAAAAATAACATTAGAGAATATCCAAGACTTCCCATAGCTTCTAGTATGGTATAAATTCAACAGATGCCTTCCACCCCCAGCCCTTTAATTCTAAGCACTGGAAAAAAAAACCATTCTTTAGTTGAATTCCAGAGTGGACAGTTGGCTTGCATTTAGGGGATGGGTTATGTAAAAATATGCATATTATTTTAAAAAGCACAATTAGGGGCATCTGGGTGTTTCAGTTGGTTCCAAGTGTCCGACTCTTGATTTCCTCTCAGGTCATGATCTCAGCATGGTCGTGAGATTGCGCCTTGCGTCCGGCTCAGTGCAGATCCTGCTTGAGATTCTTTCTCCCTCTTTCTCTCTGCCCCTTCCCCTTTCATGTGCGTTCTCTCTCCAAAATAAATAAACTTTAAAAACGTAAAAAATGAAAAGCAGAATCATACTCAGTTAAACAATATATTATCACTATGGGATGTATGCTTACCCTGGGTCTTATACTCATTCTGTGAAATGACAAGTGAAAAATGAGCTGTTTTCCTCATTTTCTTTTTCTTTTTTTTGCTGACCTGTAAGAGTTGGGGTTTATGTTAAATGTATACATTATGGCACTCCCCTGTACCTATAGGAAACCTAACATCCAGCCTAAATGGGGTCAGTACACAGAATCAACTGGAAATGTGTCCGAGGGCCCCTGAGACTAGGCAGAACCTTCACAGTCTGATAGGTTCCAAAAGCAGGAGAAGCAGGGTGCTGAGGACAGGAGATAACCAGTGATGGGTGCTGGGCTCATGCTATGAGGGATGATGTAGGTCATCAGTTCAGAAGGTCCAACACTGGGTATGAGAAGCTGTGAAGCTGGGCCTGGTGTAGAGCCGGAGAGTCCCTAACCCCAGAGAACAAGTATGAGAGATGGGTAGGCTCTGTGGATTCAGAGCATCCTTAAGTGAATTCGAATAAGGTACTACTTTGGCAGACAGCCCTGCCCCAAGGCACACGGCTCGGCACCAGCCTGTGGACCAGACTCCTGCCCCACCCCCAGACCCCTGCCCAGCACTCTTGTATAGTGCTCGGACTGTGCCACGCAGTGGCCCAGATGATGAAAGCCTCACCAAAGGGGGAGCGATGGTCAAGATCTGTCTTAATCCTCCCACTTAGTGAAACCAAGTTTGTCTCAGGGCTTGGGGTGTCTCAGCAGGTGGGAGCTGCAGAGCTCTGAGGCAGGCCGCCAGGTCTCTCATTCTGTGCACTGGGCTCCAGAACAATCCTTTAATCCCACCAACAATCCCTGCAACAAGAAACTCGGATTCTCCTTTTATTTAATTAGAGGACCGTTTTCTCACGAGCATTCGGCCTGATTTGTTAATACCTATTGTTCAGCATGTAATTGCGTATTCAGCACTGCTCAATGGTAGCAGCGTCATTTGGGCTTGTACTGCTTGCTTCACATTTTTTAAATCCTTTCCTTAAGCGTATATGATTCATTTTATTACGATGCATGAAATCAAGGCATTCCAGGAGGCACTCTTGTGGTTATGCGTTATTTCTGATAGTTGTTAAGACACATAGAGAAGACCTTGCCAAACCAGTTAGAATACCACCAGCCTGACTCAAAAGTCTTGCAGTTTTTGTTTGTTTGTTTGTTTATATTTTAACATTTATTCATTTTTGAGAGAGAGACAGAGACAGAGCGTAGGCGAGGGAGGGGCAAAGAGAGAGAGGGAGACACAGAATCAGAAGCAGGCTCCAGGCTGAGCTGTCAGCACAGAGCCTGACACGGGGCTCGAACCTACGAGCCATGAGATCATGACCTGAGCCGAAGTTTGATGCTTAACCAACTGAGCCGCCCAGGTGCCCCAAAAGTCTTGTGGTTTTGAGTGATGGCCAGAGCTAAGACTGAGTCTTGGGGATGCCTGCAACCTTCAGACATTTACTCATTGAAAAGTAGACCCATTTTGAATGAATGAAAGAGTGAATCAAGCATTTAGTGCCACACAGCAGCAATCAGATCCTTTTTCTCCCAGTTATCTTGATGTTCTCTAGACACCCAGATACATTCTAGAAAAAGCTTTGCAGGTTTCAGGAAAATTGAACATAAACTACCATGGGGCCCGTTCATCTCATTGGCCTTCACTGTGGAATTAGGGGCCGGAATGATGGCATGCAGGCATGTGTGAGCGCAAATGAAAAGGGTGGAGCTATCATTTGATGTTGAATGTCACACAGTGGCCTTATCCTAACTTTACTATTTCTACCATCTTCCATCCTTAACTCCCTCCCTTCCCCCCAACCCTTACCCTTCAGCCAAAAGGAATTCCTTACTCACTCTTCCCCACACGGAGCCAGGCTGTTCCACACCCTTGCCTTTGGCCAGTGTTGTTTTCTTCTGCCTCATCTCTGTTCCCAAGGCAACGAGAATGACAAAAATGTCCAGTAGGCTAAGACTTATTTACAATTGCAACACTGCATTTAATAGACATGAAGTAAGATTGTCAGCCACACCCTAGTACGGTCAACATCTTCTCCTCTCAGAGAGCAAAATACTCAAATACACATTTACTCTTTTTCAACAGCTATTTACCTGGCACCTATTATGTCATAAACATTGTTCTGAGAACTGGAGATATAGAACTGAACACAAAGTAAAACCCCTTCATTCACCAAGGGTCCCAAATGAATCTTTCAGTGTTTTACTCTCTGAAACACATTTAGTTCCCCATTATGACACTAAAAAAATACACTAAGTTATACAATTAACCTGAAGTCGTTCCATTAATAGCCAGAAACTACTGATAGTTGACATTCTATTCATTTTATACATATATATTTAGGTGAAGGGAGTGTTTGCAGAATGTTCTCCAAAATTCTAGTTAAATAGTTAACATTGCTTTCCATTGTCTGTAGGTTAATTCTATACACTTTTAATTTTAAAAATAAACATGTTTTGATTTTAAAAACTGAGCTTTAAAATATTTTTCACTATTCAAAATTTTAAATAAAGTTTTCTTGCTGGTTTTTTAATAAAACACACATATAGAAAAGTACACCGAACGTAATTGTGAAGTTCAATGAATCACACAATGAATTTCTCAGAGCAAATGCCAATGTTACCATCACTAAGATGTAGAGAAAGAATATTACTGACACCCCCAGAGATATTGCTTATGTCTTTTATGAGTAAAAACACCCACCCTTCTCCCCAAAGTTAACCATGATCCTAGTTTCTAATACTCTTGTTAAGTTTTACTTAGTTTGGAACTCCATATAAATGGAATTCAAAAATCTATAGTCCTTTATGTCTGGCTTCTTTCTTGGTCTCAACATGTTTGTGAGATTAACTCATGTTATGGCACGTGGCTGTATGCCATTGTATGAATATGCCACAATTGATTCCCCTATTCTACTCTTCACCTTGTTGACTCTGGTATGTCAATTATGCCCCTGTGCCTAGGCTGAATTCATCAAAGTACGGTGTGTGTATGTATTTTAACTACCCTAGATAAGATACTTTACCAATCATTTGCCTTCCCTAAGCACAGTAAATTTTCTTCATCACCTCATCCCATACTTCTCAAAAGTCTATTCCCATGCAACAGCACATAGTTCAGATTGATTGGAAACATGCTTCCACCTGAAGAGGGGTCCCATTTGTGGTTTCTAAACATCACGTATTCTCACCCTGTCTTTTAGAAATCTCCAGCTCTTGTTGAGTGACCGCTAACATTCTACACATGTTCTCTTCTCATAATGTTATCATCTTTTTGTTACGTGGATCGCTGCCTGGTCAGAACTCAGCAGAAAGCAAACAAATAAAATAAAAAATACAAGATACAAAATAAATCACCTCAGCAGGCTGATGATTAAACACAGGCTGGTCACTGGGCAGCCATGCCTGCTAAGGCCACAGGAGTGGATTTAGGATACCTGCTGCCAACGAAGTTGAGCATGACCTCCCAGTGTCTTCTTTATGAAGCACCCTGAGGAAAAGTCCCCTTCGGAGCCTTGTTCCAAAATCAGCTATCCTTTCCCTGGGCAGTTGTCTGTCTTTACCCTAAGGAGCTAAAAAAAAAAAAAAAAAAAAAAAAAAAAAAAAAAAAAAAAAAAAAAAGTTTAAATGTGGTTTTCAGAATACGCAAAGCCAGATTTATGACTCCAGAGTGCATTTTTCGTCTTATCTCCACCTACATCTTAATGCCAATTTTATGTTCTACCTCTCTCCTTTTGCCCTAATTTTAATTTGCAATGATGTGTGGCATTGCCACACATTGAACTTCTGACATATATATCTGGAAGAAAGTAGAGTATACAGTTACTAGGGCGTGAATCGCCTCTATTACTGGTTTGGTTACCGAATGTTCTTATGATTCAGAAGCACCACCATCTTGACCAGGACACAGGTGTGAGGAATGGAGAAGCCATATTCTATTTGCAAATTTATCATAGTCTTTTGGGTTTAAAAGATGTTATTTTCTCAATCTATCACAATCTTTCAAGTTTTAAAATTCCATTTTTTTCCCCATTTAGAGATTACTTGATAACTTAGGAGAAAAATTACTAAAAAGTAGGTTTTTCTGAACATTTTAATGCTTCTGCCTCTCATTCCATATTATTGTCTGTTACAGAAAGATCTTTAAGATATTCTATTTAAACAAGAAAAATAGGGGACACCTGGGTGGCTCAGTTGGTTGAGCGCCCAACTTCAGCTCAGGCCATGATCTCATAGTTCATAAGTTCAAGCCCCATGTCGGACTCTGGGCTGACAGCTCGGAGCCTGGAGCCTGCTTCACATTCTGTGTCTCCCTCTCTCTACCCCTCCCCTGCTTGTGCTCTTTGTCTCTCTCCCTCAAAAATACATAAACATAAAATTCTTTTAATTTTTAAAAAAAATTAAAAAAAGAAAAGAAAAATATGACCCTATATTTTTATTGCCTTGAATAAGCAAAAAGTATTTCTAAGAAGATACACTAGTAACTAATAAGAATAGTTACCTGTTTGGGGGTTGGTGACTGAGTAAATGAAAGAACAGATAAAGGTGAAAGTTTTCACTGACTTTTTCTTCATATTTATTGGGTTTTGGCATAGGTTGGCATGTTTGGCAGGTTTGATAAATTCAAAAACTTAAATAAACAACAACAAAAAAATAATACACAAAATGAAAGCACCTCTACCCCAATAAAACGAAAACAATTGTCACAAAACAGCGTATTTTTATGAAGCAGTGTTTTTATATAGTAACAATCATGAGAGTTGAGAAGTAGATCAGGGATAATTATGTCAACATGCCAAATAATAGAGTAAAATTATACACACACACACACACACACACACACACACACACATACATATATATCTATATATATCTTCAAAAGGAAGGGAACGAACTTGCTGCCAGCCCTTATGGAGCAAGTAGAAACAGACTACCACCATAAAAACTAGAAAGCTGGAAAAAATACATGTAACATCTTTTAAACATTGGGCTACAGGAAAAAGCAGGACATTATCCTTGAGACAAAGAGACTAATGATGGGAGCCCTAGAATTACCACAGCTCTCTGCCTCATAGCATATTCCAGACCACCGTGCAGGGAGGGCAATCCAAGTATATTACGGCATTTGGACTGAGCTAAGGAAACGGAGATGAGAGGGGGGAGGCTGGGGCAGCTGGTATCTGCGGAGCAGAATGGAAAGGAGGAAGCCGTGCAGAGAAATAGCTCCAGAGGTCTACATAAGGGTCTTGAATGCGTTGCTGAGTTCTAAGCCACATAATATACGGTGAAAATCTATGAAGCTGGGCAAAAATGATTGGAGATCTGGAAACTGACGCTTCTCTGGAGATCTCACAGAGCTGGCAGAAGTCTGCAATTCTGGGAAACCAGTGGGGAGGGTCCTTAGTGAAGCCGTGAAGCCGGGGCATTCCGTGGAGACCGAAGAAGAGTAAACGGTATAGTAATAGGACTAAACCAGTCCTAGAGTAAAGGCTACTTGAGGCCAGCTCTGTCCTGTAGAACTTGCTACATTTATGGAAATGGGTTGCATTTGTGCTGCTCAAAGCACTTGCCAAAAGACATCGGTGGCTCCTTGAGTACTCGAAATGTGGCTCGTGTGACTAAGGAAATTAACTTTTAATCATATTTAGTATTAACACATGTATTTATTTATTTATTTTTATTTTATTTTATTTTTTTAACGTTCATTGTTGAGAGAGAGAGACAGAATGCGAGTGGGTTGGGGCAGAGAGAGAGAGGGAGACCCAGAATCCGAAGCAGGCTCCAGGCTCCGAGCCGTCAGCACAGAGCCCAGCTTGGGGCTCGAACTCACAAGCTGTGAGATCATGACCTGAGCTGAAGTCGGATGCTTAACCGACTGAGCCACCCAGGTGCCCCGTATTAACAAATTTAATAGCCGCATGTGGCTCATAGCTACTACCCGTTAGCCACAACCTTAGACTCACTATAGCAACATCACAAAACTTGAAAACAAGCTTCAGAAGGATCAAACTGATTCTGAAGTCACTTAACTTCCTTTCAGAACATAGTCTAACACTCTTTTGGAAAAGACAACAAAATAGTGGATCACGGCTCACCTGTGTGACAACTAGCAGACTGTGGAGGTAACAGGGTTTGACCTCTAAGGCTAGATCAGGAAAGCATTGGAGCCTCCACCTTAGTCTCTTAGACCTCGTTAAGAAAAGCCTGCCGTGTTGGGGAAACTGAGACCTCCCCCACCCTCGGGCCACCAAAACCCAGCACCAACTTGCGGGTCATGTGGTTGGGCTATGTTGAAACAGATCCGCTGACCCCAGTCATACTCTCGGTTAACTGCAGCATGAGGGACTTCTAACCACAAGCTGATGAAAAACTCTGAACCAGGACCGGTCAAGCCATTCCTGAATTCCTGGATCACAGACACTGTTAGCAGTATAAAAATATATTTTTTGCTGCTTTCAGCCCCTACGTTTGAGGACATTTTAAGAAACACAATATCAAATAACTAAGACAATTGGGAATTATTCAGTGACAATATATTTGACAACCTAAATGAAAAAATTACAAATTCCTCCAGCCGTACAAATAATCACAACTGTCACAAGAAAAAATAGAATATGTGAATAGCTTCATATCTATTAAAGAAATGGAATTTGTAATTAAAGTGTTCCCACAAAGAAATTCCAGGGTCTGATGATTTACTTCACTGGTGAATTCTATCAAAGTGTTAAGAGAAAATTATATAAATTCCATACAAACTCCTCCAGAAAATAGAGGAGGAAAAAACATATCCAAACTCATTTTACAAGGTCAGAATAGCTCAGACACCATATCCAGGAAATACATTAAAAGAAAAGAAAGCCAGACTAATGTCCCTCAAGAACATAAATTCAAATATCCCTAAGAAAATATTAACAAATTGAATCCATTTATAAATAGGATAATGCATCATGGCCAAGTGAAGTTTTGTCAGGAATGCAAAATTGGATTAACATTCAAAAATCAATTAATAGAAAATGTTCTGAAATTAGATATTGGTAATGGTTGCAAAACCTAATGAATACACTAAAAATCACTGAATTGTATACTTAAAAATGATGAACTTTAATGGCGTGTGAATTATATCTCAATAAAGCTATTATAAAACTTTCAATTAGTGTAAATCACCAAATTAACAGAAAAAGAAAGAAGACTCATGATTATCTTAAAAGAGGACTGAGAAGTATTTAGCAAAATTCATCCCCCATTCATGATAAAAACTCAGAAAAAAAACTACAATTAGAAGCTCAACCTGATAAGATCTAACAAAGAAACTACAGATAGCATCATCCTTGAAGGTGAAATCCTGAATGCTTTATTCCTAAGATCAAGAACAAGGCAAGGATATCCACTTTCCATTTCTATTCATCATTGTGCTACAGATCATAGATAAGGCGACAAAAATAAATAAAAGGATGAAGTAAAACTGTCTTTATTCACTGATAACATGATCATAGAAAAAGCCCTAATATGATCTACCAAAAGGAAGCCACTATAACTATTTCGCTATTTTGCAAAATAAATAGTCAACTCACAAAAACCTACTGTGCTTTTATACATTAGCAGTGAACAAGTGGAGATTGAAATTGAGAAATAAATTTTATTTACGACAGCAAAGACATCCACTTTTAGCAGAATGAGACAGGCCAGATTTACCCTTCCTCCAGAAACAATTTTTTTTAAAAGGACAAAGTACATAAAACCAAAGTGTTCAAGATATTTGAAATCAGATAAAGAAGGGCGGTGAGCCCCAAGAGACAGAAGAAAATGAGATGAGTCATAATGGCTTCATCTTACTGTCGTCAGAAGAGCGTTTCCAGGCTGTACTGAAGAGACGGGGCGGGTTGCAGGGAGCCCAGGGAAAGGACTCCCTGAGTTAAGGAGACGGAGTTAGACGTCCAGAAGAACCATGGCAGACAGAATTTACTGGACAGCCTACTGGAGTGGAGACAACTGCATAAAGAGAGAACATAGGATTTATGCAGGGTATATAATAGAATACTGCTCAGTGCATGCGAGGAAACTACCAGAAGCCAGGAAAGAGTCACACAAAGAATTAGAGGTAGTGGTTCCCAGCACTCACACAGGTCTAGAAACTGTGCCATTTCCCACCGGCCAGAGTGGAAACGTTCCTGATTCCTGGGGCTTTGGGTAGATGGCCAATGGGTCTTGCCCCACTAGTGCCTTTCATCTTCCTGCCCAACAAAACTTGAGAGCCAGACCCTAAAAGATCAGACTGTTTCCAAGGAACTTCATTGCAATCTCAGTACAAAGCTTACAGATGTATATATATATGTGTATATATATATACATATATATATATACACATATATATATATATATGAATACAAAAGTATCCAGCTCTAATAACATAAGTTTTACAGCAGCTCAAGGTCAATAAAAAATTCCAGGCATAACCTGATGGAACATTATGCGGGCATGAAAAAATGTAAAGACGAGGGAAATCTCTTTGAACTAATAGCGAGGGATTTCCAAGACATGGCTTCAAGAGAAAAAAATGCTAAACCTTCAAAAATTGTCTGCAGTATGTTAACACTTTATGTAAGAAAGGCATGTAAGATAATACACCCATATCTCCTCATTTGTCTAGCAGTGATTTTCTGTTTGCTACATTTCTGAAGGAATTTTGGGAAGATAAACTGGAGACTAAGAAAATGGTTAGCGAGAGGAGTTTGTGTGAAAAGTTTGGGAATAAAGAGATGACGGAATAGGGTATCAGGGTTGAAGGAGTTACGCTTCCTTGAACATAACTTTTGGTAGAACTTAGACTCTTAAAACCATAGTAATGTTTCATATATCCTTTACATACCCCCAAATTAAACACATAATTAAAAGCAATCAGGACATGTGGGTAACTCAGAGTGGAGTGCAAACACTAGCAAATGAACCTGACTATATTACAAACAAATAACATACCCACACCTAAGGGCATGGGAAGAAGAGAACCATCCAAAGTAGCTATGGAAACCTATACCTTGATGATACTGTAAGGCTAAAGACAAAAATAACTGTACATAAAAATTATAACCTAGTCAGGAACTAAGTTTTTGCTTTCGTTTTTAAACAGCAGTAATGTCTAGCAATTCTGAAATTACTTCATGATTATAGCGGGGAAAAAAAGTGAATAGATCATAGATAATGAAAGCCAGGGTTTCTTAATGTCAGAAAAAGAATTTATAAATAAGGAAAAAGGGAAGCTAACATAAACCCTACGGGGGGTGCATGGGTGGCTCAAGTCAGTTAAGCATCTGACTTTGGCTCAGGTCATGATCTCACGGTTTGTGAGTTCGAGCCCTGCATTGGGCTCTGTGCTGACAGCTCAGAGCCTGGAACTTGCTTTGGATTCTGTGTCTCCCTTTCTCTCTCTTCCTCCCCTGTTTGTGCTCTATCTCTCAAAAATAAATAAATTAAAAAAAAAAGATTAAAAAAAATAAACCTCATGGTATAAACTTAGAATCAGAGATAGCAGTATTAATGTATGTCCATATAGATTTTTAATGTATGTTCATAAAGATTCATAATATATAATATGTACATATGGATTAGGTATACATACATAAAAAATCTAGCTCTGTCTGCCTGAAGGTCAGAGCAATGACTCCCCAATAACAATGAGAATACCTAACACCCAGATACTGGCTCTAAACACTACATTCAAATAAAAAGAACCAGAGCTCCTTCAAGAGTGATTAATCCTAAGGGTGGAGCCTCGTAAGTATCAAGTGACCCAGTGACATCGTGTGGTGCCAATATGCTCAGAAAGTCGGTGGAGTCTTGATAATAGCACACAGGAGCCCACTTGAAGGAGGCCTTAATGGCCCCAACTGGGAAAATATTGACAACAAAATTTTAGGAACAAATCTGGATTTTAATCCGTGAATAAACATCCACGAGTCCATAATGGTAGACAGATAATGAAACAAATAAATAAATATGGGAGAAGACACAGCTCTTCCTCACAGGAGTGTCCAAATTAATAATAAATGGAGAAAGGACCGTAGAAATAAATGATGCAGCCAAGATTTGGGGAATATTGGTTGCTACTCGCCCCAGTATAATTTGCATACAATAAAATGCCCCATTTTATGTGTACAGCTTGATGAATTTTGACTAATATACACACCTATGGAGCCATCACAAAAATCATGATTTGGAATATCTCTATCGTGCGAAGAAGTTCCCAGCCTGCACGTTGCAGTTCATCTGTCCTATCCCTGGGTCACGACAACCACCGATCTATTCTCTGTCACTGTGCATTAGTTTGGCTTTCTCTAGAATTTTAATTTATGTTACTCTAAAAAGCATTCTGACCTAAATTGTAAACTCAATGAATAAACTCAAAGAGATAATACAAAGGTTTTCTTGGGGCCCCTGGGTGGCTCAATTGGTTAAGCAAGAGACTTTTGATTTAGGCTCAGGTCGTGATCTCACAGTTCATGGGATGGAGACCCAAGTCAGGCTCCACACTGAGCCACTGAGTGAGGAGACTGCTTGGGATTCTCTCCCTCCCTCTCCCTCTCTCTGCTCCTCCCCTGGTCAAGCTCTCTCTCCTTCTCACTCTCAAAGTAAATAAATAAACAGTTTTAAAAACCCACAAAGCTTTTCTTGTTTTTTTTTTCTTTTTACATTCTCTCAAAACACAACATATAATATCTACGTCTCAAGCCGGACTTCATTTGGAATGAGATTCTCTCGGTATTAGTGAGCCCGGGGAGAAAAACACAGAACCTATGCCATGTTGCCCTGCAGATGAAATGTAATACTGGACCTATTAGCTACTCCCTGCCCCAGCCCTGGAAGGACAGTCAGAGGAGATGTTGTAGCAGAGCTAGATTAAAACCTCTTCCAAGACTAGAGTTGTCTGGAGAGATTGGGACCATGCAGGGATGGCTGTGTCTCCCTTCTGCCCCCACCTCAGTCCTTCCCGTGTCTCCTGGTGGCTGAGTGTAGTGGAAGCAGGGGGCAGAGGAGTCCAGGAGAGGCAGCGTGGTGGGTGCAGCCCCTACAGCAGCAGGGAAAGCAGGGGAAAGCAAGGAAAAGGGTTTGAGGGCAAATGACCAGTCCACTCCCAATATGAATTGCTTCTTCACCTTCAGTGTTGAAAAAAACGGAAGGGAAAATGGGCTAGTATGGAAGGTTTGAGGTTCTAAATATTTTATCTTGACCTTCTCGAGCAAGGAGAAAGGGGACAAATCATTTCGTTTCAAAACACCTCCCAGGGGTGTTTTGTAAAATAGTGAAAATATGCCAGGAACTCATCACAGCGCCAGATGAACACGAAGTATTCTCTGTGCTTGAAATCTTACCTCAGAGGGTCATTCCATTTTGAGTAGAAAATGAAGCAAATCCTAAGTGAAAAGAGAACAAATATTTTAACATCTGAGCATTCCTCTTTGTAAAATTAAATAAAGCAGAGAGACTGATAGAACAACAGCCAAGGCATTTATCTTTTAGAAACGCTGAAGTATCACTAAGCAAATAATAAGCCAGAGAAAGCAAACATTCATTTTCCTGCTATTTCAGGGTGTGATCCTGATTCTTTCAATTCAGCATATTTGTGAACCGCCTTGCCCTCTTTCCTGCATTCTCTCGAGTCTTCCGTCCTTGCAGGATGCTGTTCTTTCACACATGTTGTTCTTTCTTAATAAAGTAATAGCCGACACAATCTGCCCTCTACAGTGTAATTATGTTAGCCTGTTGTTATTGATTCTGTTGCTAAGGTCTGAGACTCTGCTAATGCTCCACTGAGGGAGTAGTACGAAGTGGGGGAGGGGAGAACATGTTCTTATGATTTTCCCATAAACCAGATGTTTTCTTTAACTCTTACATCTTTAAAATATTTTCTCTTGAGAGAGGGAAAAAAAGGGAATAGAACAAGTTTCGGATGCCAATTCTTATTTTCTCAGCATACCACAAGTACACACCCACATAACTGAGGGCGCAGAATCCGTGTCTGTGGGTACTTGTGTATCTGTTCCTCATTTGATAAGCTACACGTGTGATGCAAGTGAAAGCTGGCTCTGCAGTTGACTGTGTATTCTTCTCCTTTCCCCATAACTCTCTTTCAATTGCCATTGCTGTATTAATGCCCTTCCCATAGTGGGGTAAAACAACAATTTCGTCATTTCGCAGGTTTTGTGGGTTAACAGTTTGGCTAGGACTCAGGGGAGACTATCACCTGGGCTCAGCTGGAATGGTCCCCCAGAATATTGCCTCTCCAGCATGGCAGTTTCAGGGCAGTTAGGTTTCCATAGCAATTGGTTTCTCCCAGAACAAGTGTCCCAAGAGAACCAGAATGCTGAGTGGCCTTTTACGATCTATCTTTAGACATCCTGTAACCTCATTTCCACTATACCCTACTGCAGCGGCTCTCAGTCAGGGGCAATTTTGCCCCCCACAGGACGTTTTGGTTTGTACAAGCTGGGAGTGGTAGGGGACAAGACCAGAGGCATCTGGTGCCTCAAGCCCCAGCTGCCGCCAAACATTCTACAGTGCACGATCCTGTCTGTTACGATAGCCCCCAAGAGTAAAGAAGCTGTCACCCCAAGTGCCAATGGTGTCAAGGTTGAAAAACCCTGCTTCATTGGCGGGGGCAGCCACAGCCTGCCAGAGTGAAGGAGAGGGAACACAGATCCTGATTCTCAATGAGACAAGAGTCAAAATACTCTGTGGACAGTTTTAAAAACTGCCACAAAGCCAACGATTTACATTTTTCCTCTAACAGAGAAACCAAGTTTTCTAGTCACTTAATTCATTGGCGGTAGATTCTAAAAAGAGAGAAGAAAGCTGTAATGGTTTCAAAACCCTGTAAAACTAAATGTGAATGTCAACTCCTAGATAAAGTCACACGGCCAAACAGGAAAGCCGAGGCCCAGATACCAGTTCTATAATTTGATGTCCTCAAGACATTATTTGCTCTTGACTTTCATGTTTCTACTTCTTTTCACTCATTCCAATATTGCCCAGCTTTAGATGAATGCTATTTTTAGACATTAGCGTGGATATATTTAAACGTAACTTCAAGCCAACCTGCCTGAAATGTAGAACACATTTTTAAACCCCAGAGCTCCAGGAGGGGAATAGCATTGCTGGGCGGCAACCTGTGTCTCAGATGTCAGCAGCCTGAGGAGCCCTGGAAAGTTTCTCTCACAGTCCTTTCTTGTCGAAGAATGGCTGGCTCAGTGAGGACAGAGCCTCCCTGGAGACTGTTCCCTAGAACCAGGGTAATATGTAGGCAGCGAATGCCAGTGAGTACACTGGCCAGTTTCACAGAATGGGAAATAGAAGTTGAAGAGAGTTAAGTGCACCAACACCTTTTCTTTTGAGTCGTTTCTCTTTTACTCTTTCCTAAGAATGCCTACGTACATTCCTTTATTTTTTCTGTCTTTCCTGCTGTCTTCAGACAAAGCACCTGACTTCTTAATCGCATTTTCTTCTGTTGATAAAAGAGGGAGATAATCTGCTTTCATTCTGGTATTCGTCAGATATTTCTGGAACATCTCTTAAGTTCTGGGTTCTGTACAGGGTATTAAAAAGTGTAAGAGTCAACAAACAGACCCAAACTCACTGACAGAACCCCAGAGGTCACCTGGCCCCACATAGTCTAGTGGGAGATAAGCCCAACTGATACTTACATAAAATAATAGTATATAATATGCATATTCTGTAATATGTATACTCAAACATACATTCATATTTCTATGAATTATAAATAAGGAAAGAACCTATCTATGCTTCAAGTGTCCAGAAGCCTTCCTGGAGTCAAAGAAATCTAAATCAAGAGTCAGTGAGATGCACAACAGTTGGGGAGAAGTGGGGAGGGGGTGGTGGAGAGAGAACAAAATAGATGAATTCCCCTTTTTAAGTTCAATGTTGTTGTTGTCGTCGTTGTGGTTGTTGTTGATCCATTGTTGGATTTTCTACCTGTTTGCATACAAATTTAAGATAGTGGATACAAATTCCTAACTCTTTATACAAAAGTGGCAAGTAATTTAGAATGGGTTATTGGGTATTTGCTCCATACATCTTTATTTTTCTTCACGTGGATATGTGCCTTCACAATATTACATCCTTTTTGCCTGTTTTGACCTATTTATACAACCCAGGAAAAACTAATTTTATCCCTCTTCATTTCAGGTAATTTTTTTTCTTTTCAGATCAACCTGACGCTCGCCAATGATCTAAGATGTGCCTTGAACCCAGCTCTTGAAGCAGACTCCATGCCCAGAACAGTTAGCTCTCACTTCTAACAGCTTAGCATTTTCCCTGAAAAAGCCACAAAGCTATTTTAACTTTCATCTCTGGATAGTGTCCTGAATAACAAACACATTTGTTAGTAATGTGAACAATGGCCAGTTTGCTAATTGCCTTCACTTTTCAAACACTGCCTGATTGAACTGGGCTCTGTTTTCCTGCACAGTTCAATCACTTCTGTACAGAAAAATAGATTCTCCACCTTCATGCTGTACTTAATAAAAATGCTCCAAACTGGCTTGTTCCTAATACCAGTTATACAGAGACAGCCCTCCAAACTGCAGACATCAATGCTTTGTGGATCATCATAAAAGAAGGAAGGTTTTCAATGAGAAGGAAAGATACAGTTTAACTCTAAAGATAATCATCAGGGTTTTCAAAATCTCTCTCTTTTCCCATCCCCCACCCAGGCAAGCAGAGTGAGAATCAGTAACCACCTGGATGGAAACAACCTCCTGTAATAACTCTGAAGTTCAAGATTTCCCAGTTGGGGGGCACGGGGAAGGGCACACAGTCTAGCCCAGTGCGAGTCCTCTACATTCTCTTCCATGGTTGCTCCCAGACCACAGTCTTTGACCTGAGTCCTGAGCTCCAACCCAGTCCTCACCTTTTACTCCCTCTCTGATATTTATTTTTATCCTTCTGACATCTGTTCTCATTTTTTGCTATTTTTTCACCCTTTCCCCAAGATTTCAACTTGATTGATTACAATGTAATCATAGCTATAGATTTGGCCTTATGACTATCAAATATGTGGTTCTTGGTTCCAAAGTTCATGGCCTCAGGCTGCTTAGAGTACTCATTGTTTGACCCCCAGGACTCTGTTCCTAAGACTGCCTCAGTCAAGGAGAGAGCCTTAGTATGTCTCAGGCAATCCCTAAAGTGGAAATTTATCTGGAAATAATATAACACCCTGGTTAAGATTGTGGAATCTAGAGTTAGACATACTTGGATTTAAATATCAGCTCCATGAAAACACAAATTAAAATATAAAAAATAAAAATAAATAAATAAATAAATAAATACCAGCTCCATGAATTACCACTTATGTGACATTTACAAGTTTAGTTACAATCCTTTAGATTTAATTTATTCATTAAGTGTTGATGTTGATAGTACCTACCTTTGGGTTTGTAAGAACTAAATAAGACAAAGATAGCAAATGATTAGCCCATAGGCAAATAGATATCATTATTAATATCATTATTAGCATTGTTGGTAGTACTGTATTAGCAATAATGAATTACAACAAAGGGCATTTAAAATTATCTTTTTTTATAATTCCCACAGTGGTTATCACATACCTCCTATAGGGTGCACATTCAGTAGACACAAGCAGATTGACTTGATATGTTCATAATTAGTGAGGCCATTTCAAAGTGGGAAAGCAATTTTTGGTGCTGACACAAATTGTGGCCATTGAAGATTTTGTCTAACGTGGAAACAATACCATTACTTAACGATTGTGTTTGCTGTAGGAGTGTCACAAATATTTCATTGAGCTACAAATGAGGAAATTGTCATTTAATTTTAAAAAATTCAAACTCACTTCTCTACCTTTACAATCTTACACCTTCCCCTAAATCAGGAAGTGTCAAACGTCAATTTATATCGGAACAACTGAGGATTCCCCAAACCTGCCTCCAGATGTATATGTGTGTCATGAGCCAGGACTCTGCATTTTTAACAAGTATCCCATATCATTCTTCTTACAGTACTGCCCAGACCTCAAACCTGAGGACAATTTTTTTGAATAGAAAACGTCAGAAAAAAAATCAAAACCTCCTTTGCTATTATTTTTAATTGAGATATAATTGACTTATATTAATTTCAGGTGTCCAACATAGATCAATATTTACATCTGCTGTGAAATAATCAGCACAGGAAGTCTGATTAATATCCATGACCACATACAGTTACAAACTATTTTTCTTGTGTTGATAACTTTTAGTTATCTGCTCTTAGTAACTTTCAAACATACGCAGCAGTTTTGCTAACTAAAGTCACCATGCTGTACGTTTCATCCCATCATTTGTGTTACAGCTGGAAGTTTATACCTTTTGACCCTCTTCACTCACCCCATACCCCACCTCTGGCAGCCACCAAATATATTCTCTGTATCTGTAAGTTCGATTCTTTAAAACATGTTTGATTATCAAGTTTTGCAACTGAATTATCTTAGTAATTGTTAAAGTCTCTATTTAGCTCTTTGCACGTGGATGAGAGAAAAGGATTGGTGCAAAGAGGTATTTTGCTGCTTCCCTTCATGTGTTAGTTTTAAATGCCTTCAAAAAAAATTTTTTTAATGTTTATTTATCTCTGAGAGAGAGACAGAATGCGAGCGGGGGAGGGGCAGAGAGAGAGAGGGAGTCACAGAATCCAAAGCAGGCTGCAGGCTCTGAGCTGTCAGCCCAGAGTCTGATGCAGGACTCAAACCCACAAACGGCGAGATCATGACCTGAGCTGAAGTCAGATGCTTAACTGAGCCACCCAGATGCCCCTAAAAAGTCATTTTTGACTTCAAAAAATTGTTGCTATGATCTCCTTGGACTTGCTTCACATGTAAATCATAGGTCAGAATGGCAGTCCCTGTCATGAACAAGGCCCACGCCTTTCCCAATACATCCATTTCCTGCTATTCTATTATATCCTAAATGCATGTCCAAACCCCATGCTCAGAACCAGTTTATTATCCAGAATGTCGCATCATACTCCATGCAATTGGCTTCCATATATAAGAACATAAATTAAAAAAAAAAATGTGTCTCCACAAATTCAGAAAAAAGTTTTCTGTTTGGGCAACAAATAGGCCCCAAAGAGGATAAATGAGCAAGAGGTGATTCTGTGACCACAGTCTATATTTTAATAACTTCTTAGACCCTTTATGTATGATACTAAATTCTCTGAAGGCCACCAGATATACATCTCGTGCTGGGTCAGATCAATGCTCTAAGGAATCTTCTGGAGCTTTACTGAATAGTAGGAATAAAGCAGAAGCTTAGTCTTAACTGAAGCAGAGATAAATTTAGGAAGGAGTTAATTATATTTCTCTTTTTTGATACCTCAGCCAAAAGATGCTCTAAAATATAAAGATGAATATATGTCACAAATGGGAAATGTGTGGAGATTATCCCATTCTGGGTCTCCTAGGGCAGTCACATTTCCTAAAAAATGTTCCTAAGAGGTAGGACTATATATAGTAAATAGGTTAAAGCAAAAAGACACAGGCCCATCTCATTTAGCCCTGAGGATTTGTTTGAGCTAAATGAATAAAGGCTATTAGAGCCACTGTGATGTAATCCTTATGTAGAGGAATTTCCGCATGCTGAATTTATTATATATGTAATTACATGCTCATTGATTGATGTCTTTATTATCTGGAGATTAGGTGGTATTATTCAAGTGTAGGCACAGCCAGACACAGAGCATAACCCACATTCTCCTGATATTTACCTGCCAGAGCATAACAAAGTTAAATTTTAATATCTAGCAAGCACATTAGTCACTGGGATAATACTGTTTTTTGTTTTTCATTCCTTTGGAAAGCGAATCATTTTCTGTGAATGTAAGTCTTCCCTGAGGGAAAGAAAGTAACAAAGACTACCTTAGGTAGTTAAAACAAATGGTTTGACCATTGTGGTAGACTAAATAATGGCCTCCCAAAGATGTCCACATCCTAGAGCCCCAAACCTATGTTAGCCTGTGTGGCAAAAAGGACCTTGTGGATGTGACTAAATTAAGGATTTTAAGATGGGAAATTACCCTGGATTATCCAGATGGGCCTATCTAATCAGGGGGTCTGTCTAAGAGGGAGTCAAGAAGATTAAGATCAAAGAGAGGACAGAAGTAGAGGTTGGGGTGATGAGCTCTGAAGGTGGAGGATGGGGCCACAAGCCAAGAAATTCAGGATGCCTCTAGAATCTGAAAAAGACAAGGAAACAGATTCTTTCCAAGAGTTTCCAGATGAAATGCTGACCCCTTGATTTTAGGTCCACAAGACTATTTTGTACTTCTTACCTCCAGAACTGTAAGATAATACACTTATGTAGTTTTAAGCCATTGCATGTGAGGCAATTGGTCGGAGCAACAACAGGAAAGGAATGCAGCCATTGTGCCTTAAACTGAGACCCGCGCAGTCTGGTTCATAAGACAGATGCTGTTCTGGTTAACAAGCTTTATAAAGATTAATCACTATGCAAGATAATGCTAATTGAGATATGCATGTAAAGAGAAATGAGGTGAACACAGGACTGGGTAAGCAAAATGCACAAAGAGTTATTAACATGAAACCACCAGAAACACAAGACAGGGCCAAGAAGAATAAAAGTAGTTTAGAAAAAAAAAAAAAAAAAAAAGAGAAGAGAGAGAGAGATAAGTTTATTACAAGCATCATTGGATAGAAGTTCTCAAACTGTAACAATATGAAAAGTGAGGCCCTGAGCAAACTTCCCCACTATTCCACAGCTGGTAAATGGTAACCAGAATTTTTCCCCCAGAAAGTCTGGCTTCAGGGCCTGTGCTCTTCGTTTCTCTGCTCTACAATCTTCCTACTTATTCTATTTTATTTTATTTTATTTTATTTTATTTTTAATTTTTTTTTTCTTTCAGCGTTTTTATTTAATTTTTGGGACAGAGAGAGACAGAGCATGAACGGGGGAGGGGCAGAGAGAGAGGGAGACACAGAATCGGAAACAGGCTCCAGGCTCCGAGCCATCAGCCCAGAGCCCGACGCGGGGCTCGAACTCACGGACCGCGAGATCGTGACCTGGCTGAAGCCGGACGCTTAACCGACTGCGCCACCCAGGCGCCCCACTTCCTACTTATTTTAATGGGCAAGTGTTTTTTTAACATGGCAAAGTCTCAAGAACTGTGTTAGGATCATTGGCTGCACAGGAGTGCTTCAGACAAAGATGGCAAACAAGGACAGGAAAGACAAGAAGGGAAGGGAAACACAGGAGGGATCGGACCCAAGAAATGTCATCGGAACAACAGAACCAGCAAACAGTCAGATGAGAGAGTAGTCAGATGACAGAGAGGAGGACAATGAAGATGCTCCAGGAAGGCAGGGGGTCAGAAGAGCAGCAATTTAAGAACACTTGAAACCCAGAGGAGCCTCTACGTCAGAGAGGATAATGAGGACAGCCCTTGTGATGGCATCCAGGAGTTCTGCTGAACTCTGCGTACGGCGAATCTCTTAAAGTGGATGGTAGGAATAATTGGGAAAGCTCAGCGGATACGCATTCATGTGTGCGCCAAAAACGATGTACAATAATATTCCTAGACACACTACTGATAACAGCTCTTATACTGGAAACTACCCAAATGGCCATGAACAGTAGATGCATAAATAAATTGTGGCAGTTTTACACAATGAAACCCTAGTCAGCGATGTGAATAGAGGGTTTACAGCTATACTTGAAAATATGGTTGAATCTTATAAATATGATGATATGTGCGAGAAAGTAGAGATTGAAAAGATCTTACGATTCTATTTAAATGAGGCTCAAAAGCAAGCAAAAGTATTTAAAGTCACGAGAGCTGTTACCCTTGCAACGGGTGGGCAGGTAGTGTCCAGAGGGAACACAGAGGTAGCAGACATTCAGGACAACTATCCTGACTTTTGATCATAGGTGTGTTCAATTTGTGAAAATTCAATGAATTGGACACTTACCTGTGCACTTTTCTGTATAATTTTATACTTTGATGAAAATATGAAAAAAAAAAAGAAATATAGATCTCTGGGGTGACAGAAGATGTTGAAAAATGCATTTATGTCTGAATTGAGAAGTAATCAAACTGTGCTTACATATTTAATTCACAATGTGGAGAAAGTTTTCATAGCTGGTTGAGAAGAATCAGGATCCCATGTTTTTGTTAGCTGAACTGTTCTTAACACTCTTTGCAGCATACACGCTCACTCACTGTATAAGGAATAAATCCTTGTTGCTTGCTATTACTAATTACTAGCCACAGATCAATTTACTTATTATGTCTGACACAGATGACTTATTTTTTTCTGATGAACAGCTAACTCATGTCTGTGGATGGTTCAAATCACACATGTCCTAAAAATGTAATCCACACCACTTGTAAAAGAGATGGTTTTACAGCTCTATGAAATAAACCAGTATCTGTGTTTCTCTGTCCAGTGACTTGTATGAACATTCTGTCATCTGGGTACGCATCTCCTTCCTCTCCTGTTTAGGAATAGTCACTACTTTCCTGTTGTGCTCGAGATCTCCTTGTCTAAAAAAATTTTCTTTAATAGGATGTCACTAGGGTAGCCAATAAATATATGTGTGTGTATGCATGTGTGTGTGTGTATATATATATATAATATAATTATATTATTATAATATTGTATGATATATTATATATATATATATATATATATATATATAATGGGGAAACATCTATTAGGCACTGTGGGTGAACACAAAAGATGGTGGTATGAATGTGTCTAAGCCAACACTCAGTTCCAGCCAGTTGTAAGTTTTGCAGTGTTTAGATTTAAAAGCAAACTGGCAAAAATCTGAATTATCTAATTTTTAACTATTATCAACAAATTTAAAAAATTTTAAGCTTTGTATAAGAGAGGCAAACCATATTGATGGTCAGGATTCAGCTCGCACATTAACAACTGGAGCCTTCTACAAGTGTGATTTTATTCACTCCTCACAAATGCCCTAAGAGGTGGGCATTGTACAGAAAAGGTAACTGAGGCACATAGAAGGGAAGTGTGATGGTCCAGTTCACACAGCTAATAAGGGGCCAGGCCAGGGTAAAATTCAAGTCTAATTATCCAAGTTACTATTCTTTTCCCCAACGAGAAAAGTCTCATATCCTAGCACTGATATTTGACTTACCAATCAAATTGCTTTTTTACTTACAGGGAATGAAAAGGTGGAACAAATATTTGCATTATTTGCTAAGAAATTTATTTTTAAAAAATTAATTTGAAGTGCCTTACTACTAATAGAAAAGTATTACCCAGTAATGGATTCCTCATGATTATTGTGGCAACAATATTCATTATAAAGACACAACAAATAAACCATTCACCTTATCTTAGATAACTCAGTGAACACAAAGACATGGTTTAAAATTGTATCTGAATAACAAATGACAAATGTCCTCTAGTGGAACAGATTTGTGAGGAGTCAGAATCCCCTTGTTTGGGTTTGAATTGTACAAATCTTTCCAAATTCTCAGTGCAGTCTTCCAGACCAAAGTCTTAGATCGATGTCAATTGGACCATCCAAGTTTACACCCAGTTTTCCTGAAAACACTTCCTCTTTGACAAATAAAAGAATAGGAAAACATTTATTTGGTGAACAGAAAATATAGAATTGCTAAGAAATGCTTCTTGCTTTGTTCATAATGTCTGAAACCGACATGAAATGCATCTTGTCTTTGAATAAAAGTGAACCCATTTGCAAACATAGTGAAACAGGGTAGATAAAGTAAATGTGAGGAGAAAAGATGATCTATTTATTTTAAACAATTTTTTTCAGTTTTTGTTTAACATGGAAAGGAGTAAGCCACACCTGGTGCGGGTTCCAGCCCCTTCAGATTGCAATGTTAGGACAGCTTTCATCCTTCCTAAATATCACAAGTTTCTTTTAAAAATGGGATGCTTGTTTGCTTCACACATTGTTATGGCTTTAGTATTTCAGATATAACTTTCCATTTTTTAGGTTATTTGGTTAACATATAGGGGAAAGTGGGATCTGTGTTAATATCATTCTCCATATGTTTAGTATTCAGCAAGCCATGCGGGACTGTGCCGAATACAAATTTATTCTCAAAACCTGCTAACCAATGAAATACTGCTTCTTCCTTCCTTTAGCTTTACTTGTTAGTCTTTTTGACTTTTCAAACATGCTTTCCTAAAGACACTGCCATATACACCACCTTCTTTCCCATGACTCAGGCCTTGACAGTAAACCAAGAATGTTAATTATGTTCCCTTCACATTGTTTACTACATGAATTGGCTTAGACTCAAACATAAAGATATTTCATTATGAGCATAGCATCACCTTTTACTGTAGACGTTCTATAGTTTCATGGATAGAGCATGTCAGGCACTAAAAAATAAAAACAGACTCTCAAAGCAGCTGATACTTGCTTAGTATTTTCCCCTGAGAGAAATCGTCAATATATTCACCATTTCAAAGCTAGTAACTATATTGGGAGCTGAAATGCTGAAAGGAAAAAAAAAAAGTATATAGTTTAATGTTTTGTAAGATATTATTATACAATATTATAATTTATAATACATATTATATATGTACATATATATAAATAAATCTATAAATAAACTGATGAAATAAAAAGACTATAAAACTGGGTTTTTTTAAAATGTTTTATTTATTTTTGAGAGAGAGGAAGTGAATGGGGAAAGGCAGGGAGAGAGGGAGACAGAGGATCAGAAGCAGGCTCTGAGCTGACAACACTGAGCCTGATGCAGGGCTCAAACTCCGGAACCATGACATCATGACCTGAACTGAAGTCGGATGTTCAATTGACTGAGCCACCCAGGCGCCCTGTAAAACTCTTTTAAATGCATGTGTATCTTGCTTAGATTTCTGTTTAAAGTAGAAATTAACACACTTTTCTACAGCTTGGGAAACTGAATAAATATAAGGCAGGTAACACAGATTATTTCTGAGAATGCGTTACATGCCTATTTCATATAGCTTTTAATCTGACATATGTCAATTTAAAAAAGCAATGAGATAGGGAATGTTCCTCTTTAAGGGCAAATTGTAAAAATATTTCTTTTATTAAAAGAGGTGTGCAACACTTGCAGAATCAAAGGCCATTCTAGAGGGCTCCTTTTGACCGTCATCCTTAGCCAATACTGAATTTTGTGGTGTTTCAAATGTTGACCATACACCCAAACAATGTGCCAAATGCTATGCTGTGTCCATAGGTTAATTGTAATGGTAAACGGTAGTCCCCACCCTTAATGAAATCCCTTATCCAAATGGGAAACACGATTGTAAATAAAAGAGAAGTAGACCCCTCATGGTGGGGGGAGGTGCTGAGTGCATCACCGTCCAATCTGTGAATTCCAAATTCGACCCTCCCATGTGGTAGGAGTTGCCTACAAATCCTATCACAGCAGCACATGCCACGGGAAGCAGCTGCAAACATTAATCATTTAAACATCGACATGCCAGCTCCATGTCAGAGTTTCAAGACAAATTAAATTTGTGCTTCTAGCTCCTTTTATCCTTGGCTTTTGCTCCAAATGCAGTGCCCACTTCCAATATTGTATCCTTATTGACCCTTTGGGCGATTGCTGATTCTAATCTCTCCTACTAACCTTTGTCTTTTCGTCCTGTTGATTAGAATACTCCTGATATATTCGGACTAACAACTGCCATTTTTTTTTTTGCAAATATCATCTTCCAGGATGACATCTGTCAGCTTTGTTCGGTGTGACCTGCACTAAACACAAACTTGCTGTAGTAGTAATTTTGACTCGTCAAGTTCATTAATCTTTGCCTTATGATTCGTGAAAGAGGGTGTAGTGTTGATTTATAAAATCCTTTCCCACCACACCGCCTCAAAGACTTTGATCGCTGGAGCCCTTCTTCTTTGTTCTTATTTTTCAAATTGGCTAGACCTCCATTCTTCAATATGAATTTTAAAATAAGTTTGCCATTTTATTCAAAAATATCTTTCTGGAATTTTATTGAATGTATAAGCCAACGTTGGGAGAACTGACATCTTTATAGGTTGACATAGAATTGACATCTTTACAGGTCTTTGCAAATATAAACAATGTATAGCTCTCCATTTATTCAAATTTCTTACCAATGTCCTATAATAGAGCTTAAATATTTCCTTTCTATGGTTCTTTTATTGTCTTTGTTAAGTTTATTGCTAAATATTGTAGCACATTGAGAATGTTATCTTATTTTTGTTTATAATTTCTCCTGGATTATTACTGTGAAAAGAACACTATCAATTTCTATCTATATTACCTTCGGCAACCCTGCTAACTCTCTTATTGATTCTAATAATTTGTGATTTTTAATGGTTCTATGCAGATGATTAAGTCATCTACAAATAATAACAGTTTTATCTTTTCTCTTCCTGGGTTTGAAACATTTAGTGCTTTAATTGGACAGACTCTTCAAAATTATGTTGAACAATAATGGCGATACAAGGTCCTTCACCTTTTTCTGGATTTTAAAAGAAAATGCATCTAAAGTTTCTCTCATATTTGAAGTTTATCTAAGTTTTGGATGTCCAGCTTTTATGAATGAAAGTAGTTCCCTTTTCAAAATCATTTTCTGAGAGTCTCTGATACAAATTGTTTGACGTTTAATGCTGTTTAATGCTGTTTATGTAGCAGATGTGAATTTTTTATTCAATCCCTCATATGGTCATCAGAGCCAGGACTAAAGAAGGCAAACCGAGAGTGTAGGGCACAAAATGTAAGCAAGTTCTCAGCCTGGGAGTGCTTAAATAGTACACCATAGATCCCTCACATACCTCACTTGGGCCCAATCCTGGAGGTGATTAACATAAACAGATCTTCTAATGCTAAACTTTCTTTGCACTCCTTGAAGAAGCCCTAATTGATCATGATGTGTTTTAATATTTTATTAAATTCAGTTAGTTAATATTTTAGTTAAAATGTTTACATCTATTATCATAAATGAAGTGACCTGATAATTATCTCTCTTTTATAGTCCTCATCCAGTTTTGGAATTCTAGCATCTTAAAAAGAAAGGGATAATTTACTTTTTATTCATATTTTTCGGAAGAATTTGTACATGACTAGTATCTATGCTTCTAGTCCTTTCTAACTCTGGAAAATGCTATGCAAGATGAGTTTGTACAAGTCATTTTCTCTCTAAACTTCGATTTTCATCATCTGTAAAATGAAGATCATGAAACCTGTCCAGTAGATTTGTGAAGAAAAGGGAATTTCTTAAAAGTACAGAGCAGTAAGCCTGACACAAAACAGGTGCTTCTCTAGGTTTACATTATACCGTTGATTATTTTCTAGAATCTACTTTCATTTAATTTGTGCTATACCACCTGTGTTCTCTTCCGTTTCCAGTCACAGTCCAGCCTTAACTCTTTATGACTAATTCCTCCATGTTGGAATGTGGTCAAATAATATTTTTGAAAAACTAACCAATGTGCTTCCCATCTTATAGATTTCTTGTTACTTCGCAATCCTTCTTTTCACGCAGATGTTTAGAGAGGTCTATGGTCATTGCCTCAAGGAAAGGTAGAAATGCTAACAGATAAAATAAAGGAATAGATTACATTTTTTCTTTCAAAAATCTAGATTTTTCAAGAGAAAAGAAGTATACGTGTAAAATATATAGAAGAATTGGGACAAAAAAAGGATTTACTCTGAATAAGAATCAGGATACACTACCCTCCCCAAACGAAAACCACCCTGGTGAGGTAGAAGAAAGGATTGAAAGAGTTAACAAGGGGTAGAATGGTGGTATAAGCCATGGAGGTATGGGTTGGGCTGGAGCCTGCCCCTTTCTGGCATCAGTTTGGGGGATACAGATATGCAAGTCACCTGAGATAATTTTGGAGATTCCAGTGCAGGGGAAACCTATGCTCCCTTTCACAGACCAAGCTCAGGGTAATAGCAAGATGTCTGAATAGAAATGGCTGTGTGGACTGTCCAGGCACGAGGCACTGACAGCTTCAAAATCTGCCCACTGCTCCATTGTGACACAGGCACTGTAGAGGTGTGCAAGCATCCAAAACGAACAAGGAAGTAACGGGAGAGCCATAGGTGGTCAAACCAAATTTCCTAATCCCAGGGTAGTCTGGATTTGGGAAATGACTCCAAATCCCAAGAAGGTTCTGAGAGTTAAAGGAGAGAGGGCTGGATCCAAAGGAACCTGGCTATGGGGATTGAGCCTGGTTATTAAGACCAACTCAGGAAGGACCTGCCTGGATCAGCACCCAAAGACAGGCCGGAATGAAGCCATCCTAGTGGGTGCCAGCTTGGAGAGTTGATGGCCCATCCTCTGTGTTTCCTTTGAAGCACTGATATTGCGACACAAGCCCTCCAGGAATTAGACAGCACTCCAAGAAATAGGCAAGAGAGAAAGAATTGACCAAAATAAATTTCTACCAAGGAAAGGGCAAAGAGGAGGAATCCAGAATTGATGGAGCCGAAGGTTCTATCAACTGGTCAGATGGAGGATTTATAGTGGAAATTGTGTTCTGTGTGGAAACCTGAAGTTATGTTTCTTGCCCACCTGAGTTTGGGAACTGAAGGTCCTACCCACTACACACCTGTATCTCCAAATTAAGGGAAAAAAGGCTTGTCAAAGATGTGGCGATGTGCTTACTAGTTGTTATGATCTCTAACAAATTATTTAAACTTACTTTGCCTCAGTCTCCACACCTGTAGATGAGAGTATGGGCTTTATTGTAGCTTGTTTAATAATGAAATTAAATAATACATGTTTCACAGTGACTAGTGAATAATTAGTATTCAGTGTTTATCATCTAGCTTCCTAACTCCAACTCCAGAGAGAAAACCCAGGGAAAAGAGCTATAGGAATTGAACAGAAAAACAAAGAGCTGGGTGAAGGTGTTTGTCAGAAGATTATTAATGCTGTTCCCACTCATTATGAGATGGGGTGTGTAGTTCCCAGACAGGGCCTGAAATCAGCAAAATTTGCAGTTTGACGCTCACTGCGATTAGCAAGGCCAGGCCTGTTGATTGGCCACAATTCCAAAATCTTACCAGCCTTTTTTGTCCTCATTTGTAGCATCTGAGGCATCAGCTGTTTAAAACCATGCCATTGCTATCTTCTCCAAAGGATACCCACCATATTGGTTGTTCAACTAAAGGAAAGAAGAAAACCTCCCAGATCTATCCTAGTGACAATAGGTATTTCCTATAATGTGCCATCACAAATTTAGTCACATGAAAACTAGAACTGGGTTTGTGTGCTCACTTTTTTTGTCCCTCTGAGATTCTGAACAGAAAAATTATAGGAAGTTGGCTTGACTTTGTTTTCTTCTTTGTGCCATGTGGCATTTGTGGTTCATTATAATGCCTGTAATTAAATGTCATGTAATATTCACTCACTTGTGTTCAGAATTTTATCAGTGGAGATTTATTTATCTATATCCTCTATGGTATTCCAATGTTAAGAGTTCCCTCTGGAAATGTGGTAGAAAACTATTTGCTCTTACCTGCCTAATACCTTGTGAGAATTTGTGAATGGCAGAATGGACGACTGTCCTGGAACCACTAAGCAGTGCAGCCTTGGGCAGTGTCTGAGGGTTTTGGCTTTCTCATCCATAAAACAAAGTATGAAGCAAAGTCATTTCTGGTGATGATGCCAGCAGGCTGGGTCCAAGGACCCAGAGGGGGTCCTGCAGGACCCGCCAAGAGGGTACGTGGCTTTCTTGCAGGATGGAAATCAAATGCAAGCCAGCAGGAGGTGAAAGCAGAGTTTATTGAAGATATATGAAATAGACACTCAGAGAATCTGGGAGACTTGGAAAAGGAAGGGATCTCATCTTTGTCTAGGGTCTGGGGCTTATGGTGGCCTGGTGTATGCATCCTCTCAGGCATCCAGGAACCAGTTAGAACAAAGATGAGGACCCAGGTGCTATTTCTTGGAGCCAAGGGCGCCTTGGTGTAGAGATGTCTAGCTTAGGTGGTCTGGAATTTGCATATGATAGGTTCGTCCTATCATTCTCAACTGGTCCTTCCTTAGATGCTATTTATTTTAGAGAATCATTAGCTCCTTGTCCCTCACAGGGAGGACACATGCCATCTGTATTACAAGGCATATGTAAAGTGGGGTTGGGGTGCAGGTCCTAGTGAGAACAGAAACAAGAAAAGGAGCAAAAAGCAGATTTTTATGGAGTCCTTCAGTTTCCCTGTCCCAGTAACATGGGACATATATCATACATTTTCTGGAATAGACTCAATTTCAAACATCCTGTCCCTCTGTTCTCACCAGTGATTTCCTTCCTTTCAGACCAAGAATTCAAAGAAGAAACTCAATTTACTCTAAAGATTATTGCTGATCAAAATTTCTGATACTGTGCGATTCCAGAAAATGATGTGCCTTGGGAAGAGAAAATATGAAAAGCATGTTGGGGGTAAAGGGAGAAAGTTAGAAGGAAAAACATTTCAGAAGAGAAAAATGAACATTAGAAAGGAAACAAGGAAGATACCAAAGACAACTTCCACTTCCTCACAATTTTGCGTAGACTTTTCCTGGTTACTCCGCAGCAGATATGAGCAGATAAATGCTTATTGACTTCAAGTGCAGGGCAACAAGATCCTTTCTATTTCCTTGTACATTAAAATCTAAACGCTTTGGTAACTACTTTAAATACAAGCAGGAGTATTTAGTGGTCTCAGAATCAATGGTACATTCGAGATGCCCATGAAAAAGTATGGCCGCCATTAAATGAAACACAGTCTATAAACAATCACCGTGTGTCTGGTTCTGTGCTTGTCGCTGGGACAACAGGGATGAGTGAAGCCGGGTCTCTGTTCTTAAAGATCTCATAGTCTAGGGGAAGAAACAGATTTATAAGTAAGTACAACAGAAATAAAAATAAACATCCAAGCAGCTCATAGGAAGTGAGTAATTCTTAGAGGGAAATTTTACAAAGGGATTCCTAGATAAGGGGATATTTGAGCCTAATTCAGAAGATGAGTAACAGTCTCTCTGGAGAGATGAAACAGAATATTGGTAGAAATAACAGTCCGGGTAAGTGCACTTAAGACATGGTACGGAAATCACATTTAGGATACTACAAGAGGCTTGATATTTTAGAGCATAATGTGCAAGATGGGGCAGTGTGGTGGGAGGCCATAGGGAATGTAAGCTGGGTAGGTCATGAATGGGTAAGAGTTGAATGTCAGGAACCTCTTACCACAGTTGAAGTAGACCTAAATGCCTATGAGGCATCAGTGAAGCATTTGAAGCAGAAGAAAATAGGACTGGTTTTGCCAACGGGGTTGTGAGTAGATGCAGAGATTAGTGGGTGACAGGTAGAGGGAGATGTTTCTGGGTATATACATAAGCTGAGAGATAAGAGGATCTTATCAGAGGCAGTAGTAGTGGGAAGGAAAACAATAGCTTAACTTAAGAGATGGTCAAGAAATAGTCAGCAGAATCTGGTGATGCCTGATGTGGGGCTCAGAAAGACTTCAGTTCTGTGGCCCATGTAAATGAATGGATTTTGGTATCATCAGTTGAGAAGGGAAAATAAGGAGAGGGGGCATATTGAATTTGGAGGGCCAGTAGACATCCAGATATGCAGAGATAATTAGAGAATGGCCCTACAGAGCTTAGGAGAAACAATTGGTATCAAGATATGGATAGCACCAAATTCTATCACTTTTTTACTTAATGCCTGCCACATAATGGTCACTAAACTAGACACCCAGTGGATAAGATCAAAAATGTCCCTACCCCCAAAGGTATTAGAATCTAGGGGGTTTAAATAGGGGATTTATGAGAAGGCAAATGTAGCAGAAGATACTCATGCTATTGGAGGAAATACAAGGTATGACGAGAACATAGGAAGGGTTCCTTACAGAGTTTGGTCTCCAGGTGGCATGGGTGGGGGAGGGGAATGGGGCAGGCAGCCTAGGAAAAAAGAAAATGAAGACAAGACCTGAGGAGTTAGTAGAAATGGAAAAGTTAGTAAAGGAGGGAAGAAAAGAACTTTCTAAGCAGTGGAAACTTTGTGTGCAATGACCAGAAAGCAGGAGTGAGCATGGCAGTCTTGAGGAAGACGAAGAAGTTCCATTGGCTGGAGTGTCAGGTCTAAGAGCAGAATGGCAGGAGCCGAGACTGGGAAAATTAGCTCAGGCACAATCATGGAGAAAACCTGCTTTATAGAGTTTAAACTTTATCCAGTGTGCAAAACTTTGTCCCTCATGCAACTGACGGGATTTTTAGCAGGGTAGTGATATGATTAGATTTGTATTCTAAAAACCCACTCCAGCTACCATGTGGAAAAGGAGATGTTAATTAAAATAGTGAACCTGCATGTGATTACCTAGGGCAAAGACCACAATTCAGTTCAACCTGCTAATGTGCTTTGGCCTGTGGAGTGCTTTTTTTCCCCTTTCCGAATTAGTTGGCAAGCATTTAAAAATTGGAAGATCTCACATAAAAGCAGCATAACAGGCTTCTTTTGAAAATCAAAAGACTTGGCAAGGCCAGGTCCACATTCCTGAGCTGTCAACAATTGGCTGAAGCTTGAGGTGTGTAGAGAGTGACTCTTTTGGACAAGGCGGGTGTTCTCCTGCATGCCACAGTCTAATGGAGGCATTTAATTTGATTTTACTGCTCCTGCTTTACCGAGAGAGAACATGTAGACAGAATGATGAAATGCTGTGTGTGCCTATCTAAAACCAAACTCATGTAGTGGATCCCTTACTCTTGGACTTTGTTCCAGCAATTCTGTCTTTTCTTATCTGATTTCCCCCTTTTACTGGATCATTGCCATTGGAAAATCTTGTTATTTCTTCCATCTTAAAAATATATATTTTGGTCCGGTTTATTTCAGTTAGAGAGATTGCACTCAAACTCAGCCTCCCATAAATTTGTCAGGAGTTAGCAGTTGGCTTTTTTTTTTTTATGTTTATTTGTTCATCTTGAGAGAGAGAGAGGGTGGAGAGAGAGAGAGAGAGAGAGAGAGATCTGGGCAGGGGCAGAGAAAGAGGGAGAGAGAGAATCCCAAGCAGGCTCCACGCTGTCAGTGCAGAGCCTGACTCGGGGCTCCATCTCACCAAACATGAGATCACGACCTGAGCTGAAATCAAGAGTCAGGCGCTTAACCAACTGAGCCACCAGGCACCCCGGCAGTTGGCCTTTGTAGCAATTTTTTGTAAATACCTATGACCTAGACCTAGCCGGCTTGACACCTCAGAGATCTGTTTATCCTTACTGGTAAGACTGCTCTCTCCCTCCCCCTCCTGTAAAAGGGAGGACAAGAAGAGAGTAGGTCCCTTCTCTTTAAGCTAATCCATCTGCTTCTTGGCCCAAGATTATCCCTTCATAGACAACCTAGGAACAGAGAACCTGTTCACCTGATGATGACCTTCTGTCACTCATGTCACTTGAGCCCTTTGCACATCACTCTTGGCCCATTTCTCTTTCTCATTTCCTACATCCTCCTGACTCTTCCTTCGAAGCCAAAGCTGACTGCTTCTCACCACTTCCACCGCTAGCACCCTATTCCAAACCATGATCCCCTCTTACTCGGAATACAGCAATAACAGCCATATGGTTATCTATTGCTGTATAACAAATTCCCCCCAAACCTTAGTGGCTTGAAACAGCAACACTGATTACCTCACGGTTCCCGTAGGTTAGGAATCCAGGGGTGGCTTGGCTGACATCTCTACTCTGCAGTCTCTCACAGGCTCCAAGTTTCAGTTGGAGTTACCTAGCAAGCACAAACGTGAAAGGATCTACTTCTTAGCTCATGCATGAGGTTGCAGGCAGGATCCATTTCCTGTGGATTGACGATAGGACTGAGGGCCTCAGCTCCTCAGTGGCTCCTGAGCAGAGACCTCCTGCAGTTCTTTGTCACATGAACCTCTCTGTAGGGTGGCTCACAATATGCCAGCTTGCTTCATGGGGGCAAGTGAGAGGAATTTATTACGTAATCCGGGAAGTGACATCCGTTATTTGCCATAGTCTGTTCATTAGGTCCAGCCCACATTCAAGGGTAGGATATCCCATGAAAAATGTGAATTCCAGAAGTTGGGAATCACTGGGGGCTCTCTCAGTAGCCTGCCTACCACAGCTTCCTCTCTGGTTAACTTGCCGCTGCATGTGGTTCCTGGCAGCCTATTTGCAACACAACAGCCAGATGATGTCTTTGTAAGTCAGGTCATGTCACTCCTTTTTAGAAAACCTTACACTGGCTCCCATTTCACCCTAAGTAAAATCCAAAGTTCTTACAACGGCTTCCCATGCTCTACCTTATCCAGTCCCTGTTACATTTCTGCTCTTGTCTCCTACCACCCTCTCCACGCTCAGCATGACCAACTGCACTGGCCTCCTCACTAGCCTTCAAACATGGTAGCTAGTCATGCTGCTGCCTCAGGGCCTTTGAACCAGCTCTTCCCTCTGTCAGGAAATCTCCTCCTCCAGATGTTCATATAGAGAATGCACTCACCTCCTTTAAGACTTTATTAAAATGTCACTTCCTTAATGTAGTCTCCCCTGGCAAACCCACCCCGTTCCCAAAACTCCTGATTTCTCCAATCTTCTTTTAATTTTTTTTGCATAATATTTCTAATATGCTAATTTACTTATTTATTATGTAATACCATAATGCTGAGCCCATAAATGCAGGTACCTTTATATGATGTCTATTAATGAATCTCAACTGCCTAGAAAATAATAGGTTTGCAATATATATTTCCTGAATGAATAAAAGGATGAATGAATATGTAGCATTTGATTGAGGACTAGCCTTGAGGAACACCAATATGTAAGTGACTAGTAGGGTACAAGGGTCCAGGAAAAAAATGAACATTTCTTGTGCCCTATTGATTTCCTTCCTTCCTTCCTTCCTTCCTTCCTTCCTTCCTTCCTTCCTTCCTTCTTTCCTTCCTTTTATAATTCTGCAGACATTTATTTTATTATTTCATTTTTTTGTTTTTGTTTTTTTCTTTTTCAAGTTTTCATTTAAATTCCAGTTAACACACAGTGTAATATTAGTTTCAGGTGTAGAATGTAGTGATTCATCATTTACATACAACACCCAGTGTTCATCACAAGTGCCCTCCTTAATCCCCATCACCTGCTTAACCCATCCCCCTGCCCACCTCCTCTCTAGCAACTCTCAGTTGTTTTCTATAGTTAAGAGTCTGTTTTCTGGTTTGCCTCTCTCTTTCTTTTCCCCTATGTTCATCTGTTTTGTTTCTTAAATTTCACATATGAGAGAAATCTTATGGTATTTGTCTTTCTCTGACTGACTTATTTTGCTTAGCAGAATACTCTCTAGCTCCATCCATGAGCTTGCAAATGGCAAGATTTCATTCTTTTTGATGGCTGAGTGATATTCTACTATATGTATATATAAACATACATCTTTATCCATTCATCAGTCGATGGACATTTGGGTTCTTTCTATAATTTGGCTATTGTTGATAATGCTGCTATTAACATCGGGGTGCATGTAGCCATTCAAATTAGCATTTTTGTGTCCTTTGGGTAAATACCTAGTAGTACAGTTGCTGTAGCATGGGGTAGTTCTATTTTTAACTTTTGAGGAACTTCCATACTGTTCTCCAGAGTAGCTGAACAAGTTTGCATTCCCACCAACAGTGTAAGAGTCTTCCCCTATCTTGGCATCCTCACCAACACCTGTCATTTCCTGTGTTGTTAATTTTAGCCATTCTGACTGGTATGAGGTGCCATCTCATTGTAGTTTTGATTTGTATTTCCCTGATGATGAGTGATGTTGAGCATCTTTTCATGTGTCTGTTAGCCATCTGGATGTCTTCTTTGGAAAAATGTCCATTCATGTCTTCTGCCCATTTTTAACTGGATTATTTGTTTTGGGGATGTTAGTTTGATAAGTTCTTTATACATTTTGGATACTAACCCTTTATCTGATATGTCATTTGAAAATATCTTCTCCCATTATGTAGGCTGTCTTTTAGTTTGGTTGATTGTATCCTTTATTGCACAAAAGCTTTTTATACTGATGAAGTCCCAACAGTTTTTTGTGTTTTGTTTGTTTGTTTTTTGTTTTTTGCTTTTGTTTCCCAATAGTTTATTTATGCTTTGATTCCTAGATGTGTCAGAAGACATATCTAGTAAGAATTTGCTATGGCTGATGTCAAAGAGGTTACTGCCTGTGTTCTCTAAGATTTTTATGGGGTCCTGTCTCACATTAGGTCTTTCACCCATTTTGAATTTATTTTTGTGCATGGTGTAAGAAAGTGGTCCAATTTCATTCTTTTACATGTTGATGTCCAGTTTTCACAACACCATTTTTTGAAGAGACTATCTTTTTTCCATGGGATATTCTTTCCTGCTTTGTCAAAGATTAGTTTACATATATTTGCAGATCCATTTCTGGGTTTTCTATTCTGTTCCATTGATCTATGTGTCTGTTTTTGTGCCAGTACCATACTGTCTTGGTAATTACAACTTTGTAATAAAACTTGAAGTCCAGAATTGCGATGCACCCCACTTTGCTTTTCTTTTTCAAGATTGCCTTGGCTATTTGGGGTCTTCTGTGATTCCATACACAGATTATTTGTTCTAGTTTTGTGAAAAATGCTGGTGGTATTTTGATAGAGATTGCAGTAAATGTGTAGATTACTGAGACATTTTACCAATATTTGTTCTTCCTATCTATGAACATGGAACATTTTTCCATTTCTTTGTGTCATCTTCAGTTCCTTTCATCAGTATTTTATAGTTTTAAGAGTACAGATCTTTTACCTCTTTGGTTAGTTTTATTCCTAGGTATCTTATAGTTTTTGGTGCAATTGTAAATGGGATTGATTCCTTGATTTCTCTCTCTGCTGCTTCATTATTTGTGTATAGCAATGCAACAGATTTCTGTATGTTGATTTTGTATCCTGTGACTTTACTGAATTCATGTATCAGTTTTAGCAATTTTTTGGTGGAGTCTTTTAGGTTTTCTATATAGAGTATCCTGACATCCGCAAACAGGGGAAGTTTTTCTATATAGAGTATCTTGTCATCCGCAAAGAGTGAGAGTTTGACTTCTTCCTTTGTTGATTTGGATGCCTTTTATTTCTTCTTGTTGTCTGATTGCTGAGGCTAGGACTTCCACTCTTAACCTTGTCATTTTTGGAGCAACCAGCTGAGCTCAAATGTAATCTGAAAGTATCTTGTCACAGCTATAACAAGTAACTGGAAATTTTTGCTGTGGGGATTTGCTGCCATCAGCAAGAAGGGCACCTGCAAGGATCCACTCAACAAGTCTTCCACTCATGGAAGCATAGAAGTACAAGGTTGTTAACAGCCGATGGAGCAACCCTTGACCAGTGGGGGATGGAAAATGCTGAGTAAATATGACTTTCTTATGAACCTCAGGATGAACATTCTCGAGTGCATCCTCATAGCTCATTACACAGTTGTTAGCAAGATGAAGTCCTATGGCCCATAATTGTGATTTCCTTAGACAAGGTTGGAACTGTTAATCAGTTCACTGAAGAGGTGGGTGGGGAAGCAATAATGAAATAGAGTGTGGAGTAAAGTAAGAAGAGGTAAGAAAATGGAGACTCCTCTCTTCTGAAGGAAATGGACAGACTGAGGTGACAGGATGGAAGCATATACAGGGCACACCAGGAAAAGACAGATGTTCCAAGAAATAGATACTGTCTAATGGCGTAAGTGCTTGAAAAATGTGGGAACACAAGGACTTATGTGCCACATCTGCTGAGAAAAGAACATAGGAAGGCAATTTTTGAGCTGAGTCTTACAGGATAGTTTTGTCAGGGTTAGGGGGTTTCAGGCAAACTCCTGGGAATGGCTTTTGCAAAGATACTGAATTCTGGAAAAGGAGAGTGTGTTTGAGTAATTTCAAGGATAGCAGCCTGGCTGGAACACATATTGTTATGATGGTTACAGATGGTGCTGGAGAAGTGGCAGGGCCAGACTGTGACAGGTTGTCCACAGTAGCCAAATCCTCTGCCTCCCACTCAACAAATTTTATTTTATTAGAAACTCGTAAGTTTGGAAGGAAGAATCAGTGCTGTGATTATCACCCTAACAAAATGAACAATAATTCTCTGGCATCATATAAATCTTAGTCCATAACTAGTTTGACCAACTCTCTCAAAAACCTTTTTTTTTTATAGTTGGTTTGTTTGAATCTGAATCTGAACAAATCAATGCTTTATATTTGCTGAAGTCTAGTGACTTGTGAATCTAGTGAAGTAACGTTCTCACTTTTTTTTTCCATGACAACACATACACACACACACACACACACACATTTGGAATTTATTGAGGTTTTCTTTACTAACCAGACATGGTAATTCTTTGCAAATAATTAATGGATCCTGGAAAAAGAAGGCCTATTTTATGTTTCAATGGTTTTGTTAATGCTTTCACAGTCCTGTGAGGCCAGTAGCTACAGGATGTGTTCACTAAGGGGAAGGTGAACTTCAGTATTGATAAAGGAATCCATACTTGCCCTAAATCGGCCCCATCTCTGTGCTGAACAAGCACTCCTTTGTTTGTCAAAAACATAAAGCTAATTATCACCAAGTTCTCCATGTCATGGAATTGCATGCTTTTCATCAGAATTCTGTAGAATGTGCTCAAGATGACTCCATAAGTACAGTAAAATACCAAGAGGAAGAGGTAGATAATGAAAAAAGTGAGTCCTCATCTCACATTTTGCCACAAATAATTACAAGAGGAATTACTATGCAAATAATGAGAAGAATAACCCCTTCGTCCTGAAGGATCACTCATAGTGATTGGCAGACAATACAAACTCCTACCAGAGCTGTACTGTGTGACATTCCTAGGCAAGCCTAAGGAGAACTAAGGGCTGATGTTTCAGGCCACCATCAGCTAAGCCAGCCGCTTACTGTCCCGGCCCTTCCTGCTAGCCCATCCACAAACCACTGTGCAGCATCCCCTGGCATGGAGGTACATACTCCTCATCTCAACCTGGTGCCTCAATCTAGGCCTTCCCAGAGGAATGCACACCGATCAAACTCTGCCCATGCTCGCCAAAGTCTTGGACATTTTCTAGAGCCAACCCTCCTCTGAGTCTTATGACTACATTAAATCAGCTTCAATCCGCATTCAGATATTAGTAATAGAAATAAAAAATTCCAGTGACCTTAAAGAGATTAAAGTTTGTGTTTCTTTTCCATATAAAATAATTCTGAATTAAGTAGTCAGGAGGGTAAAGTGGATACAGTGAGCCCGCTATGAATATTTGCTTAGTGCTTGCTATTTCAGTACAAATCAGCCCTACATCCAGTTGCTAGCATGGATTCCTCCTTGTCCCTGTCTAGAACAGGCCCATAATGCTGAGCAATTAAAGCATCCTCCCATCGCTCCCATGGGCAACCTCATCCAGTAAACATCCCAGGTCTCTCATCCCTCAGGGCAACTCTGAAGTTCATGGTCTCTACTGGGATAAAATCAAGCTCCAGTTGCTCTCAGAGGTAACTTGCTTCATAACATGCCCTTTGTTTGGCGTCTGTCCATTTTTGGTCTTGATTTTCATTTCCATGTTAGTATTTCCTATGATCACTTCCCAAATAAACTACTTGCACTTGAGTTTTTGCTTCAGGGTCTCCTTCTGGGAATCCAAACTGAGATGGAGGGACGGAAAGTATTTAGAGCAATGATACAATCTGCCACAGAGAAGAATGCCTTTGGGCGCTAATTAGTAGTCTCTGCCAAAAATTCCAACACAAGAACGGATCCGCCCATCTTCTCTATGCTTCTGTCCTCAAAGCTGTTCATCTCTTGATCGGACCGGAAACACTGTTTCCCAGAAGGGATGACGACTCTTGTAAAGGATTATTTTCTTCCACTTCTGGACCACAGGAAGCAGGAGCAATCATTTACTCTAAACGGACTCTATCACCCTGCCTTTCATAGGGCCTCGGGATGTTTATGCATGGATTCCCTTTATAGGCACGTAAGCTCCCTTCTCCCAGCACTGAAGCCATCACGTGGGGATGGCGAGTGCAGGTACATACAAGCCCTTTCTGTGACACTTCTTCTCCTACTTTCCTTCCATTCACCAAGTGCACCCTGCCTACAAAAATCACCTTGTTAGTGTTATCCTGCATGAAATAAGCCTGACACATATGTACAATGCTTTATGTATACATGCATACATACAAACTAAGCAGAGACATAATAATTTAGGTGTGGGTTTTTTGGACCAAAAAAAAAAAAAAAGGAATCCAGAAAATGACTAAAGAATTATCTCCCTAGATTCTCTCTTCCTCTCTCTTTCCCTCTCATCATTCTGCCATTTTGAAATACTTTGAGATTAGTGAGTGTGATACTCGTAATTCAGTACCGTTATCTTTTATGACAATGAAAAATACAATTTAACTTGCTCTTTATGGCATAACTTGATTTCTTACCTTTAGGAATAAAGTGAATATAAGTAGATTTAAAAAGGAAAACCAAGTACAAGAGTAAAGACTTCTTATTCCATACTATCCAGAAACCAGGACTTAGTTATCAAATATTTTAAAACCCAGTAATTAAAAAGGGTGGATGTAGCCTATTATTGCAAAGTTAGAAATCAAATAACTCCTTAAGATAAGAAGAATATCATGGGAGTTATGAGTGGAGAGCAGAAACCTGGATCACTGCCATCACTGCATATATGCCCAAGATGTTGCAGCTGTCATAAAATAGGAGAGAGAGTAATCTTACTTTCTAATGGAAAGATACATGCTTTTACATCTAAAGAAAAAAATTTTCTCAGATTTTTTGTGTAATATTTCAATTGTCTTGTATTTTTACAAGCTGTATCCTAAGTATTTTCCCTTCCCTCTGACCTCTTGTCATTGATGCAAGTGCTGGTCCTAGGTCAATTTCTCAGGCACATGGAAGGGGAGCAGCACAAGGATTCATGGCCCTCCAGTCTAGGACAAGCTCAGAGGAGATGGGAGGAGCCTGTATTCCATTTGCATAGGACCTTTGATGAAGCCAGAGGCAGCTATTATTTCTTTGAAGAGATGTCGTCAGAGGGGAAAAATGGGTACAATGACATGCAAGAGACATTTGTGGATGGATGACACAGAACAAGGGCTTACAAATCTGAACATTGAAAACCATCATGTCCCTTATACTAAGACTACCAGGCTTTAGGAATGAAAGAGAGGTAAACCTAACAATTAAAAAATGGGTGACCCAACACAAGATTTGCAAACTTCTAATTTTACTGAGTGAAGACATTTAGAAAAAACAGCCTACAAACAAATAGCACTCATCAGTGCCACTGTTGTAAAAACAAGGGACATTTGCATTCTTCCCTCCTTTAAAAAAATTTAAGTTTGTTTATTTATTTTGAGAGAGACAGAGACAACACAAGTGGAGGAGGGGCAGAGAAAGAGGGAGAGAGAGAGAGAATCCCAAGCAGTCTCCATAGCACTGTCTGTGCAGAGCCCTACGCAGGGCTCAAACCCATGAAACCGCGAGATCATGACCCAAGCTGAAACCAAGAGTCCGATGATCAACCAACTGAGCCACCCAGGCTCCCCTAAATTCCTCCCTTCTAATAAATATATATTAGTTTATACGAACTTATCAGTGTGGTCCTTATTTTCCTCCATGCTAACATCGCTAGGCTAGTGAAAACTCGGTGCTGGTCCCACTCCATTCTGAGGGTTGACCTCAGGAAGACACGCCAGGGTCCCTCTTAAAGAGCTCTTGTCTCCTTGGCAGTGTTTGTGACAGGCCTCAAATACCTTACAGTTCAGCACTGAAGCCTCCAGTTCACAACTGAACTGCACAATATTTTTCAGTAGCCATATAATTTGGCAAAGTACTCTCCTGATAGATTTTAAAGAATTCATGTTCTAATGCCAATTCACGTAATTCTTGAATTACCTGTTGATAGGTGTCTGCACATGGGTGCACAAGAATGAATTAAAACAAATACCCTGGGCAAAGTGTTTTACTACAAACAATTATAATTCAGATGAACTTTGGAGTCATATTTCTGAAAGTGTTTCTCTCTCTCTCTCTCTCTCCCTCTCTCTCTCTGCTAAGATGTTGGTGCAAATCCTTTGAAGAATCTTGGGACCTTGGACAACCATGTGAAGAACCATCTTACTGGCTATGGACCATCTTGGAACTCTTAATATGTGGAAGAGAAGTAAGCTTCTACCTTTTATTTTTAAGTTTAAAGACCACTAAAACCCAATTTAGACACTTCAAGCTTCCTGAACTCTAATTCAGAGAACAATTGCAAGATTTTAAGAGGATAAAAAATTAGACAACTCATATAAGAACACACTGCATGTTCTCAGAGTTATTTCATTGTTATAAATGCTTTCATTATCAAACAAGAAAAATAACACAAATGAGTAAAGAATTTAACTCAAGAAATTATATGAAGAACAATAAAATAAACTTAATAAAATGGAGGGAATTAATAATGAAGAACAATAAAATAAACTTAATAAAATGGAAGGAATTAATAAAGCCAAAAGCAGAAAATAAATAATTACACTGAAAGAAATAGATTGCATAAAACAAAGAACAAGTTCTCGAGAAAAACAATGAATTTTTCTGGCAAATGTAATCTCAAAAAGAAATTGAAAAGCATAAATTCACAAAATCAACTTTAAAAATATAACCAGAGAAATGGATATTGCTTTCAAAGAATAAGAAAATAAAATATATTAACAATTCCTACCCAAAATAGTATAAAATTGTACACAGATGAAATATGGAACAATAGCCATGGAAGAAATGGAAAATGTTCCAAAGAATAAGCTTCATAAAAAAAGATGTAGGCTCAGACTGGTTTTATAGATTAGTTATTTCAAAGTATTAGGCAACAGAAAATTTTCATATCATACAAACTTTTTCCATCACTGAAAATGATGGAAAGCTTCACAGCTCATTTTATATAATGAGCCTAATCCAGAGACTATAATCTAACAGACAAGACCAACACATAACATTTTAAAATAAAGTAAAACATAAAATAAAAACAAATTTCATGTGATTGTTTCACAATAAATATATGCGTGAATTTTTTCATATAAATGCTACATTTCAATAAAGTTAGAATATAAAAATATAAAACTTATTGATATAATTTCTAAGCTCTTGAATAATAAACAAATTCAGTCGTTTATTAAAAAGTGATATGTCAAGAGCAAGTAGGACATAAAGTAAAAATCTTATATTGTGATCTCTCAGTAAAAAATATAATGATATAATTTATCACATCAAATGAAAAACTATGTAATAAGTTGAAAAGGCATTCAGTGACTATGAATACATTATACAGAAAATGTTGAACTACAAACAGAAGGAACATTTACACAGTTAAAAGATAATCTAAGGCTAGTTTACAGTATAAGAATAAAATGCAAGAGGGGGGCACCTGGGTGGCTGAGTCAGTTAAGTAACCAACTCCTGATTTTGGCTCGGGTCATGATCTCATTGTTCATTAGTTCCAGCCCCACATCGAGCTCCACGCTGGTGGTGCAGAGCCTGCTTGGGATTGTCTCCCTCTCTCTCTCTGCTCTTCTCCTGTTCTCTCTCTCTCTCAAAATAAATAAATAAACTTAGACAAAGAGAATAAAATGCAAGAAACATTTCCATTAAAATAAGGAAAGAGACAAAAATTTGGACTATTGCCACTAACTTTTCTTTCTTTCCTTTTTTTTTTTTTTAATATTTATTTATTTTTTGGGAGAGTGCAAGTGGGGGAGGGGCAGAAAGAGGGGGACAGCGGATCTGAAGCAGACTCTGCACTAACAGGCTGTCAGCACAGAGCCTGATGTGGGGCTCGAACTCACAAACTGTGAGATCATGACCTGAGCCGAAGTTGGATGCTCAACCGACAGAGCCACCCAGGTGCCCCGCCACTAACTTTTCTTAAACCTTGGTTTTTTTTTTTTTATTTTTTTTATTTTTTTAACGTTTATTTATTTTTGAGACAGGGAGAGACAGAGCATGAACGGGGGAGGGTCAGAGAGAGAGGGAGACACAGAATCCGAAGCAGGCTCCAGGCTCTGAGCTGTCAGCACAGAGCCCGACGCGGGGCTCGAACTCACAGAGTGCGAGATCGTGACCTGAGCCGAAGTCGGCCACTCAACCGACTGAGCCACCCAGGCGCCCCTAAACCTTGTTTTGAAAGATTTAATCAGTAACATAAAACAAGAAGTATAAATAAGATGTTCAACAATTGCAAAGGAGGTTACAATTATTATTTGTAGGTACTATCATTTGACCAGAAAAATGAAGAGAAATCTGCTAGAAAATCATACAGAACTAATGTCCAGAGACAAAGTAAATATGTAAAAACCAATAGCCATGGTGGAAAAATGAATACTTTCACAACAGAAAACAAGACATTTAATATCTAGGACTATGCCCAATAGAAAAAATTATGTACAAAATAATTTTATAAGAAAAAATAGGTTGTTATGCACATGGAATGAAAATAAATTCTTGCCAAGTAAATGTAAAAATTAATACAAAGTTTGTAAAAAAAACTCAAGGTGTTTGCTTATTAAAAACGTGGCAGATTAATGATAAAAATTCATTTTTAAAAATATAGGGATGATACTTGCCAAGGATATTTTGAATAAACAAGGAATACTGAAAAGAAACTTCCCAGCTAAATATGAAACATATATGAGACAATAATTAAAGGTGTGGTATTAAAGTGGAAATAAGCATGTCAAAGGAAAGTAATTTAAATCACAAAAATATACTTTCTATAAGAGAAGACTTTCAAAGTTGAAATTTTACGCTGATAATATTAATGGGAGCATTGGTTAACAACTGGACAATTCACAGATATCCACATGGATGGGAAATGTGCCTGAGGACTGGACCAGTTATATCAGCAGTGAAGGCCAGCAAAGAAGCAATAATCCACTGATGTGGAAAATGTAGGGGTTCAGAGCCAACAGCCAGGAAAGAATTCTTAAGACATCTTTAGTGCAAAAAGGTGGTTTTGTTAAAGCAGGGGGACAGGACCCATGGACAGAAAGAGCTGCACTGGGGCTGTGAGGAGTGACTAATGATATACTTGGGAGTTGGGGGAGGTGAAGGCAAGGGGAAGTTTCCAAAAGGACTTTTATATGCTAAAGACTCACAGGACCCTGGAGGCCTAGCTATTGATTAAAAAAAAAATTATAATAATAAAAAAACACAAAAATTGCTTTTTTCTTATAAATCATCTAGACAGTTGCAAACTGATAGAGTGAGGTCTTGCAGGACTGTGATCTCTATCAGTTAACCACTTGTTTTTCCTCTAGCAAAGCGTTAACAATTGGGCCCCAGGAAGAATGTCACTTCTGTCACAAGGACTTGTCAATGGGCTATAAATTGTAAGGAAATTTAATTTTCCAGTTGCCTTTGTTTCCCACATCACCACCACTATCACATGCCATCACACACACCCATGCATATGGACACGCTCGAGCACACACACACACACACACACACGCACACACGTGCGCACACACACACATCTTAACACATGTCCATACCCTCTTCTTCCTAGAAAAAGGAGATGAAGGGTAGAATGTGATTATACTTGAGGATTTACTAGAAAATCACTGGATTGAACTGAGAGAAACCTGCAAATGGATAGATTTGATTGCTGCCGGGCAAGCTTGAGGCTAAAAGTCAGAAATTAAACTGGGTTAAGAAATAAATTCTTTTTTTACATGCCTGAGTCTGTGACTGAGAAATTCATGCCTATTAAACCTTCATCAAATCAGGGCTATCCTTGCTGGGCAATGCTGCATTGCTTCTCAGTTGTGCTTTGAATAAAATCCAAACTCTGGGGCTGCAAGACCCCATATGCTCTCCTCCTTGATTACAACTTTCAGCTCTCCTTTCCTCCCAGGATTATTCCAGCAGCACAGACTTTCTTTTTGAGCAGAGCAAGGTCTCTCCTGTCCAAAGTCTTTTTACTTGCTGGGCCCTGTGGACTGCTGTTCCTTTGCTTGAAATGTAATTTCTTAGTTTATTTTTTAAACTTCCTTTTTGTTCTTTAATTCTCAACTCCAATAACACAGCTTCACAAATGCTCTCTGATTTTCCTAACCAAAATAGTTATTTTTATTATATTCTTATATGCATTTTCTTCATCATGCTTTGTAAATCACATTCTGTATTTGCCTTGTTTATTTGTTCATTGTTTATTATCTGCCTCCTCTTATCAACTTTGTGAGGTCCAGGATAACGTTTGCTTTATTCATTCACTCATTTATTGTGAATCCCTATTTCCTATTATGGTGCCTGGGACATATAGGACATGTTCAATGAAGCCTTTTTTTTTAATTGAATAAACTACTCAGTTATTTAAAATCATATTATAGAAGAGTATATGTAGACAAAGAAAAATGTTCATAATATATTAAGTGAAGAAAGCAGATTAAAAATAGATGACCTCGAGGTATATATAAACATATGGCAAATACCAAAGAAAATTTTAAGCCCTGGAAGGAAATGTACCAGAAATTAACAGTGTTTGTAGGTACTGAGATGAGAGATCATTTCTATTTCTTCTTTTATATCTTACAGGATTTTCCAATTTTTTGATCCTATACATACACATTTTTTAAAGTATTAAATATCTCAAATATAAGTAATTATCTGATAGCACTATATTGTTCTTCAGAGTCCTTTTTCTCCTTTATCTTTTCATCCTTTCTTCATTCTACCCAAAAAAGAGGAGATTGTCATGGAAACAGCAGACTCAGATTGAAATCCATCTACCACCTAATGAGCATGTGATTTGGGGCAAGTTACTCAATTCTTCTAAAGTTAACACTTCACCATATAATGGAAATAGTATTAAGTGGGAAAAATTAAAACTACCTCCCAGCAGACGGTGTGAAAAAGACTTCTGGGGGAAAAAACTGGGAAAAGAAAAGCTGAATAGCTGTCCACCCGCTTTTTCCTTCCTCATTCGCTTTTACAAATTGTTCTTTTCCCTTTCTTCCTCCTATCTGATCCACATCTGTCAATGCTGGGACTGTATCAGAAGTGTCTTTTGGATAGGGAAGTCTGGCTCATTTCCTTGAAAAGATCTGTCTGCTCAATAAAAAAGGGACTAGATTGGCAGGGCCAGGGAAACCCAGAGTCCCCGGGAGACTCTGCGTTCTATTTCTAAGTTTCCACCACCATTTTTCTTCATCTCACTGTTTCCTTTTGAGCTTTGAAATTCTTGGTATGGGTTGGGGTGGGGGAGGAGGGGAAGTGGAAGGGCAATCTTTAGGCTAGAGTTGGAAAAGCTAGAGGAAAGAAAAATTATCATATAAATAATCTTCTACATTGCCTTTTCCTAGACAAAGAAGAGGTCAGAAACTTTAAAATGCAAAATGCGGTGTATGTTCCCCTATCATGGGATGGGGGGTGGGAGGACCAGATCCAATTCCAAATGGGAAAAAAAGAACTTTGAATTTATTCTCTAACTGACTCAGGAGAGATTTAAAAGTTGAAATGTTACAATTTGGTTGGCTTCTCTCAGCAGCACCAGGCATTTCCATTTCATGTGGGAAGAACAAAATGAGGCAAACAATCCAAGATTAAATGAAAACAGGTGGGATAGAGGATGCATTTACACTTTACCACCTGGAATAAGGGTATTTGCCTCTCGTGGTGTTATAGGCTTGGGGGCTATTGAAGCTCTCGCACTGCCTATAAATTGAATCAATGCTCATTAAACTCATTGGGAGAAACTCAGTTAGGAAAACAGCCTAGATGGAAAACAAGCCCTTTGTTTTTATTGGATTTTACGATAGGGAGGACTCTACAATAAGCTTTTAAACATGAAAGCGGGAAGGAGTCAACTATAGAACTTACTCCAGTGTGGGATGGAATTTGGGGGATGCCGTGCTTCTCTAGAGAGAACATACTTAGAGCAGGGACTGAGGTGAGACAGGTATTTTATTTTCTTCTGACCCAAAATAATAACCTTAATGTGAATTTCTCACTATATTTCTTTATGTCTCTTTCCCACACCAGCAGCTGTAGATTCTTCAGTTTCTTAACAGGTCTCAGATGTTTTTTTCAAAATATTTCACTCTCTGCAAAATAATGATGCTAAGGTTACTGCCCCACGTTCAGAAGCAACAGATTCTCATGTATTCGTAACTGGACCTAGCACAGCAGACGTTGTATTTCTAAAAAACAACGCTAAAACAGCCATGTAAAACTCACATTTGCTCTCTTCTCATAAGAGACTGCTCTTCCTGGCCTGCAAAGTCCTTCCAGGATAAAGAAGTCCCTCTTCCAGAGCTTACTTTAAACTGGTTTCAACTTATCAAACACGTAAACATGTCTCAGGCTCCGGGAGCTAAGCTAGGTACTACACATGATGTAAAGAAGAGAAAAGAAATAAGGAAACTGCCAGCCTTTTCTGGGGGCTTTGTAGCTTACCTTATTGACACATCATTTTACTATTGGTTGCGCTGAGTTATAGAGGACAGCAGATTTTGACAGGCCAGAAACCTAAAATTTGAATCCAGATAGGTGTCATTCTAAGGCCCATGATTGCTCTGCTACCTTCAAATTTTAGATGACTCCAAGGGAATAAAGATTTATCCCAGGATCAGCCAAAATTGTATTCATCAGAAGTATTCTTGGAAAGAGAGGTACTGTATTGAAGACATTCTTTGATAAGCCCACCTACCCTCACCCTGTTTCTGATGTTACCTTTGGTTCTTGATGAAATGACAAGGGAATAAAGGACCAGAAAAGGAATTTGTATTGCTTTCTTGGGGTAGAAGGAAAAAAGGGTAAGCAGAAAACCTCCGGAGTTTTCTGTAGACTCCCCAGTGTTTTTGAGGAGGGTATCTGTGAAAACAGTTGAAAAACTGAGCTTCAAGTTATGGCTGACCTGGGGGTAAAACAGACTCAGTTCAGGTAGATCCTGGCCTGTAAGGGTCACAGAGGATTCTACTCATATGTGGATAGACTCTGCTGCCAGGCTTCCTGATTGTCCTGTTTGTGAAGAAATCCCCACCTTCCGATAGAAGACCACAGCTGTGTGGCGGCTGAAAACCAACTCGAAAGGAGCAAAGTTACATTCTGCTTCTCAACAAATTGCCTTTTTTAGATCTGGTTGTGTTCAAAGTATGACAAAGGTCAGACTGCAGCAGGAAAGCCCCCAAACACCAGATGAACTTCATCTCACAAGGATGCTCGGGATCCCCCAATTGGGAGGATATCGGTGTGTCAGCAGGAATTGAAGCACCCGTGTTTTTATTACTTGCTAGGATCAAAGTGTTCTCACTCAGTAGTCTGATAGGAAAAAGCTTCTGCAAAAATCAACTCAGTGCTTTTCTTAAAAAACAAACAAACAAAACACGTTCTTCACAGCGAGTCTCAGACTTGGTTCAACGCACTTTCTAGACAACACACTGAGAAGCCCCAGTCGAATACAGCTTAAAATCTCCACCCCAGAGCCAGCCTAGGCACTGTTAGTTTGTTGTACTCCGCACATGGTTGGGTGTCCCATAAGGCTGGTACATTATATTATAATAGGCAGCTTCAGGGAATGCCGGGAACCTCCATTTAATGATCAATCCTTGCATGGGGGCAAGAGGAAAACGCATCAGTCATTTCTGTTTTTACCCAGGAATCCCTGGGAAGATCACAGTGGTCTTGTTTCTTTCAGTGTCATTCCTTTGTTTAATGCAGTTTTCCAGTTAAATAGTGAAGATACAAGCAGACCAGGAGAGCTCTCCAGGTTGAAAGGTGAAGGTTATTCTAATTGTACCTAATCTTTATTGTTTCAGAGAGCAAAATGAGAAGCACTTAATGTGAAGCCATTAATCAAAAAGAAGTCACTGCTCACTACTCAACAAAATTAAATGCGCCAACATGATTTTTTTCCCTACCTAAGCAATGTAGTAGTCAACATTACTTATAACATGGTCGCTTTAAATAATTAAACTGTATTTCTAGGCCTTATGTGCTATTTGAAGAGAAACAATGAGGTCTTTAATAACAGAATTTCATGCTTGAATTTCCACATCTCTGGAGGAAGAAAGCTAATGTTCTGGAGTGGATGATGGAAATATCCAAGTTTCCTGGTAGAATATTTTTTAAAGAAAAGAGCATACTACCCATTTCTGTCCTCTAGATTCTGTCCTTTTGAGTCTAGACAAAGTCATTTATATGTAACTAAATAAGGGCTCTACCCACCCCCTTCTCAGCTGATTCAAGGAGAATACAAATGGCACTCAGTCACACTGTGGAATCGAATCACAGACTCACACAATGGGAGAGTGGACATGCCAGAGATAAACGCAGGTGTTATGAACACAATTGTGCCCTGCCCTTCCAAATTCCCCAGTGAAACTGTATTTGGAGAGAGGGTCTTTTAAGGACCTTTAAGATTAAATTAGGTCATAAGGGTGGGGCCCTATTCCAATAGGACTGGACTTGTTTTCATAAGAAGAGGGAGAGACACCAGAGATTCTCAAGTACAGAGGAGAGGCCATGTGAGGGCACAGCAAGAAGGCGGTCATCTGCAGGTCAAGGGAAGAGGCCTCAGGAAAAAAAAAAAATCAAACCTGTTGACACCTTGATCTTAAACTTCCAGGATACAGAAGAGTGAGAAATTATGGTATTTTGTTACGGCAGGACTAGCAGGCTAATAAAATAGGACAAGTAAGGATATATGACTGTTTTAATATTGCCATCAAGGTTTCCTATTGTGAACTCAATTAGCTTTCTTCCTCCAACTTATTTACTTATTTCAATAAAACAGACACTTCCCCAGATGCTAGGATCAGCATTGGACACAATCAAAAACATCCTTGCCCTCATGGAGCTCTGTTCTCCCTGAGGGACAGATGATAAAAGATCAAACAAAAATGTACACAGTGAAACTTCACTGAAGTAAGTGCTGAGGGAGATTAAACAGACTGAAATGATACAGGGCCTAGAGTAGGGTCTGCTTTAGGGAGTCCACCGGGAAGGCCTTTGTGAGGAGTGGTATTTAAGTTGAGACAAATATAGGATGAGGAGCAAACCAAGTGAGAGGCCAGGAGGGATGTTTTCCAAGTAGAAGCAACAGTAAGGTCAAAGCCCTAGTGGTGAGAGCCTGCTCGGTTTGCCTGGGACTCTGGAGGAAGGCCAGTGTGCCTGTAATGTCATGAACAAAGGAAAGAGCAGCATGACATAGTCGGAGGAAGAGGCTGGAGCCTACGGTGTTACAGGAGTGTTAAAGGCGTAGGGGGCTCCATCTTATAGAGTGGTCACTGACCCAAGACTGTACTTGGATTTTCTCTCCTCCTATTGTGTCTGTGGGCTTCTGTGAGTCTACACCTACCTTGTTTTTTTATCATTCCACTGGCTGCTCCTTGTAAATCATCTGTTTGGCCCTTCTTTTTTCTATGAGTAGCATAAATGTCAGAGGGCCCCACAGCCTTGTACTAGCCCCTCTTCTCTTCTCTCTCTCTGTAGTGTTTTAAAGAACTCTAATTTGGGGAGCCTGAGTGGTTCAGTGGGATAAGCGTCCGACTTCAGCTCAGGTCATGATCTCGCGGCTTGGGAGTTTGAGCCCCGTGTGGGACTCTGGGTTGACAGCTCTGGGCCTGGAACCTGCTTCCGATTCTGTGTCTCCTTCTCTTCTCTAACCTTTCCCTGCTCATGCTCTGTCTGTTTCTCTCAAAAATAAATGAACATAAGAAAATTAAAAAAAAAAAAAGGAATTCTAATTTGATGCCAACATTAAAAGTCAGAAGATTTCATAAACAAATGTGAATTTCTGAAGTCCCTTGAAAAACTGAGAGGTATATCAGGCTGGCCTGTATTCCCAAAAGTCCACCGTGGACCAAGCTGCAGTGACTGGCCATTTAGGCGGAGCTGGTGGGCAGGCTCCACTTTGCCAGAATTCCCTCCATGCGTACTTACTGTCTTCATTTTACCTGCTGGACACTGTGCATTCTGAGTGTGGTGCCCCTGCCTTGGGCTTCATGAATTTACCCCAACAAGAAAAAGGATGACGTTGAAGAAGAATTTTTTAGTCCACATTTTACTGAAGTATAACATGAATCAGTAGAGCTCAATGAGCTTTCACAGAATGAACTCACTTGTAGAACCACCACCCAGAACAAAAAAACAAACAAACAAAAAAGAATATTATAGCAACTCAGCATCCTCCTTCACATCTGTCCCCTGCACCTCCCCCCTCATCCCCTGGCCAAGTCATTACTAACCAAAGAATACAACTATTGTGAATTCTAACACTGCAGACTCATTTGGGCTGGCTTTGCACTTTTAAAAATGGGATACCACTAATGTACTCTTTTGTAAATAGTTTAAGTCTATATAATGACTTTGAAATTCATTCCTGTTATTTCTTATAGCAAGAATTACTCATTTTCTTTACTGTATAGTATTCCATTGTGTGAACAGATCACAATTTATTTACCCATTCCTATGTATTGCTTTTAGTTTGTAGCACTTACTTACAATGCTTCTGTGGACATTCTTTTACATGTGCTTTGATGCACATATGTATGCCTTTTTGGGGTATATACTTAAAAATGGAATTGCTATGTGGGAAAGAAGGCATAAATAAAGCTTTGACAGATACTGCCAACAGTTTCCTAAAGTGATTGTATCAATTTATACTGTCACTAATGATAGATGAGAGTCTAATTTTTCCATACTGTCACTGACATTTAGTGTTACAATTTATTTCTTTTTTTAGCCTTTCTGTTTGGTATATAATGAATGGTATCTCACTGGACTTTTGCTTTGTATTTTTCTGATGACTAACGATGTTGAGCAATTCCCATATGTTTATTGGCTATTTGGATATCCTTTTTTGTGTGTGAAATGCCAATTCAGGACTTTTGTCCATTTTTAAATGGTGGATTCTTTTTGCTTTTGATTATTATGTATTCTTAATATATTCTGAATAAGTTTATTTTTTTGAATATATGTTCTAAAATATATTCTCCTAACCTATGGCCTGACTTTCAGTCTTTTAATGATATCTTTTGATAAATAGAAATTCTTAACATTCATGAGGTTCAATTTATTAATCTCATTATTATCGGTGCTTTTTTGATGTTTTAAATTTGTTTTTTAAATTGTTTATTGCTAATACATACTTTATATCTATATGACTATAATACAATTATTTTTGTATATTGATCTTGTAACCTCTAAGTATAATAAATTTATCTTATTTTCTATATACTCAATGATAATATCTTTTCTTATGGAGCATTCTAAGACCGACAAGATAATGCTGAATGGTAGTTATAGTAGTTATCTATTACTCCATAACAAATTACCTCTATACTTAGTAGCTTCAAACAACAAATATTTGTTATTTCACAGGCCATGTATGTGCATGAAACTTATCTGAGGGCCTCTGGTTTAAGGTGTTTTATGAAACTGTGGTCAAAGCACTAGGCAGAGGCTGTGGTTTAATTGAAGACTCAAATGGAGAAGTATGGAGGAGGTGATTCATTTCCAACCCAGCTCACATGTTAGCAGGTCTAGCTCCCTCACTTTGGGCATCTTCACAGGTCTGTGTCAGGTCATGGCAGATGGCTTCTCTCATGGAGAGTGACTTAAGACAATGAGAGAGTAAGTGGAAGTGACAATTTTTTAATAAGGAATCTCAGAATAACATCTTATTGCTTCTGCCATATTTAATTTCTTATAAGTGAATACAGCCTTTACTGAAGGGGAGAGGATGACATAAAAGCATGAACACCAGGATTCTGAGATTCCTAGGGGCCATGTTGCACGTTGCCTACTGCAGCAACATTATCACCATGATAATGACCTTCCTAGCCTCCATCCTAATATTAGCAGTGCTACTTTCAACATTTCACCGTTAAGTATTTTCTTTGTTATATATATAGGTTTATATATACATACATTGAAAAAGTTCTCTTCCACTCAAAATCACTAAAAAGTAATTTTTTAATCATGAATATATACTGGATTTTATCAATGCTTTCTCTGCATCTATTGAGATAATCATATCATTTTCTTCTTTGTCTTGTTAATGTATGAGTTTGAATTGATTGATCTTTTAAATGTTGATCACCCATACTTTTCTGATATGAACCCAATATGGTTGTGATACTATAAATTTTATACATCGATGGGCTTTCTTTTCAAATGTTTTGTTTAGGGTTTTTCTGCCAATGATCATGAGAAAGACTGACTTATAGTGGCCCTTTCTTGTCAAAAATTCCATCGGAGTTTTGCTGGCCTTGTAAAACAAGCTGGAAAATGTTCCTTGTTTTCCAGTTAGTAAGGCTGATATTTTTCTCCTTTAATGTTTGGGGAAAAAATTGCCAGAAAAGCCACTTGTCTCTGAGTTTTCTTTGTTGAATTTTTTTACATTATGAATTTTATTACTTTAATAAACATCATCCTATTCAAATTATCTATCCCTTGTGTCATTTTGGGTAGTTTGTTTTTCACACAAAAAATTGTTCATTCAATATAAGGTTTAAAATACGTTGGAATAATGTAGCTCATAAAAGTCTTTTATTATCTCTTTGTTGTTTATAGGATCTATGATGATGCTTCTCATTCATTATATTGTGATTTTTTATTTCTCACTACTTTTTTTTAATCCATCAAGTCAGAATTTTACCACTTTAAAAAAAATGCTTATTTATTTTGAGAGAGAGGAAAAGAGCATGAGCTTGTGCATGTGCATGCGAGCAGACAAGGAGCAGAAGGAGAGGGAGAGAGAATCCCAAGTAGGGTCCATGCTGGCAGCACAGAGTCCAATGCAGGACTTGATCTCATAAACCGTGAAATCATGACCTGAGCCAAAATCAAGAGTGAGAAGCTTAATCAACTGAGCCACCCAGGTGCCCCAGAATTTTACCACCTGTAAAAATGTTTCCAAATAACCAACTTTTGATTGTTGATCACATCTATTATGTCTTGGTTTTCTACTTTATTAATTTTATCAATTTTCTTATGTTTATTATTTTCTTCTTTCTACTTTCTTTTCTAATTTTGTTTTTTCTAATTACTTGAACTAGATACTTGGGTCATTAACTTTTAGCACTTCCTTAATTTCTAAGATTTCCAATTATGGCTTTAAATTCTCTAAATAAGGCTTTGCATACATTCTAAAAGGTTTGATGTAAAATATTTTCTTTTCCATTGAGCTTAAAATATTTTCTAATTTGCATTGTGATGTTTTTGAACCATTGGTTATTTAGATTTGTTTTTACATCTTTTATCTAGTAGGATTTACATCTTTTACAGCTAGTAGGATTTCTAATTAGCTTTCAATAAATTTTTTTCCAGCTTAATTCCATCCTGGGCAGAGAATATAACCTGCTAGATTTTAATCCTCTCAAACTGGTCGAGACTTGCTTTTATGACACAGCTTATGATCAATTTTGCTTAATTTTCATTCTGTACCTAAATGTGGACATTGCATTTATTGATTGCAGTGATCGTTAGGTCAATTAATAAATCAACTTTTTATTTTTACTTTTTGTTTATCTGTTTGTTCAATTAGTTACTGAGGATTATGTTGTAATCTGCCTCGATGATTGTGAATTTCTGTATTTCTTTTTAACACTTTGTTAATTTTTGCCCTATATATTTTGATGTTATACAAATTTAGTATTGTTGAGTTTTTCTGGTGGATTATTTTTTAGAATTTGTTTGGCCAACTTTATATAGTACAGTTCACCCATTTAAAATGTAAAATACAATGGGTTACATGAACTATATTCATAGAGTTGCACAATGATCACTACAATTTAGAATATTTTTCATTAATATTCCAAAGAAAATTACATTTATTTTAAATTCCATGACTAGCAATTTTGATATATGGATCACCTATGGGCCTGTTTCTCTTGACTATTCTTTTCTTCCTCTCAGTTTACATTTATTTTGCCCTATCTCCTGGTAAATGTGGTAATTTTAAATGAATGCTGGGCATTGTGAATGAAATACTGCAAAAGATCTGTCTCATGTTATTCATGTTATTTTTCTCAGAGAAAATTTTATTTCCTTCTGATAGGTAGTTTAGGGGCCAGATCACCATGATCCAATCAAGAATTAAGATAACTAAAGCCTGAGCTTCTGTTTGCTGTAAGGGCTGATCTATTTCTAATTTTTGACTTACTCCTAGGATATAGCCTCCGAAACCTCTCAGGTTCACCAGGAACCTCCTTTGAAGTGCCCTGAAATTCAAATTCGGTCTCCCCAGCATCATGAACTTACTAAAAAACTGTGCTTAATTAACATTTTAGTTTCTAGCCTCTGCTCCCTGTTTTCATGTATGCTTTCACTTCATGTATTTTATGACTTTGCAAATGCTTTGAGCGTAAAACCTGTGTAGGATTTTAGAATCACTTCACTGGAGTTCCCTTTTCTCTGAGATGTTAGACCCTCAAGTTCCAGCTAGCTTGATAAACATGAACACCACTCTTTGTCTCCTATAACTGGTGAGACTACAGAGGCTTGAGTTCTCTTCTACTTGGCTTCTTCGCCCCACACCTCTTACAAATGCGCTAATGCCTCAAGGAGAAAAGTAGCTAGGAACATTGCTCACCATGATGCATTTGTTTCTTCAAAATCATTCTTGCTCTCCAAGGCCTTTAAATGCCTGAGGGGGGTTTGCTTTATTTTGTTTTTATTTTACCTAGGGTTTTTTTTTTTTGGTTTTTTGTTTTTGTTTTGGTGTCTAAGCAGAATGATCAGCCTGTATAAACTACTCCATCAGTTTTTGTTTTGGTTTTGGTGTCTAAGCAGAATGATCAGCCTGTATAAACTACTCCATCACTGCAAAAAGCAGAAGTCACATTCTGTTAAAGATTTGCTGATGGAAATTTTTTTGTGAGTTTCAGGTCATCATTATTGCCAATCTTGAAATTTTAATTTCATTCCCATAAAACTGCATCTGATTTGATACTACCTAAAATTTTATAGCTGAAGAAGACTTCAGCGTGTATCTCTTTCTAATCCCCCTACTTGGCAAGCGACTCATCAATTTAGCAGTGAAGTTGAGACGAGAATGCTGGCCTCCAAGCTCTCAGTCCAGTATGCGTTCCTATACCATGGTGCCTCATGAATAATGCCAACACATCCTCAAAGCTTCATAACTGCATCCTTCCTAAACTCCATCAGCAGGGTTAAGTCTTTTTTAGCTGCATGATTTGAGTATGAATGTACTCCTGATGTTATGCAAGGGGTTTCTACAAATATACCAACAAATTTTAGTCAGACCAGTCTCCCAGTGGGACTCCATCATCCTTTGATCCTACATCTTTTATCCTTAAGAAAACAACTCGTAGGCCCCAGAAAAATGAATGACAACATCTGCAGGTAGAATCATGCTATAGACCCAGGGCAGGTATAATTGTTCCAGGACTGGAGAAATGTCAACATCCATCAGGTAGGGACTTTGGGAATGAAACCAGAGAAGCCCATTAATCTAAAATAAACTATAGCGCCTCAACCCAGTTTCAGCTAAACAGCTCCCCTGCTGGTACTTTTGCTGCTGGCACAAACTGCAGTTAAAGAAAGTTCATGTTTCTCAGGAGGCCCTAGCATAGGAAAGGCATCTTTAATTTTAAAAAGCAGGATAAATCTCCATCTCTCTCTTTCCCTAACAAGCATTTTCACAGGCTTGGTTGTAGGAGTGGAATTTTGTAGGCGGTGTCTACATATTGCTTTGGTCCCCAAAGACTAAGCACATTAAATAACTGCTTGCCATAAAGTCAACATGGGTTCTACCAGAGGCCAGCATTTGGGAGCCTCTCAACAAAACCCTGGTTGAGCAACTTTCAGCAAGCCTGTCATGTGACCAGTCTCCTCCGTGGTGTGAATGATATATCCAGCTCAAAGACTTTTCAAGAGCCAGCTATAAAAACACACAGAATTCTGCCTGCTTACCCATGTGAAACTTTATTTCCCCAGTGCTTATTCGTCCTGAAATTAAGTTCACTCCTTTGAGAGATATGAGAATTTGCTTAACCAGCAGGAGAGTCATAAAAAGGCAGCTCCCAATATTTCCTGCCCTACAGCCAGGGAACACCTTTGGCATTAGGGACCATTCTATTTAATACACACGGACACATTGCTCCTACAGAAAGTGAAATGACGGTTTTATATTGAAGACCTAGGCATTCTGACCATGTCACCTTATTTGCAGAGTTGATTTAATATCATCGGTGATAATTACACCGAGAAATTCACTAAACATTCAATTAGCCAAGGCCACTGAAAGCAGTATGGTTTCATACAGTCTCGATTCCCAGTTATCTGACAAAGGAGGCCACAGAAACATTGCCAGGGCACCGAGGAAAACAAACGAATTATTTTTAAAATCAACAATTTATTTCTTAGGAGACAGCAGGCACAACAGAATTTTCTGGAAATGTTCTATACTTTCATTGGGGTCTGGGTCAAAGGGATGCATCCATTTGTCGAAGCTCATCAGATTCTATACTTTCAACCTGTATATTTCACTGTACGATTCACATATAAATTGTACCTTGAATTAAAAATAAAGTGGCGGAGGCAAAGAAAGAAGGCTTTCCTGTTCTGGGATGAACAATGGGTGTCGTTCACTGAGAAGAATCAAGAACTCTCTTCAGAGTTACCAGAGGGACCAGGTGGGGGCGACTGTCTCAGTAACTGACAGCAGGATAGTCTATTCATAAAGAGCCCTTCTACAGGAAGCTCAACTTTCTGTTCCTCATTTCGTTCCCTTAACATCCCTGTGTCTTTTATTATATGCCACCTCACACTACTTTTGAAAATAAGAGCATCGGTTATCAAGAAATTCCTTTGTATGCCCTAATACCACTAGATCAACTTAGCCCTGGCCCTTCTTGCCCTCACAACCATTCTGGCCAATTTTTCCCTACTTGGTAATGGCCCCATGGTCCTTGTAGAGTGGGGCTTACTTTCTGCACTGAACTCAGTTCATCAGAACTGTAAAAAAAAAAAGTTGGGGACTATCAATTGTATCCCCCCTTGCAACAGAAAAGCAGCTCCGTTTTTAGAAACAACTTCCTGTATCTTTTCTTCCAGGAATCTCCCTGTGCTTTCTTTTCTTTAAGATTTTAGTTGTTGCCACTAAAGAACAATCACCAAGAAAACGCCAGAGAGCTCTAGATATAAATTTAAAATAAAACACTGTGTTATCTTTCAGAATTGGAAGATATTTTAAAATAACATTTTCTCAATGTATCTTGAAGGGAAGTCATTTTTCTTCGATTTCCTACGTTGGTCATGGAATTATAATAAGTCAAGTACTAAAAAATAGCTTTGGGATTATTAATAAACATGTCCAAACCTGCTTTTGTTATATCTCTGTGTAAATGGTTATAACTTATAATAAATAATTAATGTGGTCCTCATTTCCAGTGAGATTGCCAATTTGTTTCCTTTCAGAACAAAGGAGACAACTCTGAAAAATCAATTCCATCAGCAGAATGCCTTGGGACTCTTTCTGTGGTTCTGTGGTTCAACGCATTATTTCTATGAAATATTTTCACTCTAAGAACAGAAATTAGGATGTCATTTTGCAGAAAAAGGTCTAGAGACCAGAAGGTACAATGGCACAATTTTCTTATTTGTTACAAAAGCAAGTCCAGCACAAAAATGGAAAGACCAATGGACTGAGTCCAAAAATCTGCGCTTTGTTGAATGACTTTCTGTGAGGCTTGGAAATCAGTGATGGTGGCCCTGAGAAATGGTGGATAGCACTTGACAATACTATTAACTAAGCGAGCTGGGTTCCAGTCACAGTTGTGCTTCTGGAGTCTTAGTTTCCTCATCTGTTAAATGGAGCATGATTCTGGGTAATCTCCAGCACTCCATCCAGCTCTCTGAGTCTGTGCAGAGTGCCATGAATGGGTAGGCTTGCCCCATATTTATTTGTGGAATTTTAAGAGTTTTAAAGCACAAAAGCTCATCTCAGCATCAAGAAGTGAATCTATTTGCCTGCTCCTTCACTTTGTACCTTTGCATAATCGGGTGACTCTATTTTCATTTCTCAAGTGATGGCCATTTACAGACTAAGTGAAATTAGCGAAAGTGCAGATGGTGTGGTACAACTTTCCCTTCCAATATTCAACTTCCTCTAACTGCAGTGAAAGTCCTGTTTGCTTAGGGAAAAGGAGATCAGCCTTAAGGATCCCCAAATGGCTATCCAGTCAAGGTCATTTAAAGGGCAGAGGACAGCCAAGGTAAACAGTTAAAAACTCCCCAAGCTTATTTTTAGTTTGAAGTATCAGCCTGCTTTCTTGTTTTCTTTCCAATGTGCTTCTACATAATCAGATTCTGATTACTGAGTTAATGAGGAAGTTTTCAGGTTTGGCCTTTGCTCTTCAGTCTTGATCATGACTGTCCCATCCACTGATCCAAGGCATGCCATTTAATGTTCTTGAACTTTTATTCCCTCTATTTGAAAAACGAGTAGCAGCTCTCTACCTGCCAAGAATGATTAATACACTCTGGCGTGTGGACTGTCACATTATTATTTACTATCTACATACATAAAAGGATCCAAAGGGAAATTACATATTGCACAAACATAAACTTAAAACACTAATAAACAAAAATCACACAGCTGAGAACAGCTGTTTACATTTCCTTTGGGACCCTGATCAGAACCAAGTAGGAACTAAATGATTTCCCCCATAACTTCAACAGTGGGTGGCACTAAATAAATAAATAAATAAATAAATCTGTTTTTTGTGTGTGTAACCTGTAGTATTTGTTGAATCCCCGCCTCCTGCTCCTGAATCACAGAGGCTTTCCCCCCCAACCCTCTGTGAAATTACCACCACTGAATCTAAATACAATATGTGACCAGAAGCCTTGTTCCTGTACTTTATGAAGTTAATGAAGCCAAACCCTGTGAAGCCAAGACAGAGCTAATGATACTTCCTAGAATTTTAAAACTCCTACAGACTTATAGTTGTGCTCTAAACATAGCACTCACCCTAACCTGCCCGGGAATTGTGCAAAGTACTTGGCAAAGCTGCATCTGCAGGAAGCAGAGCGGCAGTGTGGATTTCCAGCTGGTTGGAAGAGGGAAAGCTGGGGAGCGTGCCTTGGCCGTGATCCGCTTCTCCTTGCACAGGAACACCTTTGTTATGACCCTGTGGGGTAAGGCACCTGTAAGTTCTATCACTAGAGGAGAAAGAAAGCAAGGAAGGGAGTGAGAAGGGAGAGGGAACTTATTTAATTTAATGAGCTCTACACTAGATCCTGGAGACACAGAGGTAAATAAAAAGCATGTTTGTAACCTTGAAATTCTCCCAGTCTAATGGCGGAAGCTCTATGTGTTTATGACAATTGCAAGAGCGTCTGATAAACTCAGAGCTACATATTTATTTCATTTTGTTTTTCCAACTGTGTTAAAAGGGTGAAACCACATGCCTATCTGTTAAGATCCTAAGTTTCTTGGGGCGCTTGGGTGGCTCAGTCAGTTAAGTGTCTCACTTCAGCTCACATCATGATCTCAAGTTTGTGAGTTCAAGTCCCGCGTTGGGCTCTGTGCTGATGGCTCAGAGCCTGGAGCCTGCTTTGGATTCTGTGTCTCCCTCTCTGCCCTTCTCTATCTCTCACTCACACTCTGTCTCTCTCTCCTTCAAAAAAAAAAAAAAAGTTAAAAAAATTTTGTTTAAAGATCCTAAGTTTCTAGTTCAAAGTGACATGAAGCCTCAATACCAGCTCTGTTATAGCCCTTCCATAATTACCAAATGCCTCTTGATGTTCATCTCTGATGTGGAGGTGGGGGTGGGTATAGCAATAACACCCATATCATGGGGACGATTGTGAGAACTAAATAAAATAATACATGCAAATATTTACATAGGGCTTGGAATAAAGTAAAGACTCAATTAAATTATTGGCTCTTTTTATTAGTATTCCCACTTCACAGATGATAAAACAGGCCCAGGAGTCTGGACGTTGTCCAGGTTTGCAGGGGTTTATGTTTAGCAAGAATAGGACTTGAGTTTATATTCTGAGCTCAAAGCCCTTCTCTGCCCAAGGAATAGAACCATTAAAGTGACTTAATCGGGTGCTATGTTCAGAGAGATGAACTGCTATGTTCCAGGTTTCTTTCCATTTCTGTATTTGTCATTGGCTTTTGAAGCTTCTCCCTGCCCTCCCTCCAATGGTGATAGGAGTCCCAAATATCACAGACTATGTCTTCCATGGGATCTCTCTTCGTTCGCTCACAAAAGAGACAGGTTTGAGATTGTGTTGAAGGGAGGCCCAATGAGTCTGAGAAATATATATTTTTTTCTCTAACATTCTGTATTTCATCATGAGATCCAGCAAAGTGAAATCTCAGTGAAAGCTAGCCCTTTCACTCATTCAGTACTCCAAACAGCTGTTTTGAGTACTTATTTCTATGGCAGGCACTGTTTAAAACTTGGGGATATAATTCTGGATAAAAGAAAGTCTTTGCCCTTGGGAAGATTACATCCTACTGAGGAAGTAGAAGATGAACATGTAAACAAAATTAATCAATTTCATATTTTTAAGTAATATATATACATACATATGTATATATATATGATTATATTATAAATATAATAAAAGAAAATAAGACAAGGGCACCTGGGTGGCTCAGTCAGATTGAGCGTCCAACTTCAGCTCAGGTCATGATCTCACAGTCTGTGAGTTCCAGCCCTGAGTTGGGCTCTGTGCTGACAGTTCAGAGCCTGGAGCCTGCTTCGGATTCTGTGACTCCCTCTCTCTTGGCCCCTCCCCTGCTCACACTCTGTCTCTGTTTCTCACAAATGAATAAATGTTAAAGTCTTAAGTTTTTTGTTTTTTGTTTTTTGGGGTTTTTTTTTTTGCAATGTTTTCTTGCTTTCTTTGTGGAGAATGGACCATAGGGAGCAAGGAGAGAAAAAGAATGATCCTAGTTAGACATGCTAGTGACTTGGACCCGATTAGACAAGTTTTCGTTTCCCTGGAACTCAAGCCATTATTTTGCATTAACATTTAACATTTGAGACCTTATCTGAATAATTTACACACCAGTGTTTCTATATCAGAGACATGTACTACTGGAATTTCCAAGATTTGAAATGAAGTGACATTTGACTGAGTTAAGTGCACTTTGACATTCTTAAAATTTTGTTTCAAAAAAAACCTACACCTCAGAGAAGCACCTGCTGAAATCCACACTACTTAAGCAATAAGATCTACTGTTGTTTTGCCTGTGTGTCGAAAACATAAATGATGTTAATCCTGCCCTGCCTTCCCTTCCTTACTTTGAGAAACACAGAATCTCCCACTATCCACAAATCAACGATCCTGGTTGACTCATTTACGTGATATTCTCTCTCTGTCACTCACTCTCTCTTTCCCCATTAGGTTTTAGAGAACACTCAGCAATTGTCCCTTTACCAGAAGAAAAGTCATGGGGAAAGTTCCATTAAAGCAACTCTGTAAGTTACAGTGATCAAATACTTTGCAAGTGTTCAAAGAGCAGGAGTGATTGTCACACACCATCACTCAGTGAGTAAGTGTGGGTGTGAAAGAAAAGGAAATACCTGATCACTAAGAAACTAAATCCTTTAAATTGCTATTGTTCTTGGCTCCATTTTGAAGACTAAGCCACAGAAACTAGCAATATACAACCATTGATTTATAGCTCCTACCCACTTTCAAAAGCCATTCAAGCCGCAGGCATCCAGCATTAACTACTGCAGGGATAAATCTGGTCAACAACTTGGTTGGCCTCAGGAAAACCATCATGGTAACAGATGAAGTCCATCTTTTACCTCAGACTGAAGCAATAACATGATGCCGAGATTACTCTTTAGAGGTATAAAGTTTTCCGCTACCTTAAAGGTATTAACATTTTCTTCCACTTAACGGTACCAAGATATTGTCCCCATTTTTCTAAAATAATCTTAAATCAAAAATCTTCATGGAGGGATCCATGAAAGGTTTGAAAGAATATATCAGGTCAAATTATATTCTTAATGTTATCTGTGAGTGCATTTTTAGAGGCTAAGCCCACAGCTTCTAGGTACATAAGGATGTGTGTCCTCAAAAGCATAAAACTCAATATAAGTGTCAGTTCTTTCTTTCTTCCTACTTCTTCAAACTCCAAACTGAAAATATAGACTTCATCCAGTAAGGACATAAAAAACTTATTCTGTGGCTTAAACATACCTTGAATAATTTTCGTAGGTGTGAAGGCAAAGTCTTCACTTTGTATCCAAGGCAAACAACAGAGCACAAGTAATAGGGTAGTTCATGGAGGGAAATATATTAAAACTGTCGAAGCTTATTGTATCATTTGATGGATTACAGGAAGTTTTTGCTTTCAAGGTAGATGTAAACTTTGTCTCTGGGGTATGTGTACCCTCTTTGGAGACCACTCCTCCAGTCCTTAATATAGAGTGACCTTTAAATCAAGCAGGAACTATGAATCAGTGTTTAGATACTGCCAGTTTCTGTGGTTTATTGTGTCAAGATGGTGTCAAAGAATATAGCAGTTGGATGGATTTATTTTTTCTATAACCTTGTGGTTACTTCTACACACACACATACCTACTAATAAATGTACCTCTTCTAAGAGTGATGCGATGTGCCAGTCATAATGGACAGTGTAGGATGGGCTTACTAAGCCCACTGAGTTATGCAGATGTACTATCTACTTACTATCCTTGGGAAGGCCTACTTCAGCTCACGATATTAAATGTTGTCTAGACTTCAGACTTTCCTTTGTAAGGAAGCTATTTGTTCTTACTGTGTAGGTGTGTTTGAAAAGTAGCTTCTTACTAATTATGATACCAAGCCACATCAGTAGGAATAAAGTGCTAGAGGGCTAAGGGGAGCTATCTTCATAGTTTGGTATCCCCCTCATGGTGTTATTTTAGCTTACAGTAGCCAAACAGGAAATAAAATGTTGAGTACTGCAATTGCCTAATTTAGACATGGAGGCCAATTTACACCCTTCAGATAGAGATTGATATTTCTTCTAAAGGAAATGAACATTTCCACTTTCGTGAATCTTGGGGAATAAGAAAAAAAAGCAAGTCTGGAATTGGGGAAGTCAAGATCCCTTTCTCCTTCTTATTGGGCCCAGGAAGAAGCTGCGAGCCTGTCTTCAAGGCAGAGTAGAAATGATCAAAACACCCACGTGGAGAAAAGTGAGGTTGGTCCCTGAAACATCAGAGCAAACCGAAGCTAAGGAAAGAGAGGAGGATACTAAAAGAGACTTTAAAAGCTGTTCAGGATCCAATTATATTTTCTGCATTGTTGTTTCCTACTCTTGCGCCCAAACACTGACCTTAATAGTCCTCTGGGGAATTAATAGAGATGTTCATCTCCACAGTTAGAGTGAAACTAATGAGGAAAGAGTTATCAAAAAGAAGGCTGGTAAACTTGAAAAGTGAAAGCCACACAGGGATCATCACACATGTAAATAAGCCTTTGCCATTTACGGATATGCTTGGAGTGGGGATAAAATAAAAGACCAGACTTTCCCCACTCAGGAAGACAGCTCAGATGGTTGATATTTGGATATTAAAGGGGGAAAAGACCATGAAGACACTTGGTTACATAATCATAGCCTGGAAAGAGGAGTGTAGCAAAGACTCTAGGGCTTGATAACTAAAAATAACAGATCCCACCTCCCTGCCATATGTCACTCATTCCCTAAACCATCTCATTCAGTCCTTACAAGAGCAAAAAGGGTAGTTTCCAGCTGAAAGGCAGACTCAGCTCCCTTCATGGACTCTCTCACATTTAAATTTCTAAAACTCAATGCTGATGAAATCACCATTAGTCTCAAAATGGAGCCAGACATTCTTTGGAGCTAGAAATACCAGAGTCTGAATTCTTGCTTTGCTGTTTATTGAATCATGACGTTGGATGATATAATTAACTTCCTCAGGTGTCAGCTTTCCTCTCTATGCAAAGAAGGTAATAGAAGTTCCTTGTGAGGACTTATTGAGATAACACTGGTGCCCAAACCATACACCTTTCCTTTTCACCTCTTTCTCTGCCCCAAACTCCACATAAAGAGCTCTCTGTCACCTGTAGCAATGTTTCTCAAACTTCAGTGTGGACACAAGCCACCCGGCAGCCTTCTTAAGATGCAGTTCTGAGATTCTGCATTTCTAACAAGCTCCCAGGCAGTGATGTTACTGCTAACCCACAAACCACACTTGAAGAGGTGAGGACCCATCATACAAACTCTAAACGCTTTTCTTTAGAAGTCGTTGCTTCAGCTCATTTCTACCTTCCATTTCTACCACTTTCCTCTCTGTCCTTGGCCTTGACTCTTGCTCTACTAGCCATTGTTGAAACAAAACTCATATTTTTACACTTCTGCTTGGCCTCTATCTTGTATCTTCCTAGAATATTCCAGAATTCCAACTCATCTGCTGTTTTATTGGCATGCTTATAATCTAGCTCAACAGTTGCTCTTAGATAAGCCTTCTGATTTTACCAGCAGCAGCAACACAGCCGTGTAGAAGTAATCAAGCCTTCCCCTACACTCCCAGAGCATTTTATGTTTCAAATAGAATATGAAGTACATTGTATCACACTTAGTCATGTATTCATCCTGTTTGTTGACCTTATACAAATACAGATTCCATGTCAAGGGCCATGTCGCTCTTTTATTTTATCTTTAACACATAACAATACTTGGTAAAAAGTAGTTCCTTGATAAACACTAATTAAAATAAATCAACAATATAGTGCAGCTGCCAAAAGCAGGAACTAATTACATCTTAGGGGATGTGCATGGAAATAGAGTATGTAAAACAAGGGACATTGTCTGGATCTGGGTCACAAATAAATGGTTAACTGGTAAAATGATGAGGAGAAAACTTGAAACTATGAAATCCAGTTGAAAATGGAAGGTATTTAACCTGAATAAAGGAATGTCATTACCAGCCTCAGGTGCTTAAATATGTCTCACATACAAAGGAATTGGATTTGTTTTGTATGGCACCAAAACCTAGGAATTGAGTCAAAGGGTGTAAATTAAACTATGCTTGACACATAGGAAGAAACCAATAATAAAATTACTTCCCTGAATATAAGAAAAAAATTTTTAATAAGAAAAGGTGTTTTTTACAGAGGTTTCTTAAGAGGTAGTGAGTTTCCAATCTCAAGCCATATCAACCCAAACAATCCAAAGTCAGGACAATTATTAATTGAGGAAGAAATCCAAGAACAAGAAATAAATTTTCTCGGGCAACTTTTAAAGCTCCTTTCAACTTCAAAAGTCTAAACTGACAAAGAAGTGTCATGTTAGTAGGAGCTACCTGTGTTCTTAATCATTTGTTTTAAGTGTTTTGTTTTGTTTTGTTTTGTTCTGAGAGAGCGATAGAGAGCAAGCAGGGGAGGGACAGAGAAAGGGAGACAGAATCCCAAGCATGAACCACGAGATCATGACCTGAGCCGAAGTCAGACACTTAACTGACTGAGCCACCCAGGCACCCTGTAGCTACCCATTTTTAATTTCATCTCTCCTTATCATTTCCTGGTCACCAGACCAAGAGCCTTGATTGGAGGTTTTTACCTGCCAAAGCTATACCTTTAAAGAAAAGTCACTGAAAGTTATGACAACAAAGATAGGAATACTGGTGTATTTTTATGCAGGTGTTAACATGTACATCCATTAGACCAGCCAACGAGGCTGTTCTTCCTTATCAAAAATAACAGAGATATGACAGGGTGGCAAACCTAGCAAAATATGTTATTTTTGATTACCCCCATTGGATTGCTCATGATGGTACCCAGGGACTATTTGCTGACTATTTACTGATACTTTGCAGAAAGTAGAATAAAGATAGAATACTTTATTCACCTTGGGTAAGGTTAAAAAAGGGCCTACCATACTGTTGTTCTCATTTATTTTTTTCTTCAACTTTGGTGCATGTGTTCTGAGTTCATGGAAGAGTACCAATCTAGAAAAAGCCTGATCATTAATCCAACTGAAGAAAGAATTACCCTTCATGAATAAAACAATAATTATCATTCAACGTGGGTCCATCAGGAAATGCTGCTACAGAAGCAGATACTAGTAAATACTCTCAGCAGACAGATATTTTGATGGGTGTCCTGTGATTGTGTAAGCTCTGGAAATACAGAGTACATTTTCTTGATTCATGAAAACTTTCATGTTTTAACACAGAGGGGTGAAGGCTTGATATTTCTCCAAAGTTATGAGTCTCTGAGCTCCCTCAGAATCCGGAGCAGTAAATCTATCACACAAAAGGAAAAACAAGCAATTTACAAGAGCCATTATCATTATGCTGCATAAACTGATCAAAATAACTTATGCAGAGTTACCCAGTAGGTTGTGTTGCAAATTGCTAGATGATACATATTAAGCCAACCCTAGGATGCCTGTCTACCATTATGAAATTTTGTGATTTATATTAGCTATTAAGAAGTATGAGAAAATATCCAGCTAGAGAAAAACTGTAACATAGCTAGAGGGGTCCCCTGGACATCTTGAAGACTGAAGAGCTTCTCTTCTAGGAGAAGTCCTTCATGCTTGACAGCTGCTGGGGACATTCTGCAATAACCTTCCAAATATTCCGTGGTTCACATTCATTTCATGGTTTAATTACTAAATGCTGGCTTTTCTAATCATCCATGGTTTGAAGGCCTGAGGAATTTGCTCTCAAGTCCTCTGGTAAATGTTAAGTCTTTGTTGGTGAGCGACAACTAAGGAATCACTCAGATGTCTGAGAAGTCAAGAAAATCTGAGGGAAACAAAGATATAATTTTTGGCCTCTGTAAAACTGCAAATGTTAAAGGGAAAAAGTGCTGATGTGAATATCCTACAGACCCAGCTGCCATTTTCTTGACCCCAATTTCTGAAATGCTCTTCAGAAAGCATGCCTGTTCTAATACTAAAACGTCTTCTTGTCAATCTCACAAAGCTGTGTTTTCCATCTCTTATGAATGCATTCTTATGACTTATATATAGCTCTGGCTCTTGGAATTAAATGGTTGAGTGACAATAATATCATTGTTGTTCTAATGTATCAAAGAATCTCTTCATGAGAAAAGTCATTTTAATAGACTTATATGTCGAGCAGAATAGTCCCATAAACCATACTGAAGTACTCTTTCATCAGGGCTTAATTGTATCCGGGATCATTAGAAATCCTTCTATGGGAAAAAAATGGCCTAAGGCACCTTGAGTCTAGAGAACTTGTTCTCAATTTCTGAAGCAGAAAGAAGATCGAAAGTCACGTGTGAGGTTAAAAGACATATGTACAACAGATGGTAGGTGTTAGGGGTCATGAAAGGCCACATTTTTCAGTCTATAATAACGATACACTGAATAGTCTATAATAATGATAGTCTGTGATAATTGACAGGGACATGTTTGTATTTTCATTTTCTCTTCTGTTTTTCAAATTTTTAATGAAATTTGTAGTTTGAAATAATTTTAGATAAAAAGAAGTTGTAAAGATAGTACAATTATTACTATATTTCACTCATATTTCTCCAAATTAAAATTTTACATTTACTTTATCTATATAGATTAATGATAGATAAATAGATAGATAGAAGACAGATTAGATAGATAATAGATAGATAGATGGTATTTTTTCTGAACTATTTGAGAACATATTCTGAACATTAGGCTCTTTTACCTTTAACACCCAAAGACACTCTTACCCAACTGCATTAGAGTTATCAAAATCAGGATGTTAATATTGATATAAATAATATTATCAAATTCACAGACCTTACCCAAATTTTGCCAGTTGTTCCAATAATCTTTTATATCTATCTATATATATAGATATATAATATATGTGTATATATATTTATAAATTTGTTTATTTTATATATTTATATATTTTTATCTTATATATTTATATATTTTATAAGCTTATTTATAAATACATATACACACATATATATTTGTTTTGAGAGAGAGAGAGCAAGAGCGCAAGCCGGGGAGAGGGGCAGAAGGAGACAAGAGAGAATCCCAGGCAGGCTCCATGCTCAGTGCAGAGCCTGGTATGGGGTTCCATTCAATGACCCTGGAACCATGACCTGAACCAAAATCAAGAGTCGGACATTCAACTGACTGGACCACCCAGGCGGCCCTATATTATTTTTATACCAGGGTCCAATCCAAGATCCATTGCATTATGCATGATGTCCCTTTATTCTTTTTAATCTGGAGCAATTTCTCACTTTTTTCTTATCAGACATGTCCTGGATATATTTGAAGACTCCAGGCCACTTATTATCTTGCTGACTGTCCCTCAATTTGAGTTTGTCTGATGTTTCTCCATGATCGTATTCAGTTATACATTTTTGATAAAAAGAGCACAAAACTCAGGTGGTGTAGCCTTTCCTCCTTTTGGAAGTTCTCCAGGCGCTTGTTGCATGGTGCTCATCTGAATTTCTCCTACCTCTCTGGCTATTGCATCTTGTCTTCTCTATTGGATCTCTAAATGTCAAAGGGGCCCAGGGTGCTCCCTGTGTTCTCTTCCCTCTTCTATCCACATTCTTTCTTGCTTGTTTTGTCGAAATCTCATGGAAATAGGTACCCTCAGTACAATGCTCTCTCTTACCTCGTTTGACACTCAGCCTCCAACTCACCTCTTTCTTGAGTGTCAAAAAAGTATCTAACATTGTAACATGGCTGAAAACAAACTACTGATCCTTTCTCTCCAAAATGTCCTCCCAGAGGCTCTGAGTTGGGACCTAAATAATAAGAAGGAGGAATTCAGGCAAAGGGTGGAGGTGGATGAGGGGAATGTTCCCAGCAGAAGGAACTCTATCCCCATTGATGAACTTTTCTACAATTATTAGAATCAGACAACTGAAGAATTGCCATTCACCTTAGAGGATCTAGTCTAATATTGTCCAGTGTGATCATCCCTTCTACAGGGGCTGTGACACTATAATTGTTAGAGTTTTAATCATAAGAAATCTTACTTTATAAAAAAATCATGTCATAAAGGCAATTAATCCACAGATATACTTCCATATCACCTACACTACACACTGTTTACAAAACAAACATAATTCAAATTATATTACAAAACTTTACAAAATTGTAACACAATTTACAATTGCATATATCAAACAAGGGAATGTAACGCAAACTAAGTAAGCAGCCACTGAAAATCTATGTATTGCTATGCTTCCTGCAATATTTTTTCTATGCCCATATAGTTAGTTGTCATGTTATAACTAATAGTGGTCTGCATAATACAGATTGTATTATTTAGCTAAGGGAGCACAAACTATAGAAATAATATCTATAATTAGCTTAAGATCCAATACTCTTGTTGACACGGAGATTACTGTCTCACTAAGCAGCCCATTTCATTTTTAAAATATTACCCATATTCTTAATAACTTCTTCATATTAAATCAAGTGCTATCACCCAATAGTTTTTATCCATTCACTCTACGTTCAGTCCTCTTGAGCCACAAAGAACTCTTATTTCTTGTATGCATGGCATAGTATGGAAACTGGCATATTTTCCCTTCATTTGTTTTATCAATCCTGAGCCCATACAATCCCAATTGGTAAATGCCTTCTCAATAAAATGAAAAAGAAAACAAGTAGGCCTTGTTGTCTGTGGACTGAACTGGAACAAATTGAGGTATTGGTCCGGGCCACTGAGATTGATCTTCCTGCTTTCTAGTCTCTTCAGAACATCCCAGTTTCATGGCTGTAAGTGACAAGTCCACATTTGTAGTATGTATCATGTAATCTTTTCTGATCCCTGACTTCAACTCAAGTCTTAGCTATAATCAAGGACTTGCATGTCAACAACAAAGTTAAATTGATTTATCTCTAAACTCTTGCTTCATCTCATCATTACAATTCCAAATCCAGTAGCTCTGACCACCTTGGAAGCTACTGTACCTTGCCCGTGGCTATTCCACAACCAATGTGCCACTGTGATGTTCTCATCATCTCCATGAAACGCATCCTGAAGTCAGGAGGCAGTTTTCTTTTCCAGGTCTTAAAGACAAATGTAATTACTCCGGCCACTAGGTGAGCAGAGTTGTTTGTTTATATATTTAACAGCTTTCCTGAGGCATAATTAGCGTACAAAATTCAAAGTGTATAATTGGATATGTTTGACAGGTATATATATAAAGCAATCACCACAATCAGGACAGTGAACATATGCATCATCACCCAAAATTTCCTCGTGCCCCTTTGTAATTCCTCCTTCCCATCTTCCTCGCCCTCCCCAAATATTCAAGAAATTATTGAACTGTTTTCCGTCACTATAGATTTGTTTGCGTTTCTGTGTAATCAGCATAATTATTTGGAAGTTCCTCCGTATTGTTACATGTATCCCTCTCTCATTTGTTTTTGTTGCTGAATAGTATTCCATTAGAAGGATATTCACAATTTTTTTTATCCATACATCCAAAAATAGACACTTGGGGTTCTCCTAGTTTTTGGATATTACAAATAAAGTGAGCAGGGTTTTTCTGACCTACTGTAGGTGGGTCCGGGTACACTTGTCAATGATTATGGCTCTCTTGGGTCTTCCAAAGACCAACTGATTGTCTTAAAAATCCAGTGTAACAATCATCCTTTTCTAAGAAGTTAGACTAAGCTCCCCAAGGGCCTGTGCTTAGTGAACCATCAGCAAGCACAACATTCAGGTGTGCTATCTGTATCTTTTAGAACACTCTTCCCTCAGGAGGAATTTTCTGCCCTGTGAGAAAATGTAAACTTTGTTTACTGATAGGTTGGGGCACCACTTATCTTTCAACTAGAGAGCTCTGGGCTCACATCTTGGAATATGCACTGTTTATCCTAGAAGATCTATGGTCCTTTATGAAAGAGGACTCCCAATAATCTACCCTGGTGACTCAGAATCCTCAAGGTGAACATTTAGCTTCAATTCACACCCTGATTCTCTCTCTGAAAGGAGAGGAATATCAGGGAAGAAGAAATTGATTCCCCAATCATCATTGTGTCAAGTTCCTGACTATGAATGAAGATCCTCCAATGGCTCTTCTTCACTTCCCCCACATTCCTTCTATTTTCTCCTTTTCATTCTCCTTTTCCACATTCAAAACCTATGTCAGGCCAAAGTTTCGTGTAGAATAAGCTGGAGAAGGTTGAAAGTTGCCAAGATCAATGAGATGAGTATTTCAATTCTATTGCCTCTTCCAACATCAAGTTCTGTTCTGCTGCAAACCTTCTGACTTGGACTAAATTTGTGGAATCTGAGAAATGCAGAAATCTTTTCTTACAAAGATATATATAATAGAGGCTGTCATCTCTGGGAACAGTGCCAGGTTATTTGAAAGCAATTTCTGGGCTATTGTGTGTTTGGAAATATTCTCCATCAGGCAATCCCTCCCCTGTCAGATTACATGAGTGATTGCTATTGATACAACTTCAGCCTCGGTTGAGGGCACGGAGATCATGGAGCAGAGCTAATGGTTCACCTGGAAACCATTCTTCTGTGTGTTCAACAAAATTCTCTCCCCTTGTCTTTGACTTTGAGGCAAATTACCTTTCAACAGCAGTAGGAAAAAGTACCCATCAAAACCAATTCAATTTCTTAAATTGTGACCATTTAAGTTTATGGGACCATATTACAGCTATTCATTCGTCTTTCACATTGAAATCATTCAGTTCATAAAAGGGCAGGTAATACTTTGGGTTTTGTTGAGCATCTTGGCTCTCTGGAAAGACTTTATCCAGCCAGGAATTTCCCCAAATCTGGAAAACAAATACTAAGGCTCTCAAACCTAGATTCTCTCATTAAGAACTTTCCCCCTATCACTGTCACTCAACCCCTTTCAATCTCATTTGTTCCACTGTAATTAATATGATATTGCACATGAAATGATTGAACCATAAAAGCCTGAGATACACCTGCAAAGGGCATGACACAGGAAGCCTGAGGATGTTCCATAAGAAGTTTATGGGGCTGTGCAAATGTGGAGATTCTAGGTCACTACGGTATCTGGGATGATGTATTCAGGAACCAGAATCAAAAATTGAGACAATATATGCAGATTAAAAAGACAACACTGAACTGATCTGAATGCTTAAGGATTTATTGAAGATTTGATCAGCATACTTTAGACTGTAAGCCACTTAAGTCCAGCTCAAACTGGCTTAGTTAGGGGAAAAAACTCATTAGCTTTATAACTAAAAAGTCCAAGTGTATGTTGCAGGGGAGAAAAACTTTTCTGTTCTTCCCTTCTAGGTTATTTTGACTGGTCTGTTAATTAAATTGACATAAGATAGATTAACAGAAAAAAAAAAACTTAATTACGCACCTATGGGAATCCCATAAGAATATAAGACCTCATGACAAGTAGGTCAATCAAAGCTGATATGCTGTCCTGAGCTAAGGAATAGGATAGAAGCCTGGGGCTTCAAAGAGGAAGAGGGTAATTCACAGAATGGTAAGAAGAGCAAATGTTTGATAATTAGATGTTCGCCCTTCTATACAGATAGATCTTTCAGATAAAAAGTTATTTTTTATAATAGTTCTTCTTTCAGGTAGTTAAAGAAGAAGATAAAAGTTTTCCTTGAGTCTGCTGATTCTTGATTGCCTTCAGCTCAAAATAATCCACGTGCCAAATGACATATTTTAGGGTCACATATTTTGCTCCTCCTCAATGTGGATTGAAGGCATGGATGTTTGCAGGCACTCAAACAATGTTGTAACGACTTGCCTTTCCTCATCTCTCAGCTCTGTTTTTTTCTGCGCTGGTTTTATTCTAAGGTGAACTTTTCCCTCCTGTTGGCAAAATAGCCACCATTTTGCTCTGAGTGATCATCAGTAGACATCAGGGAGCCTCTCTTTTTTCATATTATAATAAAAATTCCAAATGTGACAGCGATTCATTATAGCCTCTTACCTACAAAACCAGGCTTCATTGCTCTTCTTGTGATAATTGGAACATTTTCCCCTTTCCAGCTAGAATGATGTTAAGCTTTGTCAGTAGAAGGTGGGACCCTGGAAAAGTAAAGGGATTCTCTTCCTAGTTCCAGTATGCTTGGTTTTTTCTTGCTACTATTGTGCTGTGCTAGCATGTGAGACACTCAGTAAAACTCACCTCCTTAGGTGGCTTCCCAGCAGTGAGATCCTTAGAACAAACTCATATTGAAGAGCTTCCAGGCAAGCTATGGGAGTGACAGAGCAGGCTTCCTCGGGGTGAGTTCTATACGTGCCATAGCTCACTTGCTATCAGCTTTCTGGTGACAGCTCCCCGGTGTCTTCATTGGGCCCTAAAACCCTACCTCCACTCTACTCCAGCTTGATTTACAGCAGATTCCACAGCAACTCCCGTAGACAGCTTCCTGGTGATTTCATGAGCACTCCCAACTGGTGGTTCTCTGCTTACCGGCCATGTTCCACCAACTTTGAGCCAGCTCTGGTCTGAGCAACCTAAGGAACCTCTCCACCATCTAGTGTCTACAATCACATCCTCTCCAGTGGGGCCTGAATCCTGGCCTTGGTGAGAGTTTCCCACCTACCAAGTTTGTTTGTTCCTTAGATATCCTCCTTCAGCCCTAGGATGTGCTTTACATTTCTTTTCTACCTCTTTTTATCATTAACAATCTTTTATAGTAAATTTTCCTTTTCAAATTATATTTTTACTATCAAATTATTATAATTATCAAGTTATCAATTAATCTTTCTTGACTGGGCCCTGACTGATACACCAGGGAGGGTGCTTATTCATTCATATTGACCAGGAGTGGCCACAGATCCCCTGCTAACCTAATATTTGGAACCAGAGAAACACAGTGAACTCATTAGCCACTAATTAGCTCTCCTAGACTCATAGGCTACAGTCACAGATACCAACATTATACAGACTGAGAATAAGAGAGGGGTAGTTTCCCGAAGATAAAGTGTGAAGAATTGATTTTAAGGAAGCGCAAACAGCACGGTCCATCTGAAAGAGCATGTGGTTAAAGGGAGGGAGTGGGAGAGGGAGAGAGAGAGAAAGATTGGTCTTAGTAATGAGAATCCTAAAGCAAAAAGTAGACATTTCAACACATAAGAACATAGCTGGCAAGAATTAAGTAGGCCTCACAGGAAGGAATCTAGACCAGATACGAGGTCTTCTTTAAGCTGAAAAAGTAAGGTTCCCAACAGTTTCCAAGAGAAGAGGAATTAAAAACTGGAGGCAAAATTATATATAATCTTGGCCAAACAATAAGGAGTCTCACCTAACTAAAAAGTTCAGAATTAGGGCAGAGTTTAAGAATACTTAATCCCCCAGCTCAACAGCATCATTAAAGATACATTTCCTATCATCTTTTTGCTTGATTTTTCAAGCAAAATCAAGTTTCATCTTGACCTGGCTCCCATATTATTTTCCAAATGGCTGCCAGCAAGTCCTGGCTTATCATGCTTCCTTGTCCAGAAAGAAACAGAACATCTCTGATCCAGAGCCTCCTACAGAAGTCCCAACACTCATTTTTGTTTGACCAGCCAAGTTCATAAGTGCATCCCTAAACCATTGTCTGAGACCAGGGACAAAGAAAACACGATTTGGCTTAACCTATATCACATTTTCTGTGACTAAACCCAAGAGCAGCATGATGTGGGATTATGGAAAATTACAGAATGGATGTTACAAGATCAACTAACAGTTATACCCCACAGGAATTAATTAACCACTCCTTCATTAAACCCTTATACTACCTCAAACAAACTTCTAACTACACCTATTATACATATTGTATATGTCCTTATATATACAAGTCCTCCACTAGACTCTAGGTAGTTTCTGTCAATGACAGAAAATTCTCCTTTTTTATTATTTTTCCTCTAGGTAGTAAACAGAAGCTTAATAAAAGTTTAAATGAATAAATGGACTTAAATATTATGCATGGCAAAGGAGTTTGAACTTTATAGACCATAAGGTACTCACGAAGGGTCTTAACAGAACAGAATCATATTCTAACATGTCTTGAAACCAATCATGTTGAAAAAAATGAAAGCAGACAAACTAGTATGCAGGCTATCATATAATTCATGCAGTTGATTATGAGACCAGTCTATGCCAAAGACAGCAGATATGAAGAAGAACAAAAAATTTCAAGAAATTTCAGAGGTGCCTAAAAGGGCCTTGATGATTAATATAAGGACTAAAGTAGAGGAAAAAAATTTAAAAACATCAAATTTCTAGCTTGGGTGACTAGGTGCATTTACTGAGGAGAAAACAGAAACAAGAAACAGACTTATAGGAGAAGATAAAGAGTTTACTATATAATCTATAGAACTCAGTACTTATTCATAAATACTTGAAAAGGAGAAAGCATTTCTTTATAAATAGCCCAAATATTTTCCCAGCTTCACTCAAATTAGAGAGGTAAATTACTTGCTAATAACTATTAGCTATGTGTATATGATGCAAAGAACAGGTGGCTTTAATGCAACTAGTCTACATCATGACTTCTCCCACATATAATTGGCTTAGTGGGTTTCTTACTTTGATATCTACGTGGTCTACTGAATGTCCTGAGATGGCCGGCTCTATCAGTAAGAGAAAGCACAAGGATGGACAACAGCCAAGTCTGCTAGGCAGCCTATGAACTAAAGACTTGGAGCAGGGGGGAAAGAAGGGTTTGGCTTTCCTGCTGTTATGCTTTTCATACTGAGCAGCGCAGAGTTCAAATCCCTGACCACACTCTTTAAGAATGGATCCTTGCCATGGGCTTCCTGCCAATGGGTGATGATTGTGTATCAAACTTGCATTCTAGTGTGTAGCTTTTCACTCCACTGTCTTTGCTGATCTCAAAAGGACTGAATGATGGGACTCAGAGTAGAGCTGGCTTTTAGAGCACAAGCTTTGGATCAGGACACATCTGATCTTGAATTGGATATATACCATTGATTATCTGTGTGAGCCTGAGTAGATTTTTTATTCTTTTTAAGCCTCAGTTACCTGATCTCTAAAATGAGAGTAATAGCAGTTACCTAACAATACTATTGCAGTAAAATTTAGTATATGAAAAGTACTTAGCACAGTGCTGAGCCAAGAATATACTTAATAAATGTGTGCTGATATGGCTATTGTTATTACAGTTGCGAGATGTACAGTTGACCTTCAAGCAACATAGGTTTGAACTACATGGCCCACTTACATGTGTACTTTTTTCAGTTAATACAGTACAGTATTATACGTGTGTGTTCTCTTCTTCATGACTTTCTTAATAATGGTTTTTTTCTAGCTTGTTTTATTATAAGAATACAATGTGTAATACATATAACATACAAAATATGTGTTATCAACTGTGTACATTATCAGTAAGGCTTCTGGTCAATAGTAGGCTGTTAGGAGTTAAGTAGTTAAGTTTTGGGAGAGTGAAAAGTTATAGGAGGTTTTTTTACTTCACAGGGGCTGGGGGTGGGGAGGTCAGTGCCCCTAACCCCCACATTGTTCAAGGGTCAACTGTCATTTGTAACTCAGTGAGACCCCACTCCCTCAATACACATAGAAACCACTTTATCTCGAAGGCCATCTCCCCATCTCCATTGTCTTGGGCACTAGCATGGGATTTGGCACAGTGGGAACAAATAAGGATTTGAAGTCTTGCTCAACTGGGTTCAAACGTGTTTTCCATCAGTTTTTGGCCGATCTAAAACTTGATGCTAATAACACTTCTTCTCTTCAGGATTGAAGTTGACATTCAATAGGAGTTGTAGATAGAATGAACTCAATGAGGTTAGAGATTTTGTCTATTTTGTTCACTGGTATATCCCAAGAATTTTGCCTCATGTCTGGCATGAAGTATATACTCAACCAACATTTTCTAAATGGTATTGAAGTAATTGCACTCTGCCTGGACCATAATAGATTCCAATTAAATCTTATTTCCTTCTAATTTTTGCTTCTCCTTCATTAGTCAATTAATGACTTTGGAGTCCATGGCAAAGCAATAGAATCGTCAGAGACGGTGGGTTTCAATTGTTCCACAACAAAGCTGTAGCTTTTTTGAGCCAGTTCTACTCTTCAGACGATCTTCGTTCCACACAGTGCTTTTAAGTTATCTGAGTAAGTTGCTAGCACTTGGGCTAATAGAATATTCTACATCAATATCCAAAGTCCAGCTTCTCCAAAAAATTTGGAAGATCTGGCAATGCATGGCTATATTCTTACCAGGTAACAATGCAGAGAGTATCCTGTTCCCTTTAGACAGGGTATGTGGTTTCTAATACACCACAATCTCCACCACTCTTTAGTGTATCTCTGAGACTGCAGGGACTTACTGTTTGTCTTCAAATTTGTTCTGCTGTTTTCTTGTATTCAAACATCTCTCTCATTTATATTACCTCTCTGATGTCTGTAGGTATTTGAGTTTGTCCATAGCTTTAAAGAGGTCAGTGAGAAAGGAGTGGGTCAATGCATAATGTAAGCCTATAAAGGGAGTGGGGATTTAAATGCAGGGTGAGGGGGTTATGTCTCTTGCTATCAGATGCTTAGCCATATAGATATTCCATAGTGTGCTTTACATTTTATGATAAACATTTCCTCAATCTGTGAAAATTGGTAACATTATAAATATCACTGCTGAGACCATAAAAATGCTAACATGTTTGGGATCTTTCATAAATGTTTAAATGAAAAACGCTGAATGTTTTTATATCAGGGACATGTCTAGAAATATCAACCATGCCTGTGCTTTGGAACTGAATCTTAAATGATTTCATGAACCAATCGTATCTGAAGCAGCAGTCAGCTGCAGAGAAGGCGATAGAAAACATTTGGTGCTGGGATTACCATAGCTATTAAAATGCCTCAGTCACAGGGTGCTTTCCCTAGTCTTTGTTTATATGTCAGGGATTCACTGGCTCAAGAATTTTAGAACTTAGGGGCACCTGGGTGGTTCAGTCAGTTAAACGTTCAACTCTTGATTTTGATTTTGGCTCAGGTCATGATCTCGAGGTTCATGGGATCAAGCCCTGCATCAGGTGCTGAGAATGTGGAGCCTGCTTGGGATTCTCTCTCTCTCTCTCTCTCTCTCTGTCTCTCTCTCTCTCTCTGTATCTGTCTCTGTCTCTCTCTCTCTCTCTTTCTTTCTGCCCCTCCCCCACTTGTGCACTCTCTCTCCCTCTCAAAGTAAATTAATACACATTAAAAAAAAAAAAGAATTTTAGAACTTATCATCCTAGGAAAAGATGATGGGAAATAAGAAAACACAACTCTTTGCAACAAACTTTAAAGCATCTGAACTCATGAAGTGTGGAATAAATTACAACTACCCAAAATCCAAGCAGAGAGTGCATGGAGGAGAGCAAAAGACAGGAGAGGCAGGAAGGGAAGGGGAGGGAAGGGCAGGGAAGGGGAGGGAAGGGAAATTCAAGTAATCAAAAGTTTCAGATCTCTTTTCCTTAGGTCAAAAAAGGAAAATACAGCAGTCAGGAAGGAGAATAAAAAAGGTGGAAGAGAAGAAGGAGAGAACGATGGATGAGGAGGAGGAGAAAATAATTAGCTGACAGGAGTGGTATCTTTCCTTTCCTCTTCTCCCTTTTGGAAGCCATATAAAAGTAGAAAAATAAAGAAATCAAGACCATAGGTAGTTGACAAGATTCTCTTATTTGATGGAATATGCTGGCTCATGTCACCAAAGACACTATGGAAACTAATTCTGAAAGATCCATTCTTTACAATTGTCCCTATAGTGGGGCGCCTGGGTGGCTCAGTCGGTTGAGCGTCGACTTCAGCTCAAGTCATGATCTCGCAATCCGTGAGTTTGAGCCCCGCGTCGGGTTCTGTGCTGACAGCTCAGAGCCTGGAGCCTGTTTCAGATTCTGTGTCTCCCTCTCTCTGACCCTCCCCTGTGCATGCTCTGTCTCTGTCTCAAAAATAAATAAACATAAAAAAATTAAAAATAAAAAAACAAACAAACAATTGTCCCTATAGTGAAAGCTAGCAATAGATAAAATTTATCTTTACTTCCAACCACTCTCCCTCCCCACACACCAAGACATAAAGTCCTCTTTCCTCAGGACTCAGTACTTTGAAGTCTTAAAATTGACCTACAGAGTTGTGGTGAACTTTATTAATAAACAAATACAAAGGAACAGGGGATACATCAGGAACCTGATTATAGTGATAGCCTTGAGCTGCTTTCTCCTCTGCCGTAAATAGAGTTGATATTTTGATGTACATCTCGTTAATTCATTTACCTATTCCTTATTTTTGAACTCAGAAAGGCAAGAGAGAAATGTTATTTATTATTTCATTAAACTTCCAATGAATGAATCAACTGGGAATCTGGATAGATAGCTGTAAGCACTGATATTCAGAGACTGAAATAATCCGTGGAACCCATGGAGACAAGAAGTTATTGGATCAATCAGGGCAGGAAAATTAGGTCTTAAGCTTCAATGTTTCATAAACTCAAGCCTCTCTATTTATAGTAGCTTCCATGGTGATTATGCAGCTATTTTGTTACAGGCATGGGCTATAGGTGCCTCTACAAATTGCCCTGAAGTGTTTTTATGGGCGCAGATTGGGCTTCAACAGGGAATATATCTACATCCATTCATTCAGATGCACAAATACTTCATAAGGACCTACTACGTATCAGACACCAGTGAGCAAAGGGTAAAAAGAAGAAAAGAAAGATTGGAATTTCCAGAGGTTGGAGGAGGGTTTCCAATGTAAAATGACTTGGTCGAAGAGAGGAGCTAAGAGGGCGGAACAGCATGGAAGTTTTTTGTGTGTCTCACGTCCATGAAATACAGCCAGACCAACACTAAACCATCCCGCACACCTAGAAAACTGATCTGAGGATTCACACAACAATCTGCACAACCTGAACCACAAATTCATCAGGTAGGCGGCACGGAGAGGTGAACTTGGGGAGCAAGAATCCGCAGGAAGGGAGGTGCTTTTAAGGGCGGAGAGAGGACGGAGCCGGGGGTGGGAGGGAAGAATACGGGGGAAAGCACCCATCCCCCAAGCAGCTGGAGAGAAAGTGGAAAATTGGAAACAGCCGCAGGGACCAAACTAAAAAGGGAGAAAGGAGAAAGGAGAGGGTTTAAATTCCATTAAGACTGTAAACAAGGGGAGCGCAGAGTCTGCAACTCCGCGGCTTCATACCTGGTGGTGCTCTGGTGGGAAGGGCAAATCCCCAGGAGCAGAGTGGGGTCCGGGAGGTTCTCGGGCCACATGGGGAAAAGCGGTTTCACTGCTGGAAGGACATTTGGTAGAGACTGTTGAAGCCACCTGGTCTCAGCAGACCCCAGAAAGCGGCCACATTCGTTGGTGCTGGAACAAGGTCCTTAAGGGTGAAGCCTGGTGCTGGATGTGTGTTGTGATTTTCCATAATTCCTGCTGCTACACTGTCTCGCGAACTTTTTCTGGGGTGGGTGGCACCTGGCCGCAGTCTCGGGTCACCGGCAGCAGCAGGGTCCAGCAAGCGTTCCTGGGTGCGGCCGACATTTGGCCCTTGCTCATTCAGCCACTGCTCGGTGAGACCCTCCCGCAGAGGGGCGGAACGGGTCGAAGTCAAGGTCCTTCGGAAGTAAGGGGCCGGGGAAATCAGCCGCATCTGAGACAAAACTCGGGAAAGAGGTGCTGCCTGGGGCCTGGTCACTGAGAGTGAAAGAGCAGGGAGTGGACGAAAGCTGATGACAGGGAACGGGTGCGCTGCTGATCCGGGAGAACAGCCTGGGTGGCTGGGTGGTGCCACCTTAACCGCTCCCGCGAATGCGCATACGCACCTACAAGCACCGCAACGCTCCGCCCCAGTAGGCCAACAGCGCCATCTAGTGGAGTGTGGAGCCGTTACACTGAGCCCCGCCCAACTGGGCCAACCTCGCTCTTCAAGAAGACACGTCTCACCGCCTGCTTAGTTCATGGACTATAAAGCGCTTCCTAGTCTGACTTCTAGGGGAAAACGAAGCAATTTCAGTCCTACTTCAGTCTGTTAGCAGGTCCATCTATTCAATTTTCTTTCTTTTTTTCTCTTTTACACTACATTTCTTTTTCTCCAATACAGAGAAAAAATTTATTTTTATTTTCAATTTTTATTGAAAATATTTTTCTTTCATTTTTTTACTATATGTTTTACTTTTGTGTAAATTGTTTCAAATTCTATTTACTTCCATCATTTTATTTGGTCTACTTCAGTGTATTCACTTTTTCAAATTTTCAAACGATTTCTTTTTTTCTTTTTATTTTTTCTCTTTTTTATTTCTTTTCTTATTCTTGAATGCAGAAAGAAAAAAACTTCATTTTTACTTTCAATTTCTATTAAAATATTTTTCTTTAATTTCTTCTTACTATGTTTTTCACTTTTATGTAAATTTTTTCAAATTCTACTTTACTTCCCTCATTTTATTTTAGTCTACTACAATGTATTCACTTTTCCAAATTTTCAAATGATTTCCTTTTTTTCTCTTTTTTCTCTTTTTTGCTTCTTTTCTTTTTCTTGAATACAGAAAGAGAAAAAATTCATTTTTCTTTTTAATTTTTCCTGAAAATATTTTTCTTTATTTTTTTCTACTATATTCTTTACTTTTGTGTAAATTTCTTCAAATTCTGTTTTACTCCCATCATCTCCATTTAGTCTACTTCAGTGTATTCATTTTCTCAAATCTCAAACGATTTCCTTTTTCTCCCCCCATTTTTTTCTCTAATCAGTCAAACCACTTTCACCACCCAGACCAAAACAAACCTAGGATCTAGCATCATTCATGTGACTTTGTGTGTGTATGTTTAATTTTTTAACTTTAATATTTTTTTAATTTTAATTTTTCTACCTAATTAATTCCTTTTCTCCCTTCAAAATGACAAAAAGAAGGAATTCACCCCAAAAGAAAGAGCACGAAGAAATGACAGCCAGGGATTTAACCAACACAGATACAAGCAAGATGTCTGCACCAGAATTTAGAATCACGATAATAAGAATACTAGCTGGAGTCAAAAATAGATTAGAATCCCTTGCTGCAGAGATAAAAGGAGTAAAAACTAGTCAGAATGAAATAAAAAAATGCTATAACTGAGCTGCAAACACGAATGGATGCCGTGGCAGCAAGGATGGATGAGACAGAACAGAGAATCAGGGATGTGGAGGACAAACTCATAGGGAATGATGAAGCAGAAAAAAAAGAGGGAGATTAAGGCAAAAGAGCACGAGTTAAGAATTAGAGAAATCAGTGACTCATTAAAAAGGAACAACATCAGAATCACAGGGGGCCCAGAAGAGGAAGAGAGACAAATAGGGGTAGAAGGGTTACATGAGCAAATCATAGCAGAGAACTTTCCTAACCTGGGGAAAGACACAGACATCAAGATCCAGGAAGCACAGAGGACTCCCATTAGATTCAACAAAAAACGACCATCAACAAGGCATAACATAGTCAAATTCACAAAATACTCAGGCAAGGAGAGAATCATGAAAGCAGCAAGGGAAAAAAGTCCCTAACCTACAAGGGAAGGCAGGTCAGGTTTGCAGCAGACCTATCCACAGAAACTTGGCAGGCCAAAAAAGAGTGGCATGATACATTCAATGTGCTGAATCAGAAAAATTTGCAGCCAAGAATTCTTTATCCAGCAAGGCTGTCATTCAAAAGAGAAGGGGAGATTAAAAGTTTCCCAGAGAAACAAAAATTAAAGGAGTTTGTGATCACTAAACCAGGCCTGCAAGAAATTTTAAGGGGGACTCTCTGAGGGGAGACAAGATGAATAAATAAATAAATAAATAAATAAATAAATACCAAAAGCAACAAAGATTAGAAAGGACCAGAGAACACCACCAGAAATTCCAACTCGACAGGCATCATAATGGCAATAAATTCATATCTTTCAGTACTCACTCTAAACGAAAGCAGGAGGCATCACAATCCCAGACTTCAAACTGTACTACAAAGCTGTAATCCTCAAGACAGTATGGTACTGGCACAAGAACAGACACTCAGATCAATGGAACAGATTAGAGAACCCAGAAATGGACCCACAAACATATGGCCAACTAATAGTTGACAAAGCGGGAAAGAATAACCAATGGAATAAAGACAGTCTCTTCAGCAAGTGGTGCTGGGAAAACTGGACAGTGACACGCAAAAGAATGAACCTGGACCACTTTGTTACACCACACACAAAAATAAACTCAAAATGGATGAAAGACCTCAATGTAAGATAGGAAGCCATCAAACTCCTCAAGGAGAGAGCAGGAAAAAACCTCTTTGATCTTGGCCACGGCAACTTCTTATTCAACACGTCTCTGGAGGCAAGGAAACAAAAGCAAAACTGAACTACTGGTATCTCATCAAAATAAAAAGCTTCTGCACAGAAAAGGAAACAATCAGCAAAGCTAAAAGGCAACCGACAGAATGGGAGAAGATATTTGCAAAAGATATTTGCAAATATCTGCAAATGAAGATATTTGCAGATAAAGGGTTAGTATCCAAAATCTACAAAGAACTCATGAAACTCAACACCCAAAACACAAAGAATCCAGTGAAGAAATGGGCAAAAGACATGAATAGACACTTCTCCAAAGAAGACATCCAGATCGCCAACCGACACATGAAAAAATGCTCACCATCTCTCATCATCAGAGAAATACAAACCAAAACCACAATGAGATACCACCTCACACCTGTCAGAATGGCTAACATTAACAACTCAGGCAACAACAGATGTTGGTGAGGATGAGGAGAAAGAGGATCTCTTTTGCATTGTTGGTGGGAATGCAAGCTGGTGCAGCCACTGTGGAAAACAGTATGGAGGTTCCTCAAAAAACTAAAAATAGAACTACCCTACGACCCAGCAATTGCACTACTAGGCATTTATCCCCGGAGTACAGATGTGCTGTTTTGAAGGGACACATGCACCCCAATGTTTCTAGCAGCACTATCAACAATAGCCAAAGTATGGAAAGAGCCGAAATGTCCACTGATGGATTAATGGATAAAGAAGATATGGTATATATATACAATGGAGTATTACTCGGCAATCTAAAAGAATGAAATCTTGCCATTTGCTACTACGTGGATGGAACTGGAGGGTTTTATGCTAAGTGAAATCAGTCAGAGGGAGACAAAGACATATGACTTCACTCGTATGGGGACTTTAAGAGACAAAACAGATGAACATAAGGGAAGGGAGACAAAAATAATATAAAAACAGGGAGGGGGACAAAACATAACAGACTAATAAATATGGAGAACAAACTGAGGGTTACGGAAGGGGTTATGGAGAGGGATGGGCTAAATGGGTAAGGGGCACTAAGGAATTTACTCCTGAAATCATTGTTGCACTATATGCTAACTAATTTGGATATAAATTACAAAAAATAAAGAAATAAATTTAAAAATATATCAATTATATAGAGAGATACAGGCATAAATAATATAAGAAGCAATAAGATGGTTAATAAATACATGAAATGTAACATAGAGAACTGTACATTAAAATAAGGGCAGGACATTTTACATTTTAAATTTCTCGTCAGTAGTCAGTACATGTGAGGGGGTTTTTCTGGTGGGAATATTATATCATCTTTGTAAAAGATAATTTGGTAATTAATATACATCAAAATCATTGCAAAAAACATAAATATGAAAAATGAGGATGCAGTGAGGAAAATGATAGAACCTGCATAAGAAATAATATGTTGTATCCCTTAAAATATTTATGAAGATGTTTAATATTTGGACAAAAGTCCTGTATAATTCTGCTGACACCATGTGGGCTCAGCTAAGCTTATTAATAAATATAACCAAAAAGAAATAAACTCAAATGTTGACCTTGATCGTCTCTTGATTGGTGGAATTATGTGTGTTTTGTTGTTGTTTGCTTTCCTTCTTACACTTTCTTGTGTTTGTTTCTTACAAAGGGAGAAAAAGAACCAACAAACTTTCGGCAAAGTATCACGACAAATTTGATGGGCGTTTCTGACACTGATTATGTCTGTGATGGAAGAAAAGGAAGCAGGGTTCTCCCAGACACTCCACAAAGGGCACTGGTCCATTTACATATACACTGGACTGTTTGATAAGGTAAATAAAGTGTCATGTCCAAGCTCAACTAGTGAGCTGATGAATTTTTTTTCTTTGGTTCTGAGAGCCATCCAGAAAGGGGAATGAAGAAAAGAGACAAGGAGAGGAAAGCAGAGGTTCTGGGCTTCCTAAGAGGGTGACCACTGAGGTTGGAGGAGGTGGTGAGCACATGTGTTGTATATTCAAAGAACTACCCTAACACTATGATGATGAAAATCGTCTGCAGTCATTTTTTTCTGGCAAAACAGGGGCGAGCCAAAGTCACACAGGTACTGAAGCACTTTGAGATAGGCTAATGAATTTTATAAATAATGCACTTAAAAATGTAATGGTCATCCCATAATAATCCCACGATACTCATCAAGTGCCTACTCTCTTAAGAGGTTTCTACTCTGGATTCTATATAAAGTATGGAAATTTGCAAATATTTATTGAGTTCCTTTTATGGGTACAGGGCATGAAGGGAAACACCAAAAAACCTGTCCTTCTGGTGTTTCGAATTTTTGGTTTTGTTTGTTTGTTTTGCAGTGCATACTGCCAAGACATGAGTACTTCGTTATAAAAAGCACTTCCCTAGAAGAAGAATTATAAGGTAAGTTGAGTCATAAAATAGGCAACATGCCAGTAATTTTCTTGGCTCTTCTCTCTCCTGGTTGTAGCAAGGAATGGGCTGGCTCTACAGAGGCTCAATATCTCTCAGGTCTCGTCACAGTGTATGTCTCTGCCCCTGGGCTCTAGCAAGACTGTAGCACTTCGAGTAGATGATTATCTACTGTCTCTCCTGCTCAGAAGTCATTCTCCTCTCTGAGAACTCTCTCGTTACACACAGGCATGTGCCACGGTTGGCCATGATTATACTTTCTGTCCCCAGCCTTCTCGCAGAACTTACTGGGAGCAGGGTGGACGTGTGTGTGTGTGTGTGTGTGTGTGTGTGTGTGTGTGTGACTCAAACTGAGCCACTGAAACTCCCTCTCTGGGAAATTGAAACTCTGACCTAGAGAGGCAGGGAATCTATTTCTACATGCAGCTGCAACAGTAACCAGGGATAGAAACAGTAACAGAACAGAACAGTAAACAGGGAAGCTATGGAAGACACAAGGACAAGAACGTAGAGAATGCAGATTTGCAGAGAGTACAATGAAGTTTCAAGAAAACAACAGACAGGACACACTTTCTGGGGTTTTGCAGCATTCTCTCTCCTCATTGCAGTTTCTCCTTAAAACCTAGATGTATGCTGACTTTCAGGTTCTGTGAAGCACCCCTATATATTTTTAAGAAATTGTCCTGCCTTTCTCCCCACCCCACCCCTTTTTGTTTCTTATTAAGGGAGCTTAAGTTGGCTCCCGTTATTTGAAAGCCAGGAGGCTTAACTGATATAAACTTTCACCAAAGATAAATATTTCATTCCTCTTGTCTCCTTCAGGCCTTCCCGACAACCCTGTCCTCCTTTAGGGCTGCTTCACTTGATTAACTTAAACGTGAACTGTATTTACATCATTTATAAAATGTTCTTGTATCAGATTGTTTGAGTTCCTCTGGAGTAGTTACGGTCTATTGTGTAAACACAGCATTGATGTGATTTATACAACTTTCATTATTTACCCAACAGACTACATAACTGCTCCAAATGAACCGTTATGACTATCATGTGGTGTAAATCCGTCTTCAGACACTTTTGAAAGCATGACTCATTGTACTCCTTTATGTCAGGGAATTTATGAAAAGTGCATTATCCATTCAATAAGCTCTGATGTCTGCCTGGTGAGGTTTAAAGCTAAATTAATCCACTAGGGGAAAAAATGAAACCTGTGAATAAAGAAGAAATAATTCTTTATGCCAACTAATCCTTGCGCCCCTTTATGAAGAAGAAGTGAACCCATGGATATTGGTATCTAGTCCACCTAAAACCATCTGCAGGTGTTCATTAATGTTTGATGTACTCAGAAGATCTTGTTTCTCTGTTTCCTTCACGCGACTGAAAACCGGGGATATGTTGGTTTTGCTCAGTATTTTAACTGCAGCTCTTGGCACAGGACTTGGCTTAGACAGACATTCAATACACTTTGCTGAATGAATGCCTGCTTAAACCCATCTAAACGATCTCATCAGTTCTCAAACAGCCCCACTGTACAGATGAGCAACTGGGACTCACGAACGTTAAATAATTTCTCCAAAGCTGCATAAATTTGTAAGCAGTAAAACTGGAATCCAGTCTCTCCTACCCCAAGGCTTAGCTATTTCAATTAAGTCAAAAAGCACACAAAAAATGCAGAGATAATAAAACGTTCTTGCAACAACCAGCATAAAACAAAAATCTTGGATTCCAAAGCATTCAAAAACAAGCAGGTAAAGCAGTCCAGGCAGAAGTCAGAAGATCTGTGTTTCCTTTACTTTGCTGCACATGCTTAGGATAAGTCACTTTATTTTTCTCATCTTTCCTTTCCTGCCTGGTGTCCCAGCTCTCTTTAAAAATTTTTTTTAATGTTTGTTTATTTTTGAGAGAGAGCGAAAGAGGCAGAGTGTGAGTAGGGGAGGGGTAGAGAGAGAGACACACACACAGAATCTGAAGCAGGCTCCAGGCTCTGAGCTGTCAGCACAGAGCTTGACGTGGGGCTCGAACTCACGAACTGTGAGATCATGACCTGAGCCAAAGTCAGATGCCTAATCTACTGAGCCACTCAGGAGCTCCCAACCCATTTTCTTAAAAGTGCAGTTTGGATACTCTTGTTTCAGTCGTCTTTATTCTATCTTCCTCTGTCAGCACCTGAGAGTGAGAGCCTCCTGAAATATTTGTCCCTGGACACCTGGCTTGCCTCACTCCAGTCCTGGCCCCGAGGCCTAGTAATCTCCCATCACTGATTTCAACTGAGAAAATCAGTGACTAATGATGTTCAAAAGAGGCCCCAGGCCCGCCTCTCCAAGGAGGCTGAGAGTTGGAAGGAATATATTCTCATTAGTGAAATCGTAGAGATCTTACAGTAATCAGGGTGGCTGGGTGGGGTTGTTTTCACTCTCTCTCTCTCTTGTCCTCTCTCTTGCCTTTCTCTCTTTTTCAGTTTTTCTGTATGTGGAAATCTCCCCAGGCCTTTGATATCATATCAGGTAGATACCGTGAGGGCACCTTTGAGTGGATCCTGGTAAGAACAGTCATGCCAACTCTCTTCTCAGATGACACAATCAGTTGTGACCATTTTTACCCCTTGAAGGAATGCTGCTCTGGAGAGCATCCCCATCTTTGATCTGGCTTTTGTACCCTCTCAAGTGATGTTGACGTAATCTTTGTTCCCTATCGTCTTCTTCACAGAATGAAAATGTACAGTAGCCACATGTTGGGGAAGTTTGGGCCAATGGCATGCAGAGGGCATAGACCCAGGGAAACTCCTTTTGTTCTAGGATCCACCCAAGTCTGGGGATAGCATAGCTGGCTGATTGCTCATAGCCCCTCAGTATAAGAGCAGAGGAAACTCACAGATCCAAGAGACAGAGGCAGCTTGTGGTTTAATCTGGGTTGGGTTCAGCTCAAAGCCCCACTGGGGCTCATAAGAAAAGTCTCCCAAGCTTTTGAATTGCCCTCCAGAGAGCCTTAAGGTAGTCAAGCAGGACAACTCCAGGTGAGAAAATCTGGAGACAGGCCCAGTGGCTTTTCTCTCCCTGCAGATATCGTAGGCTCCCTTATTCACTATCAGTGATGTGGATTTCAAGACTGAAAGTTCAGTATACGCGCTATTAAAGTCAACTGTCAGTAGACTAAGCAGTTATTGAGGGGTGTGAATGATTTTAAGATGAATACAAACATTGGGTGATTATTTAAGAAAAAAAAAACTTAGGGTAGATTAAATTGAAAAAAAAAAAAAAAGAAAAAGGAAATAACCAAGCAAAAAATAACGGCGCAAAAACAAATCCTGCACAAAGTGAATCAGAAAAGAACAAATTAAAGGCCCTGAATGGCATTTGAGTAATGGTGAAAGACGGTACCAACACATTGCCTTGTCCTTAAAATTCACCGAAATAGCAGAGAATGATGAATAATACACATGCAGTGAGGGAAACAAAAATCTCATTTCCATGCTCTCCAGAGTTTAACTGAAATAAGTCCCCGTTCCTATTTGAATGTGGCCTTGCAGGGCTTTGAAATCGGAAAACAATCCCTGCATGCCGAATTGGATGCTCACTAGCTAGCAGTTAAAAATAGGAAATGAAAATGAGTGACAAACTAGAACACTGGAGGAGAGAGAAAAAGAAATATCGCTTTCCTAGCCTTCTGCTCCTTCACAGTCCAATCCGTCCCACAGGCACGCTGGAAATGGCCTTGCCTGTGCTGGCAACGGGGTTTCGCCGTAAGTTATTGAAAAGGCAAATCAAGGTTTTTAGAGCCTTGTAATTACAAAGCTAAAAAGCAATTGGAAAAATATATCCGGCACCTTCAGAGCATTTGATGTGACTTCCCGGTGACACTTAGAGCAGGGGTATGCTGTTGAGGGAGCATTTTTCTATTCAGTTCCTCAGCCCTTTCTGAAAGAAAAAGAATTCTTAGCACCGTTTTTTCCATTAAGTGAATTCAGTTAATTAGCTTCACAAACAGAGCACATGCATTATTCAGCAGCAGACATTCATCAAATTTGTCTTTCCACAGCCAGCCCTTCTTCTCACCTCTTAGCTAGACGGGGCCAGGCTCCTTCCATTAGGATAAGCATTTAAGACAGTTCTGACTTAGGGGTTTCCGTGGAAGGCAAGGACATGTGAGCCATATTGGGGTGTGGATGAGTTGGGGCTGGAGGAGTGCATGAATTGTGAAAAAGGGCAAAGGAATCTGAATGATGTCATGGCTTGAAAAAGAAAAAAAAAAAGGCAGTGGTTCGTTTGTGGCCTCTCTGGCGTGTGTGTCCTGGAGAGATTTTCCCTGCCTCATCATATTCGTTGAGATCCGGTAACCCTGATTCATGAGTTTATCACAGTTGGGCTGAGCAACTGGAGATTCTCTAACCACTCCCAGGGAGCACCGCACGTAGCTAGGGAGGCAGGCCTGGCAAGAATCTCAAGACACAGCATCCGATTCACCCAGAGGCTCTATTCTAGGAAAAGGAGAGTAACCCAAGTCACCCGTCTGGACTTTCGGATGCAGTTGACCGTATGGCACAACAGATCCTGGGAACGCGTAAGCTTGTTCAGTGTGTTCTCCTGGTAATGAAGAAACTGTGTAAAGGATGTCAAGTTGCTGTGCAAGATCCCACAGTTGGCCCGAAGCAGGGCCCCTAAGCCTCTGTTGCTTGACGACTGCTCTTCAGCCTCAGGACAGGCTTGAAACACAGCTTCTCCGCCATCTTGTGCTAGTCATATCTTATTCTCTGTTCTCATTGAGGGGCTTTAGGGGGTAGTGGCTTCTGTAACTGCCAGCTTGGGTTTGAATCCTGCTTCTGTCACGTAGGCGCTCTGGGGTTTGGGTCAAGTTATTTAGCTAACCTGGGCCTAAGTTTTCTCTTCCATAAAAAGAATTGTTATGAGGATGTGGATGACTTAGTACCTGGAACATGTCCTAGCTCCTCACCTACCCTCTCCTTACTTCCCTACTCTTTAAGTAACAGGCTTGATCCACCTGTGATAGACATGGAGAGAGTGGTTCATGAGGCTGATGGCCTATAAGGTACAAGTTAGGCTAATATGCTACAGTTTGGAGGTGGGTGGTTGTTTGCTGTACCTAGCATTCTCCCCTTCTCAGAATAGAACACTGCTTTCTTGCCCCATTATTTCTTTACATATCTCATTGGTGTGATCACAGAGTAAGTCTCTATGTTCTTAGATGGCCCTGTTACACTGGCCACAATTCATTTGTCCAGTAGCGGACGCCCAAACCAAATTGGGCAAATAGGTCATTCAGCTGGATTTTTCAAACAGTAACTGAGGGGAAATATGCTTCTCATTTTTAGTGATGAAGCTGGGATACAGGAGACAGTTAACTCTGACATTTGCCATGCAGAAGAAGCAGGACTTCCGTGACAGAAATGAAGCCATTAGAGTCAGAAGCTGAGATGAGGGGCACCTGGGTGGCTCGGTTGGTTACGCTTCTGACTTTGGCACAAGTCATGATCTCACGGTGCATGGGTTTGAGCCCTGTGCCAGGTTCTGTGTTGATAGCTTGGAGCCCGGAGCTTGCTTCGAATTGTCTCTCTCTCTCTCTCTCTCTCTTTCTCTCTCTGCCCACCCCCTGACTCATGCTCTCTCAATAAATGAATATAAACATTAAAAAAAAACCTTTTTTTAAGGAAGTAGAGATGAGCTGGAGAAAGTCTTTAAATTCCTAGATTGAGCTTTTCCTGAAGCCTAACTACATTCCTACCTTTGATATGTTTGACTTTTTCACCCCCCCCCCTTTTTTATGATTGGGTGGGATACCCCAGTATCCACCCATTGAAAGGTGCCTTTACCTAAGTGCTTCTGCACAGTAGGTATGTATCAGGGGTATGCCACCTTTCTTGATGGTTGACTTATAGAATAAGTATTATATTATATCTAAGGCCCCTGAGCCTTAGTAGGTATGTGAATTTTATCTTTACCTGAGTTTAAATACAAGATCTGCCATTTATTATTATATGTCATGCATGTCAGTCTTCCCATGGATCAATTGTTTATCTATAAAATGGCACTATTAATAACTCCATCATAGTGTAGTTGTTGGTATTCAGTGAAATATACGTGGCATGTGAAAGTGCATTGTACATTAGGATGCCATGCAAGGGTATGATAATGCATGACCTTTGTCATGTTACATTAAACCTTGCACAATCCCGACTCTTATTTAAGGAAATCTTCACATCACGCTCCCCTTCTACACTTTTCCTATGGATTGCTAATATGTAGCATAATTGCATAACTGTAATCTAAATGCCACCAATTTGTATTTCTTTAGTAAACCCTCAGCTAGAACACTAATGCAGCTCAAACACTGAAGCAAAAGGAGCCAGGGACCCTGCTAGTTTGAAACCATCACTTGCAAGACGTGAACAGACTTGACACATGCTTGATAAGTCATTTGAATAATTATTAAGTCCCTAGCAATGATTCTAAAAGGGAAATCTCCCAACGTTCTTGATTGTGCGTCTTATGCCTTTGTCTGTGGTTTTGTTTGGGAGTGAGCTTTGAGAATCCACTGGGGCTGAGAATCAAGGCATCTCACTTCTGGGTCAATCAGGAGGGAAGAGTAAAGCAGACGATTTATTCAGTTTTCATAATCAGTGATTTAAATAGACAGTCTGTCATTTTTTTTAAATAAGGGTTTCTGGCAATTTATTAGGCAGAAGAAATATGAATGGCCAACCAAGAGAAATGGATGAACGAAGGATTTCATCCTTGCATTTTTCCTCTCCGAAGCGTATGACAGTTGGTGATGTTTATTGAACACCAGCTATGCAGCAGGAGAGTTATATGTAGTACAGCCTTCATGACACTATTTTTCTTATTCCCCAAATGGAGAGACCAAGCCTCTGCAATGCGACGTGACTAGTTTGAATCTAGGGCTATCTGGGTCCAAACCACTGCTTTTCTACCATGGTGGACAGACAGACCTGATTAGAGGTGAGTTGGTGGGGGCACGAAGTGGAGCCACAGGTCATGGTAAATGATTGTCTGAACCACATATCCCATGGAGAACAACTTTCCCAAACCATGCAATGGGCATCCATCATATCCGGGTCTTGCCGCGGTGCTATCTTCTCACTCAGTGCATTCCTGAGCTTGTGAAGGGACTTCTCCAGACGTTTCCCAAATCAGGAAGTGTGAAAAAGTCCAACTGTGTGTAAACCATTCAAGGACTCTGCCAGGTTGCAGGAGGAATTGAAGAGTTTATCTGCCAAAGAGAGCAGTTGATGACATTCTTTCTTTCTTTTTTAAAGTTTATTTATTTAAGTAGTCTCTACACCCAACGTGGGGCTCGAACTCATGACCCTGAGATCAAGAGTCACATGCTTTTCCCTCCCAGCCAGCCAGGCATCCATCTGAGGTGACTTCTTAACTGAGATGAGAATAATTACATCTGTAGTAAGTTAAAACAAACAAACAAAGAAAACAACTCCAAATTTCTCTCTTGCCAAATACTTTTACATAGAAACTGAACAGCTGCTCTTGTAATTGTAATTACTACCATTATTATTATTATTACTACTATTTGTTGAAAGTATAATTATTAAGGCCCCATATAAGAGTCCCCCCTTAGGAGCAGGGTTTGGGAAAGCTGAATGGTCATTGATTTTCCAGTTTGTAACATGCACATCGGCATCTACCCAAAGAGCAATCCCAGCACTAAATTCCTGTTCTTAAGAGAGTTTCTTTCCCTCTGCTCACCTCTCCCTGACATCCTAGCTCAAATAAAACTGCACTTGTGCCTGAAATTCCAGGATTAGTGATTCAATCCACTGGAGTAAGTGTTCCAACTGGTGCAGCCTTTCTGGAAAATGGTAGTTTCTCCAGCTCATGTTTAACCCGAGACATCTGTAGATGAATGTCTGTATCAGCACATATGCTTGGTCTCTCTTTCAGGTATTTACAATTTTGTTGCTTTGTAAGCTGAGTGATTTTATTCTTAACTCTTGTCTCTCCTCAACTACTCCAGAAGTTATTTCAGAGCAGAAAAACCACTGGACTTCTTTTCCTGTTTAGCCGTCATCTAGAATTCGTGTAAAGCTGAAACAGATTTCCTTTTCTAGGCCCAGGGACATTTCTTCATCACATACTTACCAGGCACTTTTCCGGGCTGAGCATACAGTGGCTTCTCTTTTTCCATGTGGTTTTCTACCATAAATAAGTGAGTAAGTGATGACATGAGAAAAATCTCATACAATATCAACAAGAGAAAACAGTGTCATGGAATATGATAGAAAGCCAGCAATGAAGACCGGGGGTCAAGAGTACCCCAGGCTGAGGGACCAGCAAGCACAATGACCTGATGTGATATCCAAAGGATCGTGTCCTTTCCCCACAGTGAGGGGTGTAAAAGCCTGGGGGTAGTGGATGAAGTTCTTCTTTACAGGGAACAATGGAAGTTGAGGGCACCAGCATTAGAGGAATCAGGTCTTAAATAAAAATATGAAAAATCTCCTAGGTATTTTACATTTGCTAAAACGATATGGCAAACTACACATCAGAAGAGAGTATCAATAATGTTTATTTAAATCGGTAATCGTTCTTATCCCTCTATTACTTTCTAATAGCCTTTGGGCAAATTTCCTCAATGTGAAAGTAATTAACAAAACTGAATAAGAAGCGTGGGCGAAAACATCTCAAGTATTCATTGAGGAATAGAAGCTATGTTGTGAAGTCTGAGGTCCAAAGTGTTAAACTCAGATCGCCTCGTCTGGTGTGAAATTCAGGGCAGGCGCCTGCCTCTGAACCCATCAGAGCTGGATGAGTAATGGACCGCATACATGCCCATCATTGATGCCTGAGGCACAAATGAACATTTGAGGTTTAAATGAGTCTACCCAGAGCCAGGGGTTTGAAGGGGGAAAACCTCCTTTGCAACAATAATACCCTTTTCTGTCTTCAAATAGTCTTATAAATCTTCTTGAAAATGTCCCAATCCTTAGTTTGTCACTTGAGGCCCTCTCTGATATGCCTCCAATCCTCCTATCCAGTAAATAACTCTCGTCTCTATCTTCCAAAGTTCAGAGTATTTGAGGAATAGACACATGAATCAAACTAATGATGGTAAGATGTTAGCTTTCTATTTGCTAGGCTTCTTGCATCCATAATCACAATGAGATTTCCCCAAATCCTGATTTTGAGACAGTCCACTCAAGAATGAATTTGGGTCTGCTGAGCAAAATGCTTTCCCAGAATTGATGCCTTAATTCCACCGTGTCGTCATGTGTAGAGACTTAGGGGTTTCCACACTTGCTTTGAAACGCGGGTCTTGGCCATTACAATGTGTTCTTTCCACATGGAACTGGGCCAATTCATGCATACTCAGATCTTCCCATTTTCATCAGTCAGAATAGTCACTCCTCCTTCCTGGGAAGTTGGGAAAGAGACAGAGACAGAGACAAAGGGACAGACAGAGAAAGAGAGAGCACAGATATGTTATTTTTGCAGACTTTTTTTTTTTTTGAGAGAGAGAGAGAGAGAGAGAGAGAGAGAATATTAAGCAGGCTCAATGCTCAGCACAGAGCCTAATATCAGGCTTGATCCTATGACCCTGGGACCATGACCTGAGCCGAAATCAAGAGTAACACGTTCAACCAGCTGAGCCACCCAGGCAACCCATTTGCAGACGTTTTATGGGGATACGGAATCTGTCCAGGGGATTCTTCCCAACATTTAGCATCTTTTTGATTTCTTAATCCACTGGGCAAACAATGGTGTATGTTTCAATAAAGTGACTTTTTTCCTACCCTCATTCAGCTACACCTTCTGGTGGGCATGTTAGTTTTCACCGAGAGAAGATTATGAAATGGTTCAGAACAGGACATTCATTAAATCAACTATGAACTCATGCTGTACCCTAAGTTGCACGACTGCTCCCCATTCTACTTCCGTTATCATGTCCAGCTTTTTTGTCCAATATAGGTCAAGAGCTGTTCATCCTAAAAACAGCACAAAACCTTCACAAATAATACAGTAGTAGCAGAATGAAAATGTCTTTACTTTGAATAATATAGCTTCCTTCTTCTTATTAAATCCTGGGGTAAAATAAAAGGCTTCAAATTAAATCCTCTTGCCATTTTAGGTTAAAGTCTAAAGAAATTAAAGTCCAAATCCTTCTCCCCAGTGCCTAATTCTCTTTAGTCTCAGCCAGAGGTTCCTTACCTAGATGCCAAGGTATAAATGGAATGATTTTAGCAGCTGGAACCTAGTGATCTCTCATTGGATTGGTGATCCCTGAAATTGAAGTAATTCAAGACTGAGTCTCACATTGTATGGATGCTATTTGAAGAGTCTCCAAATTAGCAGGACATACTTATTATAGCAGCAGGGAGGGACATTGGAGATACTCCTGTCATTTTTGCAAAGTGGCCTTGTCGCAGGTTGGCTTTCCTGGAAAGTAGACTCTGAAACAGAATGTAGTATGTAGGATGTGTATTAATGAGTTCCCAAGGGATTAAAACTTGTGGAAGGGAGGACAAGGAAACGACTAGGTAAAGGGAGGAAAGTGGTGATATAGTCCCCAGACAGTGTTGGCCAACTTCCATGGGGAGCTAGAAGGATTAAGAATTGTCCTGAGTTTTAGGCCAAGGTGTCCAGGACTTTGTCCTGCTTCACTGACCAGGCATTGGATGTGGGTTGTCCAGACAAGGGTGTGACCTCGGACCAGGTGACTCTCTGCCTCTGAGGTGACCCCCGAGGGAATTGATACTGAAGGCACTTTCCCCACTAGCAGTCTTCCCACCAGGTGAACAAGTCTGTCACTGAACGATGTCATCATGCCCACCATACGTTCCAGCATTACGTCTTGCTCTAGTCTCCCTGGTCCCCATGTTACATACCCAAAGCTTCTAAGTGTCCAGTGTCCATTGAGTCCAATGCTTCTCCAGGGCTGAGGGACACCTCTGTCTGGTAGAGTAACTGCTACTTCTGGGCATTTTAGGAAGTGATTTTAGCCCTTTTCCAAAGGTGTACCATCACTGCTTCTTGCTATGGAGTTAATTCTCTTGGTTTCTGAACTCTGCCCACTGTGGGCTATTTCCTTCTCTTCCCTACCTTGGCTTCAGCTGCAGAATTCCAGCAAATTCCTGAAGCGAAGCTGCCATTGATGATTCTGAAACCCAAGGCCCTTGGGGCCCTGTAAGGACCAAGATCTCTGCCACAAGCCCTTCTCAGGAATCCTTTCTATTTTTAGAATGAAATGTCTAGCCCTTAATTGGTATATTCACTTTGGAAAACTATCTGGCAGTATCCGCTAAAACTGAACATAAACATACCCCTTGACCCAGAAATTCCACTGCTAGGTGTGTGTCCACAGAAATGCAAACATATGCTCACCAAGAGACATGTACAAGAATGTCCATAGCAGCCCTCAGTATTCATTAACAATGATAAATATGGTGAAGAATACTCAGAGAGTGTAGTTCCATGCAAACTATTGCGATATATACAAAATAAATATGGAAGCTTCTCACAAACCACAGTTAGGTCAAATAAGACACGAAATAGTACACGCTGCGTAATTCTATTTATACAGTGTTCAACACTAGACAGAACTAAGCTATGCTGCTAGAAACAGGGTAAGGTTACTCTCAAGGGGGTAGCAATCAGAAGAGGGCATAAGGGAAATTTCTGAGGCTGGTTACAAGGTTGTATTCAGTCTGAAAATTCAGTCACCTGGATGTATGCTTGTGATTTGTGCCCTTTTCTGCCTGTTATTCTTAAATGAAAATTTACTAAAACATAAAAATAATCACAACATTTATTTGTAGACCTTGAATTGTTAGTTTTTAGCTCAATAACAACAGTGACATTTCTTCCTGTCTCCTCATATTTTTGAAACGAGGTATATACATATCCCTGGTGGGATTGAATTTCCCTGTATTGTTCCCCTTTTCCTTTTGGGATGTCTCACCGAAGTTTTTACCATTTTAACAATATTTTAAAGTCATTTCCTTTCCTTTCCTTCTCTCTTTCTCATTAGGATAGCACTGTTTTCAGAATCTGAACTTGTTCTTTACTTTAACCTTGTTCTTATGCATTTTTTTTTCTAACATACTCTGAGATTTTTTTTTTCCCTTGTGGTACCAACGGCTATTGGAGAGATTTGAAACCACTGAGAATTAGACAGGCAAGGGCACCCATTGTTCAACAAAATATTGTCTTCCTTCACTTCCTTGAGTAAGAAAATCCCACCCAGGAGGAGTCTCCATTCAACTAGCCCCCAAGCTGGACATAGGCTTGTTCTGTCATTGTATTGTCTTGCTTCCCTTCATAAATCCCATCTTTCTTGCACTTTCTATTAGATTTATCTTATATCCCTGTTTGCTCAGAACAGTCCTGGTTTAATCTGATTGGTCTGGTGAAATTATTTGTGGTGAGTTGAATAGTGGTCCCCCCCCCCAAAAGAAATATATCTCTGGAAACACTCATAATGTGATCTTATTTGGAATAAGGGTATTTGAAGATGTAATTAAGGTAAGGTTCTCAAGATGAGACCTACCTGGATAGAATGGGATGGGCTCTAAATTCACTGATGCTGTCCTTATAAGAAAGGGAGAAGACACAGAGAAGAAGGCCATGTGAAGAGCAAGGCAGACAGACATTGGAGTGATGTAGCTACAAGTCAAGGAACACCAGGGGTTGCTGGAAGCCACCAGAAGGTAGGAGTAATGCAGGGATCCTCCCCTGAGATCCCACAGAGACTTCGAGTGTCCAGAATTGTCAGAGGATATATTTCTGACTCTGTTTGTGGTAATTTGTTATGGCGGCCCCAGGAAGCTAACAGGTTAATAATACCGCTTTCAGTCTCAAGATGTGTCCCAGTTTGGATAATAAATTATGTGGTCACCCTTGTTCTGTAGGGGTCCTCATTCTGTACATTTTCCTCAGGCATCAAATGCCTAATAAGCCTACTAAAAACAACTATGGTATATTAGAACTTACCTGCCCACCCAGGAGGTATCCCTCTCAGATCAGCCCCTATTTTCTGTAGCTACTTGGTTCCACTAGCCCGAGTATCACGGGCACAATTTCTCACAAGCTTATATAGCCAGTGCTCTATCTGTGACTTTAACACAGTAACTCTCTGTATTTTCTTAGATCTCAAATTCTTGAGGGGAAGGAGTTATATTTTTTCCAAGACTTGCCCTTCCTCTGAAGACGTCTTGATATTTTCCCAGTTGTCTTTCTCAAAATAGAAGCTTCTCAAAGTAAAGTCCTTCTCCATGTCTTGGGCCAAAGTTTTTTGATTAACTTAAACTGTCCAGAAGTTTCCCCTTATTCTGCTTCTGTTTCTATTTCCAAAGATTGTATATTCTGTGCACAAGCTTACTTTAATGCATTTTAGCTCATTGTACTTATGATGTGTCTTTCAAATTTCCCTTCATTTCCATTGAAATATAAGTTATATTTTCAATAGATTAACAGATTATAGGCCATTCCTTGGACTGGCTCATTTCATTACCTTCCCATTTCTGTCTGGTTGAAGCCACAGTCTGCAGCCCTAAAACATTAGCAAAGCTACCTAGAAACCATGTGATGCTAGATGATTCTGGGAACTTAGGGGAAAAAAATCCAGGGAGCCTATAATCTTTCCTATGTTCTGCACATAACATAAAACAAAGTGAAGAGAATTGGGTACAACCAATCTAATGGTGCCTAAGCATGTCTGGCAGAGCAACTCTAAGGTTAAATAATCTTTTGGTTTATAGCTCTGGCTGTGACCCAACACAAATAAGATAAAACCATTTCACCTACTGAAAGATGTGGAAACAGATGCTCTGCCTTTTGTGATGTAAGTTTCACCTTTAACTAAAAAATTTTTGTTTTTCTCCCAGAAATATGGCAGTTGACTAGTCCTTGGTTTGTGTGTGTGTGTGTGTGTGTGTGTGTGTGTGTGTGTTCTTTTTCCTCCTTTCTGTCCATTTTCTCCCCACTCCTTTAGAAATCATTCAGTCTCATGGCTTAGTGTCCTATGAATATATTGTTGACCCCCAAATGTATATTTCCTTCTCCTTTTTTTTCTCTTAAACTCTAGAATCATAGGTTCAACTACACTCAACAGCTCAACTTACATATGTGATAAACTTCTCAAACTTGATACATTCAAAACTAAACTCCTGATCTTCCTCTCCAAACCTAGTCCTTTTCATTAAATGGCAACTCTATTTAGTTTCCCAGGCTACAAATCCTAGAGTCATCCTTAACTCTTTCTCCCTTACCTATATCCTAGTGGTCAAGAAATCCTTTTGACTTTCATTTAAAAGATATCCCCAATTAAGAACCTTTACTACCTCCATTTTCATGAACTTGGTCTTGAACTTGGAGTTACCGTTGTGGCTCGCCTCCAAAAAAATGTACAAGCCTTCTATCTGGTCCCCTGACTTCCACCTTTGCCTCTATGTTGTATTCTTACATAGCAGAAAAAGGATTTTGCAAACATAATTCAGTTTAGCAAATCCTTGGATGACTTCCCGTCTCACTCAAGCACATCTGCACAGTTGTAACAGGTCGCTCATTGTTTTTTATCCCTCATACCCTCTGACCTCTCCAGTACTCTCCTCTTTGCTTCCTTGCCCTAGCCCACTGGCTTCGTTACCATACCCACACCACCTTGCTTTTTTAAAGGTGTTCCCTCTTCCTGCACTGCTATTCCAAGCGACTTACCACAAGCTGCGTGGCTCAATCTGCCACCTCCTTCCAGTCTTTGCTGTACTATAGGTTTTCAATGTGGCATAGCCTGACCAAGTCATTTTATTTATTCATTCTTTATGTATTTTATTTTACTTTATTTTATTTTATTTTATTTTAAATGTACATCCAAAATAGCATAGTGTGCAACAATGACCTCAGAAGTAGATTCCTTAGTGCCCCCTACCCATTTAGCCCATTCCCCCCTCCCACAACCCCTCTGGTAGCCCTCAGTTTGTTCTCCATATCTATGTGTGTCTTCTGTTCTGTCCCCCTTCCTGTTTTTCTGTTATTTTTGTTTCCCTTCCCTTATGTTCAACTGTTTTGTCTCTTGAAGTCCTCATATGAGTGAAGTCATATGATTTTGTCTTTCTCTGACTAACTTCACTTAGCATAATGCCCTCCAGTTCCACCCACATAATTGCAAAGGGCAACATTTCATTCTTTTTGATTGTCGTTGTATATATATACCACACCTTCTTTATCCATCCATCTGTCGATGGACATTTGGGCTCTTTCCATACTTTGGCTATTGTTGATAGTGCTGCTAGAAACATGGGGGTGCATGTGTCCCTTCGAAACAGCACACCTGTATCCCAGGGATAAATGCCTAGTAGTGCAATTGCTGGGTCGTAGGGTAGTTCTATTTTTAGTTTTTTGAGGAGCCCCCATATTGTTTTCCAGAGTGGCTCCACCAGTTTGCATTCCCACCAGCAGTGCAAAAGAGATCCTCTTTCTCCGCATCCTCACCAACATCTGTTGTTGCCTGAGTTGTTCATGTTAGCCATTCTGACAGGTGTGAGGTGGTATCTCATTGTGGTTTTGATTTGTATTTCCCTGATGATGAGTGATGTTGAGCATTTTTTCATGTATCGGTTGGCCATCTGGATGTCTTCTTTGGAGAAGTGTCTATTCATGTCTTTTGCCCATTTCTTCACTAGATTATTTGTTTTTTGGGGTGTTGAGTTTGATGAGTTCTTTATACATTTTGGATACGAACCCTTTAACTGATTTGTCATTTGCAAATATCTTCTCCCATTCTGTCGGTTGCCTTTTAGCTTTGCTGATTGTTTCCTTTTCTGTGCAGAAGCTTTTTATTTTGATGAGATACCAGTAGTTCAGTTTTGCTTTTGTTTCCTTGCCTCCAGAGACGTGTTGAATAAGAAGTTGCCGTGGCCAAGATCAAAGAGGTTTTTTCCTGCTCTCTCCTTGAGGAGTTTGATGGCTTCCTATCTTACATTGAGGTCTTTCATCCATTTTGAGTTTATTTTTGTGTGTGGTGTAACAAAGTGGTCCAGGTTCATTCTTTTGCGTGTCACTGTCCAGTTTTCCCAGCACCACTTGCTGAAGAGACTGTCTTTATTCCATTGGTTATTCTTTCCCGCTTTGTCAACAATTAGTTGGCCATACATTTGTGGGTCCATTTCTGGGTTCTCTAATCTGTTCCATTGATCTGAGTGTCTGTTCTTGTGCCAGTACAATACTGTCTTGATGATTACAGCTTTATAGTATAGTTTGAAGTCCGGGATTGTGATGCCTCCTGCTTTTGTTTAGAGTGAGTACTGAAAGATATGAATTTATTGCCATTATGATGCCTGTCGAGTTGGAATTTCTGGTGGTGTTCTCTGGTCCTTTCTAATCTTTGTTGCTTTTGGTATTTATTTATTTATTTATTTATTTACTTATTTATTTATTCATCTTGTCTCCCCTCAGAGAGTCCCCCTTAAAATTTCTTGCAGGCCTGGTTTAGTGATCACAAACTCCTTTAATTTTTGTTTCTCTGGGAAACTTTTAATCTCCCCTTCTCTTTTGAATGACAGCCTTGCTGGATAAAGAATTCTTGGCTGCAAATTTTTCTGATTCAGCACATTGAATGTATCATGCCACTCTTTTTTGGCCTGCCAAGTTTCTGTGGATAGGTCTGCTGCAAACCTGACCTGCCTTCCCTTGTAGGTTAGGGACTTTTTTCCCTTGCTGCTTTCATGATTCTCTCCTTGCCTGAGTATTTTGTGAATTTGACTATGTTATGCCTTGTTGATGGTCGTTTTTTGTTGAATCTAATGGGAGTCCTCTGTGCTTCCTGGATCTTGATGTCTGTGTCTTTCCCCAGGTTAGGAAAGTTCTCTGCTATGATTTGCTCATGTAACCCTTCTACCCCTATTTGTCTCTCTTCCTCTTCTGGGCCCCCTGTGATTCTGATGTTGTTCCTTTTTAATGAGTCACTGATTTCTCTAATTCTTAACTCGTGCTCTTTTGCCTTAATCTCCCTCTTTTTTTTCTGCTTCATCATTCCCTATGAGTTTGTCCTCCACATCCCTGATTCTCTGTTCTGTCTCATCCATCCTTGCTGCCACGGCATCCATTCGTGTTTGCAGCTCAGTTATAGCATTTTTTTATTTCATTCTGACTAGTTTTTACTCCTTTTATCTCTGCAGCAAGGGATTCTAATCTATTTTTGACTCCAGCTAGTATTCTTATTATCGTGATTCTAAATTCTGGTGCAGACATCTTGCTTGTATCTGTGTTGGTTAAATCCCTGGCTGTCATTTCTTCGTGCTCTTTCTTTTGGGGTGAATTCCTTCTTTTTGTCATTTTGAAGGGAGAAAAGGAATTAATTAGGTAGAAAAATTAAAATTAAAAAAATATTAAAGTTAAAAAATTAAACATACACACACAAAGTCACATGAATGATGCTAGATCCTAGGTTTGTTTTGGTCTGGGTGGTGAAAGTGGTTTGACTGATTAGAGAAAAAAATGGGGGGAGAAAAAGGAAATCGTTTGAGATTTGAGAAAATGAATACACTGAAGTAGACTAAATGGAGATGATGGGAGTAAAACAGAATTTGAAGAAATTTACACAAAAGTAAAGAATATAGTAGAAAAAAATAAAGAAAAATATTTTCAGGAAAAATTAAAAAGAAAAATGAATTTTTTCTCTTTCTGTATTCAAGAAAAAGAAAAGAAGCAAAAAAGAGAAAAAAGAGAAAAAAAGGAAATCATTTGAAAATTTGGAAAAGTGAATACATTGTAGTAGACTAAAATAAAATGAGGGAAGTAAAGTAGAATTTGAAAAAATTTACATAAAAGTGAAAAACATAGTAAGAAGAAATTAAAGAAAAATATTTTAATAGAAATTGAAAGTAAAAATGAAGTTTTTTTCTTTCTGCATTCAAGAATAAGAAAAGAAATAAAAAAGAGAAAAAATAAAAAGAAAAAAAGAAATCGTTTGAAAATTTGAAAAAGTGAATACACTGAAGTAGACCAAATAAAATGATGGAAGTAAATAGAATTTGAAACAATTTACACAAAAGTAAAACATATAGTAAAAAAATGAAAGAAAAATATTTTCAATAAAAATTGAAAATAAAAATAAATTTTTTCTCTGTATTGGAGAAAAAGAAATGTAGTGTAAAAGAGAAAAAAAGAAAGAAAATTGAATAGATGGACCTGCTAACAGATTGAAGTAGGACTGAAATTGGTTTGTTTTCCCCTAGAAGTCAGACTAGGAAGCGCTTTATAGTCCATGAACTAAGCAGGCGGTGAGACGTGTCTTCTTGAAGAGCGAGGTTGGCCCAGTTGGGCGGGGCTCAGTGTAATGGCTCTGCTCTCCACTAGATGGCGCTGCTGGCCTACTGGGGCGGAGCGTTGCGGTGCTCGTAGGTGCGTATACGCATCCCCCGGAGCGGTTAAGGTGGCACCACCCAGACACCCAGGCTGTTCTCCCGGATCAGCAGCGCACCCGTTCCCTGTCATCAGCTTTCGTCCACTCCCTGCTCTTTCACTCTCAGTGACCAGGCCCCAGGCAGCACCTTTCTCCCGAGTTTTGTCTCAGATGCGGCTGATTTCCCCGGCCCCTTACTTCCAAAGGACTGCGACTTTGACCCGTTCCGCCCTTCTGCGGGAGGGTCTCACTGAGCAATGGCCGAATGAGCAATGGCCCAATATCAGCTGCACCCAGGTACGTCCACTGGACCCTGTTGGTGCTGGTGCCCCGAGACTGCGGCCAGGTGCCACCCGCCCCAGAAAAATTTCACGAGACAGTGTAGCAGCAGCGTTTCAGGGATTATGGAAAATCACAACACACATCTGGCACCAGGCTTCACCCTTAAGGACCTTGTTCCAGCACCAGCGAATGTGGCCGCCTTCTGGGGTCTGCCGGGACCAGCTGGTTTCAACAGTCTCTACCAAATGTCCTTCCAGCAGTGGAACCGCTTTTCCCCGTGTGGCCCGAGAACTTCCTGGACTCCACTCTGTTCCTGGGGATTCGCCCTTCCCACCAGAGCACCGCCAGGTATGGAGCTGCGGAGTTGCAGCCTTTGCGCTCCCCTTGTTTACAGTCTTAATAGAATTAAACCCTCTCCTTTCTCCCTTTTTAGTTTAGTCCCTGCAGCTGTTTCCAATTTTCCACTTTCTCTCCAGCTGCTTTTGGGGAGGGGTGCTTTTCCCATATTCTCCCCTCCCCCCCACCTCCATCTTGTCTCCACCCGCAAAAGCACCTCCCTGCCCCTTGTGGCTTCTCGCTCCCCAAGTTTAGCGCCCTAGGTTCACCTTCTCTGTGCTGCGTACCTGCTGAATTCTGTGGTTCAGGTTGTGCAGATTGTTGTGTTAATCCCCAGTTTTCTAGGTGTGGGATGCTTTAGTGTTGGTCTGGCTGTATTTCATGGACTCGAAACACACAAAAAACTTCCATGCTGTTCCACCATCTTGGCTCCTCTGACTACAATTGATATCTTTTGACCATTTGTTTATATAATGTTCTTCATTCAATATTTTAATAGATGATTATTAAAAAAAAATTTTTTTCAATGTTTGTTTATTTTTGAGAGAGAGACAGCACATGAGCAGGGGAGGGGCAGAGAGAGGGAGACACAGAATCTGAAGCAGGCTCCAGGCTCTGAGCTGTCAGCACAGAGCCTGTTGTGGGGCTTGAACTCACAAACCGTGAGCTCATGACCTGAGCCGAAGTCAGACGCTTAAGTGACTGAGCCACCCAGGCGCCTTGATTATTTTATTTTAAGAAATGTTTTTTTTTAGTTTGACTTTTGCCTCTTAAATTTAAGATTTTTTTTTCTTTTGGCCTAAGAAATATTTAGGCCCTTATATAATCCAGCCCTCTGATATTTAACTTTGCAATTTTTTCATTTGTTCTAGGCACATGAAGTCATTCATATGCGAATATTTTGAAATATTCTTATATATTTTGTTATGGTCTTAATATATTTTCTTTTTTTTACATTAAACTATTCAATATATGTAGTATGCAGAGAATGCAAATTTATTCTCTTCTCTTAATTATGAGTCAATTTTCCTTGCAGCAATTCCTAAATCAGCCTGTCCTAGGGTTTGTTCCTTGGAATATTCAATTTACAAGGTTCATCTGTTTAAAAAAAAGAAGAAGAAGAAGAAGAAGAAGAAGAAGAAGAAGAAGAAGAAGAAGAAGAAGAAAATCAAAGAATTCTCTGGTTGAATCACTTAGCAAAACACTGCACACTCTTTCTCCTTGTTACCAAATAATGCATAAATGCTTAGTAATATAGTAAAGGCTCTCAGTAGTTCTTCAATACAGGAAGCTGTATAACTGTTTAATCTTGCATTTTTGAAACTCTTTTGTACCATTTTTAAGGCATTCCTCCATAAATGCAAGGTGAGAGGAAAATAATACAAAATGGATCATTCACCAAAGAGTGCACATGCTTTGTCTAAGGAGTTAATTAACTCAATTCAATGTGTGGAAGGTTAGAAATTGCAGATGACACTTAGTCAATACTTACTCCACACGAGGCACATCAAACACCATCTAAGCTCAGGGCGATTCTATAAACTACTTACTTTTCTTGTGTCCATTTGATTTGATTTATATATATATATATATATATATATATATATATATATATACACACACACACACACACATATATATATATACACACACACATATATATAACGTTTATTTATTTATGCTGAGAGAGAGAGTGAGCAGGGGTGGGGCAGGGAGAGAGGGAGAGAGAATCCCAAGCAGGTTCTGAGCTGACTGTGCAAAGCCCGATGTGGAGCTGGAACTCACGAACCGTGTGATCGTGACCTGAGCCCAAACCAAGAGTCAGCCTAGTTTAACTGCCTGAGCTACCCAGGTGCCCTTCTTGTGTCCATTTTAAAAAGAGATATTCTAGACTTAGGGAACTTGGATGCCTTGTCCAAAGTGACACGGTAATAAATGCTATCATTTGAACCCAGGTCGGAATTTCTCCAATACTGATGTACATCCCGTTGGCCAACTTCTATCCTGCTATAAAATAAAGGCACCTAAACTCTTTAAAGGAAGGGATATAATCTTGCCCTTCACATTCTCCAGTCATGAAGCATCTCCTAAGACACACTGAGACAAAATCATGTAATTACTCAAGTAAGTTTAAGGAAGAGAAGAGGTCACTTGTAAGAGATTCGTAAAAGATTTGTACTGTGGTCGGATTGTTTCACTATGTGGTAAACTCTTGATTGGGTTTGGGGGATGGGAGTGGCTGCTTGTCAATTCACATTCAGCAGTGCATGAAGTACAATTTCATGCATTTAACAGGTGCTCAACGAAAAATTCAAAACAGAAAAGTGTGACAAGGGCCAGGAGTTAAGGAGAAATATATAAAATCATCAGAAGAACTTAAAACACTTTACTCTCTGCATAGACAGACTGAATCCTCAAAAGCAGATAGATTTCCCAGTGTCTTACAAAGGATCGTTCAGAGCTTTGGGAAGAACCCACTTCTCTATATTCTGCTCCCTAAAGACAATGAATAAAAGAAGATCAGAAAATAGTCCTTTACCATTGACTTTCAGTTGTTCTAGAGACTCCAAAGTGCACGGTCAGTACCCACTGCCAGTGGGGGGACAGGCAGTGGAGAAAGTCTGGGGAAAAGCTGGCCCTTTAGTGCCTTCTCCAGCTGAGTGACCGCCGCAGGCCTCCCATTGGATGATTGTTCAGATGCCTTAGTGTTCCAGACAGAGGGGACTTTCTATAGTTCTAAAATAAAGTTGTTGTTATAGGGGATTTCTTGCCCTTAGTCTGAAATTTTTCAGTCTTCCTTTTTCTAGCCTACTTTAGGGAAGTTTTATCTCTTCCCTGGCACCTAGAGTGAAGAGGTTTTCTTGAGAGCCAAGGGTCTGCTAGTAAGGGGCATCTTTCATTTTGAACAGTGGAGACCTTGTCATAAGTAGAGCTAAGCTGCAAGTTCAGTCCCACCACTTGATAGCTATGTGACCTTGAGCATCACTTGTCTCTTGTATCCAAGCCTCAGTGTCATTCTTGTAAAATGACAATAGTAATGGTCACTACCTTAAAATGTTGTTAAAGACATTATGGAGATAGCATATAATAAAGGTGGGCCCAGTTCAGGCTTTCAAAACATTATAGTTTATTTCTTCTTTTCTCTATTAATGAGAAAACTTTTGTCACATTCCTTAACATCTCAGAGTGATATCTATCAGGAATATAGGAGATGGTTCTCAGGATTTATTAGCCTTTAACCCATACATGTAAGAGAATAAACCACAGAGTTAGCATTGACTGGGAACAGTAATATTTATAGAAAACCTATATATTAACACTACCTAAGAGTCAAGGTTGGTAAGAATTCTCCTGAAATTTCTATTTTCTTGAAAGATTAGAAATAATTGGGCCATCTGGTGGATCAGTTGGTTAAGTGTCCAACTTCAGATCAGGTCATGAGGTCCTGGTTCGTGAGTTTGAGCCCCGCATCAGGCTCTGTGCCGTCAGTGCAAAGCCTGCTTAAGATTCTTTCTCTCCCTCTCTCTCTGCCCCTTTGCACCCCCCCCCAAATAAACCTTAAAATAAAAGAAAGAATTACCAATGATTTAAGTAAGAATGTGTTCTGTCTCTCTTTAGCTTCCTTCTCCTCTGTCTTAGTCTGCTCGGGCTGCTATAACAAAATAACATATACTGTATAACTTAAACGATAGGAATTTTTTTTCTCATAGTTCTAGAAGCTGGGAAGTCCAAGATCAACATGTAACAGATTTAGTTCTTGGTGAAGGCTTTCTGTCTGGCTGGCAGATGGGCCACCTTCTTATTGTGTAATGACATGGCAGACAGAGGAAGAGAGAACTCTAGTCTCTTTTTTCTTATGACACTAATCCTATCATGATGGCTCTACCCTTGTGACCTCATCTAAACCTAAGTGCTTCCCCAAGGCCCTGCCTAAATATACTATCATGCTTCAACATATGACTTTTTGGGAGGGGGGCAGTGGGCACAAACATCCAGTCCATAATGCCCTTCCTTCTCCCTCACCTTCCACACATGCTTGCTCTTTCTCAGTGCTTCACATCCATTTAGGAATATATCCACTGATATAGAAAAGTGAAAAATAAGCATGATCATATAGGCCAATAGGTATTTTTTGCTATATATGAGTAGTAGCCTTAATAAAACAAAAGTCCAGACCCATTACCTAGTTGCTGGTGCAGAGAAGGCATGCAGGTCAAATATTCCAAAATCAAGAATCTTTATTTTGCCTATAATGGCATATGGCTGGCAACTCCACACAGCAAGGCAGCCCAGTTATCTAAGAGTGTATTTTGCAACATATTTGTCCTGGACATTTCTCAAAAATATTGTATTATTTAAAGTTTGGTATTTGGGGGGTAGGTATTTCACTTGCTGAACTCACAGCTTTTACGCTACAGAGAAGATTGGTCAGGAAACTTTCCACAAAAGGCCAGATTGTAAATATATATATATATATTTTTTTATTTTGAGGGGGGCATACGGTCTTTATCACGACTACTCAACCCCACCATCATAGCACTTAAGGCAGCCATAGAACATCCAGAAACGCATGAGCACAGCTGTATTCCAATAAAACTCTATGGACACAAGCTTGAATTTCATATCATTTTACATGTCTAAAAATATTATTTCTCTTTTGATTTTTGTTAACCATTTAAAATGTGAAAACCATTTTAGCTCGTGAGCCTTACAAAAACAGGCAGCAGGCCAGATCTGGCCCACGGGCTGAAGTCCGCTACCCCTGCTCTATAGAACATGCCAGGCTAATTTAAGCCTCAGTAATCATTCGGTGGATGTTGCCCCAAAATCATTCACATTTAGTCATTCATTTCCCCTGCTGATGAGATGATATTAGTTACTGTCAGGCAACATGAGAATGATCTTAGGACTTAGATCTTAGATCTTCTGAATGATCTTAGAGAAGTCACTTAATCCCATCCCCCTGCCCTTCCCTGTTGTCCCAGCAGCTCATAAAGCACATATGGAAGCTTCTGATGGAAAGTGAGTGGGAGGCGTCCATAGAGTCTGGTCCCCAATTACCTTTCTAACCTCAACCACTTTCACTATCCCCACCCCCAACCCATTCCCTCCACTTTCAGCACTTTGGGGGGCCTTGCTGTTACTCAGATGTGCCAAACACATGTCTGTCTAGAGACCTTGCTTCTTGCTTTCCCCTCTGCCTGGAAGTCTCTTTCCCCAGAGTTAGATAAATGAATAATGCACACTGTTTGGCTCTTAACTATGGCTTCCTCCGTGTTCTTGTCCCCCTCCTGATCTAGAATAGCACCTGACAATCACTACTCTATCTCCTTGACCTATTTATTTTCTACATCGACACCTACTGATATCCAAATTATCTTGTTCATTTAAATGTTTGATTCTTTGGTGTCCATCTCCCCTATAGCTATGAGGATAAACTGTCCATCTGATCCACTGCTGGAACAGTGCCTGGAATATGGTAATTGCTTTGCAATCATCTGTTGGATGAGCATTCAATAATTAGCATGTGTCTCTAGAAATAAGAAATCTTTGGAACCAATTTCCTGAACTCCATTCTGGGATGATTCTCTGTAATAGCACGTATTAAATATATCATGCCATGAAAGACAAGCTCAGATAAATTAAGTAACTTCCCCAGGGGCATAAAGCTAATCTGTGGCAGAGCCAATGGGGATCTGAACCCTCGTATCATATTTGACAGTCCTTGTACTTTTTGTCCCACTCTTTGCTGATGTCAGATGTCCTGTAGGTAGGGTGACCAAATTTTCCACCACCAAAAGTCATGGTGTATTTACAAATTAGAATACTACACAGAAATAAAAAGGAGCAAGCTACTATTATGTACACTGAAATGGACGAGACTCACAGGTGTTAAAATTATTTTAATGTTTATTTTTGAGAGAGGGAGGGAGAGAAGAAAGAGAGAGAGAGCAGGGGAGGAATAGAGAGAGGGGGAGACACAGAATCCGAAGCAGGCTGGGCTCCACGCTGTCAGCACAGAGCCCAATGCGGGGCTCAAACTCACAGGCCTGATCATGACCTGAGCCAAGGTCCAATACTCACAAACCGTGAGATCATGACCTACCCGAGGTCCAATGCCTAGCCAACTGAGCCACCCAAGTGTCCTTCACTGGTGTTATACTGAATGAAAGAGGTCAGATCCAAAAGACTCCACACTGTGTGGTCCCATTTCTATGGAGTTCTACAACAGGCAAAGCAAAAAAGATGACATAGCCAGAAGTAGGACTATTCCTAGGACTGGTAAGAGGCACAAAGGAACCTCTTTGGGTTCTGGAAATACTCTGTCTGTGCAGGGGTGTACCTAGGTGAGACTCTCAAGACGTGCACTTAAGGTTTGTATACGTTACTGTATGCAAATTATACTTTAATAAACAATCAAAACTGAACAAAAATTGAAACATGAAAAAGTCAAGATTTTTATAGAAAGAAGGGGCGAGTGCAGTTGAAATTAGCATGGCCTGGCAAGTCAGGAGATGTGGCGCCTGGAGTTACAGAAAACCTAGCAGACTCTCTACATGGGAATTCACAATTGTCTCCGCGGGTGCCAGCTGATGGGAAGCTGAAACTAACTTCTGCCATCTGTCTGAAACCACCTAGATAAAAAAGCTGAGCCATATAAAAATTTAGAGAAGTGTCTTGTTTTCTCCCGCCTTATTGCCTCAGTCCCACTCCCCCAATTTAATGAAGCACTTTTGTCACCCTACTTTCTCTCCAGCAGTGAGGACAGATGAGAAACTCCTGTCCAACTTGAAACATGCTTGGCAGGGAAATGAGCTTGTTTTACCGCTGTTTGTCACTGGAATTAGTTTACATTAAAAAGACTACAGTGAAGATAGTAAGTCTTTTCCTCTTTTTTTTTTTTAAATAATAAGCCATTCATGCACAGAAATATCCAAGAGACTCAAAGGGCTGTGGCAGTCTTTGTCAACGAAACACCCACTCCGTGAGGGAACTGGAGGTCCAGATACCTTAGGAAGAGAGTATGTGTGACTGTGGCAAGTGGAGGCAGGGGAAGACAGTCACCCTCAAAATGACCTCAGAGTCCTAAGAGATGAATTATGGGTAGGCGATCTCCTTGCAAAGCTCTGATAAATGACATTTCTGCTAATACCAAACCAGAGGACAAGATCAGTTTCCCCAGTGAATGGGGAGTCATACATCTGGGCACTTTGGCATGCCTAGTAAATGAAGTCATCAGAGAGCCTAAAGAGAGTTATGTCTAAGGCTGAGCCTTGTTTATGGAAAAATGAGTTTCGGGGCTTGGCTCAGCTTAAGCACAGAGCCTTTGGGCTGCGGGTTCATTGGTTATTCTTTACAAAGTAGTTCTTGTCCTCAAGAGCAAGTGTCCTGATTCCGGGCCTCAGTGTGGAGCTCAAAGGTTCGGCCTATCAGCTTTCTTCATTTCCTGTGGGCCCGGCCACCACCCCGTCTCAAAGGGCAGCTTTTAAAACGACACCCTCAGCTCACTTGGACGTTGGTACCTCATCCGAATAAGGAAGCCAAGAAACACATGAGGTGTATATGGGCTGGAAGCAGAAAAAGGTGGCAAGAAATGATGTGGCTATTTTACGGCATAACTAGCTCATTCATACCCCCTCCACGGGCATAGACATCCCGTAAAAGCACTGACTTGCCTCTCTCCCCTCTTAGAAATAGACTATGTTCTTAGGACTCTGAGACCACAGGACAGATTGCTCTCCGAACTTATTCCTGTGTGATTTCCTATTCCCATGTAATTCTCTGTGAGAAGAAACTAGTTACTTATTGCCATTCTCTGCCTTCGTCAAGAGCATTATATAAACCTGGGACAAGATGATAGAAGAATGGATAAAGGCCTTTAATTATGTTTCTTTGCCCCGAGTCTCTGTGGAGAGCTCAGCCTTTCCAGAATAAACTTCGCATCATGCTGGAGGCCTTGAACGACTATTGGTATTTGAGAAAATAAAAGAAGGGGCTAACATTTTATCAGGAATAATGAGGGCCGCTGTGGCAGGCAGGATCTGAACTGTCCATCGAACATACCTTATAATTTCTGGTCTCTTTTCCCCTTATCTTGGAAAACATTTCCACTTTCTGCAAGGTAGGCATGGCACAAGAAACTCTAAAGAAACTTCCATGGCTTTTGTCCCTTTGTTTGGTCTCTTTAGGTTTGTCAATAACAGGAAACATTTTTAGGGGTGGGGATGAGAAAGAAGGGTGGAGGAGTTTACATTGTAACCACAATGAGGCTATCAGTGAGAAGCACTTCTGCTCTGGGGCCACATCATGGTGTGGTTTCTCCATTAGCCTCACTTACTAACGCGCTAGATCACCAAAAGCAGGGGACATGTCTGAGAAAGGGAAACTTTCTCCCTTCCCCTGCTTTAGAGCACATGAGGGTACCCAGGTGAATCAAAATCTCTCCCGTCCAGTGAGGTCCACAGGGCTTGCCGAACCAGGGGAACCGGCGAGGGAGATGGAGAGGACAGGGGTCATTATGTTCATTCGTATTCCCCCCTGCAGTCTCTGCCTCCCTCCATTCAATCACCTATTCACGTCACAGACATTTTGTTACCATGGCAAGGACCCCTCTTTTGCGTACATGAACAACTCTGAGGTCCCAGAGGTTCTTGAAGGAGACAAATGTGGCTAACTATAATTAGGAAGATATTAGTATCCTTTAGGCACTAGTGAGGTATGTGGGGCACAGGTAACATGGTGCGCCCGCTCTTATCCCAAAGGAGTGTCTTTTTGACTGCAGGTTATGTAAGCCCAAGGGATCGCCTTCCCCCAGCTAGTCTTGGAACACTAGTCTTCTAATACCAGTGCTCCCCAGCAGAACTGCAGGTACAACCTATTTGAGAGGATAGTGGAGAACTTTCTTAAGAAAGAGGCTGGGACCTTTGACTTCTGTCTCAGGCTGGCTTTACCCATCTTTTCCTTCCTTTCTCAGAGAAACCTGGGATTTTTCAGTAGCCTTCCATAAGCCCTGAAGAAGTTCAGCCTGACCAGATGTTTTGGCCTAGGGGACCATCGTCCAGGTACAAATATATGGATCTAATGACCAGTGTTTAGGATAGGAGCCCTTTGGTATTCACGGTAGAAAAAAATCTCAATCATGTGGGACTGTCCTGCACATTACACTGGAAGATTATAAACTCTGTTTTAGTCTGCCTGAGCTGCCACAGCAAAATACTGTAGATGGTGTGCCTTAAACAGTACACACTTATTTCTCGTAGTTCTGGAGGCTGGAAAATGCAAGATCAAGGTGCCAATGTCTAGTGAGAGCCTTACTCCTAGTTTGTCAGCAGCCACATTCTTGCTGTGTCCTCCTGTGGCAATCAGAGTAAGCTTTGGTGTCTCTTCCTCGTCTTATAAGCACACTAATCCCATCAAGGGGGAGTCTACCCTTGATATTATCTAAACCTAATTCCCTCCCAAAGATTCCATCTCCAAATACTATCACATTTGGGATTAGGTTGTCAACATAGGAATTTGAGGCAGACACAACATTCAGTCCATAGCAGCATTCCACATCCGTGCCCACTAAAAGGTAACAGTGACCCCAATCGTTGCAACAAATTGAAACATTAACACACATCTCCTCACACTCTCAGCGGGGAACCACTAAATGAAAACAAATAAACAAAAACCATGGGAGAGGTTATCAAGATAGAATGACTTTGTTCAATGTAAGAGAAAACACATTCTGGAAAGCTATAACATTGTAGCCATGACACCTGCTAGCACATCCTTCTATTGGAAGCCAGCAACTTTTAGGTTGCCATTTCTCACGAGGCACCATGACAAACATCAGCAGTTAAACCCATAAGTAAGATGTGGTTCCTGTCCCCAGGGAGTTCACAGTGCAATGGTAAAAAGAGATACAAGTGAATAAATTCAATGAAATAATATATTTTCAACAATGAGTTTACTTAAGAAGGGCAAAGGAAGCAGAACAGCAGTGGGGAGTGAGGACAGACATCCCAAACAATAAGGACACCATCTGAGAGCCTGCAGTGTAGAATAAAGAGTCCAGTATATTGAGTAGTTCTGCCTGGGTTTAAAGCCCAGCTCGGCCCCTGATCGGCTGGCTGTGTGACCTCAGTAAGTTCTGAATCTCTCCAGGCTCAATTTCCTCATCTGTCAAATGGGGACACTGAAGGTGTCTATCTCACATGGTGATTCTGGGGAGCAAACAAGTGAAAGCATACATAAGAGCAGCAGGTATGCAGTAAGTGTTTCATAAATGTTTATCACGATCATGATTTGGGGCTTGAAGGATGAAAAAGAGCTCTTTGGGCACATGGGCATCAGGGAATAAGTGGAAGAATATTCCACTCATGGAGGGTCTTCCCCATATACTGGCTGTTTCAAAGCTGTTAGAAGATCCAGTTTCCAACTCTGGTTGCCCCATTTGTAAGAGGTATGTTCTCAAGCAAAATCTTCATCTCTATGCACTTCAGTTTCCTTGTTTATGAAATGGGGATAATACCATCCAAATGGTGATAAGAGAAATAGTGGTGCTTTGCAAACTCAAAAGCCCCCCGCAAATATAAGAGGGTAGAGACTGCCCAAAATACAGGAAGCCACTTAGAGGAAACAAGATTAGGAGGGCAGGGACACTGCTTGCTTTCGATCCAAGCAAATTACTTCTCTGAGCCTCTATTTTCTTGTCTGAAAAATTAGATCAATAAGGTTCATTTCGTAAGTATCTTGTGAGGATTCAAAGAAGTTATTTATGCAAAGAGGTGTCCCAGGCCGACCCATTGTAGATGCAGTTAATGCTCATTTCCTTCTTGCTTTTCCTCCCAACTTTGAGACGTTAGCTGAAATTTACATTTGGGAAGACCTGGTGCCTGAATGGCATTATGTCCTGTGTTCCCAGGTTGCCAACAGAGGCCACCCTCGCCTAGATCAGATGGGACGGCAGAGGCAGACTTTCCAGGGCACACACACATACTTTGCCCCTGACAATGTCTATCCAAAGTCTACAGGAGACAGCACAATTGTGACCCTGGGTTCCCTCTCAGATGGCTGTCCCACAGAGAAGTGTCATGAACGTTCCCATAACTGGCAGCTACAACTGATTCCAAATAAGTCTGCCTTACCCAAAAGTGCAAACAGCTCACAAGAGAAATAGAAATGAGATCCAACTTCAGTGCACATGGGACAGGAAGCCCAAGCACGTGCTGTGCCCAGACATGTGGGCTCAGAAAACATGCCCTCTCCCCCTGCATGAGTATGCCATGTACTCAGAGGAAGGCAATGCAGACAGTACTCAGGATTGGGGATAGTGATGCCCAGGCTACCTTCTGGCTTGACCTGAGGCTTCTCATTTCTCCAGGGTGCCAGAACAGGGCACATGGGGCATACTTTTCTGCTGTGAGAAACTGAAAAAAAATAAGATAGCAGTGAAAGGAGCCCCAAAAGACCCTGGCATTTGCTTTATGCTCTTGAGTGACCTGAGACCTTGCACTTTCTCGGCTGTAGAGGAGGTTGTGATGAGATGTTCTAAGATGCCCTTTAGCCCTGCTTTTCTAGAGGGCTGTGATGTTCTATCTTCTGTCCTTAACACTTGTGAGGAATTGGGACAACTCACACAGGCAATATTCTGACTACTAGTTATTATCAGTAGCATGAATAGCTCATTAACATTTTTGACAAAAATCAGATTGCACTTAAATCTACCCCCAGAGGGCAGTGTGTCTAATTTAATCCACACACTGAGATTTGGAAAGTCTTGGGGTTGTATCTGAGACCTCCATTAAAAACATGGCAAGTGAGAGCCCTGGAAAGACAGGCCTGGATGGGGACCCCAGCTCTGCTCTTTCCAAGCCATGTGGACTCCAGCAAGTTATGCGACCTCTCTGAATCTGTATTCTCGTCTGTAACATGGGAATAATGATAATGCATACCTCATAAAACTGAGAGAAAAATCTATAAGGCGTATAACAAATAGTAAGCATTCAAGAACAATTAGTGGTTGATATCATTATCATCATCACTGCTATGACCATCTTATCCACCACCGAGGCAATGCCCCAGACTCTGAATAGTCTTGGTGTAGATATTTCTGTGGAGGTCTAGTGATCACTCAGGTTTTAGACCTAGGCCCTCTTACCTTCGTGTTCTTACACATTCTCCCTGGATATTCTCACCTAAACCCATGTACCAGCTGTGGTCTTTATCCCAGGGATTCCCACATTTAGATGTAAAGCCCAGAATTCTCTCTTAGGCTCTAGAACCATAAATGCAACTGTCCTCTAGGATGTTCTACAGATCCTTCAAAGTCATATTGTTCCAAAACCAGATTCATTTCCTCCACCAATCTTCTCTTATTTGTTGTTTCCTATTCTGATGAATGGCCCTACCATCAAACCCCAAACCACAAAATCAGCTTGATTACTTGCTCTCCCTCGCTTCTTTGCCTCTGCTTCAACACCAAATCATCCAGTCCTGTTTATCTGACCTTCTAAGGAAATTTTATCTCTATACTATCTCTTGTCCAGCTCGGGCCACTACTCTCTCTCTCTGTGTGTGTGTGTGTGTGTGTGTGTGTGTGTGTGTGTGTGTGTCTCTCTTTTTCCCTCTCCCACCCCCTTCTTTCCTAAGCTGTGCTAAGAACTTTCTCACTTATTTTCTTTTTCTATCCTTCATGAAAAAGCTACAGTGATCTCTCTAAAAATAGTATATGCATTCTTCATGTTAAGAATTTATTGATGCCCACCCATTGCTCATATGGTAAAACCCAAGTTCCTTAACTTGGCTTTCAAAATGATCCGTGCACCTGCCAGTGTGACCTCTGCTTCTGTGCTCTAAACATTCTCAACTTCCTCTGGCCTTGTGAAATCCCCAGCTTTCTTTGCTTCCCAATCTTTGCTTAGAGTTCCGTCCTGCTCATGCAAAAATATGCCCCCACCTTTTTCTTTTCTTTTCTTTTCTTTTTTTTTTTTTTTTTTTTTTTTTTTTTTGACTAGGCAGCTCCAGCTTGTCCTTAGCTTCAGAGTCAGGTTTCTGGGAAGGTGTCCCCACCTCACCCCCAAATCTGTAAAGCTGCCGCTCTTCCAAGTTCCCACAGCACACTGGGTCACCGATTACAGCACAGAGCCCTTGGATGGAGCTTCCCTGATTACTTCTTTGTCTCCTGTTCTGGATCATCATCTCCATAGGGACAGAGCTCAACTTACCTTGTCCACCTTTGGGTTCTCAAGGTCTAGAACAATATCTGATGCTAGGTAAATATTTTGAGGTTGAATAAAGAAATTAAGTGTCTCTGGTTGTCTCTAAAGATTTGGGGATCTATCTCTCTCTTCCAGACCCCGAGGGTCCCCAGTGTTGCATGGCTGCCAGAGTCAAGGGTTCCCCTCCATGCCCAGGTAGAAAAGAAAAGACAATAACTGTGCCAGGGCAGGAGGCCCCTCACACTTGGAACAGCCTAGTCTAACAATGCATCTTCCCCCGCCTCCTCAGAGAATGAAGAATATAACAGGATTCAAGGCCTAGACTTGGGCGTGTGTAACTCTCTCTGGAAAGAGTCGAAGAAGGATTATTGGTCTCGCAGAGTTGGGGGAGGGAGTAATTCTTCGAGAATTCAGGAATTGTGGAAGAGGTTCTTGGGTCCTCTTCTTCTCCCTCCCTATCGCCCCCTCTCTGCCCTCACCACCCATAGCCACATACAGAGCCACAACCATCTTACAAACATACTAGAGAGGGTCTGTCATCTCTCTAGGATGACGTCAAAACAGCACTTGTTCTCCTCCTCCCAGCCTGGTGGTCCCTACTGTATAGTCTTTACATCTTTCCTCTGCCGGTGCTGTCATCTAGCTCCTGACAATTCTTTAGACCCTAGAAAGCAGACCCTGAGATGGGGAATTTTATGCAGGTGACTTATGAAGGAGAGCTTCCAAGAGAAACCTGCCGGAAAGTGAGAACAGTGAGACAGGGGAGGACAAGAATCTAGGCACAGAAGTGGTTTCAGGTTGTGTCTAGCCTCATTCTGGTCTCACAGGGAACCCCTGAGGGTAACCTATACCATAGAGCCTGTCCTACCTTGAGATGAGAGAGTGAGTCTTTTGAGTCCTGCACTGGCCAGTCATTGGCTCCTGTGTGCCCCGAGTGATGACAGAGGGAGTCAGGGCATAAGTCCCAGACCCCGCTGGGCTAGGCAGCTCCAACGGCCCAAGGACAATTCTCTGAAGAGGCGTTCAATTGTGAGCTGCTGGCAGCAACACCCATGGGGACTGGTAAAAGAAAAACAGAGATCAGAGTGATGCTGTAGACCCTTTGTTTCACTGGCAACTGTTCCTGACCTTCAGCTGGAAGTCCTGAGCCACTGTGCTTTCTGGGAGACTTTGGAGAGCTTCCAACACCTCTAGCAGTCTGTTCTTCATACTCCACTTCAGACTCCTGTATCGTCCAACCTCACACATCTGTGTGCAAGTGTTAAAATAGTGATTCACAGCCCAACCACATCCCTGTCAGAGGCAAGATGGAAGAAACTGAATGCCTGCCACTATCCAGTCCCAGCCGGAGCCACGAAGCAGAGACATTGCCAGATATTCGTGTTGTACAGAGTCATGTCTTCCACCAGTAAAATAGCCAGTCTTGATGCAAGAGAGAAAAATGGGTCATGCCCTCCATGCTGATCTCTATTATGGGAAGAGCGTGTTGTTCATCTTAAAGAACTGAGAACCATGAGCACCGGCTTAGACCAAGTGACAAGGTCCTCATGACTCAATAAATAAATGAGATGAACTTGGTGCGAACTTTCCTGTGAACTATCGAAGTGGCAATATGGAAAGTGGGTGGTGCCGTTACCAGGCAAGCTTGGATTCAAATCCCAGCGTCACAACTCACCAACAGTGAGAGCTTGGGCAAGTTCCTCACTTTTTCTGAGACACATCTATACCACAGAGACAGCATGTACCCTGCAAAGTTGTTATGAAAATCAAATAGAACCTGGCACATAATAAGGGCTCAATAAATGAAAGCCATTATTCTGAAGTTATCACCCCTATAGAAAGAAAAACTGGAAAGGAGTGGGAATTGATATTTTTGGAGAAAGAGAAAAAAGAGAAAATGTGCATGTGTGTGTGTGTGTGTGTGTGCACACGCACGTACATGTGAATGCATGCACATGCACTAGGTATTGTTGTTCTGAATGCCTGAATACCTTATTATTTCATGAGAGATAACAATTTTGTGATTGGGATGTTATGGGTATTTCTACTTTACAGAGGAGACTGAGGAACATATCATTTGTTTTCTCTGTTTAGAGATCAGGTTGTGGCTTTTTTTAAGGTTTATTTATTTATTTTTAAGAGACAGAGAGAGAAAGAGAGAGCACAAGTGAGGCAGAGGCAGAGAGAGAGAGAGAGGGAGAGAGAGAGAATCCCAAGCCAGATCCAAGCTGTCAACACAGACCCCGATGCAGAGCTCAAACTCATGAACCGTAAGATCATGACATGAACCAAAATCAAAAGCCAGACACTTAATTGGCTGAGTCATCCAGGCCTCACTGAGATCGGGTCATGACTTTTAATGAGACACTTCACCCCCCAAGATAAAGAGAAACCCACTAATGCAAATTCTAGGATGAGCCAGTGTCTGAGGTCCTTGCTGGTCGTCATATTTCCCAATCATCTAGAGCTTTCCAGGAAAGGCAACATCAGCATGGAATATTGGTGGGTAATATCAGCTTCCCATATCAGCCCTGCCTTCTATGGATTCAGGGCTCAGGACCGTAAATAACCCCCAGGATGCCTGGACATCCAGTTGTCTGCCTTTTGGTTATGATTCATCATAAAACCGACTGATGTTTAGATCAATAGAGCAATACTGCTCTAGAAATGACCCAGAATCCTCCTCATTTTTCTGGTAGGGAGATCCTATTTAAATAATGACTGTCATTTGGAAACTGACACTTATACCACAAGTCACACCAGAACTCTCTGCTTGTGAGTATTGGGTACATATTTACCAATGGTCTTGAAAGTCAACTGTAAAGGGACACCTATTCTTAAGTAAAATGGTACCAAAGAAGTCTACTCTCTTGTCACCCCACTTCCTTAAGCTGTTGTGGCTCTGATTCTGTAACTATGAACTCCTCTCTGATTCTGAGGACGTAAGTTAGAATAGGAGACAGCGTTTGTCAATTATACGGTCATCTAAGACAGACTCTGATTTATTTGCTCTTTTCAGAGAGGCTGCCATCATCACCCTAGTTCATAACTAGCTTTAGCAAACAAGAGCTTTTAAAAAAGAAAGTTTGAGTTCTTTCTGTGGTGGACAACTGTTCTGAACATTTTGCGTGGACTTACTTAATATTCACAAAAACCCCATGAAGTAGAAAATTACGATTACGCCCATTGTACCGATGTGAAAGTTGTGGAGTTGTGGCATAGAGAGCTAAAATAACTTACCCACAGTCAATAAAACAAACAGTGGTGCTGATGTTTGATCAAGAGGCTATCCAATTCTGGTACAAATTCTTAAATTCTCAACCTTCTTACCTTTACAGAATGCCCATTATGGATTAATTCTACCAACTTTCTTTCAATGGCAAGTACATTCTCTAGCTTTGTTTCAGATATATCCTTTCCAGGAGTTAAATAAATTGAGTTCCAGTCAAGTGTAGACACATGGTATGACTTGGTAGCTGAGCTCAGTAGGGTATGACAAGTGATATTTATTTGAATACCTACTGTATTAGTGTGTTGGGGCTGTCAAACAAAATGACACAGACCCGGTGGCTTGAACAACAACTTATTTTTTCATAGCTCCAGAGGCTGGAACTCCGAGATAAAGGTGTCAGCAGATTTTGCGTTCTTCTGAGGTCTCTCTCCTGGGCTTGCAGGTGGCCAGCTTCTCACCGTGTCCTCGCCTGGCCCCCCTTGTGTCTGTTTGTGTGTGCTATGTCCTCTTCTTATAAGGACACCAGTCAGATTGGATAGGGCCCACCCAAAAGGCCTCATTTTAACTTAATTACCTCCTGAAAATCTTCATCTCCAAATATAGTCACATGCTGAGATGTTGGGGGTTAGCGTTTCAACATATGAATAGTAGGGGGACACAAATTCAGCCCATAATACCTGCTAAGTATCTGGCACTGTGATGTCATTTTGGAAGATAACTCACAAAGGTGAATGAATCAGGGCTTACTTCCTCTGTGCAATGGACCTCCCAGTTCCTACATGACAAAGTTACAGAGTATAAGATGAGATATTGTGTGTAAGGAATACAAAGTTAAGTGCTAGGGGAATTCAGGAAAATGAGAGGTGATTTTCCAGATCGGGGGGAGGTCAAAACATGCTTCATGGTAAATCTAGCATTTGAGAAAGTTCCCACCCAAGATTTGATTTGGGGTTAAGAGGTAAAGGTAGATGATTTTTGTCTATGACAGTCTAACCCCCAAGAAACAACAAGATGACACATCATTTACTTGTACTTTTTTATTGTGACCTTCCCCCACCCCCTTTCTGAGTCGAGGACAGAATGATTGGAGCTCGGTGTTTTTAAACACTGACGTAGTAGATGGTCTTACTCAAAACTCTTGTTTTTTTCCTTCTCCAAGCATTTCAAGTTATGTCTCTCGTCAAGTAACTGACAGATGAAAATTAAGTCTGACCTGGAACCAACAAGGAGCCTACGCTATGAGTGGATCCAACAGTTTAATAAATAGGTCTTTCAGTCATATCACATGTTGTGCTTTTCAAAGTATTTTGCCCATTTTGATCTTCGTGGCAACAATACTGTGAGAGGCATGCTTAATAATAATAATCACCCTACTAGAGTTATTCTTCAGTCTTCTCTGTCCTGCTCAGTGCCTTCAGGAGGCTGATTCCTAAGAAATTCACCACCCAGACTCCCTTGTATGGGCATCCTGCTGGATTGTATAGCATATATCTTCAAGATCATTCCATTTCGATAGAGATGCTGTATTTTTTTAATAGCTTCTTAATTTTGCCTTCTTTGTAACTTTTACTAAGGCAAAAGTTCACGACCTTCAAATAGAGAATGGCGTGTTGAAGACACCACACCCTTTTGGGGGCCATTTTAGGAGTGTGGATCTATGTGCTGACTTATCTTTATTCTTTGCATTCCTGATTTGTTAACCAATCTTCTAGATCTCATTAAGTGATACCAATCTTGTGCTCTAACACATAATGGAACAGTGAATGATGCATGTATTGTTGGTTATGGCACCCACATCATTTCTCACATATAGAATCCTACCAGGATTTCTGGAAGCAGAATCCATGGGTTCGAACTGTATACCATTCATAATGCCAAAAAATTGCTAAATTTTTTCCATTAAGGATGTAACCATTCACACTCATATATTGCAACGCACGAGCATGCCTGATCCGATAGGTGTGTGTAATCAAACCGCGTTAGCGAGAAAGATGAAAAATGCCACCTCATAATTTTGTTTCAGACTTCTCTTATTACAAATAAAAATGAGCGTTTTCCCATAATGTGAGTGCCACTTGTATTGCATTTTTTCTGACTGACTATCGATTTGTTCCTTCTCATTCATTTATTGAAATTTGGTGTTATGAGTGGCAAATACACACACACATAAACATATATATTCGTTTTTCAACTTGTACTTTGGCTTCATTATGGTGTTTTTTGACATGTAATTTTTTACACATAGTTTAAAAGAATTCAGTCTTTATGCACATTTATAGGAGGCAGTATATTACTGTGTTAAACATTTCTTTCCTTTCCATTGTCTTTTGTTCTCCTTCTCCTTCACTGCTGCTGCCAGCAGTTATTGAAGAAAAGCTATATGGTGCACTTTCTAACTTCAAGTATAGTCTTTGCTATTCCAGAGCGCAGAATAAATCCTGGTGGAAATTTTGTGGAAATGTGGAATGGAACAGTAGCAAGAAAGATCCAAGCCATAATTTATAAGAGCAGCACCTAAGAGTTTTGATATAAATTCATTAACAAGACAACAGGGTAAAAAAATCACTTGGAAACAAGTCACAGGTGAACCTACTATGACCCTTGATGTGAAAATCTACGTTTATTTCAATTTTTCTTTATATTTATCTCTCCTTCTCTCTCACCATGACAATTGCACTTAAATAATCATATGCTTGAGTTGGGTCAAGTTTTTTTTTAAGCTTATTTATTTTTGAGAGAGAGAGAGAAAGAGAGAGAGAGAGGGAGAGAGAAAGCATGCCTGCATGTGAGCAGGGGAGGGACAGAGAGAGAGGGAGAGAAAGAATCCCAAGCAGGCTGCACGCCATCAGCACGGAGCCCTACACAGGGCTCGATCTCATGAACTGTGAGATCATGACCTGAGCCAAAATCAAGAGTCAGACGTTTAACCAACTGAGCCACCCAGGCATCCCAGATAGTTTATATATGTAAAAATATATATATATTTTATATACATTTGGAATAATGCTTTTAAAATGACCAGACTTGGGGCACCTGGGTGGCTCAGTCAGTTGAGCATCTGAGTCTTGATTTCATCTCAGGTCATGATCTCACAATCCTGAGATAGAGCCCTACATATACTGGGCTCCACTCTGGGTGTAGAATCTCTCTCACCCTCTCCCTCTGCCCCTCCCCACGTGTGTGTGTGCGTGTGTGTGTGTGTGTGTGTGTGTGTGCGCGCTCTCTCTCGCTCAGAAACAAAAACAACCAAAAAACAAAAAACAAAAAAAAAGAAAGAAAGAAAGAAAAAGAAAAAAACACACCTGAGCAACCAGGTAAATTAGGAAGGCTACCATAAACATGTCAGTCTAGATTTGCTACTTTTGTCTATTTCAAATGCATTTTCTATTTATTTACTTATTTATATAAAAACACAGCTTCAGTTCATCAAAAAATCAAGACTGAAAATAATACACATTTAGTGATGACAGAGGTCAAAAAAGGAGGGCACTTCTTGGCGTGTATGTTGTTATGACCATGAAACACTTTTACGAAGGGGAAGGCCTACTTTTTACTATGTAGAACAGGAGTTGGCAAAGGTTTTGTGTAAAAGGCCATATAATGAATATTTTCAGATTCACAGACCAGATAGACTCTGTACCCACTGCTCAACCCTGTCATTGTAGCCCAAAGGGAGCCACCGAAGATATGTCCATAAATGAGCGTGGTTGTGTTCCAATAAAAAATTATTTCCCAAAACGGGCTGCAGAATGGATATGGCCCATGTTTTGCTGATACCTCGTGTAGAAGGTAAATACTTATTTAAATGTTTGCTTGCTGTGTATGCCTTGGCTAGCTATTTTCTGTTCACCTCTCCAGTCCCACTTGGCTATCCTTTCTTCATCCTGTTTTCTGTAGTGGAAATTGACTGTTATGGATTCATTGCTGGACAACCTTTTCCTCTGGCTCTGTTTGAGTTTGGTCAACTCAACCAGGAGGCATTGTCAGCAATCTAGAAGGCAAGAGGAGGATGAGCACAAGTTGTTTCTTCTGCTGGCTTTCTCCATGCTGGTTAGCTCATGTTGGTTCTGCGCTTCTGTCCAAAGGTCACAGCTCCAGTTCTGTTGGCCTCTTACAACTACATCCAGGGGCACCTGGGTGGTTCAGTCAGTTAAGCGTCTGACTCTTGGTTTCTGCTCAGGTCATGACCTCACAGCTTGTAAGGTCTGTTGCGGGATCTGGCTCTCCACTGACAGCTCAGAGGCTGCTTGGGAGTCTCTCTCTGCCCCTCCCCCATCCGCATATGCTCTCTCTCTCCAAATAAATAAACTTAATAAAAAGAAAAAACTAAAAACAAACAAACAACAACAACAACAACAAAAACAACTGCATCTAGGATCTCAGGATTCGGTTTACTACTCCAAGCCATTGGCCCTTCACTCTATGGGTTCCTAACAGCTTCCTACCATTGCTAGTCTCAGAATATTCCCTGTTGGTTTCCCTTAAACCAAAGTAATTGCTCTACCCTCTTCAGTAAATGATCACTTTGGTAAATTGCCCTGAATTTTTTCATTTGAATGTGTCATGTGTTTCCTGTCAGGAACTTTGATTTAGTATATTTTTCTTCTAATAATTTTGAAACTTTGTAATATCAAGATGCTGTCGTATACATTACACAGAGGTCAGTGAACGTAAAAACAAAAGCAAAACACTATTTTATTTCATCTAATACCAAAACAAGGCATCTAACCCTGGTCACCCAGGTTCTCCCTCCTTCATTTTTTTCATAGTAACAGTCTTCAAAAGCTACACATCATCAACAGCAAGATCTGAAAACCCTTAGTTGTCCAAAACATGGACATTATGCTGCCTCCTGCCTAGCTCCATCCTCCCATATGTAATTTAAAAACAAAAGCAATACTAAAACATTAAATAAATATAAGAAAACCCAATGCTTTGGGATTTTTTTTCTAAAATGGCTACTTTTGCTCTTACAAATTTTACAAATCATTTCAAAATAAAATTATTTTCTTCTCCTGATCCGTTGATTTCTTAAGTATATGCTTGATCCGACCATTGGGAAATCCAGCATTACCCTGTAGCCTGATTGCCCAAGGCCATATTCTTTATCATAGAATTAAGAACTCATGATGATCTAATTTCTGCCTACCTCTCCACCACCACCTCCTACTACTCCAACCTCCATGATTTGTGCCTCGGGCACCTATGTCCTTGCAGACTCTACAGTGGGAACTAAGGTCTTTGTTCCTGGGGAATGCTGGAGTTGTGCAGCGTGGTAACCCTGTTTTGACTATATTTACCTTTATTGAAGTTATTCCTAGTCCTATCCCCTAGACACACACACACACACACACACACACACACTATGCAAGTTCAAGTCTGTGACTTCTTTTATGCTTCCACATTACATGGAATGCTCCCCCTACCCCATCTCTCAGACCTATTCACCAAGTTAATTCCTACTACTCTTTGAACCTCAACTCAGACACCCTCTTCTCCAGGCAGCCCCTCCCGAGTGCTCTACTCCTTTACTCATCACCCCTGCGGGTCTTCAGCAACATATTCCATATTGGTCTACAATCACCTTTTGCTATTTCTCTTCACCGCTAGACTGTAGGAGTGGTAAGGGCAAAGATTAGTTCTTCTTCATCTTCAGTCTCTTTAGTTTGATGGAATCAATTATTTCAAGTTCTTTGCAACACTGCCTCCTGAAAGTTATAATACAGGAGGCTAAAGTCATTCCTCATAAATATATGAAATTGTCCAAAAGCCCTCAGCATTCTTCCATCCTTCCTCCTCAACACAGCTGTCTCACTGCCAAGCCCTGGGTACTTACACACCAGATTTTCCCACGATGTTGTCCGACAGGAAACATCTTCCTGGATTTTGCCATGCCTAGGTGAGTAACTGGCTCAAGACTTTCTTTGATGCATTAAAATTCCACCTTTGTTGCAAAGCCTTCTGGCAGGTGGTTTGATGATATAGCATTTCCACGAGGGTGTGCTAAATTATTTAATTCTTTTAATAGTTATAATTAATTTTATTTTTATAATCTCCACAACTAGCAAATCACATCAGTAATTTCATAGTAATCACTGCTTAGGAAAAGCGAAAATGAGGAGGGCAATGAGTTCACTTAAAAATGTTAAGTAAGAATATAGATGACACACAAAGATGGAAAATAGCTAGAAGAGGAATCTTCAGTTGTGATGCTCAGTTTTAAGTGTCTGTTTGGTTTGGCTGAGTTGTACTCAGGTGTTCAATCAAACACTAATCCAGGTGTTGCTGTGAAGGTATTTTTGCAGATCTGATTAACATCTGCAATAAGTTGACTTTAAGTAAAGGAGATTACCCTCTATAATCTGGTTGGACCTGATTGAATCAGTTAAAAGAATTTAAGGGCAGAACCGAGGTTTCCCTGGAAGAGGAAAAATTCTGCTTGTAGACTCAGGTTTCAACTCCTGTCCAAGACTTCCAGCCTGTCCTTCCTGACAGCATGGCCTGTCCCAAGGAATTCTAACATGTAGAGCCAGCGCCAACAATTGCTAATTGAATAAGCTGATTGATAGATACATAATAGATAAGATAGATGATAGATCAATGGATGGTAGATAGGTCGATAGATAGATATGAATAGATAGACGATAGATAGACAGGTGACAGATAGATATCCTACTGGCTATGTTTCTCCAGTGGAACACTAACTGTTATATCAAATAACTAAGGTTTTGCTTGAGTTTTTCACTGCCTGGGATAACTGCTGATTAACTCTGAGCTTCTGGAAGCAATATTTAAAACCAGCGCCCACCTTTACTGTTTAGAATTGTTGTTGTAAACAACGACCTTGATAAAATGCCTTTGCTCCCTTCCTGCTTCCACCTTTTCTATTTGCATTGGCTTGTGGATTTGCTGTCCCTGCCAAATGCATCAACTGGGAAAGAAACTGTAATATATCTCAGCTGACATACATAACCTGACTCAGTAAAACCATGCTGGTACCTGACACTCTATGTCCTGTCAAAATAGAGGTGCTGCTCAGAATCCTGGGATCCTAGAGTCATTAGGCTCCACAGAGCCCTTGCCTCTGAATAACCTGGAGGGTTTTATTAAAAATGGGATTTCCCGGCACCTGGGTGGCTCAGTCGGTTGAGCGTCCGACTTCAGCTCAGGTCACGATCTCATGGTCCGTGAGTTCGAGCCCCACGTCGGGATCTGGGCTGATGGCTCAGAGCCTGGAGCCTGCTTCCGGTTCTGTGTCTCCCTCTCTCTCTGCCCCTCCACCGTTCATGCTCTGTCTCTCTCTGTCTCAAAAATAAACAAACATTAAAAAATTTTTTAAAAAAAGAAAATGGGATTTCCCAGACCCCCATCTCAGTTCCACTAAATCAGAATGTCACAGAGGGTATCAGGACCTTAATGCTTCCAAACTCACACCATGATACTTATATGCACTAATGTTTGAAAACTAATGTTTAAGGAGTTCTCTAGAGGACCTACAGAATAATTATAGCTTTAAATACATTTTCTTTTTCATTTTGGGATTCTGCAACAGATCATATTTGAGAAATCTCTTTTTCAGCTGCAAAACCTCAGAGTTTAGAACCCACTGAACCAGTCTGTGGTAGGTTGAATTACTAGCTTTAGTTCTCTCCTTGTACCACACTCTTACCATCGCCTTTTCATAGATGCAGTATATTTCTACACTTCTTGACTTTGGCATTGGTCATGTGACTTGCCTTAGCCAATGGCGGGGGGGCAGAAACGACCTGTAAACCCTCAGTGTAAAGCATTTATCATGGTGGCAGCTAAGTGATACATAATTTAAACCCAATTTTATAGGTGAGGACACTGAGGACTCAAGAAACAAAGTGACTGTCCTAAGGAGACTTCATCCAAAGGAATGAAGTCCTACCTCAAAATGGTAGAACTCTCATGGCAGGCCAGAAGATGGGCACCCCAAAGAAGAGGTTTTCAACATCCTTCCTCCCAATCACACAAAGTAAATGAGCATCTTCAGGGGCCTTTGGAGGAGCAGCATTGGTCTTCTCCAGAAAACATCATATCATGCCCAGCCAAGGAAAAAGCTGAAGTTCAGTGGGACCACCTCATGCTTTGCAAGGTGGGAATAACATGGTATCTTCATACTTTCCTTGCTGACTTCAGCTCAGTTACTCTTAAACTATCATGTGCTGCCTATTGCAATGAAAAAAAATTCCACTAAATGCTATTGTCCTGAGCAGGACAAAATGTTTTAATGCCAGCGATCAAGATGTATACATCTAAATGCCTTTATTTAATACCCCCAAGATGGCCTCTTGCCCATTGGACAATTACTTATGGTATTAACTTGACAGGGGAGATGAGACTGGAACTTGTTATTATATTTGAGTCCAAGCAAGACTCAGACTTGCAAATACACTCTAAGACTCAAGAGTGTCCACACTGGGTGATTGACAATTTGCCCTAAAAGATAATGCAAAAGGAACCTACATGCGTATAATAACCTAGAAGATGTCTTTTCCATGCCTGTGCATGTCATGGAGCCTAGTGCTTTGGATTACCACAGTATTTCTTGGAAACTCTTGTTTTGCCAAATATCTTGAATTCAGTCCCAAGCATTCTCTCAATTCAGAGCCACGTGGTGGGCTCAGTGCTAAAGGGAGATTAACATTGCAGTGTCCTTGCACAAGACTGAGACTACGCAATGTTAAAAAAAAAAAAAAAAAAAGATAAACATGATTCTAGGCACATTCCGTGCCTCATCTCTATGGCCCAGTTCCTGTTATCCATCAAGTAGGTTTTAAAATAGTCCACGTTTTTCAGTCCTATAAAGTCAACAGTTCTGGAAAGTTGGCAGGTACACTTGTTTAAACAAAGCTCCCAAGTTTTCTGCTGGCAGGTGTTTCCAGAGTTCTTGGAGCACAATTCTTTGGATAGGATATTTGCCAATGTACATAGCAACAGGGGGAAAAAAGTGTTTTCCTTTGCCACAGTGGAGACACCAAAATGCCTTAGATGCAAAGCTGGATTTTCAGTTCAGGGGGCTTATTTTGGCTCTAGGTCAAGGAATAAACAATAATAAAATCATACATCTCTCTGTCCAGAACTCTGATGAGCTGAAGAATCAGTAGGGCTGCTTATCAAACTGGCAGCATAAACTCCCCTTGTGTCTCTGTGCAGTTTGACCCAAGGAGCTGGTTGTTCCTTCTCGGTCAATTCCCCTAGACCCCCGAGTGTCCCGTTCTCAAGCTTTCCAGCTAATTCTTCTTGAAACTGAGACTGGGGATGGTGGGTTTGAAACTTAATATGATGAAGGCAGATCAGACTTTATTCTTCCCCCATTAGACCCAAGGCATTGATTTTAGTTACCCTTAAATCCAGCTTTCCAAAAGCGAAACCTGGGATTGCTTTACAAGCACATGACTAGTTTCATAATCTGCTCCTTGGCAGTTGGACTAATTCAGATTTGCTGCCATTAGACTCATTCCCTTAGCCCTTCAATTAAACTCAGCATTGGTGCTAGAACTCTACAAGAAAGAAGTAATCCCTTGTCTCTCACCTTGAATTGAATGAAAATAAACAGAAGAGTTTTGTTTTTTGTTTTTTGTTTTTGTTTTTTTTTTTTTTTAAAGAAAGACCAAAGTCTGAAGAGGAGAAATTTAAGCATGGAAGGGAAAGGTTTGGGGACAAGTTTTTAAATGTCAAAAGAAGTCCAAATGTTTCTGGCTGAGAAGGTACTTAATGGTCATTGAATCGCAACCCAGTGAAAATTAAGAGTTTCAAATTCTGCCTACAAAAATTTAGAATAGTAGGCATTATTTAAAGTCATTTCTTCTTTAATTACCTACTAGCGGTGTGTATTAGAGTTAAGTTCTTCCATTCTTGCATTAATTGGCCTTATTTTGGGGTACCCATTTTGCCTCTTATCTGTGTTGTTCCTCTGCACCATCTTCTTTATATTTTCTTGTCATTTAGTATCTTTGGAAGCATCTTTACAAATTTGAAAGTGAAGATACACTTTACAGATATTCTGGGGTTAGAATGGGCCCTTTTAGTAAAGTGTCATGGACAGAGCAGAGGCTCTTATCTCCTAAAATCCATCAATTTCAAAAATCAAAACTGTCCATTCATTGTCAGGAAAAACACCAATTCTTTTCTTCATATTGACTATGGCTACAAAAATAAACCACATTGGTCAGACTCGGACTTGTTCACCCCAAGAAGATATTTGAAGGAATAACTGTGGTTAAAAATACAGGCTTTGTTTGGACAGAACTGAGTTCAAGTCCCCTCTTTGCCTCTTACTTGTAGGGTGTTTTAAAATGAGGCTCTGACAAATGTCCATCAATGGATGAATGGATAAAGAAGATGTGGTATATATATATATATATATAATGGAGTATTACTCGGCAATCAGAAAGAATGAAATCTTGCCATTTGCAACTACATGGATGGAACTAGAGGGTATTATGCTAAGCTAAATTAGTCAGAGAAAGACAAATATCATACAACTTCACTCATATGAGGACTTTAAGACACAGAAGAGATGAATATAAGGGAAGGGAAGCAAAATAATATAAAAACAGGGAGGAGGACAAAACATAAGAGACTTAAATATGGAGAACAAACTTAGGTCAACTGGAGGGGTTGTGGGGGGGATGGGCTAAATGGGTAAGGGGCATTAAGGAATCTACTCTTGAAATCATTGTTGCACTATATGCTAACTAATTTGGATGTAAATTTAAAAAATAAAATTAATAAAGTAAAATAAAATAAAATGAGCCTCTGAATTCAATGATGATTGAATGCTGGCACTGCCTTTTTCTAGATGCAAGACTTAGATCAACCTATTAAACTCTCTGGGCTTTGCTTTTTCAAGGATAGAATGGGCAATGTGAATAGATATAGTCAGGACAATGAAATAGCATATGTCAAGTGCAAAGCCCATAAAAACAACTCCAGATGAGAACAGCCAAAATTTAAGAAAAGTGTATTCGACTGCAGCCTTGACGTCACTTGAAAAAAACATTTTTTAATGTTTATTTATTTTTTGAGAGAGAGAGAGAGAGGGAGACACAGAATCTGAAGCAGGCTCCAGGCTCTGAGCTGTCTGCATAGAGCCCAACACAGGGCTCGAACCCGTGAACCGTGAGATCATAACCTGAGCCAAAGTTGGACACTTAGCCAACTGAGCCACTCAGGTGCCTCATTTTGACATCACATTTTGTTTTAACTTTCATTGTGTTCTATCTCATGAGTAATAACTATTTGTTGTAGAAAAAATTGGAAAACAAAGATAAATTAAAAAAATTAGAGTTTTTGTCACCTATAGAACCATCTGTCAGAAATAATTACCATGGAGAGTTTGCTTAAATCCTTTCAGACTTAATCATGAAATATTCAGTGATATTACATTTCTCCCCACAAGCTGTGTTTCCACCTTGAAAGTGAGTAAAGAAGGTTATGGGAAAATTCATTTCCAGAAGATAAATCAGGAGAAAGGATCCTGAGAAGATTTGGGAGGAAATGAACTTTTTTTGTTTGTTTGTTTTCACAAACAAAGACACGTTGTGAATTCCGGGCAGGATATCGTTTCTGCCAGATAATTTTTGGAAGAGGCAAGAATGCTAAGCCAGAGTTTCTCTTGGAAAGATAACAGACCCTGGACGATCTCTGTTGGGTAAGTTTCAGTAAGTATGACAAATCAAATACTGCTTTTGCTATTAAGTTCCAATGACTGAGTGGGAAAGGACTGATAAAGCAATAATTTTTTTTTTTAATGTTGTCTTCCTTTTCTCTTGATTAGTGAAAATTTTTTGGCTACCTTCTGTGGTCTTTGCTATCAACATAGCTGAGCAATTATTTTTTAAAATTTCACCAAAACCTATTTGTTAACAATGTTTGCGTGTAGTATGTTGCCTTAGCAACATGCCTTTAGCATGTTGCCTTATTATATTTGGAATATTAATAGCATAGCTATCATTCTGGAGGTGCTCTGTGCATAAATCTTCCAAATTGCACTTTTAAATTAACAAAACACTGAAGCTTAGAGAGACTAAGTAAAATGCTCAAGTCACAGAGTTAGTGAACAGCAGAACTGGCAAACTCAGGTCTACCCCAGTCCAAAAGCCATATTCTACTCACCAGAATATGTTAGAGCTCACTGTGTGTGTCCACACACAAGCCCATGCACACTCCATACCACTCGCCAAACAATAAAAACATCTGCTGGTAAAGAAAGGTGTGCATAGGGGCGCCTGGGTGGCTCAGTTGGTTAAGCGTCCGACTTCAGCTCAGGTCACGATCTCGCGGTCCGTGGGTTCGAGCCCCGCGTCGGGCTCTGGGCTGATGGCTCGGAGCCTGGAGCCTGCTTCCGATTCTGTGTCTCCCTCTCTCTCTGCCCCTCCCCTGTTCATGCTCTGTCTCTCTCTGTCTCAAAAATAAATGAATGTTAAAAAAAAAAGAAAGGTGTGCATAATTATGGAAATATTTGAATCTAGGAGATGCTTTTCCTGGGGTTCATTTCGAATGGAATACTATGGGCCTGGACTTACAATTCCATCTGGAACTTCACTAGTATCTGTGTGGCACAGTCAATAGTAAGTTCATAAAATCCATTGATAGTCAAGTACCTTTACACACCCAGGAGTATTATATTTGCACAACCCGGGAGAAAAAAAGGAAAAAATACCAGTTTATTTTTAACAGGCTTTGAGATGATTTCTATAGGACGTACAGCCTTGATATTTTTCTGGAGAAGACCACAGCTAACCTCCAGCAACTGGAATGTGAGCATGGGGCCGCGTTAGAGAGGGAGGGGGAACGAGGTTGAAGCAATGACACAAAATTGTTCTCAGTGACCAAAAGCCAAACATTTCCTTTTTTTCCCATTCTTCATACAGTCCTCAACCCCTTTAAAAATGTAATGAATGTCAATAGAGATCATCTAGAACCACAAGAAGTTTATTTCTTCTTGTCCTTGTGTCCTGTCTTCATTGAACTTCTATTACCTTGGGATTGAGGACAAAGCTTTATTAGTAAGTAGAGATAAAAGCAGGAGGGAGAACTCATGCTTATCAAGCCCCCCCCCGCAAGGGCCAGGCACCTGCCTAGGTGTTTTATATATTAAATCCCTTCCCAACACGACTGAAAAATACATATTATTATCTCCATCTTCTAGGTAAGAAACTGAGGATAAGACAAGTGAAATAACTTGACTCATTTACCCCATCTATTAAGTACCAGAGTTAGGATACCAGCCCAATTCTAAGGTCTTTCTATGGCATTGAGAATAGAAGAAATAGGTTCTGAATTTATATCCCCCAATTTCACAGCCATGGTGAGGTTTATTTTTTTCTTTGTCCAGTTTACTAATATCTGAGCTGTGAATATGTATTACATTCTTTGGGTAAGAACAATCATTTGGAATTTTGAATTCCAGATAAACCCCCAAATCATCTTCCAGTTCATTCCTTGGAGTAAAAGGAGGTTCACACAGTAATAGTCAAGTCACATATCTCTGATTTTGCGAGACATAGAGCCCTGCTGACATTCCTTCCATGGAGTTTTCCAGATGTCTAGGGTGTTTGTGATACGCACCCTTGAGTTATCTTCTTAAGACGGAAGGCGTCTGCCCTGTTCTCCCCTTCTGCTCCATCGCACTGTGATGGTGCCTTTGGTTCTTTGTAGATCAAGAGAGACTACCTATCTCCAGTGCCCACCAATTGCTGCTGATGCTGACGAGCCAATGCCACCAGCACCACATGCTGTCTCTGCACATGCTGCCAGTACTCATGCTGCTGACATATTGAGATTCCAAAGCCCAGAGAACCAATTAGTAGGAAAAAAAAAAAAAAAGGAAAACAGACTTTGTTTACCTGTTCATACTGCGTGTCCATGGGGCCTGGGCTATAGAGCCATCAGAGTGGCAGGCCACAGGGATACTCGAGACCCCCACCCGCCTTAGCAGGAACCCACCACTCTCAAACCAGGTTACCTGAGACTCCTTTGCCTTTCCTTAGGATGTGCTCTTTCTTAGGAGGATCTTTCTCATTCCTCCTTGTAAAAACTAGCTCCAGACACATGCAACCCAAAAGATTGGGGCCCACCTGGGATGCCCACTATACGTATCTGTATGTGAAAAATGTGGTCCAGGGAGTTTAGGGGTTTGTTCAATGCTCTCCAGCTTCTTAGTAGCAGAGATGCAACCAGAGTTTGGGTATCCCAACTCTTAATTCGGAGAAGTGTTCTTTTATTTATTCATGTATCCATTCAATAAATATGTACTGAGGGCTGGTTTTCTACCGGGCACTCTAAGAGGTAATGTAAATGACACATGCTTGACCTTTAGAGCTCATGCTTTAATGGTGTAGTAAGTCCATTCCTAATGGCGTGGTAAGTCTACTGTAGGGTGAAACTCAAGGTCCGGTGAAATTCATAGGAGGGGCTCCTAACCTAGGAAGGACTCCTGAGATGAGATGAGATTTAAGCTGAGCCTGAAGGACCAGGAAAAGTTACCAGGCTAAGGAAACGGCTGAAATGTAGGCAGTGGGCTGGTGGGGGATGGGGAGGTTGGGGAAGGTAGACCCTTGAGTCAACAATTTTCCCTTTAGAAGTAAAATGCATATCCATTTTCTTTTTCTTGGTAATAACATAGAACTTTAAAAATGCAAGTCTATAACACAGAGGTTTCACTGTGAATTTATTAGAACAAGGGAAAGAGGATGAGAGTTTAGTTAATGAGAAGCATAGGGTTAGAAGCGTGATTATGACTTCAGGTAAGTCAGGGAAAACCAATGTAAAATAACTCTCAGGGATGAATCCAGTTTTTGCGGGACCTGAAATTTATACAACATGTGGCACACTTTTCACAAAAAAATAATTCACCAAAAATTTTCTTACTCTTAATTTTCTAAAAGACATCTGATCGCGTGAACACATTGTAATTTGGGAAGAGTCTTTTAAGAAAGGGTCCTGAAGTTTCAGCCTCATTAGCATTATGATAAACCCCTTCTAATGACAGGATTTCGGAAAGAGTACCAACAACAATAATAAAACCATTCAAACCAGGGGCTGAAGGCACTTGAACTCCTTAGTTTGTTAATTTCAAAACTTTCCCTACTGAGTGGTCTAGGAGAGTCTGGAGAAGGGAAGGGAGGAAAGGAAAGTTGTAAAGGTGGATCTTGTGTGTGTGTGTGTGTGTGTGTGTACTTGTAACTTCAGTCTACTAACTGGGATTTTTCATGGTCAGTTTTTTTAGACTGTGTTCTGGGAAGATTTCAACACCTTCTTGGCAAACAAAGTCCCCATAAAGCTGAAGTGAATAGCCAAAGAGGACGTGGTCTTTCAGCACTTCCATCTAAAAAACACTGCAGAGGAACTTCCTCTATTAAGGTGAATGAACAAATAAATCTTCCTGTGCAGACACGAGTTCTGTATGTTTCTCACCAGCGGTTCATTAGGAGCACAGTTCTTCAAGTATGGACCGGGGCGGGGGCTAGGGAGGCACCTGGGCGGCTCAGTCAGTTGACTTTGGCTCAGGTCATGATCTCACAGTCTGTGAGTTTGAGCCCGGCATCAGGCTCTGTGCTGACAGCTCAGAGCCTGGAGCCTGCTCCCGGTTCTGTGTCTCCCTCTCTCTCTGCCCCTCCCCCACTCATGCTCTGTCTCTCTGTCTCTCTGTCTCTCTCTGTCTCTCTCTCTCTCTCTGTCAAAAATAAATAAATATTTTTAAAAAATTTTTTTAAAAGTATGGACTGGGAAGGGGGCTGGTGGGAGAGAAGAGGCAAACAAGATGGAGAGGATGGTGTGCTGTTCAACTGGCTCTCCAGAAAAAAAGGAAAAGCCCTGATGTTTATGCCAATTTTTGTGGCTTACATACTCTTACGATGGCTGGTTTCAATCAATTGCTCTGACAACACTAACACGGAGAAGGGAAGTCACGGGCACAATCAATTCTCACACTCCAGAAGAGAGATTCCTGGACGTAACATTTCTGTAGTATGGTTGACGCTTCCTTGTGGACCTGCCAGAACAGACCTTTTGTTTAAAATGCCTCTCAAACGTGAAAAGCAGGGCCTTTACTTTGCCTTGGGCACCTGCACTGATACGCAGAGCATGGATTTCAGGTCCCACATGCTCTTGAGTTAATTTCGCTGGATTAAAGGAGATTCAGACTTTGTGAGTAGGCTGGCCAGGACTTTGTGAATTCCAGATGGGATTCTGGCATCTTCCTCATCAAGTTCTGCTATTAGCAGCTGTGACCTTCAGAACTAGAGGCTTCCCAGGGAGAGGCTGGAGCCCAGGGAAAAGCACAGAAATAACAAGAACTGTGCCACCTTTTACCAAAGGCTGCTTGAGATATAGTTTAGTTTTGACAGATTGTAGTGAAAGAAACGTATCCAACATAAAATAATTTGATTGATTGGTGGGTAGATATCATTTATTTTAGTATTAGGAGTAGATATAACTTGCAACATAAATAAAATGATTTATACCTTCAGTCTCTTCCTTTTGCCCTTCCTTTATTCCCTCCTTCTTTCCCTCTCTTCCCTCCTTCCTTCCTTCCTATTGAATGATTACAACCTTCCTTCCTTCCTTCCTTCCTTCCTTCCTTCCTTCCTTCCTCCCTCCCTCCCTCCCTCCCTTCCTTCCTATTGAATGATTACAACCTTCCTTCCTTCCTCCCTTCTTTCCTTCCTTCCTTCCTTCCTTCCTTCCTTCCTTCCTTCCTGTTGAATGATTACAAGGTTCTCCACCAGATGCTGGAGTAAAACAATATTGAATAAGACAAATAGAAATGGTGTCTCCTTTAAAGAAGCTCACAGTCAAGAAGGAGGCAATCACGTGAACACCTACCTGAAGTTCTATGCTTCAGGGTCTGAGAAAGAAGGCTAAGCTGACCACAAAGCACAGAAGGGGTACAAATTCTGGCTGGAGTAAGGGGATAAAGAAGGGAAATCAAACAGAATGTATAGAGTCATAACCCAGAAACTTAAAAGATGAGAAGCCTGATGACCAGGAGTTAGAACAGTGGGCAGACAATGTGAGAAGGGACAGGTGGAAATCTGTCAATTGATCACGGCAATGCAAGGACTTCAGCCTGCCTGAAGATTTGGAGACAAGAACTGGAAAGGATACTCTGTATGAAAATGCTAGCAGAAATCTTATGGTAAATCTTGAAAATCACACATTCTATCCTGCCAACATTGGGGAAGCATTTGTGGGTTTTCAACTGGGGAATGATATGATCATTTCTGGGATTTAAAAAAAAGTATCCATTTTTGAGAGAGAGATTGTGAGTGGGGGACGAGCAGAGAGGGGGAAGAGCCCAAAGTGGGCTTCATATTGACAGCAGAGAGCCGGATGCGGGGCTCAAACCACAAAGTGTGAGATCATGACCTGAGCTGAAATCAGATGCTCAACTGAGCCACCCAGGCACCCCTGTTTTGTTTTGTTTCGTTTGTTTTGTTTTGTTTTAAAGGATCACTGTAAGGTTGCTGCATGAAGGATAAAAAGCTGGGAGGCAGTTAGAAGAAAGAGTAATGGGCTTTGATGATGCTATTGACCTTGGGGTCATGCTAGTAAGAATGGACAAAGCAGGAGAAGGAACTCGGGAATTTTAAGTCGAACTTTCTTATTATTTTGATGTAGGTTAAAAAAATGGTTTAGGGTGCCTTCTAGGTATCTAAGAAACTTCAAGACAAAGTACAACAACAAAGGATTACTTTATAAAACACTTTGAAATATCCAGGATTTAAGGTATGATAAAAAATGACATTATGAATTCTTGTAATGCTATTAATTTAGAAAACAGGTTCATTACATCACTCTGATTTGGGCTCTTACCTGAACTCTGTGAGACAGGCAGGGGAGGTGCTGTAAAGCTAGTGTTACAAAATACAGTAAATGGGGGCCCCTGGGTGGCTCAGTCGGTTAAGCATCCAACTTTTGACTTCGCTCAGGTCATGATCTCACGGGTCCTGAGTTCAAGCCCTGCATAGGGTTCTGCACCGACAGCGTGGAGCCTGCTTGGAATTCTGCTTCCCTCTCTCTCTGCCCAAACCCCCCAACCCCGCCTTGCTCTTTATGTCTCTCTCAAAATAAGTAAATATAAACTTTTAAACAATTTTTTTTAAATGTAGTAAATGGAATTTGGCACAACTGAGACATACATGCAAGATCACACTGCTGTAGCACAGGTGGGGCAAAGAGTCAAGTATGAGTCACAGTCCTAGTACAAGAATGGCAGGGCGGACTTGACACCTGTAGAGGTGAATTTACTTTTCCTCTAGGTATTTCTGCCACTGGCACTGTGCAAGTTAACTCCAGGGTCTGGTTTTGTTGAGCAGTTTCTCCCACAGTTCTCCAGGTCACATCAATGGAAACTTGAAGACCTTATTTGAGTTGCCTAAAATTATGTCCAAGCCACTAAACCCTTGACGTTCTTGGGGCTCAAAGAATCCGTTACCTTAGAGGGTTCTGAAGTATTGGTCATCCCATTTGTCATTGTAAGACCCGACACTGAAGAGGAAGAGGCAAGTATATTGTCATCCTTTCCTTTCTGTGGAAAACGGAAAGGAAAACACAAAAAAAAACCTGCCATTTCCCTCAGGTCAAGTGACAGACACTGACCCTTGACATTCAATTCAGAAAACTCCGAAACAAACAGAATAGTGTAAGCTTAAAGAAAAAAAAAAGTCAAATTAGGGACATCAAACTTTCTCTTACCTAGAACAAAATGGCTTTTCCTACTGCTCTAAACAGGACTCTGGAAGAGAAAATAAAGTTACTTAAACTCGATTAGAAAGTAGAGTGAAGAATGTAATCTGCTTTACAGCTTCTCAGAAGATGACAGGCAGTTGGAAAATCTGTGTAAATGTTAGCCTGGCTTTTGTAAATTCTACCAATCCACACCTCCCAACTATGCTTACTATGCCCTTTGCTCATTGTTTATGATTGAGGAGAATGTCTGCATGTGCGTTATTTAAGCTGATGAACAGAGATGTATTCTGATTCTTCTCTCTTCTCAGAGTAAAAAAGCACAATTAATTTTTAATTAATCTTTAATTAATTAGTCGATGTTGCCATTCGATACATCTTCAAATCCAAGCTGAAGTTAAAGAGGGATGGAGTTCAGAAAAATTAAAAGCATCTCACACAACTGATCCTCACTCTTTCTTTTCAAAATGCCTTACTCTCTTCCCTTCCGGGACGGCCTATTCTGGTTTTCCTCCTCTCTCCCAGCGTGCGCCTTGTAGCAACCCTTCATTGGGTCCTTCTCTTCCTGAGGTCAGCCTCAAGTCTCATTTCAGCCTTTCTCTCCTTTCTTGTTCATTCCCTACATGATTTTATACAAACCCGTGCATTAAATAGCCTCTCTAGCCTGATGAATACCAAAATCACATCCCCGGTTTTGATCTTTCCTACAAAATCTGCACTGGTATAACCAACCAGCCAACTTGGCATTTCCACTTGGATATTAACCAGCCTCTTAAACTCAACCTGTCCACACAGACTCTTGATTGCCTACTCACTCCTGTCTTCAAACTCACCTCCATCCCCCTACCTCTGCAAACAGCATTACACATCACCATATCACCATTCTTTCAGCTGTTTAGGGCAAAACCCTAGGCATCATCCTTGATTTAACTGTTTCTCTAACATCTCCCATCCAACCCGTTAATTGAATGGATGCTTCCAATTGCTTTCTGCTGTACCTCCACATTTCCTTCCTTTTTTAAAAAATTTAAACTCTAGTTAACATACAGTTCAATACTGGTTTCAGGAGTAGAATTCAGTGATTCATCACTTAGATACAACACCCAGTGCTCATCATAACAAGTGCCCTCCTTAGTACCCATCACCCATGTAGCCCGTCCCCCACCCACCTCTCTCCATCAACCCTCAGTGTGTTCTCTATCGTGAAGAGTCTCATATGGTTTGTGTCCCTTTCTTCTGTTTCCCCCTTCCCGTATGTTCACCTGTTTTGTTTCTGAAACTCCACACATGAGTGAAACCATATAGTATTTGTCTTTCTCTGACTGACTTATTTCGCTTAGCATAATATACTCTAGCTCCATCCATGCCATTGCAAATGGCAAGGTTTCATTCTTTTTGATGGCTGGGTAATATTCTATTGTGTGTATATGTGTGTGTGTATATATATATTTATATTCATATACCTTTAAATTTTTTTAAATGTTTTTTATTATTTATTTTTGAGAGAGAGAGAGAGAGCAGGGGAGGGGCAGAGAGAGAGGGAGTCACAGAATCTGAAGCAGGCTCCAGGCTCTGAGCTGTCAGCAAAGAGCCCAACACAGGGCACAAACTCTGAGATCATGAGATCACGAACCATGAGATCATGACCTGAGCCGAAGTTGGATGTTTAAGCGACTGAGCCACCCACGCGTCCCTATGCACATCTTCTTTATCCGTTTATTAGTTGATAGACATTTGGCATCTTTCCATAATTTGGCTACAGTTGATAATGCTGCTATAAGCATCAGGGTTCATGTACCCCTTCAAATCTGTATTTTTTTTTTTATCCTTTGGGTAAATACCTAACAGTGAAATTGTTGGGTCATGGGGTAGTTCTATTTTTAACTTTTTGAGGAAACTCCACACTGTTTTCAAGAGTGGCTGCACCACTTTGCATTCCCACCAATAGCGCAAGAGAGCTCCCCTTTCTCCACATCATCGCCAACACCTGTTGTTTCTTGTGTTGTTAATTTTAGCCATTTTGGCAAATGCGAGGTGGTATCTCATTGTGGTTTTGGTTTGCATTTCCCTGATGAGTGATGTTGAGCATCTTTTCATATGTCTGTTAGCCATCTGGACGTCTTCTTTGGAAAAATGTCTATTCACGTCTTCTTCCCGTTTCTTAACTGGATTGTTTATTTTTGGGTGTTAAGCTTGGTGAGTTCTTTAGAGATTTTGCATACTAACCTCTTCTCTGAGATATCATTTGCAAATATCTTCTCCCATTCCATAGGCTGCCTTTTAGTTGTGTTGACTGTTTCCTTTGCCATGCACAAGGCTTTTATCTTGATGAGGTCTCAATAGTTCATTTTTGCTTTTCTTTCTCTTTCCTCTGGTGACGTGTCTTGTAAGAAGTTGCTGCGGCCGAGGTCAAAGAGGTTGCTGCCTGTGTTCTCCTCTAGGATTTTGATGGTTTCCTGTCTCACATTTAGGCATTTTATCATCCATTTTGAATTTAGTTTTGTGTATGGTGTAAGAAAGTGGTCCAGGTTCATTTTTCTGCATGTCGCTGTCCAGTTTTCCCAGCACCATTTGTTGAAGAGACTGTCTTTTTTCCATTGGATATTCTTTCCTGCTTTGTACCTTCACAGTTCATTCTGAGGCCAGCTGTTTCTTATCATCTTTATCATTCCTCACGTGTATGATTGCAATCGCCTTTCCATCTGGGGTGTCTGCTTTCTCTCTTGTGTCCCTAACTCTATCATACCTTCGCCAAACAAAATTATATTTTTAAAATGTAAATGAAACCATGTGATCCTCTTGGAATAAAATCCAAACCCCATATCTTCAAACATCTGCATGAGCTTCTCCCTGCCTCCTCTGACCTCATCTCCGAATGCTCTGTGCTTTGCATGCTTTGCTCTGAACACATTTTCTTGCAGTTCCCTGCATATCCAAGTGCTTCTTACTTCAGGGCCTTTGCACATGCTGTTTCTCTCCCTGGAATTTTCTTCCTGCAATTCTTTACATAGCTCAGTGTGAATCATCGCTCAAGTTTGAGTTTTGAGGAATGTTATTTCCTCTCACTGTCCAACCTTGTTGCTCTACATAATCTGCTATATTTTTATTGCAAACACCATCACTAAAAAAAGTTATAAGTATCAATTTTTATTGGTTTACTATTTTTGTTTGTTTGCTTCTCCCCCACCCCATGCTATTAAACATAATAAATTTGGAGAAAATACTTCTGTCGAACATTGGTCGGATGGCATCCACGTCGACTGCTGCTACTGTCAATATTAGCAAGCCACGTGTGGAACAACTTTCTCTAGGATATTTTAACTGAGAAAGCAGGTATTCCCTGACATGCCTGGGTATATCCCTTTATCCTCTCATTCAGGAAAGAGCTCCTGAGCATCTACCATATGCCAAACCCTGCGATACATAGATAGGTGGTTTGAAAGAGTCAGATTCCTGCTCTCATGCCGCTACCAGGGAAGTCAGATATTGAAGAAACAAATAGAAAGAAGCAAAACAATGTGAAAATCATAGAATACTATAGGAAACCATCACACCCACATTTATTGGTGGGAAAATGCGTTATAGACAGGAAACAGAAAAAAGTATGGTTAACTCCAAACTGGCTCATAGCTTAGTTGGCTATTTATCTTTTTTTTTTTTTTTTTTTTTCTCTTTTACTAAGGTGACATACTTCCTGGCTTGGCCAGAACAGTCCTGACTCATGCCTTCACTTTAATTATTAATATCCCCTCTTTGGGCTCTCCATTGAGTCTCAGTTTGGATAATGCAGCATCCTAACTCTCTCACACTGCCCATACTGGAGCAGAGTGCATAAAATTAGAAAAAGGCTGCCATACTCATAGATTTGACCAGAAGACCCGTCTTACCCCTTGTACAAAAAGTGCCATATTTGAGGAGATTTGATTCTAACAATAGTTATTTAGACTAGAAAAGAATCCCACAGAATCCAGCGCTGATGAAATGAGAAGATACCACTCAATAGGATTTTAATTGTATGAGGATTAATTTGATCTTTCCAGGATTTGTGAGCTTGAGATTCACAGAGAAGCAGAAGCAGCCATAGTCAAAGCAGAGGCAGTCAGGAGAGTGGCAGAGGCAATAACACACAGGCCACAAATGAAATCATTCCCAAGGAACAAAATGGCCAGGTTAGCGGGGCAGCTGTTTCATCACGCACATCAAAGAATATTTTATTAATCTTTGAAGCTTACTGCTCCATTATTAACATTTTCCTCGATTTTTTCTTTCTTTTTATTTCTCAGACACTGGAAATAAATGGCCTATTTATAATGCCTGTATATTCTCTTTCAATGCCTCTCTCTGTATAATGCAGACCAGGGCCCATCCAGGTCTCCACATGTTACATTCTAGAGTTCAAGGCACATTCTGCAATACAGATGGTGTAGGGTAAGGAATAGCCATTAATGGGAAAATCGGCACAGGACAATGTCAGCTCAGGTCTACTTAATCCTCACGTTATCCCATAAGAGGCTTCCCAAGGCCGGGACGCTGCCAGGGCTGGAAGACAGGCCTGCAGTTCAAAACATGAATCTCTTCCACCTGCGCGTCTCTGAGGTGTAGACAAGCTGTTGAGAAAGCAGCCTGGCCCACGGGGAGCACACACGCTTCTTGGAGCCAGGCAATCTGATTTTCAGGGGGCAACTACTGCCTGGGAATGATGATGGGCCAGAACCTGGAGACCTTGGGGTCAATGGGACATTGCATTGCACCCTGAGCTTGGGTTCAGGCCCTCCCACTGGAAGAAGGGGGTGGGGCAGACACAGCCGGCTCCTTGCACAGACCTGCCATGGTCAGCTTATCTTCTCATTGGTTACATGGTTATATATCTATATAGAAAACCACGAGGGATAATTTGTGCTATTGATTTGGCCTCCTCTAGAGACGCCTCCCCCCCCCCCCCCAAGAGCTCCTTCTCCATTAAAACTTTTTTTGGATGTGAGCTATTCTGGCAATATGGACTCTGATATACTGCCCAAAATTTAACCTTTATATGTCTATAGTTTAATGGTTCAACTACTTTCTAAATTGTCATGGAAGGAATTAGACCCCAACAATGAGCTGCTTTGAGAGTTCATTGGCATCTCACCATTACATAAACTTTTTATTCTGACTTTCTTTTTCAAATTGTTTTTTCAGCTTAAAAACGTTTGTTATAGAAACTTTGAAAGTCCCCTTTTTACCCTCTTTTCACTCTCATTTCCAAACCCCCATTTCTGAACCGATCACTACTGTGAGGTTGGCATTGATCACTGCAGTGTATTTTTTAATATTTTTTTCTACATATCTATGTACCCAATGACAATATAAACTGTGCTATTACAATTTATATAAATGACATCATGCTATACGTACCAATCTGTAATTTGCTTTTTTTACTCTTTTAAAAATTTGGAATGTATATTACATAGACGCTAGTACAGTTAAAGAAAATCAATGACATGGTGACCTATGTCTACTTCTACTTGTTTTTGCACTTTATATAAATGAGGTCATACAAGATGCATTCTACTTTAGAGATTTATTCATGTTAATCCATGCAGCTGTGATTCACTCTTTTCCAATAATATGATATGAAGAACTATCCATGTTGATAAATACATGTAGTTGATTCCTAGTAATGTGCATGTTTAATGCAATGTGAAAATCGTTGTCTTTTTTTTTTCCTTGAGAGGGAGAGAACATGTGTCCTTGCAAGTGGGGGAGGGGAAAGGGAGGGAGAGAGAATATTAAGCAGGTTCCATGCCTAGCACAGAGCCTGACTCAGGGCTCGATCCCAAGACCTTGGGATCTTTACCTGGACTGAAATCAAGAGTTGAACGCTTAACCAACTGAGCCACCCAGGCGCCCCGAGAATCTTTGTCTCTTAATAGGAAAGTTTAATTAATTTACATTTGCTCTTATCACTGATTCAAGTGTGCAGTAATAAACCAGAATATCCTGGGAAAAGATTCCAATACAAAATATGTATAAATGTTGGGTAAAATATATAACATATTTGCAAACTGAGGCCTACATAAGTGAGAGTCACAAATGTGTACCATGTAAAAGGTTTGGAGGCAGAGTTTTTCTAAGCCCAGGTCATCAGTACTTTCAAAGTCATTTCCTGATCATAGTTTGTGACCCCTGTCCCTATGAGGGCATCAGCACACCATCCCCTATAGACACTTGGACCACAAGTCTTCAACTCCCTTGCACACTCAACCTTTGGATCCTCTCTTCAGCTTTGGTATGTGGAGATTTGCCACTCTTTGTTTTGATTATGCAGTTGAAGGATTTCATGCATGCTAACTATATATCGGTAGGGAAAAATGATTTACTCAGCATTTCTATATGCTCAAAGTAGAATAAGAAGTCCTCCATATCCGCTCAGTCTGCCGTCATAATGAGGTAACTGATATGACCCTTACACAGACCAGGCTTGGCAAAGTACATCATGTTACATTGAAAGGTAATTAACAGTTTCTTTGAGGTGTTTGAAAAGAAAATTTAAGTGTTATAACTTTTTTTTTTAATGTTTATCTATTCCTGAGAGAAAGAGACAGAGGGTAAACAAGGGAAGGGCAGAGAGAGAGGAAGACACAGAATCTGAAACAGGCTCCAGGCTCTGAGCCACAGACCTTGAGATCATGACCTGAGCTGAAATCAGACACTCAACCAACTGAGCCACCCAAGTGTCCCTTATCACTGCTAATTGACCTCTAAGTAAGCAAAAATATTCCTTGAGGTTTAAAGAGATATATTTATATGTAAAATATCTATGACATATACCATGCCCAAATATGATATATGTGAAAATAGTATATGTAATATACAGTTTTTACATATAATGTGCACATATAATATATATTACATATAAATATCCATATGTTATATATATAACATAAGACATATAATGTTAAATATATAATAAAATTATTTAAATAATAAACAGATATTACTTGAGCTAATTTGTGTGTATCATGGCAATATTTATAGTTTTGTTCCCCTACAGTATCCAGGAGACTTAAGGGATATATTTCTATGAATGCTTAAACATTATAGAAATGTATAAAGCCAAATTGTTTCCTCCCCCTCTAAATTTTTTTTCCAGAATAAAAATAAGATAAAGGAAAATTAAGAGTTCAGAAATAGATTACAAAAATAAGAGGAATAGGGAGCCTCTGGCATAGCATGCTAGAAGACATCTTTTCTCAAAAATCTCTCCCCTTTGTAGATCCTGACCCTAAAATTCCATTATTCCAAATTCAAGTCTTTGAGTTAAAGCTTCCTGGAGCATCAGACAATTGTAAGGTTAAACACATTAACTCATAATTAACCATTAACATCTTAAAGTGAATTCATACAGAAAGCTTTTCAAAGGGTGTTACTCCCAGGTATCTTACTATCAAATATGCTGTTTAAAAAGTGTTTTGGTTCTTCAAAAAGTTAACCATAGAATTATCATCAGAATTCCTCAATGCTATTTATAATAACGAAAAGGTGAAAACTGCCCAAATGTCCATTGAGTGATGAATACATAAATAAAAGTGGTACATCCATACAATAGAATATTATTCATCCATAAAAAGGAATGAAATGTTGATACATTCTACAATGTGGATGAACTTCAAAAACATTATGCTAAACAAATGAAAGAAGTCAGACACGAAAGATCACATATCGTGTTATATGATTACATTTATATGAAATATTCAGATTAGGTAAATCCATAGAGATAGAAAGCAGATTAGTGGTTTTCAGGGGGCAGGAGGAAAGGCTGTGGAAAGTGACCCCTTAATGAGTACAGGATTTCTTTTTGGAGCAATAGAAATGTTATGGAACTAGACAGGGGTGCCAGTTGCACAACACCATAAATGTACTATGTGCCACTGAATTGTATGCTTTAAAATCATAGTTGTATGTTATATGAGCATTTTATAAGTTTTTTTTCATTTTTTTTTTCATTTATTTCGAGAGAGAGTACGAGCAGGGGAGGGGCAGAGAGAGGGAGAGAGAGAGAATCCCAAGCAGGCTTCGTGCTGTCAGCTCGGATCCCGATGCAGAGCTCGATCTCACAAACCATGAGATCATGACCACAGCCAAAATCAAAAGACTAATGCTTAACTGACTAAGCCACTCAGGTGCCTCTGTTATATGAGCTTTTTAAAGACTCAGAACTCCTGCAGCAACTCACATTTGTTTAACTCCGAATTTCTCAAATGCCTTAGATCATAGAAACCCTCAGGGCTTTGTACGTGTATGTGTGTGTTTGAGGTCAGGCTCACAGAGAGTAAAAAGAAGATACAGCCTAATAAGGTCAGTGATAGAGGAAACAAGAGATCCAGAGTAGGGGCCCTTGAATATCAAGGATAGAGGAGGAGAAAAAGGAAAAGGAAGGATACAGAAAGGAGTGGTGGATTGGGAACTAAAATTCTGGAACAAAGTAACATGAATAATGTCATTAAGGTGAAACCCGGGAGTTCTGAACCCACTGTCAGGTCAGGTTCTCCAGGAAGCAGATGGAGATCTCAGATGGAGATGGGTAGGTAGAAAGTTTGGGAAGAATGCCCTAAGGATCCATAATACAAGGAGTGAGGAACAAAGAATTGGGTGGAGGAAGAAGCTGAACTGTGGTTCAGGTTCAACAAAGACCTCAGTCGATCCACACTGAGTTCTAGAGCTGCATGGACTGCAGGCTGTCCAGGTCCTGCACCTCCGCACCAGCTAACTGTGGGACACTGGCTGCCCCACAGGTGTAAGCTTGATGAAGGGGGACAGCGCCTACAGACATTTATCTGTAAGCCATCAGAAGGAAATACTCGTGGCAGCCGGGTGATCAATTGTCTCAGTCCTGAAGTGGGAATCTGGATGCCATGCCGTAGCACCCACCATATGAAGCCACCATTTTCTGAAAAGTGCTCAATATCCCAGAAGACCTCTTTCCATACCCATGCATCTAAGGAATATCACCTTCAAGAAATCTACACTCAGTGATCCTGAATGAGTTCCTATTTCCCTCCATTTTTTGATGCAGCAGGTGTTTTCACTTTGTGGAGAAGAGTTAAAATACAAGACCATTTTCCAGGAGAACATCCTCCGTAGTAGGGTAAGGCCACTAATTTTTCATTAACATTACTGCAAAACAAGTTGTTACAGATTAATTATTCTCATAGTGGAAGGATGCTTCATTAATTTACATCAAATAATGCTGCCTGTCACTTTTGGTCTCTGTCCCTTCCATTGGGCTTCCCCTACCTTCTACACTGGAATCACTTCAGGAGAGGAGGGTTCCACTCCAGACGAACCAACCCAAAATCTCTGCAAAACAAGCATAGAAATTCACCTTTCATATTTTTTTTATTCTTGCGTGTATAAATGTTAGGAAGTACTATTATGAATTCTCTGATCTACACTTCTTTGGGCCAGGCCCCCAGAGAGTCCTGGGCTTATGGTCTGTCACACGGGCCCCACTAAGTCTTCTACTTGATTGCGCTTTGCCAAGCGGCCGGGAGCCAATGCTATGGTATATTTTATGAATGTCCTCTGTACAACTTGTGTCTGTTTACCACCGAGACGAGGTTTATGACATTACATTGTGTGTTCTCTTTCTGTAAAGACTTATAGGAGAAAATTCTGATTTCGGAATCCAATAACCTTATTCACATCTTGAGCAACTAGATAGTTTTAACATTATTAATAGTGTGAATCACCCACCTATAAAGTTTCCTTCTAATCGGCCAGCAGAAACTTAAAATCAAGCTGTTGGCACACCTCTAGCAAGTATGCATGACTTCATAGCGTGATTTTTTGTGTCCTGACTCATCCTTGCTTCTACTGGACTTCCCTGACTCGTTTTCCCTCATTTATTTGCTATTTCATATGTATCCTAATAAGTTGCTTTAAATCCTTTCTGGAACAAGATTGGGTATTAATAAATGTATTCCAGTTATTAATAAGTAAACAGACATTGACAAAGCCAAGGCATCAGTGAAATACGTTTCCCTTTTTTTTCTTAATGTTTGTTTATTTTTGAGAGAGAGGGAGACAGAAGATCCAAAGCAGGTTCAGTGCTGATAGTAGAGAGCTGATGTGGGGCTCAAACTCACAAGCTGTGAGATCATGACCTGAGCCAAAGTCAGACACTGAATGGACTGAGCCACCCAGGTGCCCCAGACGTCAGTGAAATGTCTTAATAGCAAAGAAGTGTTTGCCAGTGTATTCTAAGTATTTTTACACAGAATGTTGTGAGAAGTAATTCTAGTAATGTTGTAACCAGTTAATTGGATAGAATTTCAACTTTTGACACTAAGAACTGGTCTAAGGTTCTGTGACTTGGCCATAGTAGAAAGTAATAGGTCCTGCACATTTCCAAAGAATTACTGAGGAAATCATTTAGAAAATGTCCTATAATTTTAAATCTCTTTCATTTGCCCTTAATCTTGTTTGTTTATGTATGCTCAGGCATAAAACTAATATAACGATTACAAAACTCCAAGCTTCGATTAAAATATTTCTGGTTCTCTGAGCACTTACAGAGAGCAAATTTTCTCTTTTCATTCAGCTGGAATGCATGTGTTATACTTTGCTACAAGATGAGGAAATTCCTAGTAACTGTTGGTTTTCATGATTGAGTTCACCTTGGGAAAGTAAAAGTTAAACTGAAAATATTTAGAAGCTTGGGGTTAATGCACTATAGATGAATTTGCATTGTATAGTAGGCATTAACTATAAGAGCGCATTATAATTAGTGCTAGACATTTCCTAGAACGATGTAAAGTATCCAAGTGAACCATACTTCAGTGAGCTCATACTTCAAATGACTTAGGAGTTAATGAGAGAATCATGAAACAGCCCCTCTCCCCACTTTTACTGAATTGATCTCGGGAAAGATGGGAACAGCACAGGCCTCTGCTTCTGATATGGGAAGTTTATGGGAAGGAAAGAGGGAGCCCTGGAAAATCTTTGGAGCTTTTAGAATTAGCCTTTATAGCACTGGTGGGTGACATATTGCATGTTAAGCAGGCTCCTGAGTTAGGTTGCTTGGAATTAAACCCTGGCCCTAGTATGCATTATTAGGCAAGACTGGGAAATTCAACTTGTCTCTCTATGCCTCAGTGTCTCTGTTATAAAGTAGGGATAATAATACTATTTTACAAAGTTCTTTTGATGATTGAACAAGTTAATCTATAGAGAGCTCTTAGAGCTAGACAATAGTATAAGTTTAATAAATGTTAGCCTTGATTTTAGATTTACCTGATTTATGAGGAGATTTCACAAGAAGTTCAACCCAGGAAGAGCTATTATCACAATTGCACTGGTTGCATCCATAAGGGAAGATGCCAGGAGTCAGTATGGTTTATACTTTGTTAAGGAGTTGGGACTTCATCCTAGAGACAAACAAGAATCACTGAAGGGTTGTAATGGGAAGAATAAAATGATCAGATTTGCTTTTTAGAAAGGTTTTTGTAGATGGAGAATTGGTGAGGTGAGTTAGAGAAAAAAAATACAAAGTAAGAGTGTCTTAAACAAGATAAATGTGTGTGTGTGTGTGTGTGTGTGTGTGTTGGTATTATGTATATAGTATTTCTTTTTCTTTCTTCTTTTTTTCTGTTGGTATGTGAAAAGAATCCATTTGTTCCCAATCCCAGACTGGAAGCTGATAAGGCAAATTCTTAAATTCTTCCACGACAGGGGCGTCTGGATGGCTCAGCTGGTTAAGCGTCTGACTTCAGCTCACGTCATGATCTCAGAGTTCGTGGGTTCGAGCCCCGTGTCGGGCTCTGTGCTGACAGCTCAGAGCCTGGAGCCTGCTTCGGATTCTGTGTCTCCCTTTCTTTCTGCCCCTACCCTGCTCGCGCTCTGTCTCTGTCTCAAAAATAAGTAAACATAGAAAAAAAATTTTCATGACCAAGACTCCTCCATCCTGCTGCTTTTCCATCCTCAAAAATGTGGATTCCACTTCAAGGTCCAGGATGGCTATTCAAGAAGCGGCAATAATATCTCCATTCCAGACACCAGGAAAGAGAGAAGGAAAAAATGGGCAGTGCATCCTTTGTTTAAGAATCCTTCCTGGCGGTCCCACATGAGACTTCTGCTTCCCTCTCCTTATCTGAGATTAGTAACATAGTTACCTCTAGCTGCAGATGAGTCTGGGAAAAAGTAGCCTTTATTCCAAGTAAACATTTTAATTATCAATATCTGATTATTAAGTAGGAAAAAGGAAGATTTTGGGGGACAAATATTGGGAACCACTTAGAAATAGCTACAGGAGAGGTCAGAGAATTAGATCTTACAGGACCAGCTTCATGTCAAGGGAAAAGTCAAGGTCTCCCCCAGGTTTCTGATTTTGATAAGAGACTAGATGGTGGTTTCATTCACCAATCTAAGGAAAAACTCGTTTGTACGGAAGGTCATGGACTCATCTTTGAGTGTAGCAAGCTTGAGCTACTTGTGGAACAACCAAATGGAAAATGTATTTTACAGAGTTATATTTAAATTTCAGGAGCTCAGAAGATTCCAGCTAGTGATACAGGCTTGAGGGTTGTCTATACAGTAACTGGTTAAAGATAAAGGAGTGAATGAAATAGTGTCAGTTCTACTTTTTTTTTTCCGTCCGTTTTTGGTATGGTATGGCTTAGTTGAGTAAGAGAATGTGGTAAAGGCAATATCCCAGAGACACAGGCTGTGACGGTCCCCATGTGGCCCAAGGGCTGAAGGTAGCCTCACACAAGTTGACAAGGGCCAGATGGAAATAGGAAGCCTAGTGAAGACAGAACATATAGAAAAGGGATTCTATGGAGACTCTGTGGATGAAGGAGAGTTTATTTAAAATGGAATGAGGTTCCATAGGTTACGACAGAAAGCCTGAGGAGGAGGTCAGGTGAGTACAAAGGAAGCACCCTTGTGGAAGCAGACGAGAGGAGAGCTGACCTTATCATGCATGCCTGACGATGGAGACATAAGTGTCATGGTATGATTCCCTATCCTTGAGTCTAGACACTGCTAATTCACTAGGAAAAGCGTTTCCGCAAGTGATTTGTTAGACATATGGTTTTTTTGTATAGGTAAACCAGTGTCCTAAATCCAAGTAGTGGCAGATGCCTGATAACCCCACAGACTGTGGTCCTGGACCACAGTCTTATGCCTATGCTCAGTGCCCCAAGGGGAGCCAGGATGCGGAGAAATTCTGACACTCCCAAAGATGTGGACCTGGAGACTATTTGCAGACGTGGATCCTGCCTATCCAGGTGCTGGAGGAGAAGTTTTCTAATTTTCTCCATTGCGTTGTCAGCAAGCTTCAATGGCTTAGAGGTATGCCCTCAGTAGGTAGCCATCCGTTACTTATGAGAATTCATTTAGATCAAAGGTTGGCAAACAAGAGCCCAACGGGCCAAATTAGGCTCCCTGTCTGTCTTTGTAAATGAAGCCTCATCGAAACAAAGCCACTACCACTACCGTGTGTTCAGGACCCTCTCTGGCTGCATCAGTGCTGTAATGACAGAGCTGAGTAGTTATGACAGAGACTATATGGCTCCCACAGTCTAAAAGGCTCCCCACAGCGGACGTTTGCCAACCCCTGATTTGATGATCTGTATAAAGCACTTAATACAGTATCGAGCACATAGTAAGTGCTGATAATTATAGATGTTTTTAGTTTTACTTTTAAACCCAAATCTTGATCGCTAATGTCTTCGTTACTGGCATTTCGATTTTAGATGCTCTGGAAAAGTGATCCATCCTTGCTAATTTATATGCTGTTGGTGGTAAAAATTTTCATATCTCTCCACTTTATCTAAAGGCATGTATACATAATTTCAGCCATATGGATCTTTATGATTGTGGAGATCATGCCTAATTCAGCCATATGGAAATTATTTTCAACTTAAAAGCATTTAAAACCAACAGATGATTTCATCTCTTTTGTATGCAATTATTACGAGAGCTGAAATGTCCTACTTTTGGATGCCAGGACAAATGAATTCAAATGATTTTTTTTTTAAATCACTAATACTGAGTATAAAAAGGGAAGTAAAAGTGAGATTCAATTAAAATGTAATATTAATGGCTGTCACATATGAAAATTTAGAATGTGCTAGAAGAGCAAAACAAAATAAAATGAGATTAATGGATCCTATGACCCATTTTCCATTTACTTTAAGCACATGATTAAAAGATTTAAGCCTTAAAACTGAAATGCTATGACATGGTGGTACACTAAGTGTTTACCCAAATGATGTTTGGAGTTTGGTGGGAAAAAAATTTCTTCTGGAATATATGGGAAATATGCCTATTTATTATATTTGATTGAATTTAGTGGGAATCGGTGGTAGGATATAATTTGAGAATAGGTAAACTTAGGCTAAATTGACACCTCATGAAGAAATATCATAGAGTGACTTGTTAAATGAAAAGTACCGATAACACAGTCCCATTGTAAGGAGGCTTTGGTGTTGAGGTCAGAGAGTGATGGAAAAGCAAATGACTAGTTTAGGGAGATGTGGTTGTGTTGTGTTCAGTCCCTAGCATCTTAAAGGAGCAGAGAAGTTCATGTCTCATAAAGTCTCAGGGCTTGGCCATGGTCAAGTCAGAAGCAGTCATAGGATGGTTTCTTTCTTTTCTTTTTTTAAATTTTTTAATGTTTATTTATTATTGAGAGACAGAGCAAGACAGACTGTGAGCAGGGGAGGGGCAGAGAGAGAGGGAGACGCAGAATCTGAAGCAGGCTCCAGGCTGTGAGTGGTCAGCACAGAGCCCGACGCAGGGCCGGAACTCATGAACTGCAAGATCATGACCTGAGCCGAAGTCAGATGCTTAACCGACTGAGCCACCCAGTCACCCCTAGGATGTTTTCCATGCTTGCTCTTTGGTACTTGTTTGCCTCCTCTTGAAGTTCTTTCCTTTCCCCACATGCCAGTGCTGTGTGATGAAAATTGTCCACACCTGCACTACATTGCCTGGTAGACTTGGCCATCACAGGTTCTAAGCCCAATAGGCTTCAGATTATTGTTAGAGCAATGAATGCTACAGATTTTTTCCATAAATAACACTGATTGATTATTGCTGTAGATGTCTCCTAACTATACAGAAGACCCACTACATTCGACCCACTAGATTCTGTACTTCTCACTACCTCCCATCCTTCAAAATCTATTTATCCCGTGTCCCATTTCTAAAATGCTTTTCTTCCACTCACTTATCTGATTAACTCAGTAAAAAGTAGCCAATAAAAGAGTAGAAGGTGTCAAGAAATAGTGCCTTCCCTCCAAAGACTTTTTTAGTCAGTTTGGTTCAAGGATAAATAGCATGCTTTTTTTTTTTTTATTAAGTGTTTTATTTTAATTCCAGTTAACATACAGTGTCGTATTCATTTCAGGCGTACGATATAGTGATTCATCAGTTCTATCCCTTACTCAGTGCTCATCATGATACATGTGCTCTTTAATTCCCATCACCTATTTCACCCATCCCCCCAACTTCCCTCTGGTAACCACCAGTTTTCTAGAGTTAACACTCTGTTTCTTGTTTTCTCTCTCCCTCTCTCTCTCTCTCTCTCTCTCCTTTCCTCATTTGTTTTGTGTCTTAAATTCCACATATGAATGAAATCATACGGTATTTGTCTTTGTCTAACTAGTATCACAAGGTTTAAAAAAATGTAAATCATGCACATTAAGATTGGACAATCCAGGGGCACCTGGGTGGCTCAGTTGGTTAAGCGGCCGACTTCGGCTCAGGTCATGATCTCGCGGTCCGTGAGCTCGAGCCCTGTGTCGGGCTCTGTGCTGACAGCTCAGAGCCTGGAGCCTGTTTCAGATTCTGTGTCTCCCTCTCTCTGACCCTCCCCTGTTCATGCTCTGTCTCTCTCCGTCTCAAAAATAAATAAACGTTAAAAAAATTAAAAAAAAAAAAGATTGTACAATCCATTTAGAAATTGTGAGAAGTCCTTACAACATTCTATTTGTAAGAACAAATATATTTAGCCTGATTCCAATTTTGTTTACATATGTGTATAATCCTCAGGTGTCCAAGTTATTGGACACCATGAAAGTATTACAACTTTATAAAAGTAGATACAACAGACTCTGATAAAAGAAATTTTTAAAAAATCTGTAAAGTGGAAAGATTTATGTAACCCTGGATTTACTTACTATTCTCAAGGAAAGGCTTGTGTCTGTCTATTGTGGCCGTGCGATAAAAAACCGTGTAACTCCATCCGAGACTATAAGTATATCCCACAAAGCTGCCACCAATACATAAACTTCCCAATGAGCTTTCTGACTAACAGATGAGGAAATCATTGTCTTTTTTTTTTTTCTCAGAGTTTCAGTTTCCTCATCTCAAATGAAGATTAGACACCTCGTGACCTCCCTGTGACTTAGAACTCAGGGGACACACTGCCCGCTGTCACAAGGCTATTGTGAGAGGAAAAGATGATTGTATCTTTAACAGAGTCTTAAAGACTGGGACGTGCTGTCCACCACATGGCACTGATTTGTATCCAGTTATCACATTTATGTTTTAGAGAGATTGCCATTGTTCCTCAAGTCATTGGAAAGAAATGACCTAAATTCCTCAACTTCTGTCTTGGCCACATCTTGTTCCTCCTCCAGGTGGCTCTTACAGAGCCATCTCAGTCTGACAGTGGAAGGTGACTTCTCCAGCCACCAAGTGCAGCATCAAGAGAGAGAAAGCTGTGTGCCTTTGTAAGAGAATGGCAATTTATTCTATCTGGCTTCTACCAGATCAGGATTAATCACCAACAATAGTTTTAGCTCAGATACCTTACTGCTACTTGTTTGCTGTCGTGTTATACTTCTAGTTGTTGATATTCTAAGTTTGTTTCAAATTTACAGACTTAAAATTTTTAAATAAAATTATTTAGATTAACGGAAAATTAGATTAACACTTGATATATATAAACATGAAAGGGTTATTTTAAATATTTTTAGTATTCAAGGGATACTAATAGTGATCATTAAAATGAAGGCAGGTTTTGGGGTGCATGGGTGGCTCAGTCGGTTAAGCATCCGACTTCGGGTCAGGTCGTGATCTCATGGTTCTTGGGTTTGAGCCCCACATTGGGCTCTGTGCTCACAGCTCAGAGCCTGAAGCCTGCTTCGGATTCTATGTCTCCCTCGTTCTCTGCCCCCTTCCTGCTTGTGCTCTCTCTCTCTCTCTCTCTCTCCCTCTCAAAAAAATAAACATTAAGAAAAATTTAAATAAAGGCAGGTTTTGATAAACAGTAGTAATAGAGAAACAAATTTTGATAAAAGTTGCTGCCTTGATTAGATTTAGATGACGTAATAAAAGATAGAGGTGCAATAAAATATTTCTAAATTGCCATCAAAAGAAAGATGAAAAGGAAAACTCACATGGGGGGGAGAAATAGAAAATAATTATGTCAAAAAAGTCAAGTCCAGGGGCGCCTGGATGGCTCAATTGGTTTTAGCTGCCACCTGTTGATTTCAGCTCAGGTCATGATCCTGGGGTCGTGGGATCAAGTCCTGCATTGGGGTCATGGGGTCCCTGGGGTCATGGGATCAAGTCCGCATCAGCATTTAACCTACGTAGGATTCTCTATCTCTTTCTTTCTCTCTCTCTCTCTCTCTCTCTCTCTCTCTCCCCCTCTCTCCTGCTCCTCCCCTTACAAAAAAGTAAGGTACACATAATACAGTAAATCATGTGCCAAGTTTTTCTACTTTTTCAGTTAAACTTATTTCTTCTCATCAGCATTTGACAGAGAGATCTACCCTTCAGCCCTCACTCCATTCTGAGGAAACTTAGGAAAACTCCATGTTAGAGCCAGGAGGAGAGAGCCTGCTGCTGTCCTAATCTGAGTAGTCAAAAGACATTTCTCTTGTATGAGGTGGGCCCTCGGCAGCCGAGGTGAGATTTATAAACCAGATACTTTCTTATCCAATCCTAAGCCAAAAGAAGATTTGCTGCCAGTAAGGAGTGCAAAAGGCATTGTTATAGGCTGAGCGATGTAGGACCCCCCCAAATTTATATGATGAAGCCCTATCCCCCAGTGCATCAGAATGTGACTGTTTGGAGACAGGGTCTTTAAAAAGATGATTACAGTTCAGTGAGGTCATGAGGGTGGGTCCTATTCCAATATGACTGGTGTTCTTAGAAGAGGAGATTAGGACACAGACACACAGAAGAAAGATTATGTGATGACACAGGGGAAGATGGCCACCAAGAAGCCATGGAAAGGGGCCTCGGAGGAAACCAAACCTGCTGACGCCTTGACCTTAGACTTCCAGCCTCCAGAACTGTGAAAAAATACATTTCTGCTGCCTAAGCCCCCACCCCCAGTCTGCGGTACTTTCTTATGGCTGCCCTAGCAAACTAACAGAGGCACGTTTCCAAAATTCCTAAATCCAGTTGGTTCCTATCAAATCACACAGAGGAGAGCGGCTACAATGTGTTCTCATTACCATGAAAAGAAGAAATAGCATCAAGCCAGGATCTGACTTCTACAGGTCTCCTGGGACTGATCACAAGGCTTTCTCGTTCCACCTTTAAACACAAGACCTTCCCCAACCCAGACCTGAGGCTGCCTGCGCCCTTTTCCATTTCTAAAACGCCCAGCAAATGGAACTACTAAGTAATTAGTAACAGATGGTGAACAGGAGAAGCGGCACAAAAGAAAGAGCTACCTCCCAGTGGCTTGGCTATCAAGACCTTTTCCCCAGATGGGCCTGTAGCAGAGGAACTACTCCAAAGAAGCAAGTGAGGAGAACGTTAAAATGTGAGTTCCATGAAACAATCAGCCGCACTTCCCGGCACTGGTGTCTTTGTCAAGCAACAGGAACACCAGAATCGCCCTGATGGAACGGAACAATGACCTATTTATTCTGATATCCTGTCTCCCACTGAGATTGATGCCAGGTTCTTTTGAGGAAGGACTAAACACCACATAAGTACCCTATTGTGTACCACTTGATGGAGTATGGAGCGGGGGCCCTTTGGAGAGGATGGGAAGGGTGGTTTTCTTCCTGAGGCTTGTGGGATGTATAAACAATATCCAATCATTCGTCCCCGATTTGAATTTCTAGGGACCTTGCTCAGCGGGATTTCTGAGCTGCAAAAAGTCTGTTATGAATGGTGACAACGGACGATGTATATTTTTCCTAGTTTCAACCACCCTTTGGTTTTTCTGTGCCTTGACTTCTCTGTCCTTTAAGCAGAGCACACTACCACCTTTCCTAAGCTTTTTATTTTGACCTTGGGTAAACGTTACGTATTCAATTTTCCACGCTTGCATGTGGAATACTAATTTCTAGTAGTCCATATTGATTAAACTTATTAAAAATTTATGATCTCTAAGTTTACCGGGAGAATCAAGACATTTGTTCTGTTTACCTCCGCTTTGATATTTACTTTTTTGCACAGCTGTTTAAAAAAAAAACCCTGTTTTTCACTCTGGAATGCTTTGAAAGCCCTAAATGCAACTTGGCATTTCCACCACTTGCAATCGTTTTGGTTAGACTGTAATGTTGACTCAGTGACTTCTTTCATTATATAATATTTTATATCTATCCAACAGTATTCATTTCTTAACTAAGTAGCTCTGTATTCCTATAGAAAGAAATTTAAAAACCTTACAACTTATCCTCATTATAGCTGGGTCCCTGGTTCTGTCCATCGTTGGTGGCATTAGTGATATGATGCTCTCAGGCTACACAACTTGAAATCGTTTACATGGTCAAGAGCTACAAGAAGATGGATAAAAAAATTTACATGAAAATCCAAAGTAATTTTCTCTGAAAGGAATGCCCTCACTGATGTGGCAATAGGGTTCACATAAGAAAATGCTCCACTAGAAGCCCTGGAAACCTGGTAATTCGAGCATATTCACAATGCTATTTAGAGCAGCTTGCAGAAGTGGAGAAAAATCAGCAGAGGATGAAGGGGTAAGAGGCATTCTTATTCTATTTCAGCTTTCACTTATTCTGACCAATCTTCTGTTGTTTGGTTCTATTAATTTGTAAAAACAAAAAAAATTTATTACTTCCATTTTATGAGAGTAATTTTATTAAACTCCATGCACACACTGATTTAAAATGTATACAATTCAAAGCTGTATATCTAACCTGAAGTTTAAAACAACACGAGCATCGGGGAAATATCTGGAAAAGAAAACCATATGTAAGATAAACAGGAAAGGGAAAAGACCAACAAATAAATCCTATTTGACTGGATCATTCATGCTAGAATCACCAGTCCTGGCCCCAGGATACTTTGCAGAAATGGTGAACTAGCATTTCTATTTAATGACATAGGGGAAGAAAAATCTTTTTTCTTCTATTGGGGAGGAAAAATTTTCCTCTACCTTTCAAAGATTCTTCTGGCTGGTCTAAGAATTAAGTTGACATGAGATACATTAACCGAAAATTGAATTTAACTTTCTATGTATGGGAACCCCATATACACAAGAAGTTCAAAGACAGAAAATAACACGAAGTATATATGCCACCCTAAGTGAAAGGAATGAGCTAGGGGCTTGGGGTTTCAAACGGAGGAGGGCTGTTCATAGGGCAATAAGAAAAGCAGATGTTTGGTAATTAGATGTTGGCTCTCCCACACAGATGGATCACTCAGATACACTTGATCTCTGGTAATAATTCTAATTCTGGGAAAGATTCTTCCATTTAGATTCTTCTAGGTAGTTAAAGGAGACACAAGGTTTCTCTTGAGTCCACAGGGCCTCAATTGCCTTTAGCTCAAAATAGTCCACCTGCCAAAGTGGCACATTTTGGGGAGACTTGCCCTGAACCCTCTCACCTCTACCTTCCTAGATTCTGTGGATGGGGCCTGCAAATCAAACTGATAAAAGACAGACGAGCAAGAGAAAAAACAGTCATAATTACGTACATACACCCCAGACTTCACAAAGGAGAAAATGTGGCTCTAGGAGGCAGCTAGAAGACTTAGGCTTATATACCATCTTAGGCTAAACAAAGGGCTTCTGGGCAGGGGAGGCAAGTTCTGGGAAGATGAGGGGGAAGAAATGTATGATAAATAAGGGTTGTCTTGCTATGCAGATTAGAGTCTCTGAGAAGACAAAAGTTGTCTCTCTTCCTGATACAGACACATCTACACAAATGGAAATTTCCTTTAGAAATGTAAATTTCCTCATAAAGGGGAAATTTATACTTTATTTTTAGGCAGTTAGTGGGAGGTGAAGAGCTTTCCCTGTGTCTGTTGGCTCTTAATTGCCTTTAGCTCAAAATACTCTTATGCCAAAGTGGCCTAATTTCGGGTGGCATATTCTGGTACCCTTCAGTGACACATTGCTATAAATAATGGATAATAAAGAATGATAATTAATGAACGTTAAATCCATCACTTCCCACCCTTCTCATCCATTGGAGAATGAACAGACTTCATCCATCCCAGGAACACTGCTAAATGATTTATGAATATAATCTGCTATAAATCCTTTTATTTTATAGCAAGGTTTAGAAGAACATTTCTAGAGAGAGCCAGGTAGTAAATACAGAGCCAGGATTAGGGTAAGGCAAGTGAGGCATCTAAGGCATAAAATGTAAAGAAGCTGTCACTCTCGCGGTCATGCGGGCACTCCTGAGCATGAGTGTCTACTTAAGTTTTGCACTATAAATACCTTACTCAGCTCACCCTCGCCTGATACTCAGTAAATCTGTTAGGGTTGGCAGGTCAGACGGTCCTTTGGAAGCACCCAAGTCTATGATTGTAACACCATACGCTATAGAGAATACTGAACAAATGGGTATCACTATGTTCCAATGAAACTTTATCTACAAAAACAGGCATGGGTCAGATTTGGCCCAAGGGTTATAGTTTGCTGAGTCTAGTTTTATGGGAATGTTTAAAATGAATATAAATGTTACGTCATTTGATTTGCCTATTAAATTTCATCAGTACGCAGAGAATGTGTTACGTCAGAAAATGGCATCTATTAAAAAACAGGTTTCGAGGACACTGATTGGACTTATATAACATTGGACAGAAGGTTCCAGAATTGGGACCCAAAACATCACTGATTTCTGGGTTAAAGATGTGTATATTTTCACACTTTTTATTTTATTTTATTTTATTTTCATTTTTTAAGTTGGTAATTTTATTTTTTTATTTTTTTTCAATATATGAAGTTTATTGTCAAGTTGGTTTCCATACAAATTTTCGCACTTTTAAAATTGCTTGCTTGCTTGCTTTTTCCCTTTCTTTCTTTCTTTCTTTCATTCTTTCTTTCTTTTCTATTTTTTTTATTTTTTTAGGCTTTTACCCACCCACGTCCTAGCTCACCTGTCAAAATGCCACTCATTTTTTAAAAGCTAAATTCATAAATTGCTTCCTCTATGAAACTGTCTCTCTTTGCCTCATCTCCCCGAATTCAGATTATTTGCACTCCATCTGTGACAGTAGAGCCTTTGGTTTGGAATGCTACACTACAAGACTTCGAACTGCCTTGGGTTATAATTCATTATAGATGTGACTAATCCTCACTAAAGGTAGGGCCCATCTTGAAGTCACCTATTTTCCTAAATATGAAAGCGTATTGTATACTTGGTGGTCTTTAAATATATATTGAAATAAAGTGAATTGATATTTTGCATTGATTTGTTCTTAAGGTTTTCTAAAGTGCCACTCTCAAAAATCTCTCTCATGCCACTGCACTCCCAAGAAGAGCCCTGAAGCCATGTGGGAAGCATGTGTGGCAGTGTCTTGGGTCTAGACCATGATCACAGCCTACACTTTATATCTTAACAAGCTGCGACACCACCCACTGGTTAATTATCATACTCTAATTTTCTGATGCTATGTAACTCCTAATGAGAATACTCTAAGAGTCCAAACATGCTATCTTTTATTAGAAAAAGATAATTGTAAGTGATTTTTCAAAGTTATTCAACCGAATGCTATGACATCTGGGATTTTCTTCACAATCTAGCGGGGCAGGGGAAGAGAGGGCATTGTAATAAGAATGGTCATTGTAGATAAATGTTATACTTAAGTGATAGATACGTGGGAGTTCTGTACGTTTCTCTCCAGTTTTGTGTAGGCTTACAATTTTCTAACTTAATAAAATGACACATCAGGTAAAAATGCAAAACCATTTTAAAATCTGCCTTGTCTTTGGTAAATATATCTATTTTTTTCTTTAGAGACCAATTCACAGAGAAATAGAAAGGAAGAATAGATAGATGATAGATAGATAAAGCATTTCTCATTGGATTTATTTTTCTGATTTTCATTTGTCTTGCCCTAATTCCTTCTAGATCTCTATCCATTGGTCAGTGTTTATGTTCACAGTTCTGGTAGTTTTCTTATTATCTTAGCCAAAAGTAGAGTAATGTGGCATAATGGAGGGAAGAAACCCTCTTATACGAATAGTAGCTAACAATTGAGTATATAATATAGACAAAACGCTTGTTTGAAGTGCTGTGTATGAGTACATTTAATCCTCCTTGTATACCAGCCAATGAGTTAAATCCTGTTTGTTACCCTGTTTTAGAGACGACACTATGTCACCTAACCAAGGACACACAATTTGCAAACGGAAAAACTGCGATTAGAATGCACGTACCTGGCTTCAGATCTCCTGCTTGTAACCAGTGTATCATATAGTAGAAAATAGAATGTTTGGCAGAATTTAGAGAATTTACCAAACGAAGCCCAAGTTCCCATTCCTTGGTGCCTGACTCTATTTCCGGGCTTCTAATCACAATCTCCTCCTTAGATTATAGCTTTTGCTCTTTTGCGGCTACATCCATGGACTGCTTCTTGTTAAAGACTTTTAGGTTCCTCTCCGTATTAGTCCGCTTGGCTGTAGCAACAAAGACTGTGATCTGAGTGGCTTCCAAAAACAAAGGTTTAGTCCTTGCTCAGCTGTGGATAGACTGCCGCTAGGCTGTATGTGTGTTCCATGATTTTTTTTTCATCCAGTAATGTAGAAAGGAAGAGAGTTACTATGTGAGCCAAGGCTGTGTTCATAGCACAGAAGAGCAAGAACTCTGAAGAAAATCTGCGTTGCCTCCGAAAGTTTGTGTGAACGTGATATACATCACATCCTCTCACATTCCGCTGGCCAAAGCATGTCATACGGCCAAGCCTAAAGTCAATGAAACAACATGTTTACTCTTCTTCCAGGAAGCCCAACCAGATGTATGAGAATAAGCAGGAGTGATTATTCTTTCACAAAGAAAAGGAGTCTAAGTAGTGGAAAACGATTTAATCTGCCTCCTTCCTTCCAATATCCATTTATTTCTTACATTATTTACTCCACCAATACTCTTTGATTACTAGGTACTGATTTAACATGTCCCTAGATTCCATCATTATGCATTTCCTGGTTCAAGGTTTTTCTTTAGTTATACAAACGAGCATTCGGTGTTCTTAAGTCCAACTCTCTCATCTTAGAGAGAATGGACTTCTTGTCCAAAGGCATACCGATAGCTCATGAATAAACGGTTATAAGAACACAGAACTTTCAGGGCATTTTCCAAAGTTCTTCGGAGGATGATGACATAAAAGTCCACTGGCACTCATACTTTTGGTGGCCATGGTTGCATTTGGAACAAAGAAGAAGGTATCATTTAGCATTACGTGCAACATCAAAAAACATAAACTCTACTACCCAGTCTTAAACACAATGGGGTTTCTTTTTCTCACATGATACCAAACCCCAAAGTAGTTTTCCTGGGAGAGCAGAGTAAAGAACCCAAGTTCCTTCTAATTTTCTAGTTCACCTGCATATGCAAACTTTCTACTTTATATGTATATATCTGGACCCATGTGTGTGTTCCATGCAGGAAGAAGGATAAAAAAAACAAAGGTGAAAACATAGGCAGTAGTCTGCCCCCTTTAAATATGACAAAATAGCCTACCCAGGACCACTATCTATGCAATTCTGCTTTTTCCCATTGGTCAAAGTTGGGTCACAGGGTCATCCTTATTTGTAAAGAAGTTTGCATCAGGATCTTTATTTTTAAGTTTTTATCTGGAAATAATTATAGAGTCACAAGAAGTTGCACAAATACTGAGAGGTCCCAGTTAGCCATAACACTGCCTCCTCAGTGGTCACATCTTCCTTAACTGTAGCACATTATCAAAATCACTGACAGATGACATTTGACTAAAGTTTGACTCCATTAAGATTTCACCAGCTTTTTTTTCATGAACTTGGTTTTCATTTTTTATCTGTCTGTGTATGTGGTTCTGTGACATTTTATCTCAGATCCATATAACTATAGTCACAATCAAGACACAGAGCAGTTCCATAACACAAAAGAACTCCAAGACATGGGCCTTTTTAACTACATCCATTGCAGCCTTCAACAAAATGAGGGATCCTGCTAGGAAGGAAGAAGGGAAATGGATTTGGGGTAGGCAACAAGCAGTACCTGCCACAAAGGGCAGCTATTTTAAGGAGAGGTGTTTTCCATGATCTTGGAGATATGAATAGATTCCATCCACCCCCATCCTTCCTCCCAACACATACACTCCTTTTGTTCTTTAGAAATCTCTCAAACAAATGCCATACAATTTGATTTATCTCATGCAAGAGGTCTGTAATGATCCCATTGAGATGTGGAATTCATGGTTTCAAGAAACAGCAAATGTATGCCTGAGTTCAATACCACTAAAACCACCCAAGAGACCAATGAAAGAACAAAGGGTTTTTGTTGTTATTGTTCTAATGAGAATAATTCCTTGACATGGGACCAAAAGGCAATACGTATAGGAGAATGAAAAACTCAGAGGGTCTCAGATTGCATCCTGTTTGGACAGGGGTGCTGAGAGTAAGGGTGACCTCTTAAGTAGAGAGCCAACCATGATCTGCAGTTCAATTCCAGAATTTCTGGAATAAAATCCAGCAATTTGCTTACTATGGCACCTGTGGAACATTCCTTCTTGTTGTCTAGCATGAACTTTCTTAAAGTGACAATAATGAGGATAGATGAATACAAAGAAACATGTACAGAATATGCACATTCATAGTGGAAAAAATATATGTCCCAGAAAGTACAAATATATATAATAAAAGAGAATCATTTATTAATTCAACTCTGAATTTGCTCTGTCAAAACAAGGGCAACCTTGATCTGACATGGTTGATTTGTGATTATAAAAAAAGCAATCTCATGACATTCTAATGTCTTGTATAAGAGTTGTCCTCCCCACAGGTATTAGCCATTGAGCAGTCCACTGCCATCTCCGTTAATATAATTAGCAAGAGGTTGCTCAGACCCTGGGCAAAATGAGCCCAACCATTATCCCAAGTAATAAGACAGCTACAGGGAAAGCATTTCACCCTCCTGAGCACATCCTTTCAAAATGATGCCTTTTCCACAAGTTTTGAGGTAGTTATTGGCTTGATGATGGTTACAGTGGATGATACAAGACACCAGAGTAGGTAAGGACCAGTCTGGTCCATACTGCATTGCCATCGTAGTAGTCACACTATGAGGCAGCCAGCAAGGTAAGCAGAGGATGGGTGATGCCAGCATTGTGCACCAGCTCCCCCAAGACGAGTGAGGCAAGCTTCATTCCACTCTCTCCTTGGCTGCTTTGGGCCCCAGTTCTAGGACATACTCTCAATAGCTAAGACTGGGTGATACATTTTTTGTGTACTCATTTCCTTTCATGTTAGAGGCGAGTTTCAGAACCCAAAAGGTGTTAACAACCAGAGATGTGTACAGAGCTAGTAAAACCTCAAGTTGCAGGCGGTAAACGAGTAGCATCTGTAAGTGAAACAGATCAGTGTGTGACAGTAAGGGGTGGTGAGAACTGTGCCTAAGGGTAACATGAATATACTACCCAAACACATTTAAATTCACACACACACACACACCCATAAAAAACAAAGAAAACATGAACAAACACAACATTATGCTTGCTGGACAGCGTGGAGGACAAATCCAGTATGGGATCTTCCACCAAGAGACTTCTAGCAAGTAGAAGACCAACCTAAGACTGGTTGTATTCTTTCACAACTCTGCACTTTTCCTTTATTACATAGCTAAAGTCCAAGTTTCTGTCTTTGCTATGGTGTCTTCCACTTGAAGGCATTTTTACAATGGGTTCAACTATAATATTTTATCTCAGTCTCTAACACAGGTGATCCACTTTTCACCTGACCTGCAAAGCCTGTAAACTGGCACGCTGACTAGTATTGCATTTTAGACACCAAGCATTGATCTCTGGTGGCATCAGATAGCTTCATGTAGGTAACAGATGTCTAAGCGCATAGTTGCCAAGTTCTGAGAGCTTGCATTCTCTTGTGGCCCAATCCACAGAGGAGAAAGTAGAGATGGCCAATCTTAAAATCGGGAACTCCTGTGTATGTTTTATGGGACAAAATCGGTTGTATTGATACTAAGTAAATATTAGGTGATGAATACTCAATGGTTTCTATGGTCAAAAGTCCCCAAATACAAATATTTTCCTAAAAGTGTTTGAAATATCATTTCATTGAACAGCACTTGTGAGACTAAAGAAGGAAGTGGTCACCTGCAATGATGTAGTGGCACATATCCCAGGTTGGACCAGGAGGGTGTATACTTGATGTGATAGATTAAAGTTGACAGCAAGGATGTGGAGTCTGAGCCCTTTCCCTTGAATCTATATGGAACTCTATGTTTGTTTGCATAACAGAATGCAGAGAATTTATATTCTGGAACTTCTAGGGTTACGTCTTAAGATATCTTATGACGTCTGGCTACTCCTGAGTTCTATCCTTTTAAAACGAACTGGTAATTCAGTAAGTAAAATATTTCTCTGAGTTCTGTGAGCTGCTCCACCAATTTAATTGAACCCAAGGAGAGGGTTCGATTATAGCTAGTGGTCAGTCAGAGCAAAAGGAACAACCTGGACTCATTGTTATTGTGGGGGAAAGAGCGCCAGTCTTAAAGGACTGAGTCCTTAACCTGTGGGATCTGACATTATCTCCAGGTAGATAGTGTCAACGTGGAGTTGAATTGTGAGACACCCAGCTGGTGCCCGAGAACTGCTCCATGGGAGAAAACCCCACTGTCCACTTTGGAATTGAGTGTGGAGCACTTTACGTGCTCTAGTTCAAGGCCCTATGTAGGATCAGAGCAAACATTTGCATTGTAATTACTGTTGCCAGGCACAGTAACACGCACACTTCTTGCAAAATATCTATGAACTAAGTGTTATTATTATCATCCCACAGAAAAATTACATAACTTGTCCATGGACACTCAGCTAGGAAGGCGGCAAAGCTAGGATTCAACGTCAGGCAACCTGACTTCAGAGTCTGTGCTCCTGGAGCACTAAAATCACAACACTCTCTTTAAAAAATTAGATTCCTTTTATTCAAACCAAGCAAACTATCCTAGTGTGCTCCATCGATCCTTGTTAGGTGGTCTATTTAGGCAGGCTACTTATTCTTTGCTTCACTTTGGGCAGTACGGACAAGCTGCACGAAGGACCACTCAGCCTGGTGTGATGCCACTGGAGAATGTTAAGGAATGCCACACCACAGAACCTGATCACATTACACAATGCTCTATTTATAAGGATCCCCAGGAAAAAAAAAATCTTTCCTGACATTACGGTCAGGAATAGTTACAATTGTTCTGAACAATTGGTTCGCTTTGAATAACTACTATTTGGTTTAAAAACAAATATATGGCCCTACTACTGAGGACCTCAGGTTATGCATTTTTCTATCTTCCTCCACCCAGGGGTTATTTTGTGCTCTAACCTTTGCTCCCTAGATTCTGTGCTAATTCCTTACGTTAATGTGCCCGTAATTTGTGAATACTTGTATGTTTTTCTAAGCACGTTTTATTTTATTTTATTTTTAAAAGGTTATTTACTCATTTTGAGAGAGAGAGAGAGAGAGAGAGAGCGAGAGAGCAGGGGAGGAACAGAGGGAGAGGGAGAGAAAGAATCCCAAGCAGGCTCAGTGCTGTCAACAGATCCCGACACGGGGCTCGATCTCACGAACTGCAATATGATGACCGGAGCCAAAATCAAGAGTTGAATGCTTAATCGACTGAGCCACCCAGGCGCCCCTAAACACATTTTCGAGTAAGACAAGCTATCAATCAATTAATAAAATCATGTGTACGAAGATAGTTTTGAGGTCTTGTGCAGCAGAATTTAACTCTGCATATCCTGATCTTGACTCTGAAGTATGGGTGTATATGCAAATTATACCATTGGTCACCCCACTGGAAATTCTAGAATATTACTAAAAGAAAGTTCCTGGGAAAATATTCCACTAAGAGAAGACGGGCCAGAGAAGAAGAAAGAGATTTGTTGAAGATGGCATCAGTGAGAATGCTCTCAGGTAAAAGAAACAAAAATACTAAACTATAAGGAGATATACAATTTAAGCACAGCAATTTTTATTTAACAAGAAGTCTAGGGGTGCCTGGGTGGTTCAGTCGGTTGAGCGTCCGACTTCAGCTTAGGTCATAATCTCGCAGTCCATGAGTTCGAGCCCCGCGTCCAGCCCTGTGCGGACAACCTCAGAGCCTGGAGCCTGCTTCAGATTCTGTGTCTCCCTCTCTCTCTCTCTGCCCCTCCCCTGCTCACATTCTGTCTCTGTCTCTCTCTCAAAAATAAATTAACATTAAAAGTTAAAATACACATATTAAAAAAAAAAGAAGTCTGGAGGCAGCCCCTTTCAGGGTTCCTTCATTAGCTCTGCCATGACAGTATGGATGACTGGGGTCTGCCACGCATTCTCTTGGACTCCACCCTGGATGGTAAGGCAGTTGTTGCCACTTCCTCCAGGGCTCCTTCGCCTGACTGCTTCCAAAGGCAGGACACAGAGGCCAGGCAGGGTGGTAAGCAAGCTCTCCATAGACACTCTTCTGCTTTCATCACGGAGGAAAAATCCTTCTTAGAAGGACTCCAGAAGACTACCCTTACATCACCCTGTTCAAAACTATGTGACAGGGCTGTTCTTGGCTGCAGGGGAAGCTGGGAAAGGCAACATTGAGTTTTTATCCTTTATAGTAGAAAGCAGAAAAGCAAAAATGGGGCTGGGAACAGTCTTGAAGCAGACAAATATTGCTGTCTGCCATGAAAATTCAATAATAAAAAAAACCACTGGGGATATAAAATATTTAATAATGTTGATGGCCTGCACAACAGCCAATCAGAAGAGAGGATGGCCTTGAACAGCTGGTTAGACCGTAGCAAGGGCTGCCGTTTACATATTAGTCTTGATTACATACAAATCCCCCAAAACATTGGTGAAATTCTCACAAGAATGTTCATGTCAACTTTGTAGTTCTTCCCAGGAAGGAAATACAAGAGCTTTTGTTTAATCGGGCTTTGAGGAGAGAGGTGTGCTGGTAGTCAGCAGTCCATAGGGAGACTTTCAGGGGTTCCTCTTCAGGTTGGAGGGCAGGTCAAGGCCACAGGTCCCTCAAATGACCACCTGCCTTTGTCAGAGCGGCTCTGTGTTTGTTCTGTTTCTGTACTGAGTTTAAAAAGCAGTTAGCTGCTCGCAAAATGTCTGATAAACAGGGGTAATTTGTGGCAGCTGTAGTGTAGGGTTTCCCAAAAAGTGATCTGGATCAGAATCCCCTAGGCATGCTTGTCTAAAATTCATTTTCCTAGATCTTATTCCAGACCCATAAATTAGATATTCTGATTCATTGATTTGGGGTAGGGCCCAAGTGTCTGGATCTGAAGCAAGATCTAAAACTGGAAAGCCACCAGGATCCCCTAGACCCAAAACCGCCCTAAAAAGTCACCTATTTCAATAATTAAAGATGTGAGCAAAGATTAAGTTACAAGGATGATTATCCCTGCTTGTCTTTAATGGTGATTTTTTTTTCTTTTCTAAATTCTTGTTTGACATTCAGCCTTGAAATGCTCATACAGATTCTGAAATTACATTTCTGGTTTCTCTTGGCTTGTGTCTACGTAGGCGAAGTAAAAAGTGAGATATTCATTGGAAGTGTTATATATAAATCACTTCTTGGTCCCTGCCGGGAATGCTTTGTTCCTTTCATCAATTGGGCAATATTTTAGAATAATTGTTTCAAATGACTGATGTAAGCTTTTTTTTTTCCAGGAGTTAAATAAAAACAGGCAAGGACAGACACATGCAAGAAGTACCTTGCAAATCGTAGAAATTCAGGTACTCTGGTATTAGATCACGCAGGGTGAGATTAAATTTCAAGCCCGGAGACTTTCATTTCAGTGCTATTCCTGTGATTGCAAAGCATCCTCAAGCATTCCTTTGCAGTAATAATTACCCTTTCAGTTAATGCAATTGTTCCTAAGAATTAAACAGAAAGGCCCTAAGAAAATTACGGGTTTTTTTGTGTATCACAATAGGAAAGGATAAACTGTAGATTAATTAAATGCTCTTGCTTCTGTTTCTACGTGGCTTTGGTTTTTCAATTCAGAGTTAAAGCTTATGCTCTTGCACTGAAAAGCCTGTTTATAAGATCATTTTTAATCCTCTTCTGAAAAGGTTTAATTTGTAATGGAGTATGCTCTCTCCTCTACTTTAATTGTTCACAACAAACAATGCAAATGAAAATGTCTTTTATGGCATGGAAAACTGGGGATAAGAGAATTCTCACACATTAGCTTTCAATATGTTTTCATAAATTCTCCGGAAATGGTATTATATTTGAATAAGGGCCCTCTCCCATTACAATGGAAACATTGAACAAAAGAATGAGAGCACGGGTTTCTGTCCCAGAGGTAAGCCCACCAGGACCCAACATGATAATAAAGAGCAATAGTTTTGATTAATGACTCTAGTGAGTAATAGTTCTGTTCAGGTTTTATTTCCCCTGCCTTTGCTCTCTCCTGGTCCCCCTGCTTCCCTTTCTTTCTCCTTCATTTCAGTGACTTCTCATCTCTCGTTCATCTTTTAGGGTCCTTTGTAGGATTTCTTTAAAATAACATTTTGTGTATTTTAGAAAAATACCAAAGCAATAAGAGAAGAAGAACTGAAACCAGCAATGAGCCGCAGTAAATTGCAAGGAAAAAAAAAAGTGTCCCTAATAACTAAGTGTTCAAACGATTTAAGCTGGAAATGTTAGCACGCGCACACACACGCGCACACGAAGAGTACAAAAAAAAAGCGTACTGGAAAAATAGATCTTACTCAATTTATCCTTTCGAAAAGCACATGACCTCATCATTCACCACTAAAATAAAGAGGCTTCTTAGCATGAAAAGATTCTGTACCTTCATTTTGTCTAGTGTGGGAGTTTTCATTTGTTTCATTTCCATTTCAGTTTGTATTTGTATCTTAATAGAAAAAGTCAACCTGATCCCAAGCGGACCTCAAAGCCATGATGCAGAATGGAGACCATTGATAAAAGGTAATCCCCTTTTCTCCCAGCCTGGTGGATGAGATCTGGATGGATTAAATAGATTTGGACCAAACCAACAACGTAGTCATTGATTTATGAAAGTCCCAGCTGTGAGCTTGGCATCAGACCAGAAACCATTTTTTGGATGCCCTACTCAGGAAGGACAGCCAAACCTCTTCTTTGCCAGCAAGGTAGAATCATTAAAGAATCCAAGGATCAGAACACTCACAAAGTTTGGAGACCATAAACTGGCCTTCAGATATATGTTGTTTGGGTTTTAAATATTTTTAATGCATTTCCAGTGTTTAAAAATGATTTAACATAGAAAAGCAAGATAACCAAACTTTTGGGGAGAAGCATAAATATCTGGCAACACTGTACCTGCATGTGGCGGTGACTGGCAAGAACGAGGGAGGCGCTACCCCCTTTGGACGGAATGTGGGAGCTCTGGTTTCCAGCCTCCACTTGTCTCTCTTGCTTGTGCCTGGCCCTCTTCGCTCACATTGTTGACTTCCCGGCCTCTGTGGCCGTCTAAGCGTGTGTCCCCTGATGCAGTCCAATACCTGCACTCTTTCAGATGAGCAGACACAGTCGTAAGAACGGCGGAAGTCAGCTGACCCCTCAGTGGGGTAATGATGAACAGAACTCCGAGGGTCAGACTCCCCTGCGCTGAGAAGGAGATGTGGTATCATTCCAGACACAAGAATCCCAGAGAGAGAATCCCAGAGGTCAGGATGTGTGGGCAGATTTCCTTACCTGGATATGCTTCTGCTGTCTCCCAGTAAACTGGGAGTCACATACCAGAGATTAGAGGCTTACTGTTACTGTTATGAACTACATGCTTGTTCTTACCGGAAAGGCCAGGCCCAATTCCCAGGGCCTGATTAGACATGCGATAGCTCTCCCATCTAACAAAGATTGCACAAGAGCACAAGATCGTGCTAAGGGTAGGTCTGGGAGTGGCTGGCCCCCACTGTGGTCAAGAGACTCTAGGCACTGCCTGTAGACAATGCTAAAAAAAATAATAAAATTGACTAAAAGTCAGCCTACATTTTATTAATACCATGCACTTGCAAATCTGAACCATGTCGGTTACATAGAGCTGTTCCTCCCTAAAAAAATATGTTGTTGGTTAACTGCTAAACAATCACTGTGGTTATCATTGAAGCTTGAAAATATATATGTAAGCAGAAAATTAACATATTTCAGTATAGCTACGTGACACTCAGAGAATTCTCAGTGAGACAGCCTGACCCACAACACCTAGACCTGGCTATATATGAATTCCCTCTGAGAGTAAATGAGTAACGGTTTGAAATCCTTTGAGCTGTTACTTTCAGGCTAAGTTCCTGTACTACGCATTCCTGTATTTAAAGGGTGACTTGGAAATGAATAATGATGGCACGATGATTGCAAAGACGAGAAACAGAACTTGAGTGACAAATTCATTGCATCATGTTTTAATGTCTGTTTATAATTTTTCAGCTACAGAGGCATTTGCTTAAAGCCCCTAGAATCAATCACACTATCTTGAAGACACAAATCTATGGGTAGATGCATTTTGGAGGATTTATTATAAAGTGGAGTTTTTAAGGTCTCTGCCAAATTTATCCTTACATTTAAAGTATTTCAGAATTATTTCCACATATGTTGCTTAACATAAAAACAACTCTTGGAAATTAAAATTAATAAAGTATGTTTTCTCATCAACTGCAAATAAAATAGATTGAAAACTCTAGGTATACTCTTTTTTTTCCAGGAATATGTGAAGAAGATTAATTTTGGTGAGGCCATCAACAAATCGCAAGAAACGAAGCCTCAAAAACGAACTGTGATGTTATTCATTACTCTGGGTGAACCCTATTATGGTATACATTCTCCTCTTTGAAGATTGCATTAATGCACTTAAAAAGTAATAATCTATTACTCTGCGCTTCTTTGAAGCCATTATTATTATGAATCCTTTTACTTCAGAATAACACTAAAAATAATTTTATCTAATGAAGAGTGGTGGTGTTAAAAAAGGATAAGCTCCAGGTGACAATTATGCTAGGCCTTTCACCTTGTGAAGTACCATGCTTCACCTTTACCCCAAACTAGATTCCTGTGACTTATCAGATGTGGGCAGCAGGTTTTCACCTGGCCACCATCTGGGTGGAGTTTAGTGGCGGTTTATTATCTATCATAGAATTCTCTGCACTATGATATTTTCCTAGAGGCCCCACTCCTAAAGAGTCAGGGAGTTATTCACTCTTCAGTTGATGCCGTTGTACTTTGCCCACAAAAAAACATGTCATAAATAAATGTTTGCCTGACTGTCTCCTCCAAGTAGGCAAGAGCTCTGTTATAACATAGGGAATGTGCATTAATTATACTATTCCTACTACATTTCAGGTGCCTACAAACACCATTGGATGGCTGGATGGATGGATGGATAAATGGTGCTCTCATCTAAGAACAATGCTTTGTGAATACATGAGATGCACATTTCTACTAAATTAAACATATAAATTTTAAAGGAGCTGTACATTTCCTTGAAGAGCATACTTTAACCCTGATATAATTGATAGACTTTAAAACCACACCTCACTTGTGTTAAGTGTCAGGAAATCTGAATGAATTCTTTGGAAACCCTTCAATGGCCAATAGCCAGTCAATGATATCATGACAACCTAGTATAGTACAGTTTCTAAAACTTCAGCTTCATGGCATACCACTTCATATTTTTGCCTAAGCTATTTTATATAATTTTGCCATGATTTTGTGAATATTTTAACCACATGCCCCTTTTTAACGTCAATAAATATCTTAAGAAAGAAATAAGAAATAGCAGGTAAATATCTGAGCTTTATGTGTCTGTTATGTTACTTTCTTAGTGCACACTGAAATCAACAAATAACTATTGCACTATATTATGTCCATCCTAGAACCATCTAAAATAACCTTGTAAATACCATGGGAAACACTGGCACAGTGGAACGAACATAGACTTTCAGAGAAGATGAATCTGCATTCAAGTCAGAGCTTTGCCATTTCCCAGGTAACTTAACCTCTTTAAAAGCCAATTTTTTATGTAAATATAGAGATATGGACAGCGACCTCTGGGAACCGTGAAGATTAAATGACATAACATATGCAAAGCACCTAATCAGAGCCTTCCATACATGATTGAAATGCTCTGTGGTATCTGCTAAAATGGCATTGACATTTCACCTTTTAAACAGTCTTCTTTTTGCCTTTTCCCACTCTCTCTGAAAACGTGTTGACCACTCTTACTCTTTTTTTTTTAAGTTTATTTATTTATTTTGAGAGAAAGAGAGAGAGAGAGAGACGCAGAGCACAAGCAGGGGAGGGGCAGAGAGGAGAGACAGAATCCCAAGCAGGATCCAGCTGTCAGCACAAAGCCTGACACAGGGCTCGAACTCACAAACTGTGAGATCATGACCTGAGCTGAGACCAAGAGTCAGATGCTTAACTGACAAAGCCACCCAGGTGCCCCAACCATTCTTATCCTAAATATGGCCCCACTGAACCAAAGTGGCCCAATTTTATATAAAGCAAGCATCAGCCATAACAGTCACACTGAATACAAGTAAATAGGAAAAAATATGTAGATAAAGCTGGACAATCAATTCTCAGGGAGCAAGAGTACAAATGGAGAATTCTGCAGGCACTGCTGCCATTGGCTGCCTGCTACCTCAGAAATACCACATAGGCTCTCTGGGCCTTCGTCTCTTTATCTAATAAAATTGAGAGAGTAAATTCTTCTTCCATCTCAAACATCAGTTGGTATCCCTTTGCTTTCTTGTTCTCTCTCGTAACTGTTCTTATTCTTACTATGAGAGCCTACATAGAGCGAAGTGCACTGAGAAAGTATAAAGACCTTGTACTGGGGTTTCAAGAAAGAATTTTTCAAGTTCAAACAAGTTTTAACTTAAGGTCCCTTAACCCCTCTCCTATTGAACCATCAACCCAGGCCCTTATCAGGGTGTTCCAATCCCCCCTCCCTTTTTCACCCAGGTGGCACCCACTTGCTTTTATTTATTCTCATCTTGTTGAGGGACTTGCACTCTCAGAGAGAAAGTAGGTTAAAATCAAGAGCAGAAATCAATAGCTGGAATTTGAACCGTGGACAGGAATTTTAGTTTACGGTTTTTTTTTTCCCAGGGAGAGAAAAGTGCTTAGAGTTTTGATTGTATGGTACAGGCTTCCAAAGCATTTAATTAAGATGTCTGAGGCAGATAATAACAAATGTGAGGGATTCAGCTCTCCAAATGATCATCCTGCAGACAGCCTGGAAACAAACAAGCCCTGAAGCAAGAGGACATGTTTCTCTTTCTGCCCCTTCGTCCTGTGGACTCAGCAGGCTGGCCACACATGTGCCCTCCTCAGAGGTCAGCTTGAGACAGATGTGGTGGTGAGAAGAACAAAGATTCTGCCTTAAGGCAGATCTGAGTTCGAATCCTAGATCTGACACTATCGATGGTGGGACCAAAAGTTACTGAAGTTCTCTCTTAATTGCCACCTATAAAAAATGGGATTGTGCAGGGGTTTGTGGAGCCAACTAAGAAACCCTTCTGATTATTTTTTACTGCATCACTCACCACTCCAGAATGTAATGGTGTATCCATGACTGTGTTATTTTGCTTATGAATTGTATGGGTCAGGAACACAAATAGGGTATAGCCGATATGGCTTGTCTGTGCCGCACCGTCTAGAACCTTGGCTGGGGAAGGTTCACCTGGCTGGGGTTGACTTGAGTAGATGGGCTGAAATTATCTAAAGAATTCTTCACTTACATGTCTGGTGCCTGAGCCTGGATGAGTCAAATGCCTGCATTCGGGGCGTCTACCTGTGATTTCTCCTCAAGGCTTCACTGTCGTGGTGACCACAAGGTGATCAGATTTCCTACAAGGTATCCCAGAATTCGGACAGCAAATGTTACAGCAAACCAGGGGGAAGCTAAGTGGCCTTTTATGGCCTAGCACAAATAGATATCATATTTATTGCTATATTTAAAAGTTGCTATATTTAAACATATCAGGCCCAATACCTGGAACATTATTGGAGATGTAGAAGTATTCTAGAAGAGAATGCCTCCAAATCAATTTCCTATTGTAATAGCACTCTAATAAAGATATAAAATATATTAAGTATATCCTTCATAAGACTTTTATATTCATTAGTTCATTATGTCACATTATCCCTATCAAAGTAGGAGAAATATATATATATATAAAGCTGTAGTCATCAAGACAGTATGGTACTGGAACAAAAACAGACACATAGATCAACAGATCAAAATAGAAAACCCAGAAATGGACCCGAAACTATATATTCAACTAATCTTCAACAGAGCAGGAAAGAACACCTGGTAGAAAAGGGACAGTCTCTTCAACAAATGGTGTTGGGAAAATTGGATGGTAACATGCAGAAGAATTAAACTGGACCACTTTTTTACACCATACACAAAAATAAATTCCAAATGCATGAAAAACCTAAAGGTGAGACGGGAAATCTTCAAAATCCTAGAGGAGAACACAGGCAGCCACCTCTGACTTAAGCCGTACAACTTCTTACTAGACACATTGATGGAGGCAAGGGAAACAAAAGCAAACATGAATTCTTGGGACTTTATCAAGATAAAAAGAGTATGTACAGTGAAGGAAACACGCAGCAAAACTAAAAGCATCCTACGGAATAGGAGAAGATATTTGCAAATGACATATCTGATAAAGGGTTAGTAACCAAAATCTCCAAAGAACTTTTCAAACTCAACACCCAAAAAACAAACAATCCAGTTAAGAAATGAGAAGAAGACATGAATAGACATTTTTTCCAAAGGAGACAACCAAATGGCTAACAGGCACTTGAAAAAGATGCTCAATATCACTCATCATGAGAGGGGCGCCTGGGTGGCTCAGTCGGTTAAGCGGCCGACTTCGGCTCAGGTCACGATCTTGCGGTCTGTGAGTTCGAGCCCTGCATCAGGCTCTGGGCTGATGGCTCAGAGCCTGGAGCCTGCTTCCGATTCTCTGTCTCCCTCTCTCTCTGCCCCTCCCCCGTTCATGCTCTGTCTCTCTCTGTCTCAAAAATAAAAAAAAAACATTAAAGAAAAAAAAATTTTTTTTTAAATATCACTCATCATGAGGGAAATACAAATCAAAACCATGATGAGATACCACCCACACCTGTCAGAATGGCTAAAATTAACACCACAGGAAGCAACAGATGTTTGTGAGCATGTGGGGAAAGGGGAACCCTCTTACACTGTTGGTGGAAATGCAAACAGGTGCACTAGAAAACAGTATGGAGTTTCCTCAAAAAGTTAAAAATAGGACCACCTTATGATTCAGCAGTTGCACTACTAGGTATTTACCCAGAGGATACACAAATACAGATTCAAAGGGGCACATGTACCCCAATGTTTATAGCAGCATTATCAACAATAGCCAAACTATGGAAATAAATTTATATAGATATATGTATATACATACATATATTCAATGCAGTATTACTCGGCCTTCAAAAAGAACAAAATCTGGGCACCTGGGTGGCTCAGCCAGTTAAGCATCTGACTCTTGATTTTGGCTCAGGTAATGATCTCATGGTTCATAGGATCAATCCCCTCATTGGGCTCTGCACTGACAGTGCAGAGCCTGCTTGGGATTCTCTTTCTCCCTCTCTTGCTTGTGTGCACGTGCTCTGTCTCTGTCTCTCTCATTCTCTCAAAATAAGTAAATAAACATTGGTAAAAACAAGAATGAAATCTTTCCATTTGCAACGACATGGATAGAGCTACAGTGTATTATGCTAAGTGAAACAAGTCAGTCAGAGGGACACAATGATTTCACTCATATGTGGAATTTAAGAAACAAAACAGGTGAACATAGAGGAAAGGGGAAAAATAGAGGGAGGCCAACTATAGGAGACACTGAACTATAGAGAACAAACTGAGGGTTGACGGAGGAAGATGGGTGGGGGATGACTTAAAAGGATGATGGGCATTAAGGAAGGTACTTGTTGTGATGGGTAATGAGTATTGTATGTACGTGATGAATCACTAAGTTCTACTACTGAAACCAATATTATGTTAACTAGTATGTTAACTAGATTTTAAATAAAATAAAAATTTGAAAAAAAAGAACGAAAGAAGATGCTACCTGAAAAAAAAGTAGGAAAAATATGTATGTATGTATGTATTGCGATGGAAATAAAGAAAAGGAAATTCAGACAAGTTAAGTCAGTTCCCCAGGATTATACAACTACTAAGTAGTATAGTTGGGGACAAAACCCAAGATGTACATTCATGACGCAATCTGTTTTACTTTGTAGAGTGAATGGGTATGAATGTACTCAAATATATAAGCCTACAGTTATACAATTTTTTACATTATAGAGATCGGGTAATCATTGACCATTTCAGTTCATCAACTCTTAAAACTTGCATGTGTGTGTGTGTGTGTGTGTGTGTGTATACACATGCACATATATACATAATAATAATATATTAATGTAATAATTATTATTATATATAATATATTATGTAAGTTTTCCTTTTTATCTATTTCTTTTACTAACTTGTTAGAAACATAAGGTTGTGGGGCATCTGGGTGGCTCAGTCAGTTAGGCATCTGACGTCAGCTCAGGTCATGATCTGGCAGTTCAGGAGTTCAAGCCCCCATATTGGGCTCTGTGCTGACAGCTCAGAGCCTGGAGCCTGCTTTGGATTCTGTGTCTCCCTCTCTCTCTGTCCCTCCCCCATTCAGGCTCTGTCTCTGTCTCTCAAAAAATAAATAAACGTTAAATTTTTTTTTAAAAAAACAAAACATTAAGTTGCAATTTGTACTATGTCACCAGGTCACATTTGTACTATATGATGCTAAGTTCCATGAATATATTTTTAGGCTGAATCCTCCCCTTTTTGTGTGATAAGAGAGAAAATTCCCTGAAAAGACCACCTTCCTAGAAACCATTAACAGTTACTTACATTTCGACAGAAAGTGATTTCTCAGGCTCTCACAGAGTGAGTTGTGTGCCTGGAGGCTAGTGTCCCATTATCTATTCCACTGCCTTCAGTGGGGAGTGACCTCGGATCAGGTGTGAACCTGACTGGTTTCAATGTAATCTCACTCTTCTTGCTAAGGAAATGTTCAGGAATGATCATGTGGCTAGATTCTGGCCAATAAACCATAGGAGAAAATTGGTGGGGGCTTCTGGGAGTTTTCCTAACTCATTTGGGAGACTCATAGGGATTCCAATACTCTGCCCTCCCCGCCCCAGGAATAAGAATTGAAAAGCAGGTTTCCCCAGGGGTTGCTGCAGCCATCGTGAAGCCAGGAGACAAGAAATGCTAACGGCAAAATCCATACACAGAGGAGAGTCTAAGGAGAGAAGCATAGACGAATGCAGCCGTAGGAGATGCTGTGGGTACCCTGCCCTGACCCCACACTGACACATGCCACTGCTGGGAGTGTTGGCTGCAGAGAGCTGACAGCTGCTATTTTCTCCTGAGAATTGCTGTCTGTGGATGAGATGCCCGACTGCCCCCTCCCAAAAGGTATGCACCCTTCCATCCCTAAAATAACGGACAGCAAATGACTGACTAGCACAGGAATACAAGAGGCTACCTTCCTAACTCACAGTTGAGACTGGCTATGTGGTACCATTCATGCTACAGAGGATATCATGTCTCTGCTTAGCTCCTCTTTCTGCCTCTTGATTTATTCACTCCCTTTCTCCTGAGGGTTCTTCCTCCACAAACCATTTGGACTCAAACCCCTGTTTCACATTGTCTTTCTTGGGAACCCAACAGAAGACAGTGCCTGAGAGCATGGTTAAACCGTGCCTGACACCCGCCCTCTCTGTTCTTCCAATTGTGTGAACCAGTATGAGCTCTTGTGTTTGAATACAGTATGGTTAAGATTTTTCTACTACTTGTAGCTGAAACTTCCTGAGTTAGGACATGGAGGCTAATGGATTTTACTGGGAAATCTGGGTCAGAAAACACACACAGCATGAGCTGCAGGTTTTCATGGCTGCTATAAGACCTAGAGCAAAGTGATCTTGGACTCAGGAAAGAACAAGGGTATTCCTGGGATAATAATTTCTGAGGGTATGTTGAATATGAGAGATCTTATTTGCATATGCTAGGAAGTTAAGCCAGGTGAGTGAGATTTGTATCTACCGACAAAATTGTATGACCATTGAGACACATGGGGGGGAAGGGGAGGAGTTGGGTCCAATGTCCAAATATCTTCACCACCATCTTACATTACAATAGAGAAACAGCTTAATCCTAAAGGGAATTACCTGAGAAAGGTATTCTTGAACTGACCTTGAGATTAGGAGGTTACAGGACCCATGTCCCCATCCCCAGGATATAGCTAGGTGTTTATCCCCCATGTTACAGGCCTGTGCTGACCAGTACACTGGCCATTTGTCACATGTGGCTATTGAGCATTAAAATGTAGTTTAAACTTGCATGTGTGATAAAACCTGAAATACACAATGAAAATAAAATACTTATATGAAGTATCTCATTAACAATTTTTATTAAATTATGCTTTGAAATTATAATATTTTAGATCTACTAGGTTATTACAATTAATCTGACATGTTTATTTTTATACTTACTAATGTGGCTCCTAGAAATATTAAAATACAAACATGGCTTCTATTAAATCGCTGTTAGTACTTATCTGAGCAGTTGAAGGCATAGGGCTGTGTCATACTAATAACATAGGAGCCAGACTTGGAAGCTCATGCCAAAAATTCATTAAGGTGCAGGAGTTTGGGTTTAGAGCTAATATTAGTATGAAAACATGACTAACCAGACAGCTAAAAACTAAATATCCAGGATATCCAGGGAAGTTTAAGTCACCGCATGCTCAATCTAGTGTTTTACAAAATGCCGCTCAACAATTATAACTGCTTATTTTTTATTTCCAAAATAAAAATGGCTGAAACGACATTAAGGTGCAACGTGGCAACAGACTAAAAGGCGTTTGCCAACAAACTTACAGGAAAATGCACAGAGCACAGGATGGAGAGGATGTGAAAGAGACGTGAAAGAGACAACCGTTACAACGAATGATACAACGTGGGAAGGTGCTGTGCAGTTGAATAAAAATACTTGTCTCTGTTTACACTATTTACTAAATCCCTTTGTGACACAGAGATCCATGAAGAAATACATTGTGGGAAACTATTACAAGAGATGATACATTGCTTAAAATGTTTTGGAGAGGAGCTGTGGCTGTTTTGACTGGAAAAAAAATAGATTCCAAAGCAAACTGGCAGGAAACCTTTCTTTTCTTCAGTGATATTTGTTGGCTGTGGTAGTGTGTCCCAGTAAGGTACTACAGTCCCCAGCCTCCTTTGCAACTATGTACAGTCAAGTGACCACATTCTGGACACTTAGATGAAGACATTAGATGGAACTTCTGGGAGGCTTCCTTGAAAGAGAGAACAGAAAGCTAGAAATACAGCCCTTTGGATCTTGCTCTTCCTTTTATTCCTTCTTGGGCCCAGATGTGATGGCTAGAGCCACAGTAGCCATCTTGTTGCTTTGAGGATGGAAACCACAGAAAGGATATGGGAGCAGAAAGAGAAAAAGCTTATGACACTCTCGAAGGTGAGTCTCAGGGCTTTTTCTGTGTGCGATAAAATTAGTGTGTTTCCACTTTTTTTTTTTTTAACTGATAAAGGTAATTAAAATTTTTTGGAAATCCCTGGCCTCTGGAAGAAGATAGAGTGTCCAGGATTGGAATTGGGGAATGAACTGAAAAGGGAAAGTAAAACAGACCACAGGAGGATAGGAGGGGGTTTGGGGAGAAGGAGGACTCTCTTTTAGAACCGCACCAACCTCCATTAAGGGAATAATCAAACCTGACCACACCAAGGGGCTCTTTCTTGTTTCAGTTCCTTGGAGGCACCCTAGAGGTATCTTGATAAAGATAAAATAAAAGTCCTCCATGATCAGGCCTGGCTACCTCTCTGGTCTCATAACCTGCCAATCACTCTTTCTTTTGGTCTGCCATTCCTTTTGAAGACTCGCTCAAACATTAATTCTTTATCAAGAGCAAAGTCAAGTGGAAGAATCAGAGAGATAAAAGCAGATAAAAGTAGATAGGCAGCATTAAAGCCATTTAGCTACCCGCTTGCGAGCAAGACCGAGAAGTCCTATCACTGCCCTATGGTTAAATTTTGATTGTGAAAGGTTATAAAACTCTCTTAACAGTAGAGCCAATAGAAAGAGTCCATTTATTTCACAGCGTTGTGCTGCCAGCTTCAATAGCAGCCTCATCGCTATTGAACTCACTTTCAACACAACAGTCAAAGAATGGATTTTTTTTCCCCTCTTAAATATCAATTCCTTGCCTGTGAGCTTTACATATGGATTTCAGTTTTTGAACCAGAACAGTCAAGAAGCATCTCCATATCATCGCCAAACAAATCCCTCAATTTTTCCAAAGGCAGATCCCCCAAATAAACTGAATTTAAGGCTGCTTGAACTCTTTATAAAATCTGAACCAGAAATCTTTGTCAGGTTTCAGTAATCCCTTCCACAGATATAGTATCAAGATCTCCAAACTGCAAACTTCTGCCTTCGTCAGGAAAACATAAATGAACCTCATAAGTATACATGCACGTGTGTGTATATGGTTGTGTGTGTATGCATATAAATGCTTAGAGGTAAAAGAAAAGGCTCCCTTAGAAACATTTCGTTTCTAAGAAAAGGAACAGAGCTCCACCGGTTATTGGATTTAAGTTTCCACAATGAATAAGAGGGTCATGTGTTCAGAATCCCAGCTTTAGCTGCAATTAAATACTGACCTTGTTTGTCTTTCTTATGAAGGATTTGTATTTATGCCCGAATCCTGACTTGACAGATACGCAAAGGAGAATTAATTGTACGTAGATAAAATTTCATTTTTCTTCTTTAAGGTTAATATTCACACCTCGCTTCCTAAAATTCTTAAATGGTTTATAGCCAAGAAACACAAAATTAGATATAAAATTATAATACTTCAGGAATGTAACTGAAAAGGAGCACAAGTAATAAATCCTATTATTGTAGCTGGATAATGCAGACGAGGGTCTATATTTACACTATTTGCAATGTGATCTTTTATTTGGAATAGGTTTTAATTTAAAATGTAATTAAGATTATATCAGTAAGGACTCTTTATATTGTACACCATAGGAAGCCCAACTCAAATGTAATGAAAGACTGTATTGACTCACAAAATTGGAAAGTTCAGAATTAAGGCAAGCTTTGGGTTTTGTTTGACCCAAAGACTCACAATATCATCAAGCCTCATTTTCCTTCAGTTCTTTCAGCTTCTCCCTCCTTTGTGCTTTCATTTCATCCTTAGGCTGGCTTGCCTCATGGTAGGAAGATGGCTGCCAGCGTTTTCCAGAACTCCATACTGGAGTCTTCATTTCCAGGTGAGGGATACTGCTTTTCCCCAAACCATGAGTTAAGAGTGTTAAGCTTCACATTGTATCATCCTTCAGTGTTTTAGCATCTCTAAAACTATAAATGTCACAGGAAGTTAGAATTATCTTGATTGACCTGGGCCAATTCTGACCTCTAGACCTAGGGGCCTGGTTAATCTCACATAAACCTTATGTCTGCTATTCAGGGGAAAGGGAAGGGAACAAATTTTCGAGAGGCCACCAGAATATTCATTACCAAAGAAGATAAAAAAGATATATATTTCTAAAGTGCAGTATTTACTTGCCTTAATGTCATGTCCAGTCATAAAACCATGACAATGTAAGGTCCCAGCACGGGAAAAACTCACAGATTTGATGGTGTAAAACTTACCCAATAAGGAATCGCAGTCTGGGGAGGAGATGGTGAAGTGACCAATAAATGTACCATTGTGTGGTAAGTACTGTGAGCAATAGAAACACAGTCTTGGAATTATCTGGGGCTTCAGAAGCTTGGATCTGAGTTGTGGATGCCTTCGACACATTTCCTCGGCAACAAAATGGGGATAAGATCTTATTATTCGTGGTGAGTTCAGCTGCAAGTAACACGAAACAAAATTCAAATTCTTTCACCGTAAGAACAATTACCTCATGTTACAGAAGACCAGAATTGATAATTCGGTCACTTGATGGCCTCATTAAGGACCAAAATTCCTTGTGTATGTTGGTATTTTCCTTCAGTATTAGCCTTCTGTGTTTGCTAGATGACCAGCTCCTCATGTAGCCACACCCATAAGACCAAAAAGGAAGTCACGCATCTCTGTGGAGAGCAACAAAACTCTTGGGCAGAAGCCATTTGTCACCTTGCCATCAGCAAACATCTTGTTTGGCCAGAATTGTACCATATGTCCACATCTTAACTTCTGTCTGCTGGAGGTAGTAGAATGGTATCCTTGGCCCAGACTCATCAAGGTTCATCCTCTTGAAATACACAGAGAAAGGACTTTATCCCAGAACATGCGGATAAACAAAACTTTTAACCAAAATTCAGGAAGGAAAAGTTATGTAGAGCTGGAGGTGGAGACAAGCATGGGCCAGACAGATTTGGGAAAATCTACCCAAATGCCCACTGAACCAAACTCACAGTTAGTGTATGAAAGGAGCTTATCCCACAGTTAGTGTGCAGTATGTGCAAGGGCTCAATAAATAGTTACTAATGCTGCTATCTATAGAAGATTCGTGTGATGTGGAAAAAAATCACACTAGAGGATGCACCAGTCTGAGTGTTGAAAACAGAAGCGTTGTGAACTTTCCTAGATGACAAATGACAAGGGAAGGAAGGGGGCCAGAGGCTATGGGGCTGGAGATAGTAGATAATTAAGTAGTTGCTAAGGACTTAGTTTCCAATTGGATCAGGAAGTCTAGAAAGATTGAACTTTCTGGTATGACACAACAGTATCTGTGGATAGATGTGTCATTTGCTAGGACGAGAATAAAAGGGAAGTGTCTGGTTAGATTGTAGGGTAGAGATGCCAAGTTCAGGGATGGGAATTATGAGTTTAAGGTGTCTTCAGAACATTCCAGTACAGACTTAATTGTAGTACAATCTGCTACTGTTTATTTAGTAGTATGTCATTCATTCATTCAACAAATATTTACTGTATACCTACTGTGCCCTTGGGTCTGAGCTCAATCCATTACAAGCATTGTTGCGTAATCTTCTTAAAATTATTTATTTATTTATTTATTTTTGAGAGAGAGAGAGAGAGAGAGAGAGAGAGAGAGCAAGCAGGGGAGGGGCAGAGAGAGAGAGAGAGAGAGAGAATCCAAAGCAAGCTCTGAGCTGTCAGCGCAGAGCCTGATGTGGGGCTTGAACCCACAAACCATGAGATCATGACCTGAGCCAAAACCAAGAGTTGGACTTTAACTGACTGAGCCACCCAGGCGCCCCATGTTATGTAATCTTCCAAACCCTGCTACAAGATAGTTGCCCAGTGATCTCCAACCATTGCTTTTGAAGCCAATTTGGAATCCATTCACTGGCGCATCACTGATAGTTAATTACATTGTTGGCAGCAGCATCCTCAAACACAAAAGCCACATTGTTTATGTTAACTCAGGAGTGAGGTTTTCTCTTGTTATCATTAGAATCAGACCTGCAAACTCATTAACTTTGTCTCATTTATATACGCTAAAGAACCTGAAAATTAAGTGCATGAAAATGCATTGAGTGAAATAGACTGATAACATATCACATCCAAATACATGCAAAAAAAAGCTTAATGTTGGTGCTATTTTGATAATAAATTATATATATATATACACACACACATATATAGAATTTATTTTCTGTATATTTATTATATATATAAAGTTAACATCTGTCAGAGCTTTATAAGTTATAAAGAGTTTTCATAGACATCATGCTTGATTCACAAGAAAAGAGAGTGAGTGAGACATAACCCCCCCTTTTTTAATGTATTTATTTTTGAGAGAGAGAGAGAGAGGAGAGGGAAAGAGGATGCTAAGTGGGCTCTGTGCTGACAGCAGAGAGCCTGATGTGGGGCATGAACTCACAAGCCACAAGATCATGACCCCAGCCAAAGTCAAAACGCTTAACCAACCGAGCCACCCAGGCATGCCAAGACATAACCCTTTAACTAAACTTATATTTTAAGATAATTGTAGATTCACATGGCTATAAGACATAATACAAAGAGATTCCAGGTACTCTAAATCCAGTTATCGATCAATGGTAACATTGCAAAGCTATTACAATATTTCAGCCATGATATTGACGTTGATGCAGCCAATAGTACTAGTCCATGGTATAGATGTATCACAATGTATTCAATCACTCACCTGTTGAAAGGTATCTGTGTTATTTCCACTTTGGGGCTACTACAAATGTTCTTGCCCCTTTTTCTTTGTGAGCGAATATCTTCATTCATATGGGATAGATGCCGAGAAGTGGAATTGCTCAGTTATGCCGCAGTTGTAGATTTAGTTATTTAAGAAACTGCCACATTGTTTTCCAAAGTGGCCATACCATTTTACATTCCCACCAATAATGTTTGAGTGATCCAATTTCTCCATGTCCTCGCCAACATTTGGTGTTGCCCCTATTTTTTATTTTAGCTATGCTCACAGGTATGTAGTGATATCTCATTGCGGCTTTAATCTGCAATTCCCTAATGGCTATTGTTGTTGAGCATCTTTTTATGTGCTTATTTGTCATCTGTGGGTCGTCCTTGGTCAAATGTCTTCTGGTTTTGTTTGCCCATGTCCTTACTGCTTTGTAGTGTTATACATTCTCAAATAACTTTGAGAATTCTTTATATGTTCTAGATAGTTGTTCTTTATCAGCTATGTGAATCATAAATATTTTTACTCACCTGTAGCTTATCTATTCATTTTTTCAAAGGGTCTTTCATAGAGCAGACATTTTCATTTTGATGAAGTCTAATTTATCAACTCTTTTCTCTTATGGATGTCCTTTTGTTCTCAAGACTAACAATACTGGGCTAAAGCTACATTGCAAAGATTTCTCCTCCTATGCTTACTTTTCCAAACTTCGCATAGCTTTACCCTCTACATTTAAGTCTGTGATCCATTTTGACTCAGTTTTTATATAAGATAGGGGAGTTAGGTCCAAGTTTTGCTTGTTTTCTTTCGGTTTTGGTTTTTACATAAGGAAATCCACATGCTCTAGCATGATTTGTTGAAAAGGCTATCTTCTCTCTGTTCAATTGCTTTTGTATGTTTGCAACACATCACTTGGGCACATTTATACGGGTCTATTTCTGGGTTCTGATTCACTGATCTATGTGTCTTCCTCTTTCTGCCATTACCATGCAGTCTTGATTACTGTAGCTTGAAATCAGATAGACTGAGGCCTCTCATTTTATTATTCTTTTTCAAAATTGGCTTAGGTATTTAGGTTCCTTTGCCTTTCCGTGTACATTTTAGAACAGGTTTTTCTTTCAGGACATTTTTCAATGCTAACAAAAGATCATGCTAGTATTTTGACAGGAATTGATTTAAAAGTGTATATCAATTTAAAGAGAATTGGTGTCTTCACTACTTCCAGTATTCCAATCAGTGGATCTTGTGTGTCTCTCCCTGTATTTGGGCCTCTCCTAATTTCTTTCATCAATGTTGTGTAGTTTTCAGCATACAAGTTCTGTACGTGCTTTGTTAAATTTATACCTATGTGTTTCATTTTTGAGCTATGTAACTGGCATTGTAGTTTTCATTTCAGTGTCTACATGTCCATTGCTACTGCATAGAAATATAATTGATATTTATGTGTTTATCTTATATCTTGTGACCTTGCTGAACTCACATTATTTCCAGGAAAGTTTTTGTAGATGGGATTTTCTACATAGACAATCATGTCATCTGAAAATAGGGACAGTAATTTCTATTGTTCTATTCTAATTCACTGATTTCATTCTTCCATCATTTCTAATCTGTGGAATCCATCAAATGAGCTTTTTATTTCAGTTATTATATTTTTCAGTTCTAAATTTCCATTTAATTCTTCTTTATATTTCTCGTTCTTTGCTGAGTTTTCCTGTTTTTATTTTTCATTATTTATTTTTAGGTATATTTCTAATTTCTTATTGAAGCATTTTTATCATGGATGCTTTAAAATCTTTGGTAGATAATTGTAATAGCACCATTTTCTTGGTGTTGGCGTTTGTTATCTTTTCCCATTCAGTTTGAGATCTTCCTGGTGTTTGATATGAGTGATATTCTAGAGAAACCTGGGCTTTTTAAATTATGTTGTGAAACTCTGAATCTTGTTTAAATCTTCTGTTTAAGGGTTTTGTTTGTTTGGTGTGTGTGTGTGTGTGTGTGTGTGTGTGTGTCTGCTTGGCTTTCAATACTGCTCCAATAGGTTGAGGGGCACCACACTGTTACTGACAGGTAGAAGTCAAAGTCCAGGCTGCCCATTTGACCTCCACTGACACCTGGATGTGGTGTGGGGAGACTCTCATTGCTGGGTGCAGTTAGGAGTTCCAGCTCCCATGTGGTATCCACTGACGGGAAAGTAGAGGTGGCCTTCTTACTCCTGGGCAATAGTAAAAGTCCCGATTCTCCATGAGCTCTTGTCTGATAGCACCCCAACGGGAAATGGTAGAGACACTTTATCACTGCAGGATAGGGGTAGAAATCCAGGCTCTCTACATGGTCTCCACTCACAGCACAGAAGCAGGAAGGGGCAGAATGGGGCGCTCTACTGGCCAGTGGTGATGAAAGTCCTGTCTTTCTACTTGGCCTTCTCTGACCCCACCTTACTTAGTAGGGGGGGTTGGGATCCCTCATTAAAACTACACAAGCATGGAAATCTATGCTCCCCTTTTGGTCTTTGCTAGTATGGGTGGAACCACAATATCTTATGTGGTATTTTGATGGAGTATAGCAGTTACCGTCTACAATTTTTCTGTTTTGCTGGATTGCCTCCTTTCTAGTCTTTTGGCTGGGGTTTTGTTTTTGTTTTTTAGCCTTACCTGTTGATGTTTCCTGGTTGTTGGCTTCTTTAGCTCCGAGTATGAGCTTTTGGGGAGGGGCAGAGGGGAGGACTGAGAAACTCACCACCATGTGGTTCCTCAGGTTTGAGGTCCCTAGTTGGTTTTACTTCTTTCCACCTTCCATAGTCTTCCTATGTTTTCCTACATATAGAGTCCAAGGTTTTTACTTGTGCTAATCAGGAGGTATAGGGAAAAGTAGCTCTAAGCCATCTTTGAAGTGGAAGTCTGATGTGATTATCAACTTGACTTTAAACTTAAAATCAATCAGGCTCAGAAATGTTGGATAAATTGCTCAGGGTCTCCAACCTAGAAGGTGGAAGATAGGAAAAAAGGGTCAAGAATAAGGACTCTGACGTGAGATGGATTGGGTCTGGTTCCCAGATCTATCATTCACTCTAAATATTATTAGTAAACTTTTTTTTTAATCAAAAACCCCTTTGAAAATCTGATGGAAGCTATGATCCCCTCTTTTGACAAACACGTGTACATGAATTCATACAAATTGTTGCACATCATGGTAAATTCCATGAATTCCAGATTAAGATCTCCTGTTTTGGAGAAAAGTATGCTATAGGCTTGCATGTAGGGAAGAGAGAGGCCACACTTATGAAGCAGCAGCAAAGAATCACATCCTAAATGGTTATTCACTGGTCCAAGAACTGACCTCAGGATCAGACGGCTGTGAGGCCATGCAGCAAGGAGAGGGTAACCATGGGGGCATCATGGGAGTGCCAAGAGTAGGGGGTTAAACTGGATGGTATCCCCCTACCTTACCAGCGCTCTACTGTCTACCCCCACCGCATCTCCCATCCCAGGAGTCTCCAGGGATGACTCTCCTGGACAGGCAGTTCCACTGGGCTCCTCTGTGTGTGAAGACACTGTCCACTAATTGTCAATCACCATGATGCATGGGCTGTAGAAATGCTCCCAGGGCATTCTGGCTCCAGAGCACTCTGGCCCCTTCTGGATAAGGAGCAAGTGACAGTACTTGAAATTTTGGTGTGGACTTAAGCATATCTGTATACCCTGAGCCAGGAGCAGACGTGAAAGCCCAGTGTAGGGACATGTAAGTAAGCAAAAAAGAGAGCTGAAGAAGTCCCTGAGGAACAGAAGAAAGAAAAGTCAGGTAACCAATTGGTGTTCTGGCTCTTACTAGCTGTGTAGCCTCAGGCAAGTCACTAATGTCTTGGAATCTCGCTTTCATCGTCTGCAAAATGGAGTTCATAATTCTCGCCCTGTCAACATCATGTGGTTTTCGTGAGGCAAAAATAAGATCTGGTGTGTGGGGACTCTTTGTGAATTGGAAAATACTACACCAGCATTATTTTTAGGTCTGGCTGGAGATTGTACACTTCACCCAGAAGTAGAATTTTATCTACAGAATCGTTATTTTTCTGTAAAAGATATTCATGTAAAAGCCCTGATTTGAAAACCTATAAAAGGTCTATGGTAAAACCAAGATCGAGTTTTCTTTACTTAGAGAAAAATGTCCTGGGGAATATGGGTGTTCCCCATGAAAGAAACAGTACGTTTCATGGGAGCAGATGGTTGAGATGAAGGAAAAGTAGAGCATAAAAAAGGTGTCTATAAAATCAGTCAAATAAAACATGAAGTGTTGGGAAAATAGCCCAATGTTTTAATTGTCTTTCGGGAGTTAATTTTGTGTGTGGAGGCAAAAGATAATGATAAATTTCAAAGGCAGCCTCTCTGAACTACTTCCTCTGGAATTCTAAAGAACGAGTAGCATTCTGATAGCCTGTAGGTGAGGAATGACTGCAAGAAGCAGATGGTTTGATGTTGTTATGACTTGGCGATAAGCATTCACCATGGCAATTCTAAACAAGAACCAGTGGGTCTATTGTCAACTTCAGGAAGGAGGCACCCCTTTGAAATGCCCGAAGGCACATGTAGCACATGCTTTTCCAATGATTCAGTGGGTTAATAATTAATCACCTCTTGAGACTTTTGCAAATGATTATGCAAGAGCGCATTTCACACCGTGAATTCTTCACCTCTGATACACTAAAGCATAAGTGTTTTGTTACCAAATATTCTTTGCAATTGTTCTTAGCTGTTAAACTAAAGCTTCTGCGTTTATAGAACTGCTGTGAACTGACTCAAGGCATTTTGTCATTGCCCAACAGTTGCATATGTTTGGTGGATGGGGGAAATTAGAAATGGGTTGAGACCCCAAGGTCTCCCCATATCCTTGCCACCAGGTTAACACTTAACACTGGAAGCAAGTCTCAAACTGAATTCTGCTACACGTATGTATATTTATTAAGTAAACCAATATCCACCTCCTCTGTGGAAAAGTGAAGTCTCTGCTCTCTGTCCTTTCACACACTCTGCAAGTATTTTGCAGGAAATAGTCACTCCAGGAAAATGTGACCGTTTTCTAGCAGTAGGATTCAGTTAATCTGAGATCAAGGGTCAGAACCTTCCAACAGAAGCCAAACACAGGATACTGGGTTAGGCCTGGGGCTCCCTCTTTAAGCCAATTTATATGTCTTGAGCAACAGTCATTTCACCAACAAAAATTCATTTCTGACTTGCACATGACACTTAGCAAACCGTCTGGAGTTGATCTAAGATAAATATGGCAAAAACTGCTTAGGGGTGCAGTCTCGATAAGAGCTTTCTAGATGCTACCGTTACTCACAAAATATTTCCCTTTGACTAGGGTACAAAAGTTTTATCAGAAAATCTCAAATATTCATCGAGTCTAATTAGCACACATGCGTATTGCATGCTCTGAGATGTGTAATACCATGAAATCAAAGTATAAATTAAATGTAGCTCTTAATATGGTTATATCATTATTTTTCTGAGACCAACTAAATAAACTCACGTTAAGGTATGATTTTGTAAGCCGATGAACCAGTACCACTAAGTAATTTTGTATTTCTGTGAAATGAACAATTAAACAGTTTGTTGTAATTCAAAGCGATAACTTAAGTTTGACTAAGTGTCTAACATTCAAGTCTTATAATATCATTTGGTTAATAACAACTTATTCAACTGAATGATAATCATAATAAAATCTTAAAAATAAAAAAGGAAACCTCTTTTGTTGCACTTTTCTTTTCTTTTTTTTTAAACTTAAAAATCAGAGATGAACATTTACCAGGGTGAAATTGATCAATGTAACTCTCAAAAATATAAACGTTCTCTTGGGAGATAAAATCTATTTTCATTTATTTGTACCATTTTCACTTATGGGAAGCATTTTTCAACAACTTAAGAGGAAGTTTATGCTGGTGTTTAAATTCCATGGCAGGTATTTCTAGCCTCATTTGGTAGTCAGGCATTGAGGGTGTTATGGATTTTATCTCCCAGATTCATAATCTGTAGAGTCTCAGTTTTTTAATATTACAGATTATGGAGTCTATTCATTGCATCATCTTATCATTCACGGGTATTTATTGAGCAACAAACATAAATCATGCACAGGAAGCTAAAGATGTGACAAACACAGTTCCTGCCTCAAGACTGCCACAGTCTATGGGGAAATCTAAGGGGTGGCCACTGTAAGGACAGTAGATGACAAAGTGGCTTAGAGCCTGGGATATGCAGCTGGTCTCTACTGGGCTGGAATTCTGGCTCTGTTGTTACTTAACCCCTGTGTGGTTTAGTATCCCAACCTGTAAAGCGGGTATGATAATACCATGTACCTCATAGGATTGCAGTGAGGGCTATGGGCATTTATTTATATTAAAAACTCAGAACAGTGTGCAACATAAAATGTGCTGGGCGACCAATGTTGGTTACAATTATTAAGCAGCATGTTTTGGAAACCATCTTCTGCAAGACTATCCCTCTGCTTCATCCCATGTCAATTCAGACACCAGTTGCTGCCAAAATGAGCTCTTTATATATTTCTTATCCATTGATTTCCCTCCATTCCCATGCTCCTTTGGCTCAGACTTGTTATTTCACATTTTTTTTCCTGACATAGTCTTACACCTTCAGATGCATCCTTCAGACTTTTAATCACTATTTTGAAAATCTTATCTGATTAGTTCTGATCATCTCCCTCCCTTGATCAAAATTTCCTTCAATGTTTTCATCACCTGACATATGAAATATAAACTCTTTAGCTTGACATAAAAAAAAAAAAAAAAAAAAAAAAAAGGGCTTCTCCAAGCCCAGGCTACTCTGGGCCACTATTGGGTTTTGAGATTCCCTGTTAATGTCCGCAACTAGATAACTACTAAAATGAAATAACAAAATTTTGGTTCACTTACACGTTTGCTACGTATAAGCAAACATATACACGTAAATATGCATTTCTTTATGAATGCAAATACATAAAAAATGTGATTGTGTGATTTCCAAGATAATTGGAGAAATCATACAGTTAAGGCATAATTGATGTGATTCTGTATTTGGTACACAGATTGACAGCCATGTGGTGACTGGAACATCTCCTTCCTTCCATTTCATTAGTGGACTTCTCTGTATTAGTTAGAATTTTGACTGGAACTGACAGTTGACATGATATCAGTTACGATGTCTTGTGATTCTGCAATCTGGACTGGGATCACCTTGCTGATTTCTAACCCCTCTGGCATTTGCTGGGGCTGGGAAGTCCAAGATGGCTTCTTCACTCATGTGTTTGATGCCTACCAGGAGGATTGGAAGAGCTGGTGGCTGGTTGGGTATCTTTCTCCATGTGGCCTCTTATGGGGTTCACTTGGGCCTCCTCACAGCATATGGCTGCAGGGTATTCAGACTTCTTACCTGCTAACTGGTTTCTGAGAGAAGTCTCTCTTTGAGGCCAGCCCTAGAACGGGCACTGCATCATTTCTACCATGTTCTATAGGCGAAAGTAAGTTATAAAGCTAGCCTGGATTCAAGGAGAGGGAAAAGAGAAAATAGGATCCATCCCACCTCTTGAGGAGCAACCGGAAGCCAGTGAGGAAAGGAAAGGGTCATAGCCATCTGCGAAGACTACCTACCATACTCAGATAATGTCTAAGTTGAGGTGGTTACTTATATTGGTTCCATAGTTCTACTTTGGGATACTTTTGGCCTTCTGTCATTGTTGAAAGGTGACTGTATCCCTGTAACTGCTTCAGCCTCCCCTAATTATGTTTAAAGGTAAGAAACAGGAGCGGGAAGAGTGGCTTTCCTTGGAAAGAAAACTTTCTCACAAGCCCCAGTAGTATTCCTTTTTATATTTCTTTGCCCAGACAAACCAGGACAGGCTCTTTCCCTAAGACACAGTTAAATCCATATCCTAAACAAAATTAGACTCTGATAACAAAGCAGGAAGGGGAAGAATAAATTTTGTGCAAGCCAGCCATGGTGTTGGCTGTATTCTATAACTTCCTAAATAATCAAATGTGTAGATGATGCCAAGAATCTAAATTAAAGCTGCCTTGCCCTCCTCACCTCCAGCCCCATGATGGACCCCATGATGGTTTTTGCCTGTGAGAACCCTTTGCCTCTAGTGGGAGGAACTCCACACTCAAAAGGCAAAGAACATGAATTCAGGGAGGGGGGCAGAACTGGGGCCAAAAAATACAACCTAAAATCCCTTCAAATCTGTACTCTGGGCATTTTAAACTCCTTGTATTCCCCGGCCCAGTCTACGCTCGTACTTCCCCTTGTCTTCTCATGGCTGATCTGTGTATCTGCAACATGCTTCCTCAGGCCTTCATGGCCTGACCATGCTTCAGGATTCAGCTCAAAAGGCACTCCTTCCCTGCGGTCTTCTCTCCCTCTCAGGCTGGTTCTTGGACCCTAGTGCCTGCTTCTGTCGTAGCCTGAGCTTATCACCGTTGTGACAATTATATTATCAGGGCTATTCATATTATTTTTCTACTTATCTATGTTTCACATCGGATGATAAGGACAGCCTCCTGCCCTTCAGTTAAGGCTGGGATTACATTTTCTGAGTCCTCATGCTTTCAGTGCTTAACACAGTATTTGGGTCATAGTACAGGATCGAATGCTGGCAAGATGCATAAATGGATGGACACCAGGTTGAAATTCTGTCCTGAAGGCAATGGGAAGCCATTGAACAATTTTAAATGTGATTGCTACTCTGGTATCTTTGGAGAAGAATATTTGGTCACAGGGGAAGATGTAGTGGGATGTGGTGAAACTAGGGAGGAAAGCCGGTGAAGAATCTAAAGTAATCCTCGTAACAAGAGGCAGAACTAAAACATGCAAATGGGGGATGAGAACAGAACAGACTCAAGAGATATGCAGAAAGTAAATAGATAGACCCTAATGCCCACTTAGTTCAAGAGGGTAAAATAGAAGTAAACTCTTAGCTGATTTTTAATGTTTCTAGCTTGGGCTATCCATTGGAGTTGGAGCCTTTATACAATTTTCTCTCAATTTCAACTTTAGAAAGAGGTAAAGGAGGAGGGCAGGGTCAGAGAGAGAGGGGGAGAATCCCAAGCAGGCTCTGCACTGATCATGGAGGCTCAGTCCCCTGACCCTGAGATCGTGACCTGAGCCAAAATCAAGAGTTAGATGCTCAGCCAACTGAGCCACCCAGGCACCCTTTTTAACATTTATAAAAAAATTTTTTTAAAGATAGAGCCTTTTCTCCATATGGGGAATGTACCAAGGGGACATGCACTTTGGAGTCCAATTGTAAAATTACGAGTGTATGCGATGCCAGTGGGACATCCGTGAAGAGTCGAGTAGGCAAATGGAATAATGTTAGCTTAGGTGAAATCAGAGCTTGATGATTAGATTTAGAAATCATCATGTATTAGTGAAGCCATACAGATGCATGTGTTCCCGGGAGGAGGGAGAGAGGGGCAGAGAACAGAGTTGGTAAGCACTCGCATGAGACCAATGAGCGGAGGAAAACACACCTGTCAAGATATTGAGAAGGAACAGCAGGAAATTGGGCGCACTCATCTGCTAGCACTCCCATCGCAAAATACCATAGACTGGGCAGCTTAAACAGCAGAAATCTACTTCTCACACTTCCAGAGGCTGGAAGTCCAAGGTCAAGGCGTTGGTGGTTTGGTTTCTCCTGAGACCTCTGTTCTGGGCTTGCAGGTGACTGACTGCCTTCCACGGTGTCTTCACCGGCGTTTTCTCTGTGTGTGCACTTCTGCCTCCCTGGAAACTCTTTTTATGACGATATCAATCGCATGGGGTTAGGACCCTAACCTCATGAGCTCTTTCAATGTTAATTATCTCTTCAAAGCTCCTATCATCAAATTTAGTCATATTGTAGGTTAGGGTTTCAACGTATGAATTGGGGAGGATATTATTTAGTCCATAACATAGGAATGGAAGAGCAACACTGAAGTCAAAGGAGAGAGAATGCCAAGGGAGAGAGGTGAGCAGGCTCCTACTATACAAGGTAATAGAGCAAGAAGGCAGGTAAGCCCCTGATTGGAATACGCCCATCCGTGGCACCAGTCAAAGACAAGATGTGAGCTAAGCAAAAGTACTTTCCAATGGAGGGGTGACTGCCATGGGCTGACCAATGAGTAAGGGAGGAAGTAGTGATAGCAGAGGTGGGCTCTCACCAGCCCATAGTCACCCAAAATAGTGTGATGATCAGGCTGGTCAGGTGGTTGGGATCGACCACTTGATCAACTTATTCTAGAGTGTAGACTCTGGAGCTAGCCAGGCGTCAGTGTAAACCTGGGCTCTGTCCCTTACTAGCTACGTGAACTTTGCCAACTCTCTAATCTCTCTAATCCTCAGTTTCTTCACCCGTAAAGTGAAACTCAGATCAGTACTGCAAGGACGTGCTCCCCAATGTTAACAAGTGATTATATTTGGGTGATAGAGTGAAGGATCTTTTCATTGATTTCTGCCTTTGGCTTATCTCTATTTTAGGTTTTTTTCCACCTAAAGTGAGTATACATTATTTTTGCAATTTAAAACACAACTATGTTTTCTCCAAAAGAAACAATTCCTGCTTTCTCTAAACATGTGGTATAATAGCAGGTTTTATTAATATCTGTAGAGAACTTCAAACAAGGGGATGGGTGAGAAAAACAGATATTCTCATTTTTTTTCCATTTATCGAAGACAGGAAACATACATGGAGTACTGCAGGGCGCAAAGTGTGGTTCAAAGTTGAAAAATGAATAATCTATGTTTCCAAGGGTTTTACAAGTATGTGTGTGTGAGGGGGGTAGAATTCCAAAAAAAATAATGAATAATTATAACACACTCCGTGTCAGAATGGGATAAACATTACAAAATAGGTCAAATAAACGAAATGCTCCTCAGGTTCCCTCTGGGAGAGGAGAGATCATTTGAAGCTGGAGGAATCACAAAATATTTGCTGGAGGAGTTAACATCACGTAAGATTCTGAAAGGGGTGGGTGGTTCTCACACATTCAGTATTGTCTCAATGTTCATTGGCCTGTTTCACAATAGAAGGAGAATTGGTCAAGAGATAAGAGCTGAGAATGCAGAATATGATTGATCTCTATGAAGAGCAGTCTTCTGTCAACTGCTCTGGTTGCCAGTAACCTCAGCAGCTGTGTGTCAAAAAGTTGAGGGGAGTGGAAAGTTCTGGCTTATCACAACTGGAAAATGCAGGGCTTAAATTAACCATTTTGATTCAGTGCAATTGTGTGTGTGTGTGTGTGTGTGTGTGTGTGTGTGTGCGTGCGCGCGCGCACTCGTGCTCAGAGGTTGTGAAACTGGAAATGTGAAGACACTCAAGCCGTTTAACTTTGGTTCAACTTGGTTTTTATTGTTTTTCAAATTGGTAAGGGCCTAAAAATTACTCTTTGTTTTTTAAGTCCCGAGGAGTTGGGGTTTTAATTTTTGCTTCTATCTGCAAATGGCCCCAAGTTTTGCATATGTCTATTAACTGAAAATTATATTGAGTCAAATATAAAACTCTGTGTGAAAGCAATGTTTTAACTGAGAGTATCAGACTTCTTTTACGGGGAGAATCCCAAAAGGAAGGTCAAACTGACAAATTTTTAAGATGGCCAAATTGCAGTATGTGTGAGTTTACAGGCCTCTGATTTCATCGGGCTGATGGTTTCTAAAGGATGAGTTTGCATTTGGCAATGCTGAATTCAGACTCTCAATTTCACAGGAGATTGGGGATTAAATCAGAAATGTTAAAGGCAAACAACATTAAAGTCAACATTACTAACACATGATGGCAAAGGCCCTCCAGTTAAATTCTCTGCCACGGAACTGAGTATCTTAAACCTGGCCTCTGACAATGTAAAACATCTGTCTTTGCATTAAATATAGGGGGAAAAAAGCCTTTGGGATCACCTGGGCATTTATTTGCTTCTCAGTATGTCTGGAGGAGTAAGGAGGTATATGTAAGCTGTCCAGAGGAACTTGGGCAAATTTAGAAAAAAAAGAAGAAAGAAAATACCCACACACTTCTCCTTTTTAAAGAAAAGGAAGTAATAGTGACATCACCTGTAGCTAAAAACTAGCCTGTTTACATCTCAATTTATTAGGTAATAGAATGCCTTCTCCAGAGTTGTGGAATAAGTAGGGCACTGAAGTCCAATTTTCTTCTAAATCTTTATTAACTCATTCTTTCGTTTATCCAACAGCTATTTATTAAACACCTGTTACATGCTAGGAACTAAGCTCACAATGGTGAGCAGAGGGAAAAATTTAATCCCTGTCCTCAAAAAATTTGGACTTGAGCTGGGGAGAGGAATAGAAGTGAAAGAGTGACACCGATAATGACACAACGATACCTGTAGTAGGTGTTAAAAATGAGAAGCATAAGGGTGCCAAGAGAACATATAATAAAAAGTCTATTCTGAGAGGTTAGGGAAATCGTGTCCATCAAGGAAGTTGGGATTTACCAAGAAGACGAGGAATTGGCTGGGTGAAGGAGAAAGGAAGAACAGAGAGAAGGAAGGGGGCCCTAGGGGTGGCTCTGTACAAGAGGAGTAGTGGACATGCTCTAGGGAATTTGGAGAAGGCTCTCAGCAGGAGAGGAAGGGAATTGAAGGATCCAATTTCTACCCTCTCTCAAGAGCCGTGGGAAGCCACTGAATGCATTTAATCAGAGGACTGGGATAATTAGGTGTGCACTTTGAAAAATGGACGTTAGCTCTGATTTGAGAAAGTGGGTGCCCAGAATGGCCAAGACTGGGGATGGGTGGTTGGGAGACTCCCGCCCAAGAAGCAGATTTTGAACTCCACTTTCCTTGGTGGCTCAAGAGGCACCAGCTTTGGCGAGGCTGTGGTTGAGCAAGAAGATGCCCAGCCCCTCCTGGTTTCCCTGCACTTCCAGCATCTGGAACACAAGAGGGCTGGGAAGTGGCCTTTTCCTAAGAGACATTCAGAGGCAGCTTCCGTGTTGGGTGGAACAATGGTGACAAGGCTGACGGCTTCAGGATCAAGCAAATGAACTCTTAGATTGACAGGGAGGTGTTCCGGCGTTCGGTTTCCTGGGAGAGCTATTTGCTTTTATTCCCAATGAACCTGGCCACCTGCCTCTGCAAATGGTTCTCTCAGATAAAGAAAATAAGTTCATTGTGTAACCTGCTGGAAGATCTCCTGACCAGAGAACCGGACACGGTTGGAACTGGGATGAGCATATAATTCCCTACCCAACCAAGACGCTTGGGAAAGGAAAAGGGGCTCCTTGAATGATCGAACTTCAAAACAGGTGTGCACATGGATCTTTTCGGGCAAACCTGGTCACCCCAGCAAGAAGGGAGGGTCAAAGTTGCCCCAGCTTTCCCTTTTGCAGAGGCGCTAAGGATCGTCCCTTCACAGGCAGTATTGGAGTGCAAACCCTGGCACTTCTCTCACTCCTGGGCCACTTTGATATTAACATTTACTGCCATACTCCATCCATTCTGCACATGAAATGTCCCACCACTATCCCTCTGTGGTGGCTGCTCCCTCCCACTCACTGAAGCGCCCCCACCCCCACCCCCCAGGAAGGGGCAGTTCAAAACGGGAGGCAGCACCCCAGAGCTCCTCGGAAACGCTGCAGCTTGGGGGTCCTGGATCAGAAATTTTACATTTTAGCAAGATACTCACTTGGTTAACACGCACATTAAAGCTTGAGGGAAAAAAAGGGGGGGGGGAGGGAAAAAAAAAAAAAACTTCCGGACTTGGACCTACAGCAAGGAAAACATTTCACAACGAAACAAAAGTTTCTCGAGGCACTGCTTGCTATTTTATTTGAAACAAAACTGCGCTCACGCCTCAGATTTCGGCATCCGCTCGCGGGGGCCGCACTTGGGGGGCTGAACACACGAATCCGGGGCACCCGGGAACAATGCAAAGGGGGGTGTGCGGAGGGGGAGGATGCTTGGTGCCGGAGCTCGTGCAAAGCGTGCAGACTCGCTGTGTTCGGCTACTTTCTGAGACGCGTGCCCTTAGTCACGCGGGGGGGGGGGCAAATGCTCGGAGCCAGCACTCCTGAGGGCGGCGGGGGCAGCTGAAAGTTTGCCAAAGCCCTCGGAGGGGCCGGTCTCAGGGACGTGATTGGCAGGCAGCAGAGAGAGCGAGGGCTGAAAGCCGAGCGGAGGGAGAAGGCTCTCGGGCGGCGAGAGGTCCTGCCCAGCTGTTGGCGAGGAGTTTCCTGTTTCCCCCGCGGCGCCCGGGCGAAGTTGAGTGAGTCACTCGCGCGCACCGACCGACGACACCCCCGCGCGCGCACTCGCCGGGGGCAGGAGCCGGCCTCCTGCGCAGCTCCCCTCGGCCGCCGGGGGCCTCCCCGCGCCCCGCCGGCCTCCAGGCCCCCTCCCGGCTGGCGAGCGGCGCCGCATCTGGCCCGCGCATCTGCCCGGCCGGCCGGCGCAGGGTCCCGAGAGGGCGCGGCGCGGGGGCGCAGCCGGGGCTCCGGGAGGCGCCGTCCGCTGCGCTCCGGGCTCGGTCTATGACGAGCGGCGGGGGCTGCCATGGGTCGGGGGCTGCTCCGGGGCCTGTGGCCGCTGCACATCGTCCTGTGGACGCGCATCGCCAGCACGATCCCGCCGCACGTTCTGAAGTCCGGTGAGTGCCCCCCCCCCCCGCCCCAGGCGGGCTCGGCGGGGCGCCGGGGGTCCCCGCTGCGCTTGACAGGCGGCCCCGGGCGCCCGGCGCTCGGGCGGAAACGGGAAAGTTCCCTCGGCGGCACCCACGCAGCCCGGCTCCCCGAGGGGCGCCGGGGTGTGCGTTTCTCTTTCAGAAGAGGAGGAAAGTTCGAGGGGAAGGGGGCGCGGGGCACGTCGGGCCCCCTTTGTGCGGGCAGGAAAGGCGTTGCGCCGGCCGCGTCCGAGGCGCGCCCCCACCCCCGGAAAGGGAAGTTTGAGAAGTTGCTTGGGCATCCGAAGGAGGCAGGGGAGCCGCGCGGCCCGGAGCCGAGGCCGCCGAGCAGCCAGAGCAGCTGGCGCACCTGGGGTCGCCGCCGCCCGGGCCGAAGCCGCGCGCCCACCCGGGTCTGGCCGAGCCACCCCCCTCAGTGGCCAGCGAGTCCAGCCTTCGCTCGGGGGAGGCGCCGCACGTCGCCCCAGGCCGGCTTCTCGGCCCGCAGTCACTGTCTGCAAGTTTCAAGGAAAGAAACAATTTCCCAAGGAAAGCTCTCTGGCCCCGCTGATGGCTGGGCGTGGGCGGGGAGGGGAGCAGGGATGGTCAGGTGGAAGGCGGAGAATTAGGAACTCAGTGCCTACTAGGTGCTGGGCGCTGGAGATGGGGCCTGGAGCAAGACAGCCCTGCCTTCCCTGAGTTGATGGGTTCTGGAAAGGTTCGATTCTTGACCGTCCCTAAGCTTCCTAGAGGTTTCTGAAGGTGAAAAGTGCAGGAATTGAGTTCTTACTGACTTGCTGCGGAAAGTGCGGAACCCCCGGGACCTTAAAAGTTAAAGTTTTTGCAGCTGTGATTCCGACAACTGAGTGTCTGCAGCTGGGGTCAAGGTGAACTGAGTATTTGGACCTTTCAAGGCCTCAGTTCCTTCATCTGTAAAATGGTTACATTGGGATAGTTTTACATCCCTTTCATTGGTAGCGCTTGTCGCTGCCTTTCCCCTTCGGTGATTTGGAGATGCCTTGTGTAGGTAGATTTGGGACGAAGTGTAGAGGATCTCACAGGCCACATCACCTTCAGGTACTTGCTTGTTTTTCCCAAGGGGCCACAGGCAGCCTTGACCTTTATGTTTGTCCAGAAGAGAGAAGCATCGGGTTCTACATGGTACCTTTCAGAGGATTTGAAGTGGATTGAGAACTTTTTAAAATGATGCTTCATACGGAACGTGGCATGGAGATGGGAGTTTTCAGTGGAATAAGGCAGAAGAACTGTTGTAAACATAACGTCCTAACGCGCATTTGAGTTTAATAAGATCCTAGTATTTCATTCTTGGATGTTTTCCTACGTTGCAGCACCACAATGTTCAACTGTCTCTGATTATATTCCAGACACTTAAAAACTGAACTGTATTTTGCTAGTAAAGATTTGAAACAGCACCCTTCATTTTCCGAGTACGTTAAAAGTCATTAAAACTCTTCGTTTCAGATTACGAAAGAAGGAAATCAGCAGGCCCTTATTTCGTTATGTTTTGTTTACGAGGATAAGATTTATGAATTTTCAGATTCCAGACTCAGTACTTCATGAGTCCGTTTCATTTCATCTGTATACACATTTTTAAACAATTAGCTTAAGAGCCTAGTGGCTTTTCATTCGGGCTTTTGAACAGTTTTGCAAAACCCACAGGTTTCATATTTTGATGGAATTAAAGTTTCCGAATTTGAACTAAGGAATCACTTTGAATTTGGATTCATTTGAAATTAAACTTTCAAGGATAGTTGAAGGTTGAAGGTAGCTATAATGAAAACAAGAAACCTACCTTCCACTTGCATTTTAATTTTCCATGTAAGTAAACGGTTTCAGGATTTTTCTAAAATAACTGGTAAACTGTCCAGGCTTTTTCAGAGCATCTTAATGTGTGATAAGATGGGAGGAAATGAGATTGTTTACCGTGTCTTGTTAGGTCACCTAAGTAAGTCCCATCTTCTGTTTGGCAGACTGATAAGTGGGCAAAGGATTTCAGTGTAAGAACAAACTTCTCGAAGAAATGTTCTTAAATCCTTTTTTGTTTGTTTGTTTGTTTGTTTGTTTGTTTCGTAGACCCACTCTTCCCGAATGCCCCAAATTAAGTAATTACTCTTTAGGGGAAAATCTTACATGTCAAAAAACTCTTCAGATCTGAAAAATGCCACTTGTGCTTTTCAAATACCTAACAAGAGATTTCTGTGGCAGTCTCAGTGTTGGTAAAAGTGTCACACAGATAAACTTCTTTCCTAAAATCATATTATGTACTTACTTGGTCAAGGTCAGAGACTAGAGATTGCTAGGCCCGGAATTTGATCTTTGGTCCTATTGCTTTTCAGAAAACACATTTATACCCCTAGGCCACTTCCTTTAATAACAGCTTACTTTTCACCAGTTACGGTTTATACAAAAAACTCATCATAGTTTGGATTTATTGCCTTTTATCAAGGTAGCACCCCATGGTGATGAGTCCTCATTACAGTTTGTGTAGCTACCATAACTGCTACAAGGTTTCCATTTTATTTTTTTAAATGTTTCTTTATTCTTGAGAGAGAGAGACAGAGACAGAGAGTGTGAGCAGGGAAGGGACAGAGAGAGAGGGAGACACAGAATCTGAAGCAGGCTCCAGGCTCCGAGCCGTGCGCACAGAGACCAACACGGGGTTCGAACCCATGAACTGTGAGATCATGACCTGGGCCGAAGTCGGACGCTTAACTGACTGAGCCACCCAGGTGCCGCACATGGTTTCCATTTTAATTTACCAATCCTTTGTTATCAATGCTACTTTAAAATTTTTTCTTTATTTTTTTTAACCCTAATTTTCCAATTAAGAGTGATACCTCATTGGTGCCATTGTAAAAAGTGGCCAGTACTCATTCTGCCTTCTCAGTATTTATGGAGTATGTTCTTGTGCCAGGCTCAGACCTGAGGACACTGTCCTGAATGAATAAGATGAGACTTGGTCTTTGCTCTCATTGAGTTTAACGTTTGGGAGGGTGTGAAAGGCCTCGTGCAAGGACTTTGAAAGGCCTCCATAAACAAGGACACATAGTTTAACCCTGTGCACTTAGAGGCGTTAATGAACCCTGGTGGTTTATTTCCTAGACCCCTCTTTCAAAAGCCCGTTTGCTTGTTGAATGCTCTTATAGGAGTGCCTGTTGAATGTTTGTTTTTTTCTCCGTCCCTCTGAACATCTTTTCTTTCCATTGATCTGTCCTTTTCTATACCTGCCATGTTGTAGGTCCCCACTTGGGCCACCCTGGTTCCCCACTCTGTAGCCATTGTGGTAGACCCAATGTGCCCATCCAGTCTTTCTTTTGAGGACAGGCTTAGAGATACAAGCTTTGGAATCGAGGCCTCCTGGGTTCCAGAACCACCTCCTGCTTACTGGCTGTGTTGCCTGATGTAGAAACCTTCCTCTCTCATCCTCAGTGCCCTCCCTCGTTTGTAAAATGGGGGTTATGGAGCCATGGTAAAGATGAAATGAAATAAAGCTTTGAAGTGCTTAACACAGTGCCCACAGCATAGTAAATGCTCAATAAATAGCAGCTTTCATTATTATTATTATTAAGTCCTCAATCAGGCCTCACAAGATGCTCCATGATCTGGTTGTCCTTTGATTCTGAGACTTTGCATCCCACCAAGTGTCACATTTTCCCAGTGTACCCCTGTCATCCTGTATACACACGCCCTGAATAGTTTAGCCCTTTTAGTTAGTGTCTTTGTTCAAGCTGCTCTCTGCTCACACCTCCTGCTCCCTGAATAACTTTTCCTTGTCTTTAAGACTGCACTCAAGTGTAGAGGTACCTGGGTGGCTCAGTCAGTTAGGCGTCTGTCTGACTCTTGACTTCTGCTCAAGGCCTGATCCCAGGGTCGTGGGGTCAAGTCCCGTGTTGGGCTCTGTCTGATGGCACAGAGTCTGCTTCGGATTCTTTCTCCCTTTCTCTCTGCCCCTTGCTCATGCTCTCCCCCCGCCCCTCAAAGTAAATAAACTTAAAAAAAAAAAAACAACAACACTTTGCTCAAATGTCAGCTGCCTAAAGAAACCTCAACCCCAGGTTGAGCTAAGACCTTAGCACCCAGGAAATGTTGAGCTGAGCTGCTGGTACAATCCAGGCCAAGCGTTTTAACAACCAGGCAATCACTATGTATTGGGAGTTTGTCTGAATGGTAAGATCTTACTTTTGGTTAGAATAGTTTTGGCTCCGGGGTGCCTAGGTGGCTCAGTTGGTTGAGCTTCTGACGTCGGCTGAGGTCAGAGTTTGTGAGTTTGGTTCATGAGTTCAAGCCCCACATCAGGCTGTCTGCTGTCAACACAGAACCCACTTTAGATCCTCTATACCCCCCTCTCTCTGCCCCTCCCCTGCTTTCTCGGTCTCTCTCTCTCTCAAAAATAAATAAACATTTAAAAAGGAAAGGAATCGTTTTGGCTCTGATCTAAGTGGGCAGTATGGCTGTTTTTATCCTATGTTCTTGTTTTCTTATTCTGGTGAGATATGGAATAAGAGGCTTCAACTTCTGACAAGGCATGATGGAAAGTTCTCATCCAGTCCCTTTAGCTATGCATTTTGAATTAGCATTAGGCATTCTAAGCCCTTCCAAAACATTAGGGTTTCCACCGAAGAAATTCTCCAGTAAATCCTGAATTCTCTCTCCTTTTTTTTTTTTGTTCTAGAAGGTTGTCGAAAGGAGACTTTCATTAAAAATGAAGTGCTGAAATCTAAATATAGCTTTTAAGTTTCTTTTTTCATCAGGGTTTTATGTTTTGGTTTATAAGCAGTGACGCAGAGTTGGTCTAAGGGCAGAGTGGCCCTCGAGCAGTCTCTCTCTGCTGCAGAGCTGTGTGGATGTTATTTAGGTCTGATGCAAACCACCAAAACAGTTTAAAATAGGGTGCAGAGGAAACCTACTTCCTGGCTAGAGCATGGCATTATTTAGCCAATTTCCACATAAAAGCATAACTCTGCCACCTTGTTACCTTCCGCTCTCTGGGTCCTTACAGCTTTGGCCGATTTAACGCATGATTCTCAGGGGAAGTGACTTAGCAGAGAAGCATTAGCAGTAAGAACACTCACCACGTGTTTTGTGCTACCTGTTTTCCGTGTAATGTTGTGTCCCGCCCCCCCCCCCCCCCGACCTGGGCACCTCCTGGGCACCTCGATCATTCTCCTTCCTTGCCTGGCATGTCAGGAGGGTTTAGAAGGCCGAGCGGGCACATTAGCTCATTTCAGGGAGAAGTGGGGAGAAGGGAAACCAGCATTTGAAAATCTGCTCGCAGCCGGCTGCTTGACATGGCTGATCTAATTTAATCTTCAGAAGAAGCCTGCTATCTTTATTTATAAATGGGGAAGATGGAGTCTGCTCAAGGTCACTCGAGGTTTGTGTGTGTGTGTGTATTCAAAGTTTGCCCGGCTTGCACTCTGCTAGGCTCTTTTACGTGGTGTATCTGTGAGTACAGAAGTTGAGATGGAAGTTCGGGAGGGGGTGAAGAGTCCCCGTGTTTCAGCAAGGGGAAACTGACCCTCTGATAGGATCAGTTCAGTGCTTCTGATTTCATGATTTGCTCTGCTTACGTGATCTGCCTCCTTCCTGATTCTCTTTGTACTACAGAAAATCAAGATAGGGCAGTCTCTTTGCAAGGAAACTCTACTCTTCTAGTCTGATCACAGAGGCCTTCATGTGACCCACGGTTTGACTGTTGGCGGCGATTGGACAAGCACCATCCAGGCCTAGCGTGTGGGCAAAAGGGGCCTCTGCCCAAATTCCAGGCACATAGGGTCAGCCTCTGCGTACAGGCTGCAAATGACCGTTGGTGAGAGCAGATGGAACAGACTTTATCAGGCATACCAAACGGGGAAGATTCGACTGTTGAGGTCCACCCAATCTGAAGGCTTGCAGGTGGTTAAGATTCTTCTCCTCATGATAAGTTCTGGCCTTTTACTTGCTATGATCAGCTTTTTAGATCTTGGCACTCAGCAGGAAGCAACTGCCTCCTTACATGTAGTCAACTCAGCATGGCTTGCTTAGGCTCTCATGGGTTCCCTAGCATCTTTGTTTTGTTTATGGGGCTGAAGCACAGCTCTTTAGGATGGCTTTAGCTGCAGACTAAGTGCCTATGACTAGTGAGGCTGTGAGTGGGAAAGACTGTCTGCTCTGAAAATATGCAGCTCACTCACACCCTCCCTCCCTCCTTCCCTCTCTCTTTCCCTCCCTCCTTCCCTCCCTCCCTCCTTCCCACCCTCATTCCTCCCCTCCTCCCCCCACTTCTTTCCCTCCTTGCCTCCTCACCTCCTCCTCTTCCTTCCTTCCTTCCTTCCTTCCTTCCTTCCTTCCTTCCTTCCTTCCTTCCTTCGTGATGAGATCTCCTCCCCCTCCCAGTTTATTTCAGCTCAGTTAAAATATAGGCCTAGTGTATGTGCAAAAGGGTCCTCTGCCCTTGGTTGTAGAGGGCACTACCTTTATTCTTCTCAAGTCAGACCCCTTGTCCATGGGGTGAGGAGACTCTGGGCCTCTGAATCCAAACTCCTCCCTCTTTTAGATCACGTTTCAGGTACCTGGGAACCACAATTTGCTGTCCAGATGGCCCTGTTAGCTTTGACAGACTACAAAGACCTTTTGGTCCATTTTGGTGAGGGCCCATATAGCCACTAGTCTGCGCACCTGAGCAATGGCTAAGGAGCAGCTGTGTGTGTATGGGGTGTGTTCAGGGGAGTGTTACAGCTTTGTGTGTCTGTACATATCTTACAAGGTCCCTCTTGATGTAGGATGGAAGGGGCAGTGGAAAGAGGAAGCTATGTTGTTGGCCAGGCCCCGGACAATGGTTACCCAAAACACCCAGTTCTAGGGAGGGATTTGAGTAGTTCAAGAGTTTTAAAATGATACTTGGGCCTGCAAAGTGTTATGAAGATATATTTTGTCAGTGGAAGTAGGACAAAACCTATTTTACTGAATAGTTTCTCAGCTTAATTTAGAACTTCCAGTATTTTGACCTGTGGTGTGTGGGCCTCTATTTGTCCTGGCCCTGGGTCTTCCAGTGCTGGGGATGCATCTGGCCTCAAGAACATTCCTTTGCAGAGGTGTGGGGTACAAACTTAGTTTTTGTGGATTGTATTATATTTTCTCTGGAGAGACTGGTCATTCATGAAAAAGCTAAGACTCTGTTTGTAATTATAACGTATTTTTTTTTTGTGCAGTTCAGTTTCTCATAGTATTTTCTTGAAGGAAACCTTAGTTCTATTCATTTGACTTGTTCTGTGTGCTATTTCATGTATACATTTTTTTTTTAAAGATTTCCCAATGCCTAGTTGCATTTCCTCCATGTGTTGGGAACACTAGGGCAGGGTGAGACTTATCTAGATGTTTTCTTCCACTACTGTAAATATTTTTACATGAGTATCCGTGGCCCTCTCAAACCTCTGTAAGGAAAACAAGAACAGTAGAACAGTGCTAAGAAGGAAGAAGCCCTTCTGACCCTATCAAAGGTATAGATTACCCAAACTATGCATGTTGGGGAGCCGGGGAGTTGGCAGAACAAACAGGAACGTTTCGAAGGAGAATATGAAGTCTGGTACATACTTAGAGCATAGGCCACATTAGGTCTTATCTGAGAAAGCTGTAAATCATTACAGAGAATTCACTGACTTGGGAGGAAACTCACTCGGCTGTTTGTGGATACGACTGGCCATCCGAAAACTCTGTGAAACTTTTCTACACAGGGATATCGAATTGGCCTCATGCTCCCTGTGAGTGAGGAAGTTCTCTCTCTCCAGGAAGCTTTATTCAGGAACCTTCATGAACAGGTTTCCCAATAATGTGTGTAGCTCGCTTCTTGAGATCTTGCTACTTCCTGGATCATGCTGAGCATCACATCTCTATTAGTTAACCTTCAAAAAAATTTTTTAATGTTTATTTATTTTTGAGAGCGGAAGAGAGAGACAGAGCACGAGTTGGGGAAGAGCAGAGAGAGAAGAGATACAGAATGTGAAGAAAGAAGCTCCAGACTCTGAGCTGTCAGCACAGAGCCCAATGCGGGGCTCAAACCCACAAACTGTGAGGTCCTGACCTGAGCCAAAGTGGGATGCTCAACCGACTGAGCCACCCAGGCGTCCCTCTATTAGTTAACCTTCAAAACAACTCTATGAGGTAGATTTTATAATGCTCATTGTAAGTCCTCCGGAGTTTGGGAAACTTAGCGAAGTCTACCTGGGTAGCAAATGATTATGCTGGGATTGGAACCAAGATGGTTTGGTTTAGACACCTGGCTTCCCAGTTGTTACATTACATACTATACGAAGGCGAGGCTGCCTAAATTGACATAAGTAGTTTCTCTATTGTAGCAGGGGTGGGGGGGGGGGGCATAGAGGCTGAGAAAAATAATGATTATATCCAACATTTTTCGGATGCTTTAGTTTTTTTTTTCATTTATTATCCCATTTAATCTCTTTAGCTAAATAAAATAGTGCTTGATTCATACGCCAAGTAATCAGACATCATGCCTGTCTTGTGACCTCAGTAGGAAAATGAAATATATACATCCATTGATGCATTGTGGAATATTTATGTCATCAAGGAGCAAAACCGGCCCTTTATTTGGAAGGACTGGGGGGAATTCAAGGATGTGTAAGTATGTAGGGAATATATATGGTATGCCAAGGTGGGATGTAACTTGCAAGGCTTATCCTTGGTATAGGCCCATCTCTGGCTCTGGAAGGGGGACTGGCAATGTGGTTAGCGAGTGTCATCAAGTTGAAGAATATTTAAGAAATCTTGCGGTGCCCTAAATATCACAGCTCACGTATAAAAGAAACTTGATGGAGGTTTTCCCAAATTTAGAGGCAATTCAAATATTTATAGGATATCACTTAAAATGACTTACGAAGCTGAAATAAACTTTTTCCAAGCTATTAAACAATAAATTACAGGGGTGCCCAGGTGGCTCAGTCTGTTAAGTGTCCAACTCTTGGTTTTGGCTCAGGTCATGATCTTGTGGTTCATGAGTTCAAGCCCTGTGTCAGCCTCCGCGCTGACAGTGCAGAGCCTGCTTGGAATTCTCTCTCTCTCTCTTTCTCTCTCTCTCTGTCCCTCCCCTGCTTTTGCTTTTTCTCTCTCTCTCTCTCAAAATAAATAAGTTTAAATATTTTTTAAAAAATTACAAATTCTGATCAACAGTTCTAGAGCAAAGATTGAGTTCTTTCTTTCTTTCTTTTTAATGTTTATTTGTGTGAGAGAGAAAGAGACAAAGCATGAGCAGGGAAGGAGTAGAGAGAGTGGGGAGGCACAGAATCCTAAGCAGGCTCCAGCCTCTAAGCTGTCAGCACAGAGCCCGAGGCGGGGCTAAAACTCCTGAACCGTGAGATCATGACCTCAGCCAAAGGTCATGCTTAACCAACTGAGCCAGCCAGGCACCCGTGAATTATTTTTCTATTATCTCTATAGAGAATATTGTAAAATATCATTGGAAGAGGTGATCAAAGAATATGCAATCAAAAAAGGTAGCAAAAATATTTCAAAGGTATGTCAGTTAATAAAAACTGTTTTTTTTTTAATTTCATGTTTGTGGTATTTGTAGCTTTTTAAAATTTGTAACTTGTAAGATGCCATTTTAAATCCTAAATATTTGCTTTCATACCTAAATTTCTATTTTTAATTTTTGTATTCTTTTCCTTAAAAAATGCCCTGAAATTTAAAAGCTTCACAAGATCCAACTCTATGCTTAATGGTAGGATTTGCTTTTTGGCCTAAAACGTAAATAGAAGTGCCTCCTTCCCCACCCCCACCCCCATACAAACAGAGACTGAAGTCTGCATTGTTACATCACCAAACCCAAACTTCCCCCCACTCCACGCTTAGCTAAACCCTTCATCATTTCCCTAGTTTGGAGGCCCCATGCCAAGTAGAAAAGAAATTGTAAATATGTAATTATCACAGAACCTTGATCTTGAATGAAACCCAGATCTGACCGTTAGTTTGAGTGAAGATTCTGCCTGGGAGACAGCTGAGAAGGACTAAAGTGTGTTATGACAACCAAGGTGTCTGGGTGACTTGCCTAAGGCCCTCGGCCCCACTAGGTCTAGTTTTTTTCTACATACAGTGGCAAGAATTGGACTAGATGATATTTCCAGTTTTTTTCCGTTCTGAAATGTTTCATTTTGTAGCTTAGTGGAGGAGATCATTGAAACTGACTTAGAAAACATAATCCTTAACTAATCTAAGCAGAAAACTCAAAAGTCATGACAGGTCAGAACTGACAGATAAACATCCACTTGGAGTTTGTTGGAGGTGACTACTCTTGAAAAAAGAAAAAGAAACCACAGTTATTTTGAAAATTTCTTGGTACAGGTGCCTGAGCATACACCCTGACTAAATAGCATGTTTACTTGAACTTAGCACTTCTTCCTTGCTGAAGAAAAGGCTTACTTGGTTTTGGTGGTAATACCATTTCTCTTTGGTTAATTATGGCGTTCTCATTCCCCTTTTCCCCTGAATTGGTTACAATGGCTGGGAAGGCTTTTCCTGAGGAAGAGAATTATGAAATGCTTTGCTGTGTCTAGGAAAAGAATGTCCTAAAGGAGCTTCTATGGGTTTTTTGGGAAGAGAAAGGAAACTAGTCTGAATATATTTAGTCTTCTCCTGCCTTTCACAGATTTCTCTACCACTTTTCTTAACATAGTCTCAGAAAAGACAGAATTTGCTACGGATTGGCAGATTGCAGACTGCTTTTTTTAGGCCGAAGAGTAGCTGTGAGCCCCGTAATTGCATTTCTGTAGTGTCTGCAGACACCAGTTAGCACAAAAGAGGAATCTTCTAACTATTCCTTTGAATGACTATCTTATTACTACATCTCACTTTTATATGTTGTTCCCCAAAACCCATAGGATTGGGGGAAAATGTTGATAAAATTTGACCTCAAATATGTGAAAAGCAAAAAAAAAACCCCACGGTCACATTGTGGAATCCCTTAAATCCTATTGTTGTAAAATACTAACAGTCTCAGCCCATCCTGAGCACTCTCTTATTCTTATCATTTCTATTATAATTAATCATATAATTTTTATTGCCTCTTATCACCTGTTTATTTACTGCAAGGAGCCATAGGCCAACCAGTCTTTTCCTTTTTTGCTATTTTCTGTTTTCCATCACCTCCAGTGAGCCCTGCTTGTCCTAGTTGCTCACCCCTTCACGAACCTCATTTAACATCTACTTTTCATGTGTTATAGTACAGGTTGAGGTTCAGATCTTGAGCTCAAGCATTCTGACACCAAAACATTGCTTTTACATCATCCCCTGATAACAGTAACTGAAGATGTTCTAATACCTGGCTACTCAACGGGTGGTCCAGAATCTGCATTTTAACAAGATCCCGGGGTGATTCATGTACATACTTGAGAAGTCCTGCTCCGGTAGCATTAAAGCATTTTGCACAGAGGAGTCAAAGGATCTACAGTGATTTGGGGAGATCAGATCAGACTTGCTTCTGCCACTGAGGAGGAGAAGGATTCCAGGGGAGTAGTAGCTCCTGGTTTTCGGAGGGTGTTTTGAGTCCTCCCTAGCTACAAGGCCCCCTTTAAACCGTATGTAACTAATGCTCCGAGGCTAGCAGTAAAGTAATGAATAAATGCCCGGTTTTTCGGGACATGGTTTTCCTCTTCAACATTAAAAAAAAAAAATTCTTTTGCCTTGAGAAACTTATTTGGTTGATGCTGGGTGAGAACTCACTAAATTTTTCTTGAATCCATCAACATTTATTTTAGATGTTCTAAGCACCACCATGGGCTTTTTCTGTGATTGCTGTCTGTATTTTATTTACCATAAGGCAGGTTTTTTTGCACCTTGGTTTCTTTCATCTTTAAGAATTTTGGGTCACTAGCAGTTACAACAACAACCAATTCTCATACCTCTTCCTGATCTTATTTTTTTCAAATAACTTTATCTTCTGACTTTTTTCTTCTTCTTGACAATTTGACTGTATTTGGCAAAAACCAAAATAAACAAAAAACTGAAAAAACTTTCCATTGAAACTTGTATCTCATGTTGCTGCCTTTTATATCAAATGTCAACTTATTCAGCAGAATAACTGTAAATCTTAATACCTCGAATCTCTTAAGCAGATGTTTATTTACAACAGGAACCTAATTACATGAAATGCATAACCATTTGCTTTCATATTTGCTCTTAAATCATGCTACCATAATGAAAATCTGAACTCTTACCTTCTGCCGTCTGTAAGAAGCTCAGTGGTTTCTGCCCATGGACACCCTCTGTCCCTTTTCTCTTTAATAAATATACATGGCCATCAGTTAAATCTTCTCCCCAGACTTCATTTTGAACAGGTGACCCCTGCTAGAAAGCCTTCCATGGATCTTCTCTGTCGATCTCGGGGATTGATTACATGGCCCTTGCTTTCTGTTTGAGGTCAGGCGCTGCATCGGTATCCTTGGTTCCTAAGACTCACTGATGGCTCCTAAGACTCATAGGATGGGTTTGATGATTGCGTGTGTGAATGAGGCCAGTCCTCTCCCCCATTTCCCCTTCTTCTCTCAAGCATGCTATGGACCCTGGTTCCATTCAGACTGGGTCTCCTCACACATCCTTTTGCTTTTAGATTTTCTATGTTTGACTGTTCTGCTCCCCCACGTTTTCCCATTCTCTACCCATGTCCTACAACACCTCCACCATGCTGAAACAATGCCTGACCAAATGCCACTCCCTCTGTTGGGTTTTCAGTTTATTATCCCGTCAGATCTCCTTTCTTTCTCCTCTTTGCAGCCTCTGTAACAGGCCTGGCTTCCACACTCAGGTGGCTTTGGTGGCCAAGCTACTCTTGGCTGTATTATGTGCCCCTTATTAGAATGAAAATTCTTTGAGGGAGAACCTTCTGTCTGATTTTTCCTGGCACTCAGTGTGTATTCTCACTGAAAGGTAGTTGCTGTTTAGAATTTATTACTTTTAAAGACCAGGGAAACTGCTTATAAATCCAAGATGGGATGGATAGATCTATATCTATAATATTAACTATAGATATTTTTTTATATAAATTTAAAGATTTTTTTCTAGACTGTTTACCCTTTCACCACCAAGCGTGTCATCAGTGGTCTTGTCATTTATTGCCACCTTGAGGGAACCTTGGGCTTGTGGGAAATTTTAAACCATCTGATGCGTGTAAGTTGCTCTTTGCAGTGGAGGATCCCCTGTCTTCGGTCTTTAGCTTCTGTGAACTTGGGGGAGCTGTAGTCTGTGGGTGTTATAGCCTGTTGTTTTTCCGTCCGTCACAGACCGCCTTTGGTTCATTTATCCTCTTGTGTGTGGATCTTTTGTAGAGGGCCCAACGTGTTGTGACTGTAGAAGCCAGAAAAAGTCATAAAGGAAATCATAATACCATCAGACTCAGGACAGGTTTTTATTTATTTATTTATTTATTTATTTATTTATGTATTTATTTATTTATTTTTGCCACTCCTGCCTTTCATTTTTATGAATTGTGGGTTATCTCCTGCCATTGGGATAGTTGGGGAAGGGACAGTTGAATGAAGGAGTCTTAGTGCAATGGAGAGTGTCTGAAAACACCCTTCCACCTGCCCAAGGGACGACATCCCATATTGCAAAGATGACTCCTGGCTGCACCTTCTGGAAAGGCTGTAGACATGGCCCCTAGGTCTCTTCCAGCTGGATTGTCACCCATAGACCCCCCTCCTCCAGGGAAATTTTGGAGCTACCCATGAGTTCATAACATTAGGCATGGCTAGCAATGCCCTTTCTGTTCTATCTAGGGAGAAAGGGAGATGAAATCAGAATTTTATGTCTTAATATTCCATCGCACTTACAGGAAATGGCTTTTATTTGATGAATGTTGGTTAGCTTTCAAAACTGCTGAAAACCTTTTATCTTTCAAGATTTTGATGATGAAGTTGGTGAGGATGTTTGTGGCAATTATATAATCGGTTATGCAGCACTGTGCAAAGCATTTTGTCAAACTCAGAGTGTCTCCTGTTACCAGTTTATTAATGAAATACTTATCTTCAGGGCCAAGGAAGGAATCTAGTTTCCTAATAGTTTCATATTTACTTGTTGGATAACTGTTGGAGCTACAGTTAACTCTGTTCGGAGCTCACTGGCTTTGTTACTCCTCAGGGTATAACTCCTCTTAAAAGCAATTGACTAAATGTTAGATGCCTCTGTTAGTCATCTTCTGCTAATCAAAACAGTTTTCTTCTTCTCTCTCTCTTTTCATAGAGAGTTCTGTAATTCATCTTTAAGTTCTGGGAAGGGAATCTTCACCGTGAGCTCTGATACAAAGTACTGTTTTGATTACAATCAGTACTTTAATAAAACGTATGTGAAAGTGAGTTACGGTGAGCATTTGATAATGTATATAATTGTCAAATCACTGTGTTGTACACCTGAAACTAATACAATATTGTATGTTGAGTATACGTCAATTAATAATAATAATAATAGAGGAGTATTTAGAGGGAGCCCCTGAATGTCTGATTGATCCTGTGTCCCTGAACTTAAATCTACTTCCCTTGTTACACAAAGTGACCATAGAGCCCACCTTGGCACTCGTGCTCTCTGAATTGAAGTGTCTTTGAAGTTAGGGGAAAATGAAGGGATCAGAGTGAGCAGCTGATGATTGTGCTGGTTGAGAGCCACTCGTGTGCCCTTTATCAGCAGTGACCAGGGCTGCGGTAGAACGTCCTGATTGTAGTGAACATTTCTGCCCACAGCCCTCCCTGGTGCATATCTCTTGGGAACACGTAAAATGTCTTTTGTTGTTCAAATAGCTGTTAAATGAAGATGAAAAGCACAACAGACATCGTAAAAATAGTCATTTGCCAGCTTGTCCAGGCAGATAAAAAAAACTAGCGTCAGGAAAACAGAAAAGAGCAGTGATTTGAATAACTTTATGAGTTCGGAGACTTATGGGGGAAGGAGTACCAGTGGGGAAAAGAGTCTAGTCTGATAACTTTGAGGAAAACATATTGACCATGTCTGGTTATAACAATTTTTAAATAATCCCTTATGTTAATAGAGTGCTTTATTATCTGTAAAAGAGTTTCACCTGGATATCATATTTCATTTTGGAAATGACCCTCTGAGTGGGTATAATTACCCTGTTTTACCAATAATATGGAAATGGAAGCCCAGAAAGATGAAACCATCTAAGGCATTGTAAAGCATCACAAGTGTGTGTTTTTGTCATTTTACCATCTTTTAGTCATCGTACCCCTGGCTGCTTAATTTCTAAGAAAATGTGAGACAAACGCTATGGTCCTGTCATGTTTTTATATTTCAGTAGCCAAATTGAGGAAGACGGGATCATAGGATTGACTTCAGAAGCCTTGTTTTTTGCTTCAAAAATTGGAAACCATATTTGGGACTGGCGAAAAGCCTCCTTCAAGATACACTTCTTTGAGGGCTTTGTCACCGGTCTTCCTAGAGCTGAAGCTGTATAATGAGTTATTTTTCTTGTTCTCCTTTTCTTGTAGGGCAGTTTTTCTCTTAAACACCATGCGGTCTGCCTTCCTGAGGGTTATATCACCATTGCCAGTAGGCACATGTCGCCATTTATAAAAGACTATGGCTTTGCCACAGTCTTGTAGTTGTGCTCGTCTTCAGAGTTTCAGAATGCTTCCCATAATCACACAGGAAGGGTGTGTCTTCACCATATAGGCATAGAGGTCAAGTATTGTCCTTGGCTTCCTTTCCCAGAACTTCTTAGAGATGAATGTCTGAGTAAAGATATGGAGAAGAACAAGATTGTTTTGACTGGCAGAACACAAGAAACACAGGCATCCAGTATTACTGGATATCCTAAATTACTTTTGTACCCTAAAACCAAGAGCACACTGTATACACTGTATGCGAGCCAACTTGACAATAAACTATTTAAATAAATAAATACATAAATAAAAGGAAAAAAATAAATTGCTTTTGTATACAGTAGCTTCTATCTTGAGGAGTAGCAAAGCCGACTTATTTGACTGACATTTTCAAAGGATATGGTAAAGAATGACCTTGATTGGCAGAAACTGCACTCAGCTTGCGAGCTACACAAAGCTAACGGATGCTCCTGCTTGCCTGCAGTTTGTTCTAGAAATGTCATTTCCCCCACAACATAAAAAGAGAAGTTGAGTCATGATGTCGTTTTACTTAATTTTGGTTAAGGAAACAAATCAAATCAGCTCCCACACTATAGTATGGGCTTCTTTCTCTTCTTTTCTACCATTCTTCTTTTTTTTTTTTTCCAGTGGACTTGGGACGAAGGATTATTCTGATCTTTCCATCTCTGGGAAAATTTCCTAGAAAAGATGATCTTCCTTAAGTAATGACTGGGTTCATGAATTTATATTAGAATCAGATCTTCTTCAAATTAGAATGGATTTCACTGTTACTTTTCATGTACTTCTTGTTTAAAAGGGATTTCATAGTAGATCTTCTAGAATACTACCTATTATATAATCCTTTTAAAAATGGTAATTTGTGCATACCGATTCCTGTTAAGGCAGATGTAACTGTATTTAGAAGAATATTCAAATTGTGAACATCTCAGAGGTGATCCTTCTTCAGATCTGGTAAGATAATACTCAGTATATATCTGTTAGATGGAATAAGAAAGAAAATGTACCACAGAGACAAGGAAGAGAAGTTAAGCTGTAGGACTATATTGACTTAAAACTTATTTTTTTGTGTGTTCTATCTATTTAGCTTTGTGATTATCTGAAGGCAAAACTTGTCCACAACCACGAACTCTGATCTAGGAGCTATTTATCTTATTAACTCCTTTGGTAGTGCATCTGAAAGGAGATGACACTTTCTTATGTTGGACTTTTTGAAGTCATTATTCATTTTGCCTTGTGGAGTCAAAGCCCTTTAGAAATTCAGCTTTCTCAGGAAACCTGCCCCTTAGGTCTTCAAACAGATCTCCCTTCAAACTCATGCCCTTGGTGATTGACCAAGGATTTCCACCCTTTAAAAACATAGGAATATGTAAAATCCCTACTAAAAAATTAACCTAAAAATGACCTTCCAGGGGTGCCTGGCTCAGTTGGCTCGGATGACTCAGTTGATTGAGGGTCTGACTCTTGATTTTGGCTCAGATCACAATCTCACGGTTTGTGAGTTTAAGCTGGGCGTGGGGCTCTGTGCTGACAGTGTGGAGCCTGCTTACAATTCCCTCTCTCCCCCTCTCCCCTGCTCATGCTCTCTCTCTCAAAACAAATAAATAAACATTAAAAAAAGAAAAACAAAAAATAAATAAAAGTGACCTTCCAAGGGAGAATTTGTACAACAGCAACCAAATGCCTTGGGACCGATTATGTTTACGATCCCTGCCCTATCCCAAAACATTACTGGAGTTTGAGTCACGTAAGAAAATCACTTGGGTTGAGTTTGACCCAACCCGTGTACGTTGATAAAAATGTTCTGTTACTAATGCAGTGTGCGACTTTCCCCGCAGCCAGGCCAAGTTGAGAGGCATGGTTTGCAGGCAGGCCCTCCTCTCTCGCAGACTGCCTTGCTCCCTATCTCTAACCCCTGAGCTTGTTCCTGTTTAGCTCTTCACTCCATACACAATAAATCCTTTCCTGAGCTGTATTTACTTTTTTTTACTTCTGGCTGCACATTAGAATCATATGGGGAGCTTTTAAAATAATCCCAGTGCCTGAGCCAAACGCCTGAAGTTCTGATGCATTCGCCCTGGTGGAGGGCCCCAGCATCGATAATTGTTTTAAAAGATCCCCCGATGATTCTGTTGTGGAACCCAGGTTGAGACAGACTGATTTCTACAAATGGAGAATTTGCACAGAGAAGTCGAGGGGTTCACTTAATGTCCCGCAACAAAGTAGTACCATTTATGACTCCTGACTCTAAATCCAGTATTAACAAATAAGGGCAAGGCTTTGTTGGAGAATGAGGGGAGAATCAAAATCCCTTTACTTCTGGAAACTCATCAGCAGAGTGGGGTTAAACACACACCCATCCAAAAGCCTGTCTTACAGCACAGGTGGTTAAAAACCAAGGCCGAAGGAATCGGAGCGCTGGGCCCTCCTCAGGGGTTGTATTCGTGCACCTGCTTCAAGGGAACCAAGGGAAGCTGGGGGGATGCCTGCTTGCAGTGTATACCCAGCAACCACACCCAGGAATCTTCCGGTTCTCCCGAGCGACTCCACCCTCCAGAGCCGACAGTTGGCACACTCACTGAGTTGGGCCTCTCCTTGGGGAAGGTGTCAGATGCCAGGTGTCCTTGGAGAGGCCATTCTCTGAGTTCCTTTCCAGCTGCTGGAAGAGGCACTGCCCTCTCTCTGAGGCCTGGGCAGACCACGTTGGGGATGGTAGATGTTATGCGGAGGCGGACACGCTGGGGGTGGAGAAGGAAGAAAGGGTGAACATATCATGGGGGTTCTGATAAGACGTCGTTCTGAGCAGAAAGATGCTCAGATCATCAGGGCCTTAAACGCCAGGCCATGTAGTTGGGCTTAATTCTCCGAGTCACTGGCAGATTGTAAGCAGGGATGTAATCGAACCATCCCCAGGCCAGACATTTGTGATGGGAAGGCTGTGAATGCCTTTCTTCTCTTTTCCTCTGATGCCTCTGCAGCTAGCAGAGGGCAGCGGAACCCATCCCAACCTGCCTGTGCACCTGGTCAGCACCTGCACCCTTCTGGATTCTGATCCCACATCAGGGTTAGGGTGTCATCACTGGCACATAATGGTTTTTTAAAAAAAGAACAGTTCTTTGGTTGGACCTCAGGAGATATAGGCGGAAGCTCTTAAACATCGCAGAACCTCGACTGTCTCCACCTTATCTTTAGGTTCTGTGCTGATCTTGCTCCATACAAAGTAGTCTGCCGACTCTTCTGGAATGAGGTATGAACAAACCAAACAGGGGCACAAATTCATTAATTCCAAGGGGGCACTTTCTTTTGCCAGACCTCACTTATAGGTGCTTTCCTGACGTGTTCACACCCCAAGTATCTCAAACATATGCCTCATACTTTTAGAAATCTGAAGAATTTAGAGTTTCAGTTGGGTAGAGCCTCAGTGGAATACTTTTATTATATCTAATGCCATTTTAATGGGCTTGAGACTAGGGAGGTTGGATTGATTGGACAACGTATATAAACCAGTGCAAGGAATTTACTAGAGTGGAGAACGATGCCAATAGCTCAGAAATGTGGTATTTAGGGAGCTTTTTACTTCATAATCACCATGACAACATTGGGACAAATTGTATAGCCCTCTTAGAGAGCAAGCACTTGTTTGCTGGAACTTTCTGCAGTGGTGACAATATCTAATGTCTGTGCTCTCCACTGTGCTAACCATTAGCCACCTGTGCCTTCAAATGTGGCCGGTGCAGCTAAGGAACTGGGTTTTAAATATTATTTTATCTCAGTTACACTTAAATGTAAATGACCGCCTGTGGCTATTGGCTTCCATCATGGACAGAACAGTTATAGAATATCCTTAAAATCCTCATTCCCTTCAAGTCCTCTGATGAAGCACAATCAGATAATTTCTTAGCACCTATAATCATAAGCAGATTACATTATTTATACCTTTCCAGTCCTGTACTTTGGAATTGTAGCTGTTTCTGTCTTGGATATATGATATTCTAATGTTTACGAAAATACTCTTTAGTGTAGTACGCTTTAATTATAGTACTTTGTTCTAGGAGGATCCAGCCGGGGCCTCTTTTATCATCTGTGTTTTTAGTTTTAATCTTAAAAGGGCTATAAAAATAGTATTATTTTGTGGGAGAAAAAAATATGCTTAACGTCAATGCCTGTGGAGCGGTAGGGATTATGAAACATTCAAACTCCTCCTGGAAATACTGGATAAAGAGAAGTTAAAGAGGCAGGTAGAAATCTCCAAGGAGAAAACTTGCCCTGGAGGAATGCTTTTAATTAGATTTAGCTTCCATCAGAAGAGTCTAGCAAGGTGGCTTTCCCTGAGGGCATTGGGATTTTCCCTTGTGAATAAATTCTCTCCGCCATTGGTCACCTCTCTGCTACGTTCTTCTAGAAACTCAGCCTTACTTGGCATGCCGTGACTTAAACCCTCCAAAAAACCTTGGAAAAGAAGCCAGTATTTTTTCTAAAATGTTAATTTCCTTGCTTTAGGCTTATGTAGGCTTTGACTGGAAACTCAATCTGTGCGCCTCGGCTCTGCATTATGTTTCAGTCATTGAAATGGGGCTTAATAAGAATTACTTGATACCTTAGGAGTCAGATGAGCCTCACTTTTTTTTTTTTAAACAGTCTTTTATCTTAGGCACAGGGATTTGCATTTTGAGAGGTCGTGCCAGCTGACTTGAGCCTCTACAGGTTTCAGCTTGTTGCAAACCTAGTTTGGTCCATTTTTCTCACTTCTGGGACCTCCTGTTGCTGCCACTCATGGCTTATGGGTTTACTGAGGAGATCTAGTCCCTGTCCCTAATTGTCTCCTGTCCCTACCTCAGCAGTAATACTACAGATAGCCAATCATTTCATATATAACACATCCCTTAAGAAGTCGGGATGGAATGTTGGGGCACCTGGGTAGCTCCATTGGTTAAGCATCCGACTCCTATTTCCACTCAAGTCATGATCTCACAGTATGTGAGTTCTGAGCCCCGCATTGGGCTCTGCACTGATAAAGCAGAGCCTGCTTGGGATTCTCTCTCTCTCTCTCTCTCTCTCCCTCTCCCGTGTGTTCTCTCTCTCTCCCTCTCTCTCTCTCTCTCTCTCTCTCTCTCTCTCTCTCAAAATAAATAAAATAAGCTTAAAAAAAAAAAAAAAGGAAGTCAGGGTGGACCATTAATTACAAACGACATCCAAGCCAGTCTCTTCCCCATGGGACTTCTTTTCTGGCTCCTACTTCTCCTTCCATGTCCCTTGCAGCTTCTGATTTCAGAGCTCCCTGGAAGCTGAGGAGCCCAGGTCTGTTCGGATTTCTTCAGATCAGTGTTTGTCCAATAGAACTTTATGCTGTGATGAAAATGTGCTGGATCTATCCTGGCAATATGTGGCTACGAAGCACTTGAAGATGGCTAGTGCTACTTGAAAGTGAATATATGATTTTATTTAACTTCAGTTATTTACGTGTGTTAGTTTAGTTATTTAAATTTAAATTTAGAAAGCCGCATGGACTTCTGGCCACCATATTACACAGTGCAGCTCCAGACTGAGCCCTTGACTTCAGAACAATGTGCCTTGACGAGAGCATCTTGTCTTGGGTGCCCCGTGGTCCTCTCCCTTCATGAACGAGCTCTTCCCAGGAAGGAAACTCTCTTGACCTCTGAACTAACTTCTTTATACTGCTAACTTTGATTATTGAAATCTTGAGCTTTTTATTTTTTATTGTTTTAGACACTGCACAGACGATTCACACTCTCTACACCTGGGCTCTGGGTTCAACATGCCAATTTTTTTTTTCTATTGTCTTATTTCCTCTGTGAGTGTATCTTTATTCCTTGTCCAACAGCTACAAATATGCATTAATTTACTTTTTAACAAATAAGAGGAATTTGTCAGAAACAGTAGAACTTTTCTCCGGGAACCTAAGGAAGGGATGTGAAACTTGGTGTTGCAGGATGGAGGGAAATGGAAAAGTGGAAACAAGTGTTTATTGCATGCCAGCTACTACGTGCCAGGCAGCGTTGAAGATTCTAGAGGACAGCAGTGAACTAAACAAAGACCATTATGTTCCAGCTAGAAACAGGATTTTACTAATATGTTGGGATAATAAGTGCAGAGTAAGGAGCAGAGGCTGATGGCTGAGTGTAATTTTAGAAAAGGGCTACCATAGTCCTATCTGAAAAAGGCATCTATCTTCAGAATGTTCTAGGTGGAGGGAATAGTATGTCCAAATGCCCTAAAACCAGAGCGTGCTTGTTACCTCTTCACACCCTCTCGGTTTCCCCGTGGTCTCTCATCTTTGCTGGTCTCTCTTTCTCTCTCTCTCTCTCTCTTTTTTTTTTTTTTTACATTTATAGACACACATTTTTACATTGGACTCCTCAAGAAATGAAGCCAGTCCACAACCCGATTGGTGTTGGTAAAAAGATTAGACTGAAATGGTTGAGAGTCGGTGAAATGTAGTCAAAATGTGCTTTCTCGGTCACCACTGGGGCCATGCAGCATTTTACACATCTTGCCGCTCACTCCATTAGGTAGTTTCCAGCACTAGTTAGGTTTAATGAATAAGATTATTTGAGTTGGGGGGTGGGCGAGGGCAAATCCAAGGTGCAGAAGTTAGCTGCCTATGGGAGTTGGCACAAAAAGTCTTCTAAAGAACTAAAAGGTGTTGTAATTTGATCTCCCAGTCAAAGACAATTCAGAACATTTCAAAGTTGAAGTTACTTATTCCACACTTAGCCCTAGCAGTAAATGTTATTGCCGTATGCAAATATGGCCGTTCCCATAGATGGAAGGAGCCCACTGTATTCCAGTACTCAGTGGGAAGAGCCCTCAAGGACTGTGGGTGTGGTTCTCATTTTCTGTACTGAAATGACTGCTGGGATCTATCTTGACTCTGCCACAGCCTGTTGACAACAGTGAAAATATCCTCTGGTAAATGGCTGTTCTCTCTTCTTACCAACTGCAGTGGGCTTGTTACAGCGTGGAGGGCAGTTGGCTTTTTACCTATCGGAGGACAGCATCATACAGATCACAGCTACTTACCTTACGAGAACGCTTTATGCTGTTTACTGTGAATGGCATTAATGACAAGGGTGAGGAATACCCAGGAAAGGCATAAACCCTCCCCACACGTTCTCATCCAACTGTATTGCGAGAAAGCGACAGAGTTGCTCGGTTCAAGAGCAGATTCTCAGAATTCATTTCAAATTTCCTGCCCTGTGATGTCCCTCCTTGAAGGCTTCCCATTGCTTAAAACGTGTTTCTTTTTTTTTTTTTATTTCACTTCCTCTCCTTGAAAAATATGAAGGGAGGCTTCAAAGTGTTTGTTGTTATCTTAGAAACCAAAGTGAATCCGAACGCACCCTTTAGTTTTCTCGTGCCAACTAGTCGAAGGTAGTTTGGCAGCTGCTAGTCAATGAAAAGCCTCCCCAGAATCTTTTACAAGTGGGTCACAGTTTTAAACATAATGCTGAAACTATACCAGAACTGGTTGTTACTTTCATTTTCTTAAAATCGACGATATTTCTTTGCCTTAATTTTCATTTGAGGGAAAATTCAGCCTCAAATAGATGGCCTAGTAGAAGGAGCTTGGTTTTGAATTTTGGCTTTTACTTCAACATTTATTGAGCCCTGTCCTGTGACAGACCCTGGGCCAAGGCTGTCCATCTTGGAACAAGACAGATGATAGTCCCTGACCTCATGATGCTGATATCCTGCTGCCTGCCAGCCTCAGCAAGCTACTTAAACAGTTCCCTCTTCTGTAAAATGGAAGCAATAATCTAATCTCTCATAGCCACTTGCCAGACACAGTCAAGGCATAGATCAAGTAATGGGATGTTTTTGTACAATTATACATGTTATTATTACTTATCATTCAAGCTGAGCTCAGAAATGGATTCAGAGTAAACAGAGATGTTTCTAATGCTGAAGGTTGTTTTTTTTTTTTAAATGGTTAGAGTGAATGTCTGTGCTGTAAGCCAGAATTTCCTCCACATCCCCCATAAAATTAGAGGAAATGCCTACACGGGCTGAATGGAAAGTGATCCTTTGTCATCTGACATAATTTTCCTTCCTTTTAACCTCGGGATGCACAAATGTTTGTTCCTGCAAGATGGATCAGCTTCAGTGATCGGGGTTAAGCCTGAGTATTAATGGGGGATGTGGACCTCCCAAAGTTGCAGAGAGTGTGGTTTCTCAAGGAGCAGAGACAGCAAAACTGAAATCACACCGCTTGATAGTCCTGAAGCCGTTTTTTCTTATAAGCTGAAACATAGCATCTCATTCTGCTTAACCAGGACTGCCAGGTCAGTGCTGAGGCACGCCTGAATTACTCAGGTTTCTTGACTCTTGGGGGTTGAACTGTGAGTGTTTTCCAAAACGAAAGGGACTTAAAGATCGTCGTGTTCAGCCCACCTATTTGACCAGTCAGAGGATGGGCACAGTGTGGTCAGGTAGTTGCCCAAGAACGCAAAGCCAGGCACACAGTTAGTTCAGCATCTTCTCTGCTGCAACCCGCTTCTACTCCCAGCGTGAATTCTCCTCGAGGGGAAACTGTATAGCAATGTCACATAATTAATTTTTACATGAGGAGACGGCTTCTAGGAAAAGAGATTAAGGAATATTGCTTTCCGTGTATCTGAATGGCACAGAACACTTCTTAACTAGATAGATAGTCACAAATCTAGGAAAATTGTTGCTTATATTCCTCTCCATGTTCCTCATCAGCTGTGAATCACATTGTGCGGGGTTTTTCCTTGAGAAAGAAGGCCAAACATAACTTCATTTCAACATTTTAGAATTCCATAATCTTAAGGCGCCTCATTGCCTCCCCACGGCTGCCCGTCAAATTCACTAATTTTATTAGCATGTTGCCAAATGACACACGAAGTGCCTCAAAGCCAAGGCAGATCAGCTCTTCATGTTGAATGTGGTGCAAGGGTCAGCAGAGGATTTGAAAATCGAACTCGATCCTCCAGTTACTACCTAGTTGCCAGACCTAAGCTGGTTCTGAACAGTATTTTAAAACCAGATGGTTTGGCTCTAGAAGGGTGTTTAAAGATCCAAAGCACTCTTGGGAGCTTTGTTATCAAACAGTGATTGATTCCGTTAGATCTCTTTGAAAGCTTTGGCTCCAGGTCGCTGGTAACAAAAAGTTACCGTATTTCAATTTGTCTATTTGCTCAAATTTCCTGAAATATTTTGTAGAGGTCATCAGACTGCTGCATTCTGGTGATGAGGAGGCATAGATTTACCAGACTTTTAATTATCTTGTGCCTTTCCTGTAATTTTCGTTTGTGAGGGAGTGTCTGCATGCCGTGTTACTTTTCTAACCAGAGTGCTTGTGTGGCACTTTTTATTGTCCAGATGATTTTCTCATGTACTTCAAGCATGTTTTCACTTCATCCTGACCCTAGAGAGTACCATTTCATTGATCAAGAGAAGGGGGTTTCAAGAAGTGGCTTGCCTTGGTCCTACAGCCTTAATAGTGGCAGATCCTGAACTCTGAAGTCTTTGACCTTAAAATCCTTGGACTTCACAAGCTGACTGTGATTCTATATGTCTCCTAAAATAAGCAAAGGAATTACAAAGAACCAAAGCTCTTTTCTAAGAAACATGCTTCTTCCCCTGGCCCTACATGACCCCCTCTACTACTTCTGGCCACACTCAGTATCTTTGCCTTCTGCTGGAGGGACTGTTAAGTGCTTCTCAGGAACCTTTACAATGGGGACATCTGTCACACTGCTAGTGTCAGGGAGGCTGAGGGTTTTCATGTGACTTGTGGCTTTGTTTCTCATTAGCTGTGTCTCATTGACCTTGAATAGTCATCTCACCTCTTTGACCCTTAATTTCCCCATCTGTGAAATGGTGATGACAAAATGCCATGGTGGTTGTGATGAGCAAACGAAATAATCCTCACTCTTGGTACTGGACTAGGCATTTGGTCTGCGTTCAATAAATGGTGTAGAAATAACTAACTAGTATTATTATTATTCTCCCATACAGTTCCGATTTCTAAAGTAGAAAACTTTCCTTTTCTTTTTTTTTTTTCAACGTTTATTTATTTTTGGGACAGAGAGACAGAGCATGAACGGGGGAGGGGCAGAGAGAGAGGGAGACACAGAATCGGAAACAGGCTCCAGGCTCCGAGCCATCAGCCCAGAGCCCGACGCGGGGCTCGAACTCACGGACCGCGAGATCGTGACCTGGCTGAAGTCGGACGCTTAACCGACTGCGCCACCCAGGCGCCCCAAAATTTTCCTTTTCTTGAAACGTGAGTGTCCACGTTAGTGAATCAAATACATATTGGAAAATGACCATATTAGAGAGTTATACGTGAGTTTTTGGCGTTCCAGTTAAACCTCTAATGTTGGAATAGAGAGTTGAACAGATATGTTAAAAAAATTATTAATAGTAAAGCTTCAGGTGGCCGCAGGGGCCGGGCAGGGGGTAGGAGTCATGAGGGAGCAGCGGTGAATGGCAAGCCAGCCAGTGGGTACTCGAACCACCTCAAGGGCCTACCACCCCTCGCTAGCTAACGTCTGACTGTTGTCATGGCAACTCTGTAGGTCCACTGTTGCCACATCTTTTTAATTTTCTTTTTTGCTTTTCATTTTATTTATTTGAGAGAGAACAAGTGAGGGAGAGGAGCAGAGGTGGGGAGAGAGAGAGAGAGAGAGAGAGAGAGAATCTTAAGCAGCCTCATGCTCAGTGCTGAGCTGGATGTGGGGGCTCGATCCCATGACCCTGGGATCATGACCTGAGCTGAAAGCAAGAGTAGGATGTTCAACCAGCTGAGCCACCCAGGCACGCCATCTTTTAATTGTCTTAGTTGGAGTTGGAAATCCAGCTTTTGATGTGAAATATCCTAATTTGAAAACCTGGGGGGCGCCTGGGTGGCTCAGTCGGTTAAGCGGCCGACTTCGGCTCAGGTCATGATCTCGTGGTCCATGGGTTCGAGCCCTGCATCGGGCTCTGTGCTGACAGCTCAGAGCCTGGAGCCTGTTTCCGATTCTGTGTCTCCCTCTCTCTCTCTGACCCTCCCCCGTTCATGCTCTGTCTCTCTCTGTCTCAAAAATAAATAAACGTTAAAAAAATTTTTTTTTAAAAGAAAACTTGGTTCACATTTTTTTTACGTTTATTTGTTTCTTTTGAGAGAGACAGAGAGTGAGGAAGGGACAGAGAAAGAGGGAGAGAGAGAATCCCAGGCAGGCTCCACGCTGTCAAGCACAGCATGGACTTGAACCCGTGAACCATGAGATCATAACCTGAGCTGAAATCAAGAGTCAGACACTTAACCTACTGAGCTACCCAAGAGCCTCACTTGGTTCACATTTTAAAAAGAAAATAGTTTAGGCCAAACAGAACACATCTGTGGACTCTCTGTGGCTCATGCAATCCCTGCTTTAACGTCTCTCAGTCTGGTCTACTCCCAGCTTATTTGGGTGTCAGAAACCAAGCATCTCGAACCTCACCCCTTAAAGAAGTACTTCACCTGAGTGCTATCGTATTTCCAGCCCTTTTCCAGAGCATGAGCCTCTGAATTATCTGCTTTGACCAGTATTTTCACATACTTCACAAAACTGAAGAGCCTTTCCATTTCCAAAGTTTTTTTGATAAAAATCATACAAGTACTGTTTTTTGGGTTTTTTTGTGTTTTTTTTTGTTTTGGTTCCCTACAGGACTGTAAGCATCTTGAAAAGAAAGGGTTATGTCTCATAATGTCCACCCTTTCCATAAGAGTTCTTTTTAAAAATTTTTTTTAATGTTTATTTATTTTTGAGACAGGGAGAGACAGAGCATGAACAGGGGAGGGTCAGAGAGAGGGAGACACAGAATCTGAAGCAGGCTCCAGGCTCTGAGCTGTCATCACTGAGCCCGACACGGGGCTCGAACTCACAATCCGTGAGATCATGACCTGAGCCGAAGTCGGACGCTTAACCGACTGAGCCACCCAGGCACCCCCATAAGGCTTTAATATCCGCTCACAAAGCAGATAGGTAATGCATGTTTGCTTATGTCGGCTAATTTTTCTGGTAATTCTTTGAGTTGAGTTGGAATGCTATAGCACTCCATAAATCGTGTGCTCATTTTGGTGCCTCTGCCAGGCTATTTACCAATGCTGTTTTGACTGTCACCAAGAGAGTTAATCATATTTATTTGCAGTAATCTCTGGGTGCTTTTGCTTGTTGTCACGGTATACCATCCAAGTCACATCAACTGAGGGAGAATTGTTTTCTCAGTTACTATTACTTTACATAAAGCACCAACTAACTTTAAAGCATTTCCCAGCAGAATAGTTATTTTGACAGTATGTGAAATAGTGTCAAATTGTACTCCTTCACTTGGTATAGTATCCCATTTGCATTGTTGTGGCTTAATTTATTCAACTGGTTTCCTCTTTTCCTCAACCCCAGCCCCTGCATTCTCCTGGTGTTGGCTCATTTCAAAGTCTCTAGAGTTAAGATTTTGCCAGATAAACACACTGTGACAATCAGCTTTCTTAATGGTAAACTAAAATTGCCATGTGTGGACAGTGGCATTTGTTGCCAACTGCTCACCCCTGCCCAGCTTTCTGAGGGCTGTTTTTCTACTAGATCCCTGTTAAACATTAAAGAAGATGATTGAGAGAGCTAAGGGTTTTTCAGCTCTTTGTGGCAAAAATTCTAGTATTCGGAAATACTGCCTTTGGCAGTAATATAGATATTTCCATCTGCAAGAGTCATTTAAAATGTGTGGGTTTTGTCACCTGATATGTGGCCTGATTCTGGGACATATACCCGCCACCGCCCCCCCCCCCCCAAAAGCAAATGCAGCAAGTGTTTTCGGAGAACTCAAGCTGCACTTCATCCTCAGTGATCCAAGAAATTCAGGGCTAAGCAAGAAAACAGAGTGTGCATATTGGGAGCTATTTGGAACTATAGGGGTTGGGGAGTGTTCAGTTGAGAAGTTTGCAATCAAACTCTAGCTCAGTTATTTTATGTTTGTCACTAGAAAATGCCAATTACTTTTCCATTCAGCTGCAACTTGTTTTAGTCTATATATGGCTTTAAAAAATCTCCCTGTAAATCAGAATTTTAAAATCCTCCTTTAAAGGTACAGTCAAGTTTTCAATGTAAAATGCCCTATTGGATTAATCCCTTTGAAACATAGCTTAATCCCTTCATTTATTTGTTTGGTGAATACAAGTCCCTACATTGGTTTATGCAGTTTCCTTGAAACAATCCATAGTGAACAATTCGACTCATTTTAGCCAAAAAGGCTAAAGAAAAAAAAAAATAAAGAAACCCAAACCTTCAAAGCTAACTCCCTCCACTGAACAAGTCAAAAAGGGAGGGAACACACACACACGCGCACACACACACACACACACACACACGCACACACACACACCCCTCCTCTCCGATTTATTCACAGTTACCTACTTTTTAGTGAATTTAGGCTGGAGTTTTATTAGGATGGTTGACAACTGTTCAGATTCATTAGTTTACTTGCCAGCCCCTGACTTTTAAGTTTTTAAACCAGGCCTGGAGTTTCTTCAGTTCATTTCTAGATTAGAATATTTCTACTATGAGAGGAGGCAGACTATGCCTGAGATTCAGTTCTTGCCTCCTGTGCTTCTGCTCCCGGGGCTTTTGCTCTGCCTTCCCAACTCTCCTTGCCTTTTGTAAATCTCACTTACCGAGCCAGTCCTGTGAATAGCATACACACCAGAACATGCATGTGCCACTCAAATGCAGGATGCCTATTTGATGAATGATTCTCTGTCTTCAGAGAGCTCATCTCTGCTCAGACTCTCCTGGTCTGAGCTATTTGCGCAGCCCAGAGTGCCTTTATTTAAATTAAAAATTTTTTTAACGTTTATTTATTTTTGAGAAGAGAGAGACAGAGCATGAGCAGGGGAGGAGAGAGAAAGAGGGAGACACAGAATCCAAAGCAGGCTCCAGGCTCCGAGCTGTCAGCACAGAGCCCAACACAGGGCTCGACCTCACGGACCATGAGATCATGACCTGAACCGAAGTCAGACGCTTAACCGACTGAGCCCCCCAGGCGCCCCGCAGAGTGCCTTTTTGTCCTTCCCTTGCCAAAGCCACCCATTCTTCAGGGACCGATCCCCACCCCCCACCCCCCATAAAACTGGGTATTCCTGTGCCAGTCTCTCTCCTTTTTTTGACCTCATGCCTGCATTTAAAGACAAGTCAGTTACATTTGATAATTCTGCTTCTCCAACTAGAAGGTAAGCCCCAGGAGGGCAGATGTTTGTTTTAAATCTCTTGGGACGTGGAGAATATCACAGACGTTTGACAGATCCTTAAAGGTTGGCCATGTGGTAGGCAATTTCAATGTGAAAGGATACATCTTTTCTTATTAGGTTTTTGACTAGAATGATTTTTCCACCATTTCAGAGAGATTTTCGAGTATTGTTTCGGTCATCCTTGGAAGGTTTTTTAAAAGTATTATCATAGAACATTTGCACAAAAAGAATTGATGTATTCAGGCCACTTGTGTCTGTTTCTTTCCTGCCCATACGCTGGTCTCCAAGTTAACTAAGTGATGGTTTCTCTAGGACTCATCCTGGTCCTTCAGAGACCGTGCGGGACTATCACTTGAAGAAGAGCCCACCTCCCCTGCTCTCCAGATATTTACAATTACTTAGGGAATGGCGGTTAAAATACTTTTAAAACTAAAATAGAAGGTATTGTGTTGTGTTACGATTTCCAGCTATGCTGTAGAGAAGAAAAATATTCCTAAAATATCTTCGACTTAATCACGAGGTGTTATTTGTTTGTTTATAGTCATAGGCCGAAGTATTTTATTCCCTTGGAAATGTCTTTCTTCCGTGAAGAGTTATGAAGGGCCTGCTCTGAGGCTGCTTGACTTGCTGCTTTGTTCTGGAGGGAGGACGTGTGTGACGGGCCAATACACTTGTCCCACCTGGTCTCGGGGGCCGTGGGGCATTTGTTGCCAGCATCACAGACCATGGCGGCTGTCTGCCAGATGGTCGCCTCAGTGTCTGACTCCAAAATGCCAACTGCAATTAAAAACCTTCTTTCAGAGAACAAGTCTTTCAATTCTGGGCCCATATGGTGATCAGAGCCTCTGGGCCTGTGATCGTTTAAGAGGCCAGGCTCAAGAGAAAAGCAGATGGAAAGAACTGTAAGATGAGACACGCTTGTAAAAAAGGTGAGGAACGGTATTTAATTTTTCTGGATCCAGTATGAGTGGAGAAGGGGAAATAATGGCCAGGCAAAAACTGGGTTCCCCCTAGCCTTCCTCCTCAACACGTGAACCAGCGGCATCAGCAGAATCTGGGAATGGTCTCCGTTTCTACCTGTAATGCTCAGTTTAATGAGTACTTGGCTAGGTTACAGGGCCCAGCTCTTCAATCAAACATTAACCCGGGTGTTGCTGTGGAGGTACTTTGCAGATGTGATTAACAACTGTAATCAGTTGACGCTAAGTCAAGTCACATTACCCGGGGTAATGTGATTGGGCCTCATCCAACCAGTTGGAAGACCTTGGGAGCAGAAGAGCTTTCCCCGAGAAGAAATTCTGTCTCAGTGCTGTAGCATTCATTCTTGCCTGGGTTTCCAAGCCCTGGCCTGCCCTCTAAATTTTGGACTTGCAAGCCCCACAATTGCATGAGCCAATACAGTAGCCCACACCTGGAGGTTTAAACATATTCCCCAAATCTTTGTGCCCCTCGTAACATCTGAGAAGCACTTCTCAGAAGCATGTGGAGTTCTGTTCACCAGTTGCCATGGATTATTCTTTGAGATGCTGCAGGTAATTGTATCAATTTTAGTGGTCCTGCTCTGAAATAAATAGCACTAAACAAGACCTCCACAGGTGTTTGTAGAACGAATTCATTCTTAAGTGCCCCCCAAAACGCATCACTAGGCAACAAGAGATAGATGCATGAATTCAAACACACGGGAGTGCATTTCTGGCGAAGTGTTTAAGATTATGTGTAGAATCTTGAGATTTCACCTAGTACTTCAGTTAACAGTTGCCACCATTCCAAAGATAACGGTCTAAGAATTCCTATCCGATAGTCATATCTAATATTTATCTGGAATAAGTCTAAGCCTTATTAGGCTGCTCATCACTAACCTCCAAAGACAACAGGGGTGTTCCAGAAATAGACACAGCTAAGCTTTTACTCATTTCATATTCTCAAGACCTGGAACTTGTGTCTCCAGGCAATGAGTTTGGGGAAAATGTGCCCTAAAATGAGGAAGGCAGTATGACCTAGACTGAAGGTCTTGGTATTACTCATGGGTTTGTTTGAAGAGAAGTGAAATGCGGTGTGCCATGTGACCCCATCATATGCTGAAGGAGGCTACCCAGGCTCACTTCCTTTAGCGAATGACTTTCTAGGTGAGAGATGTTCTTATTGGAGCCTCTTTCTGGGGGACATTATGAATAGCTGATTTGCCTGGTATGGGTAGAAAATTCCCTGAAGATGGTCAGCTGTGCACAGAGGGCATAGAGACACTAAAAATGTTCACTAATATGAGAACATATTAACTAAAGATGCAGGAGGGTAATTTAACCCGAATTGGAAGTAATTTGGAAGTTGGTTAGGGTCTACTGTGGGGTTAATTAGGTGGCTTTTGTTGTGGTGTTTAGGGTAATATCTTTGTCCCTGGCGATTCACATATATCCACTCACCTTTCATTACTTTGGCTTCACAAACACGTATTCACAAACCTAAGATGTTTGATACCTGAGGTTGCAATGGTAACTTCTTCTGTTGATTGGAATGCACAGATGGAATCATGCACGCAGTGAATAGCCACTAGGGCCCTTCCTGCACCCCCCCCCCAGGAACCCCCCCCCAACTCTGAATACCGGTGTGCTACTTAGGGTGCTATCGGTGATTCTTGAGGACTCTGAGCTAGTCCTTGGAATCTTCGGCGGTGGGGGGCTTGTGGGTCTTCAGGGAGTCTGTAAGTCAGCCCTCTGAAATGATAGCCAAAACTTCCTAAGTATGTCTCCCCCATCTCTTCCGAGTGACTTCATAAAGTTTTTTAGCAAAACTAGATGACCTCCAACAAAGCTTAAGAGAAGCTTTGCCCCTTACATTTCACTCTATGCCACCAACACACGTATTCACAAGGGAGAACACTGGCTTAAAGCAGAGGCTGATGTTTGCTGGCTGGCTGGAGTTGTCAAGGTAGGGAGCCTCCTGAGGTCAGTGAATAGGGAGTGGCTGGCTGTAGAAGGAGGGCAAGAAATTATAGTGAATATGCCCCGGGTAAAGGCTTTCAAATTTTTCAGAAAAACAAAAACATAAAAAACAGCTGCTCAACCTTAAAAAGTCTGTTCACCTTAGCAGTGGTCGCTTTTACAATAATAAAGAGAAAGATGAGGCCTCTTCACTGGGTACTTACGACGCGATATGTGATAACATCCTTTGGTGCACAGCAGGTGTTTGATGTGTATGAATCCCCACTGTAAACTGTCCCTTCCCCCCCGACACACACACACCTGTACCTCCAAGTAGGGAGTGAAGTTGGCTGTTTGCCTTTTTCCCAGGGTTCATTGCAAAGGCCTTCCCTTTCTGGGTCTTGCCGTAGGCAGCCGGCTTTGTAGACCTGCATGTCTCCAGGGGCCCCGTTTGCACAGACTGCGGTCGGAATGCCACCCCCAGCGCTGTGTGGCTTGGCGGCCCTTCTCTAGCCTTTCTCTTCTTTGATGGCCCTCTTTGGTGTCTTCACTGTTGATTGTGCTTTGTAGGCATCAGATCGAAAGCCCTTCTACTTGTCAACAGGTCTGCGGCTGCCCTGGTGGCTTCCAACAGTGGACTCACTGTTTGCACTCCTCTCCTGACTTTTCTCACACTTCTTAGCTTGTGTTAGAAGAGCACTAGCCATCCCTGAGAAGGACTCCTTTTAGGGGCTGGTACTCCTGGCTTTATGGAGGGGCTGCTCCATTACGGTCACAGAAGTTGCGTGTGTGTGTGTGTGTGTGTGTGTGCGTGTGCGCAAGTGTGTGTGCGTGTGTGGTGGGAGGGTTGTTTGTTTTGCGCCGGTCATGTTGTTTTCAGTTAATTCTAGGTCAGGATTCTCTGCCTTGGGTGCACGTTAGAATCATCCAGGCAGCTTCTTAAAATCCTGATAATCAGGCTGCCTTCCAGCATAATTAAATCAGTGTATCTGGAGGTGGGACCTGGGCCTCATTATCTTTTAAAAGCTCCGTAGGCGATTGATTCTAACATGCCTTCAAAGTCGGTAACCGCTAATACAGGCTAAAATCCTAAAATGCTAGAAGGCTTAATTCCATTTCATGGAGGCTTCATTTTATATTTAAAAAGAACAAAGCTTCTGGCAAATGCATGTTTGTCTGTCTGAAACATACTCTATACCAAAAAAAAAAAATTCACATAAATACAACATGCTCCAGCTTTTTGTTGTTTTACAAATGTCTTATAGGGAAATCTAAAGGGTTAAGTTAGTTATTTCATAAATAGATCCAAATCTAACTATTGCAAATATATGTGTGTGTGTGTGTGTGTGTGTGTGTGTGTGTGTGTGTGTGTATATATATTCATTGTCGTGTTAGTCCCAAATTGAACACAAGGTTCAGAAAGCATTTTAGCCTGTATTTTTAGCTTAGCATAGAGCTCTGGGTCTGGGAGACAAATTTCAAAATAGTTTGTTGCCTAAAAATATACTTCCTGAAATGAACTTGAGGCCTGAGAGGGATGAATGGGTTTGGTTTTTTTTTTCTTCTTCTTCTTCTTCTTCTTCTTCTTCTTCTTCTTCTTCTTTTTCTTCTTCTTCTTCTTCTTCTTCTTCTTCTTCTTCTTCTTCTTCTTCTTCTTCTTCTTCTATATTTAGTGTTACCACAAGAAAGCAAATCTTAAATTTATGTATGTTTGTATTTTTAGAGACCCAGGAAACAGGTGCTATGCCCAAGTGATGAAGAGGGTTTCGTGGCAAAGTGTGGATGACAGAAATCTGAAATTCATGGGACAGGGAGAGACAGGGGGTGGGTGATGAAGTCGTTCCTTTGGCTTTAGGCAGGAGCATGCTTGACACAGGGAGGAGATGGGGAGGCTCTCCTCAGGCTTTTCCAAGGGCGATTCCTGGGAGGAACTTACCTCCCAGCTTCCTAATGGCCAGTGACTGTTATGGTGCTACAGGTGGTCTAGGCACCTAATCTTTCTTAGTCCAGTTGATAAGTGTCTCCGAGCTCATGTTTGTTGACCAAATGCCTAGTAGCCTTGTCTTTATTTTTTATTTTTTTTAATGTTGTTTATTTTTGAGAGACAGAGAGAAAGAGGGAGGGAGAACAAGTGGGGAAGGGGCAGAGAGAGAGGGAGACACAGAATCTGAAGCAGGCTCCAAGCTCCAGGCTCTCAGCACAGAGCCGGATGTGGGGCTCGAACTCACAAACTGTGAGATCATGACCTGAGCTGAAGTCAGACGCTTAACCGACTGAGCCACCCAGGCGCCCTCCCCCTGCAACCCGCAGTAGCCTTGTTTTACTTCTCTCGACTCTCAAACTCATCCATTGAACTTCCACTTTTGCCAGTAGAAATGGATCTCATGCAGGAAAAATAAGGGGAAGGTAGTGTTCTTTGCAAGACACATGCTGCATGTCTGTTAACATGTAGCATGTGTCTTGCAAAGAACAGTCTGTCTTCAATATGTTATTGATGACTGTGAATGAATATTGCATGTATAATCACACCCGCCACCCCCCAATCTGAAGGAAGAAGTTATGTATCCTTTCCCACTTGATACAAAGAGCCAAACGTGAACTCCTTATAGTTAGTCCTTTGTGTATTCATTCTTCACGTAGTCATCTGACAAATACTTTGGATACCTTCTCTGTAGCAGGTCGTCTTCTTGGCACTAGAGATACAGTGTGTCAACAGGGCAGATGAAAGCTCACGGAGCTTGCATCTTGGTGGATAGATTGTAAGCAAGTAAGTGACTGAGATAGTTGTGCAGGAGATACAACAGAATTCTGTGGTAGTTACTTGTGGGTTGCTTTAGGATGAAGAGGTCACATTAACTGGAGACCAGGAAGGTGACAAAAAGCCAGACAAAGGGAATAGCAAGTGAAAGGCTCTGGGGAGGAAGGAACTTGGCTTCTTCCGGGGAAGGCCGGAAGGAGCTGGTGGGGGTGTGGCGGTGGATAAAGTCAGAGACGTAGCAGGTGGTAGATTCTCGAAGTAGAACTCACCTTTCACTCACCTGCGGGACTCCGGCGCCTGGAGCCTTGCCAATTTTGGGGATTCTATCTCAGAGACAGTCAGTGTTGGTTGATTAACTGATTTCCTTCAAGGCAATGGGGAGAAGTTAGAACCAGTCTCTGGCCAAGAACGCCCTTGTAGCTTTTCCCATGCAGGTGAGGAGACTGACGGCAGTGTTCTGCCTCACCTACAGTGTCTCCTCTGAGTTGGCCAACACGCTTTTGTACCGCACAACTCTGCTCCATTGTGACCTCTCTCGGCCCATCTAAGTGGTGGCCCTCGTTAGGATCCTGTATCTTCTGTGTTTCTATTTTGGGTTACCCTACCCTCATTTGTTTCCTTGTCTGTCCACTCAGCTAAATGATGGTTTCCTTAAGGTAGTGTTCTCTGTGCTTCCAGCACCCAGAACTATGCAGTAGACCGATCAGTTCGCTGTTTCTGGATGGCATGATAGTTTGTAGATAGAGTGCCTTAGGTAACCACTGACAAAATCAAGAAGTTACTCAGACATCCCCCCGCCCTGGCCACCACCACCCTGAAATGGCTTTCGTTACGAATCGCCTGTGTGAAGGAAATTCTGATCTGACAAAAAGGCATTATTTTATTTCGTTCGAAATTGCAACACATCATCAGGGGTTCGCTGGCAGGCTGCCTAGCAGTTAGATACTCACTTCATGTGTCCTGCTTTTCCCTCCCCAGTTAACAATGGCATGATGGTCACCGACAACAATGGTATCATCAAGTTTCCGCAATTGTGCAAATTTTGTGATGTGAGATCTTCCACCTGTGACAGCCAGAAATCCTGCCTGAGCAACTGCAGCATCACGTCTATCTGCGAGAGGCCACACGAAGTCTGTCTGGCCGTCTGGTAAGGTGGCCTCTAAAAATCTGCCTTTTCTCTCTTTTCTAAGTGATGTGCGCTGCCATGCATAAAGTCAGGGTGTCCCCTGGCCCCCTGACTTGTCCCTTTCCCTCAGGCAGCCTCTCTTCCGGAGATATTCTGTATGTTTTCAGATACACACACACCCCTGTGGCTCTGTTTACATGTGGGTGTGACAGTGTATAAGATGGCCTTAAATATTTACAGTAAGTCTGGGACCCCTTCCTTGTATGAAGGAGAGACATTTGCCACTTGTCGTTTTAACTGACAACCTCCCGCTCGGTACCCCAGAGTGATACCAGGAGCTTTGTTTCTCTGAGGCAATGTCAGTCTTGTTTTATGGGAGGAGAGGGGATGAAAGGGGGCTGTGTAAAGAGGAAAGACCTTGTCAAAAACAGGGAAGTTCTTAGGAGAACCAGAAAAACAGCCCATTCATTAGTCAGAAGTCCTGGCCATGTTACTCACAGCACCACTGGGCTACATACTCCATCTTGCTCTGGGATCAGAACTGCTTGTTTCTTAGATCACATTGCCTTCATATTCTCTCTCTCTCTCGCTCTCTTTCTCTCTCTCTCATTCCCCCTTCAACACATACACACACACACACACACACACACACACACAAACACACACACACACACGGTGCTCATAAATCCTTTGATTCATTCATAGTTTGGGATTGGGAGTAAGAGCAAGAGATAAAAGGAAAATAGAGATTAAAAGAGTCCTCTTTTATAAAATGTATAAATTCATTAATGAAATACAGCATTTGCAGACTTACTCTGATGTTTTAAATTTGTCAGCCAATTTTTTCTTAAGTAACCTATGCGTTTCCTAGCCAGTTGGCAAATGAGAATATCTTATCTATCTATCTATCTATATATATATATATTTTCTTAGTTTTTTTTAACATTTATTTATTTTTGAGAGAGCGAAACAGAGCACGAGTGGGGGAGGGGCAGAGAGCAGTGGGGGACACAGAATCCAAAGCAGGCTCCAGGCCCTGAGCTGTCAGCACAGAGCCCGACGCGGGGCTCGCACTCACAGACCGTGTGAGATCATGACCTGAGCCGAAGCTGGCCGCTTAACCGACTGAGCCACCCCGGCATCCCGGCGAATGAGAAGATAAACCCAAATGTCTCCCTGCACCACCCCCCACCACCCACCCCACCGCCTTTTGGAGAAAAAGTCTTTTGAGACTTTCTCCAGACCACATACAGTTAGCCTTGATGATAGATCTGGAAAGCTTGCAAATTTCGATACATACCAGGGGATGAACGAGTTTCTTAAGAACTCCAAGAATGTTAACAGCCAGTAGCTGTCGTGACGGCTTGCTCTACCTGCCAACCTCATCAGGTCCAGTTCTGAGCACCGTCTTTGTGAAAGGTGTTTTGACAAAGATCGTGTTCAGAGGAAGAGGGGCCGGTACGCTTGCAGGCTTAGGAAGCTTGTGATGTGTCAGCTGTTCCTCACAATCAGACGTGGTGAGCCCAGTAAAGAGAAGTCATGGGCTCTGTTGAGAGACGTTGGATGGCCGCTCAAGGGGAAACTATAATAAACTCGTTCTCCATCATTCTGAAGGGCAGAAAGAGGATCCGTCAAATGAACAAGGGATCGGCCTGCAGTATAAGTGTGAACATTTTCACACTTGTGGTTTCCTACCAGCAAAACAGGCTTCCTTGTCTGAGGAGTCAAAGTGCAGGGGAGGCTGGGGGACCACCCATCGAGTCGAATGCAGGAAAGATTGAGGCACCAGACTGTTATGGCCTCAAAGCTTCCTCCTTGGCGTCTGGTCTCTGCTGATCACCTTTACTTAAATCTCCACCGTGACGTGAGAGTTTACTTCTGCGACCCCAGACAGGCTCATCTGATAGATATTTTGACCTGTGGCCCAAGCCCCACTGATGGCACGTGAATCGAGTCGCTGTGAAATTCCAATCTCTGGAACGAGGCGTTACTCGCTGTCTCAGAGGATGCGAGCATGTAGCGGGGAGGAGACCTCCCTGTTTCCTTGGTGTGCCCACCATGAAGAGTTAATACAGCCAGTGTTGTTTTTCTACCTGTCTCAGCAAAGACAAATCCTCCCGTGGGGGTGGAGTGTCGGTAAAGAGAAAGGGAAGTGAGAGGTGCTGTCGCACATCTTGCCCACCCTCCTCCGCACTGAAGCCCTCACCCCCTCAGCTGCTGGCACCAGTCGCCGCTGAGGGATCACCCGAGTCCCTCCAGCTAATTTCCCTCCCTCCACCAACTGGAGCTTCTGCCCTCACGTGGCCTCTGCTCAAATTTGCCCCTCCCCATGGGGAGCCAGCCTCCCGTGACTGATTGACTCCAGGGTCCAAAATGCCAGGCCGCGTTGCCTCCTTTGGGACCGCCCTGACTGGCCATTTTAGCTTTACATCTTCTGAGGGATCAGGGAGTCATTTGCTGTGACCTGCATTGTGGCTCAGCTCCTGCTGTAGGAAGTGCTCCTTCCTTCATCCCTTACAGGTGCCTCTCCAGAAACTCGCCGCAGAAATCTCGCCTTAAGGTCCGTTTCCAGGGAAGCCCAGCTAACAGCCAGATGTGGAAATGGAAAGGCTCTACCCCTGCTCGTGCATGCCAGTGCCTTTTTCGTCGTGGTGTTCTTTTCATTCATTCATTGACTCATTTGTTCATTTAACTGATGTCAGCTGCGCCCCCATACCGTGTCAGACGCGTACGTTCTTGCCAAGGATAAAAATAATTTGGACCCAAAGTTAATTTCATTATTGTGTTTCTGTTTTTGAGTGGATGTTGACAAACCCCTTTAGTGGCTCAGAGCACATGTTTCAGCACAAAGAAGTCTGTATTTATTCCATCGTATTCTCCCTTCCTATGCTCAACTGTATCTGAAGATGTTTTTCAGAGTTGGCTTTGCCTGCCAGGGAGCACTGTTACAGGAGTGAGTGGAGAAAGCAGTTAAGGACTTTCCCCAGACTCAAGTATTCTAATTGAATTTCCTCTCTGCAATTTTAGTTCTCTAAGCAGCGAGGAGATGGCAGGCAAGAGGCTCAGGAGCTGCCCAGGGATTATACAGCAGCTTTCCTTCACGGCCCACAGTTCCTTCCTCCTTCCATTTGTTGGGCTCTAGAAGCTTCACAAGGAAGAGACACCATACTTTTACTTGGGGGGCACAGAAGACTCAACCTTCAGTTTGTTACCCGAACCAAAAAGCAACCATCTCTGGGCACGCACACCACACACACACCCCCTCGCGGTGGGGGCAGGGAGGGAGGTGCTCTTGCTTCATGCCTGCCATTTTTGCCAAGACTTTCAGTAGCTTTGGGGTGAAGGATAAGTGGGTTTTTTAAATAGGCATGGTTCGTTGTGTGATCATGCCAAGTTGGGTTTCACTTTGTTCCCTGCTAGCCACCCTAGAGTAAGGATTCTGATTGTGGCATTTCCTTTACCAGGAGGGACCTGCTCAGCAAGGGCGTGCTTCCCTTGTGCCTGCTGGAGGTTAGTTCCAGAACCCTTGAGCTCTCTCGCCAAGGGCCCGTTTGCCTTTGCGGGAGCCAACCCTAGGTTGCGTGGATGCCAGACATGCTGTCTGTATTCCTGGTTGGACCGTTCTATCTGTACCCTTACTTCTGCTCTTCTTATCCTTGTTGACATATTGCCCGTTAGTGTCCTGGAATTTAATACCCTAGCGGTGGTACTGTTAAAGTTGCTCTTCCCCTGTGGACATGGCCTACCTGTTTTCCAGGTGAGGGCTGTACCTCAGCTGCTTCTTGCTTCCAACCTGCCTCCCATTTGCCTTGCTGCAGGCAGTTAGCTTGTTGCCGGGAGGGGAGCAGCTGGTGAGTGTGTGTGGGCATGTGGGCACGCGTGTGCACTCAATTGCACGCATTCAGAATCCTTCCCACGGGAGATTATATTTGCAAATTGATGGTCATTGAGGCCTTATTGACCCTTCCCTAGACAACCCCCGCTCCAGACATAGAGACTACCTTTCAAGACCACACGTATTTTGCATCTGAAGAGGTCAGAGATGGGAGGAAAGAGGTCAAACCAACCTTGGTGTTGGACACAGTCCTCCAAGATGGCAACTTTATGAGGAGCAGATTGAAACAGGCAGAAAATGATGCACATTTTCAAGGATGCCAGAGTTTTATTTTGGCTTTTGCAATTATAACAGTGGACATTAATCATGTCACTTTTATTTTTTTATTTTTTTTTAACGTTTATTTATTTTTGAGACAGAGAGAGACAGAGCATGAACTGGGGAGGAGCAGAGAGAGAGGGAGACACAGAATCGGAAGCAGGCTCCAGGCTCTGAGCTGTCAGCACAGAGCCCGACGCGGGGCTCGAACTCATGGACCGTGAGATCATGACCTGAGCCGAAGTCGGACGCCCAACCGACCAAGCCACCCAGGCGCCCCTAATCATGTCACTTTTAAATGTAATGTACACATACAGCCAGCTGAGCATTTTCTAGGGCCTAAGTAAAATGCCACGTGGGAGATTCTCTGAGCCCTTCGCTGAGTTAGGCTTCAAATATGTGATGTGAAGGGATACTAAATGTAGAAGTAATTTGTTTAAGACAGCATAAACTATTTCACCGAACTGTACATGAAGAACACCTTGCAATTCTTTCCCGTGTGTTTTCTTTTTTTTTTTTTTTTCCTCTTCTTTCCCTTTCTATGAGTCGGGAAACTGCCAGTCCTTCCTCTAGGAAGTTTGTTCCGTTTGCTCAGCCCAGCAATAAGCTGACACGGAACACGCCCTCGCTCATAGTGCTCTGGGGCCCAGTGAGAACATTGTAGAAGCTAGACATGACCCTCATCCTGCCAGATAAACTGGGGATACGGCATGAGCCCGGTGGTGCGTTCAGGATGGAAGGTTTAATCCTGAGTCCCTAGCAATCTTCCGTTTACCGTGCCTTCCTTTCTACTGATTTAATTAAGACATAATGTGTACTATTCTCCAGCAGGACAGCCTCCAAGGAAAGCCTTCGTGCTTACGGACATAAATGGGTTTTGAGACTACGCAATGGAAAAACCAAAATGAGTAGAAAAAGCACAGGGGACTGGAGGACAGCCTGTTAATGCTGGAGAACAGGAACCAGCTGCCATTGTTAGAACAACTTTGTGAAGGCAACACAGGCCAGATTGCTTTTCTGCCCAGAAGACCGTATTTATCCGTCCTCTTTTTTTCTCCCCTTTGCACCCTAGGAGAAAGAATGATGAGAACATAACCCTAGAGACGCTTTGCCATGACCCCAAGGTTACCTACCATGGAATTGCTCTTGAAGACTCTGCTTCTCCCAAGTGTATTATGAAGGAAAAAAAGGTGTTGGGCGAGACTTTCTTTATGTGTTCCTGTAGCACCGATGAATGCAATGACTACATCATCTTCTCAGAAGGTGAGTCTTCTTCCCCTAAGTGTCTGGAGCCCCGCTTCCTCTGTGTCCAGAGTCTCAGGCTCCATCCTTCTGGGACTAGACAGGGAGCTTACGCTCTGTGGATTAGGAACCAGGCACCTGGCGGGACGAGGTGCTTAAGGAGTAACAGGGCTGGTCCTGGCCCAGAGCCAGTCTGGCTCATAGGGCCCACATTCTTCTTGGCCTGCAACCAGTTTCTTCCCCGACAGCAGTGGCTCTCTGTGCGGTCCCTGGAGCAGCCGCGGCAGCATCACCTGAAAACTTGTCAGCGACGCAGATTCCGGGTCCCCACCCCAGACTATGGAAGTAGAAACGCTGGGTGCAGGCCCCGAAATCTGTGTTTGAATAAGCCCCCCAGGTGATTCTGATGCCGCTGAAATATGAGAACTACTGGTCTAGAGATTGGAGGAGGCTGTCTTACTTTGAAGACTTAACTTTGAATTAAGTCAGGAAATTTTGTGTACCTGTTCTCAGGATTTGTCTGAAGGGTACTTATTAATGCCCCGTCTCTGAGGAGAGCTGAAATGCAGACAGAAAATAATGACCCAGGATTTATAGGGAAAGATGAGATTAGAGTCTTGCCTCCATCTTTGAAGTTCAACATTCACTCAGCTTAAAAAGAGAGCACACACTATTCCTTCAGTTTAAACCACTATTCAGTGATTTTTAACCACAAAAATAGTATGTGTTCCTTATCAAAAATTCAGACAATCCACAGCCTGTAAAAATTTTAAATGGAAGTACGTAAGTTTCCTCTCCTCACTCCCAACCCAGTAGATAATCAATATGAATAGTTTGTTGGATGCATACTTGTCTCTGTCATCCATTCATATTATCCTTCCTTATCTCCTCTGTTTCCCTATTTCCTCCCCCTCTCTCTTCCTTCCTTCCTTCAATCCATGCATCTGTCTGTCCGTCCATCCATCCATCCATCCATCCATCTATCCATCCCATACCCTCATTCACCTTTCAGTGCAAATAGTTGATCATACTATAAATATTGTTTGACAGTATTTTTTCACCCAGCCCCCTTACTTCTCCTTTTAAATAAGACAATACATATGGATATAATGCCTGCCTTTTAATTATTGTCTAGAAGTTCCATAATGTGGATGGTTAATCCACATTAACCATCCCAACAGGGATTTAACCATTCCCTGTTGGTAGATTATTTAGTTGTCTCCATTTTTCCACTTAATCCTACATTGAATATCGTTGCAAAAATGTCTTGTACATTTGTGCTAATATTTCTGTAAGAGAGATTTCAGCCCCAAGGAGGTCTGATTCAATAAAAAATCCTTTTAGAACACAAGTTCTGGGTTTATGCAGCATCCCTGCTGCTATGTGTATCGCAGCGATGGAAAACGAGGTCTCATGCTTTGTGTATGGTGCTCATGAGCACTGCTGACCCACCTTTTTCTCTCTCTCTGTCTTTCGCCAACTCCCATTCCCCGCTTCTTGTCTAACCCCTTACCTATTCCAGATTCTCTGTACAGAGTCAGACACGTTCATCTTGTCAGCACAACACTTTCGAAAATCACCCCTCCCTCCTATTTTCTCATCCTATGATCCATTTGTCTCATTTTTCTTGTGTAATTTGAGTTAGGTGGGAAGATATAACTGTGTTAAATCACACTAAAGCATGGTAACACCTGATATACTGACTTAACACATGAACCTTCCCCAAGTAGTTCACCTTTTCAAAGAACTCCCAGTCTAAGGTTAAGGGATTAATCTCTAATAGTAGACTATCCAAACAGGTTTATTGCCATCGATGAAACTTTTCTCTCCTTTTGCAAACTGGTTTATCCACAGTGGAAGAGTTTATTCTGTCCAGAAGGGACAAAAGTTAGTAAATGGCCTCAAAGTTGAATATATAGTTGTATTACTATAAGCTTTTAAGGTATTAATGACTTCAGGGGCACCTAGGTGGCTCAGTCAGTTAGGTGTCTAACTTTGGCCCAGGTCATGATCTCACAGTTCATGGGTTGGAGCCCCACATCCGACTCTGCACTGACAGCCCAGAGGCTGCTTTGGATCCTCTGTCTCCCTCTCTGTCTCTGCCCCACCCCAGCCTGTGTTCTCATTCTCTCTCTCTCTCTCTCTCTCTCTCTCTCTCTCAAAAATAAATAAACATTAAAAAAAAAGAGGGGCCAAAATTCTTCTTAAAAAAAAAAAGAAGAAGAAGATATTAATGACTTCAGTTTGCAGTATATTTCAACTCAGGTGATCATCATGGGCCCATGTCTGTACTTTCCCTCTTATTCATTATCAGACTATTTCTTTCCTTATGAGGTAAGATAATCAGCATAAAGGCAGTTTCTCATTTACAACGCAGGAAATCCAGCACAGCTGATGACTGGATTGTCTGGATGACTTCAAAGTCTCTTAAAATGCTCCAGGGAGTGTTTGCCTTTTAGGCATCTCCCTTCTCTGCAGTGGGATAATTCCTCCATGTAAAACGCCACATAATTAGCAACATTTGGGGATCCACATCCCTTCTTACTGCCACCATCTCTTTCTTATGCTGAGGAATGAAATGTCTTGAAGCAATTTTTATTTCTCCATTCTGCGTCAAATAAGATGTCAAACACAAACACTATAAAGTGTTTTATGCTGTATTTTTATTCGTACGGTGCTCTGTTCTTGTTGCCAGATTTCTGATCTGCAAACGCTGTGAGTGATAATTACTCACATCTTCCATTGTTCTTAAATATTTAAGGGCAAAAGGTAAGCCACATGGTTTTCCTTTTAAATGTAGATCTTATTTCCAGGGCTATTAGCCACGATAGCTGACATTCAGCGAGAATGAATCCTGTCTCTGAAAGATTCTCTCTTGCTAAAAGGTGTTGTGTAGAATTCTGAGAAGTCCCAGTCCGCCCCTGGACTCCCCCAGACCGAAGATTCCAGCTAGAAGAGCGGGTGGTTGTGTTAGTCCTTCTTGATGGCCTCGTGACAGCTGCTAGTCAGAGGAGACCTGTGAGGCTCCAGGACCGAGCATAGAATGTGGGAGGAGGGAACCCTGAGCAAACAGCTGTCCTGTTTACTTGCAGATGACACATCCACTTTGCAGAGACATTATGCGGGGATCGATCTCCCACTGAACCTTTAAGAATCAAACACAACCACTCGGCTTTATTCATTCCATAAACGGTTTCCAAGTGCAGTGAAGACACTCAATTTGCAGCGCTCAGAGCAAGGAGATGATTTTTTTTGCTGTTTTAGGAAAGAGAAACGGTGTAGTGTAATTGGTTAAGAGTGGGAGCCCGGGGTGGGTTCCCTGCATCGATGGCCTGTTCTACTACTTATGAGCTTTGCCACCTTGGGCCAGTTACCTGATGTCTCCCTGCTTCAGTCCTCTTGGGTATGAAATGGAAATTAAAGGGCAGGGTTGGGGGCTGGGGCGGTGTTGTGATGTTGTCAGAATTGAATAGATGCATGCGTGCGGAGCCCTTACATCAGTGTCAGTGCCCAGTACAGCGTGGGGAGTCACTCCTCGCTGCTGGAGTTCGTTGGGCGTTTTGTACAGGTTTGGCACTTTTGGTTAAGACCTGGGCCAGGACTGTGCGGTGCCTAGGTCTCCTCCGGCACTGAGGTCGTGCGGTCGGGTTTTGACCATGGCATGCCAGCAGAGCATTGAGACCCCTCTCGCATACACGGAGGGGCTTGCTTTGCTGGACTCTGAGCCTCATCGTCCGCATGCCTTCACAGAGGAAGGGGAGCGTATTGGGTCTAGGATTTCTAATCAAAGCTAACCACAGCCCTGACATCGCAGGATAATATTACAAATTAGGCACGTTGTTCCTGTTTTGACTCAGAATCACAGCAGGAGGCAGCTAAATAAAACTAGGAAGACTCACAAGTGCCTTTCAGATTAGTGATGAGGGTAATCACACTCTGTCCTTGCTAGAGGGATTCACCCCCTCTTCTTTTTTCCAGCCGAACGCTTGCTTGGGGCCATGTGCCCATCTCACTGAATGGCCTGCCACTGTTGACCGCCTAGTGCTGATAGTGGGGGGCCTGTGGCCTGGGGTGGCTGGGAGTTGCAGGTGGTGCCGGGAGGGCCCAGCTCAGTAGCCAGCGCACAGTAGGTACCTTCTGTTTTACTCCTTCCTCCCTGGGGAAGGAGAACCCCGTGCCAAGGAGCACAGCTCTCCTGCATGGTGGAAACCTTTCATACACGGAGTCTTGGCACACCAGCATTACCAGGGAGCTTGCTAGATGTACACAGCCTGCGGGACCTATTGCATCAGCATCTGCCCTGTAACCGTGTCCTTGGTGATTTGTTTGCACGCTGAAGTGTGAAAAGCACTGGTGTGAACTCACCCAGCTAGGCACGGCACCAGAGATGGGTCTCGTTAAGTTATGCTGGCAACTTGCTGAGCTAATCAGCCCAAGAGGAGTGCATTTGGTCTTAAACCTGGTTCTTTGGAAATGAGCTAAATATACTGTACTCGGTCCATTCATGAATCGCGTAACGGAACTCCCCAGGGAAATGTGTTTTTCAACAGTGATGGTAAAGTTCATTTCTTGATACACCTGATGTCTTGTTCACTCCACAGACTTTGTGCTAGCGTCTGCATGTAGATATCAGGCCCGTTTTAGGTAACATTTCTTTCGTTTCCATGATAATGTTTATGCTAATTTGTCTGCGGGGTTTGTCCCCTAATACTTCCCAAAGCAAGAAGACATTTAGGAATGCTTTTAAGACGTTGTTCTCAATTGGGTCTACAGAGGAGATGTTTAATAGCCCCGGGGAGCCCTGGACAAGTAATAGAGTAACGTTACAAAGAGTTTGCCTGAATCAGTTTGTCCTTCAGTTGTTTGTTATGGTCATCTGCCAGAGTTGGGTACGTGAAAAACAAGAAAGTGACTTATAGGAACTTCTTGCTCTCAGGTGACTGGGCTCCTGGCCATCCCACTTTTCCTCCTGACTTGGAGCTGAGCTGCTCATTCTAGAAATGAGCTCTGCAGGAAAGGGAATTAGCATTAAACTCAAGTCGTGAACTTTGAAAAGTTTGGTTTTAAGGCCGGAGACCCAACGCCTTCCTTAACTGAAGAGCCAGAAAGCTGAAGCCTTGTCCGAGGCCCAGGCCGTGGTAATTCATAGAACAGTTAGAACAATAGCAGCCGTGATCACTGCCTCGGGTTGAGAGTCTACTGTCGGTTGGCCACGTGGGCTACCCACTTGCAGGGATGTTGTCTTGTTTCCTAGAATCCTATTTTTTTTTTCTGCCATCATTTTTTTTTCAGCTTTATTGAGGCATAATAGACAAATACAATTGTAAGACATTTAGAATAGACACATACATTAGGAAAGGATTCCTCTCATCTAGTTAAACACATCCATCACCCCACCTATTTGTGTGTATGTGAGAACATTTAAACGCTGCTTGCAAGTTCCGATTATTCAAGACAGCATTTTCAACTCTACTCACTGTGTTTTACATTAGATCCTCTGACCTTACTCACTTTGTAGCTGAAAATGTGTACCCTTTTATCAACCTCTCTCCATTTCTCTGACCCTCCAGGCCCTGGCAACCACTTTTCTACTCTTTATGAGTTGGACTTTTTTTTTTTAAGAGTCCACATAAGAAGTGATAACATGCGCTATTTGTCTTTCTGTGCCTGACTTTTCTTTCTTTTTTTTTTTTTTTACTTAGCTTAATGCCTTCAAGGTCCATCCATGTTGTTGTGAATGGCAGAATTCTCTTCTTGTGGCTGTATATGGATATATTCCACATCTTCTTTATTGAGTCACCCATTAATGAACACTCAGGTTATTTCTGTATCTCAGCCATTATGGATTTATCCTGCAGTGAATACGGGAGTATAGGTATGTCTTTGAGAGCCTGTTTTTATTTCCTTGGGTTATTTACCCCAAAGTCAGGTTGCTGGATAGTATGGTATTTCTATTTTTAATTTTTTGAGGAACCACCGTACTGTTTTCCATAGTGGCTGCTACCTTCCCACCAGCAGCCCCAACATTTTCCTTCTGTCTCCTTCCTTGCCAGTGCTTGTCCTCTCCTATTTCTTTTGAGTCACATTTTTTTTTAGGCTGAAATGAGTCCCATGAAAGAAGCTTATCTACACTTTTCATTTTACTCCCAAAGAAATGGGTCTCCAGAGAGTAGCATGCATTTGCCAAGATCCCACCGTTGGTTCTCCAGCTTTTACCCACAGAGAATCAGAGAATCTCGTCTCTTCTTCAGGGAGTGCCCTCACCCTTCCACAGTCAGGTCTGGTCGGGGGTGGGGTGGGCCGTGTATGCTTTTTAAATCAGGCTTACACCCGTGGAAGTTTGCACCCTTCACATAAGGGGCTGCCTGTTCTGTGGGCACATGACTGGTCACTGAACCGCAATACACAGTCACCATTCAGCAAGTCCTTGGCAAGAAGTACAACCTCAGGCTTCCACTGTTCATGGGTTTGTGAGAAACGTTTATCACGTAAAGAATGGCCAGCAGGATGCCCATCTCTTGAGAAGCTCATGGTTCCCCCCAGTAAGATGATCCGAGTTTACATCCCAACTAAGCGACTTATAAACTGTCCCTTGAGTGGACTACTTCGCCTCGGCGTTCCCCTCTGAAAAATAGGGATAGAAATAGTGTTTCCTATGACCAGGATAAGTGTGAGGATAAATGATTTCATTCACTTAGGGGACTTAGGATAGTAATTGGATCAGAGCAGGTCTTCAATAAACGTTGTCTGTAAATACTGACTATTACTTATCGTTGGGTTCAGCCAGATGATCAGGGAGCTTTGTGCACTGAAATCAGGGTGGTATGTTCACGGTAAGGAATGCTGTTGGGGAAACTGTTCCCTGCATTGTGGTGGTATCTTTAGGAGGAAGCCGGGAGAAATTTCTCTCAGCTCTTTGCCTTAGAAAGACCGTTCCCCTCTGGGGCCCCGTTTGTGTCTGAACTTATGGACACTTTGAAGCATATAGAACAGAGGTCAGCAAACTTTTTTGCTAAAGGACCAGTTGGGAAATAGTTTTTGGCTTTCTGGGCCACAGAGTCTGCCTCCTGCGGCTGCTCAGCCCTGCCATGGAAGCAGCTAGAGACAGCCTGTAAACAAGTGGATGCAGCTGTGTTCCGGTAACACTTCATTTACAGAAACAGACTTCAACCCCTGATGGAGAGCGTTTTTTTCGTACACCCCCCTTCAGTACCAACTGAGTTGAGCATCTAGCAAGTAATGTGGCTACTGACACCACCCCTGCCTGCCTGTATTCCACATTTATCTTCTGTTTACCTTCATTCCACAACCTGTCTTTTACTTTTGTTGTCTTCTTTCCCTACTGTCTCTATCTGTAGGTGACATGAGATTTTTGTTGTTGTTGTTGTTGTTAAACAGGATGGGACTATCAGTAAACACATCAATTATTTGTCATCAACTTAGAAACGAGGACTCTAGAAACCACTTCTGACTCAGAGTTCAACCGATGTGGTTAAACAGAGAAACAGACCGTCCGATACAGGCTGCCACCCAATGTGTTGTCTCATTGCTGACGTGCCAGCTACGTGCAGACTTTTGCAGTTAGCATGCCCTTGAACCTGAGAGGCTGAGAGAGAAGAGGGACCGGGGCTCCCGGTAGCCACAGAGTTCCATTCCTTCCTCTCTCATTGTAGAATTTCTTTTAAATGAAAACAGCCTCTTCGGTTTGCAAGCCTAACTCTGGCAGGAAGACAAATGATTTTTTTACAGTATCAGACACGCGGTTTCCTGTCTGTGTTTAACTTGCTAGCAGAACATCTCAGCCAGCTGGTTCCCCCCGGACCTGTTGTGACCTTAATAACATGGCCTCGCGCCATCCAGCACACGCACTCCGTGTATCGATCCCATGCCTCGTGCACTTTATTGACTCGTATCTGTTTCTGAGTCGGAGAGGACCTGGGAGCACCGCCCCCTTTCCCTTAAATCCCACTTTGTGTTTGTTCCGTCCCAGCATCACGGGGCTGGCTTCTTGGGGAAACTCTTCATTCTCACGTGGAAGAAATGAGAAGAATAAAGGGGCTTTGGCAGCTCCGTGAGTTCTGGGTGTGCTGCCTTTGAACTGTGCAGTCGCTACTCAAAATAGCTGGCCCGCCAGCTGTGCGTTTTTGTTGCAGGAGAAGCAAACCAGATTTACTTTTTGGTCTCAATGTAGGAGAAAAAAGTTAAGTGTGGAAATATGGTTGTGAAGAGTTGTTAGAAGAGGAAGAAAATTATGGATTAAACTCACTGGTTTCATTCCTGGGAAGAGAAGTCAGTTATTTGAGGTGATGATTCAGTGCTGAAGGAGCCTTTGGTTATGAATGAGCTAGGTTAGAAAGCATCCTCTGAATCTGTGAATACGGCCTATGTCTGGCCAAGGAAATAATAAAGATCGTACATGCCAGAGGGCATTGTGACTCAGTCAAGTGCAGCTTAGAATGTATTTGTGGCGTCTCCGGGCAAAGCAACTCGCCTTTGTAGATTTTTTTTTTTTCCCTAAGCAGCAAAGTAAACAAAGATGCTCTGAGGTTAGATGTGGTTGCTGGTTGTGAATCTGTCTACACTGGAACCTCATTCCACTGTGAATCATGGCAGAGTGGAATCTCGAATCCCATCCACTTGGATGTGAGTGACCAGTTAAACATTTGGTCCAATAAGGTGGGACGTCTATAGTCTCTCATCACCCCCATGACCACCTCCTTGTGCTGTACAAACAACACATGGATGGGTGACTGTGAAAAGGGTCCGTTGAGACCCTTGGCTATTTTACAAGTGTCTCAGCGCCCCACCAGTGGAAAAACACCAGGAAGCTAGCTAACCACCATGAAATTGACTTTCATTTCTGCTCATACTAAACTCCAGAGGCTGTATTTACCACCAGTTGGACATCTGGCTGACAAGATTTTGTAAAATCTTTTCTGATCCTGAAATCACTCCTGCATGGTGCTAATTATGTAAATATCAAATTTACCAGCAATCATTATACATTCATTAAGAAGGAACCTTTTTTTTTTTTTATCTTTTGCTTTAGAGAACGGTGTGAAAACCAATACATGGATGTACAGGAAGTCCACTTTGACTTCATGTAAGGAATAAATTTTTAAATATCCCAGTGTTTAGACCTTATCCTAGATCTATTGGGATTAGATTGTGGAATCATTTACAGAGGAGTGGGGTCCATCCATTGTAACATTTCATCATTTTAAGGACATAACTCATGTTTTTACTTAAAAAAAAATGTACCTTGCATTGCCTCATTAGGATATAGCATGTTCCATTGTCAAGAACGATTGATCCGGAGCACCTGGGTGGCTCGGTTGGTTAAGGGTTCAACTCTTGACTTTGGCTCACGTGATGATCTCACAGTTTGTGAGTTCAAGCCCCACATCAGGCTCCACGCTGACAGCACTGAGCCTGCTTGGGATTCTTTCTCTCCCTCTCTGCCTCTCCCCTGCTTGTTCTCTGTCTCTCTCAACATAAATTTAAAAAATATAGTTTAAAAAAATCCAATTGATCCTAAATGTAGGCATTAAAACTCCTTCCATTCCTTCTTTTTCCAGGTCCCATCCTATTCAGAATACCTATTTCTCCCATCCAGCTGAAGTCGTTCTCTGCTTTGGCTGCACTTTGGAAACACCTGAGAGGCTTTAAAAACCACTCATTAACTGGGTCTTAGCCCTGTAGTTTCAGACTTAATTGGTCTGAGTCCTGGTATCAGGATTAAAAAAAAAAAAAACACACACCTCCCTAAGATATTCTAATATGCAGCCAGTGTTGGGAACCACTGAACTCAAGACAGTTTGTTCTGCCAAATATTTTTCTGTTTTTCATCATGTACCTCATATAACCTGGAAAAGAATGGCAACAATTAGACAATGGCAACCACCACAGGAAGTAGCTAAAATGCAGCCTTGTAGGTTAGAGGAGGAGGAAAACAACCAAACAAAATACCTGTCTTACCACATCCCTGAGGAACAGGAGGGTTCTCTAACACAGGGTAATACCGTGCTCTCTGTAACTTACAAGCAGCTACTCCCGAACAAGGCCAAGCGCGTTACTGGGTGGAGGCATCCGAGGTGTTAGAACTGGTGAACTTGTACAGCATCATTTGAAACCTCAAAGTGTGACTGGAAGGTAGGATGGAAAACTGGGGTACCACTGCCCTGGCAAAGTCAAGGTGGGGCGGAAGGTGGGGAGGTGTGCACAGTTGGAGGAAGTGGAGACCCTCAGGTGGGAGGAACTGCAACAAGCTGTGGTTCACATGGAAAAAGCCAGAAAAAGAGGCAAGTTGTGTTTCAAGTGACCGAAGGGGGATTGATAGTGTGAATAATTAACATGCTTTTCCAAAGTGGTCGGAAGACTAACACGAAGAAAAATGTGGCCCCATAGGCCACATAGGTCAGGTTGAGGCTCTGCCCGGGGAGAAATAGGCATTCATACGATAGGTGATCATTTCCTGGGCAAAGCCTGGCCTGACTTAGGCTCTCTGTTAATGTTGGTTGCCCTCCTAAAGCCACAGCAACAGAAGTAGCAGGAATCTGTATCCCAAGGAGGAACGTGAAGGACGATGAGCATGGTGGAAGGAGTGCCTATCTACCGTAGCAGAAACAGAATCAGGGTTTTAGTTGCCTGGGATGGCCAGTAATAATGAAACTTAACAGATCCATGTAAAATCAGGCATATAGGTCCAGGCGATTGATTGCAGAAAAGTAGCTTACCAAAAGCTGGCTTGGCATCTGTTCATGTGATAAAGACCCCAGGGTTTACAGGTGAGTTAAGGTCACATTAAATTCAGGCTGATCTGACCGAGAGCATCAAAACAAAACCATAGTACCAACTAACCAACGAGTCTTCAACTGTGCTCGTAGGAAGGGGCATGAGAGTCCCAGTTAAACTTTGCGACACAGATAACATTCCAAGTATTGTGGCTGGGTCTAGAGAAACATGGAGAATCATGAATAACAAGAATGATTTCAGAGAATACATCACTTCACACTTAGAAAAAGGACCTGGCATTTCTTGGGTGCCTGCCATATGTTCGGCAGGCCGACTTTAGAGTCTGACACATAGATCTTTTGAAGAGCAATTGAAGGAAGCGGAGATGTTCAACCTGAAAAAGAAATGATTTAGGGAAGTGGGTGACATACTTACCAAGAGTTTAAGAGCTGTCATCTGTCCCATAGAAGAAGAAGCCATTCTGTTGTCTTTTACTCTAGAGAACAGCATGAAAACCAGTAAATAGATGGCCACATTTGATTTAATACAAAGAATAAGCTTAATATAAAGAATAAATAATAAACTATCCCAGTGTTCAGACTTTATCCTGATAGATCTACAGCTGGGTCTATTGGCATTAGATTATGGAATGATTTACAGAGGAGTGGGGTCTCTCTGTTGTAACATTTTGACTAGAGGTTTTATCTCTACCTCTCGAGAATATTCCAGAAGAGGTGGTCATACCCAGCTAGACTACCAATAAGGCCCTTTTGTTGGGGAGAGAGGTGGAAGGAAACAATGTAAGGGAGACCACAGAAGGGGTGCAAGGGCTAGGGAATGGCTTAGTTTTGAAATCTGTGTAATTGGAATAAAACAACCACGTGGCCTGGAGGGAAGACATCTTCCATTATTTTAGGAAGAATTATCCTCAGAGTCTGTCCAGAATGTCAAACAGTCCTGTCAATATTCTAGAAGTTAAATTCAATCGTCTGTGCCCAGTGACCTCACTGTCCTTCTTTTGTTTAATTAGAATGATTTCTTTTTGTTTGCCTGAATCTAGTTGTTTGCTTTTTACTGAGACAATGAATGAAGAATCGTATCTCCTGCAGCAGCTGATTTCACTAGTAAATTCTCAGAGACCCTTTTCTCACTGGCTAGCACTGAATACAGTTCTACGAGGGCTTTGCAAACAGGTCCTTTACGAATTTGCTATGGGAGAGGGAAACCTCTCTGTGGCAGAGGACCAAGGAACTTATTCCATGTTTGCTGAAGCCCCACTTCTCAAAGTCTACTGTGTAAATGAAGCAGGAGGGAACTTTGTAAGATGCAGGTTCTGATTCAGGAATTTAGGACAGGCCTGAGATTCTGCATTTCAGATACGTCCCCAGGTGACGCCTGCCCTGGCTGCTAGTCTGGGGGACACACTTTGTTGTCGTCGTTGTTTTATTTGAGTATGGTTGACATACAGTGTTATGTTAGTTTCAGGTGTACAACTGGAACACCCTTTGAGCAGCAGAGAGCCAAGAGAGTCTTTCTGTATCATGCCACCAGATTTTTTTTTTTTGATACAGAAAATGCTGGTAAGATATTAGAACTCCTCAATTAGGAAGTGTGTGTGTGTGTGTGTGTGTGTGTGTATAAAATATGGTGGCTTGGTGTATGTGATGGGGCAAGAACAGAGGAAAGCTGTACGGATATGCAATGTAACAGAATAAAGAGATGCAATCTGTTTTGCTTCTTATGCAGTCTCTTACCTTGTTCTCTGGGGACCCTGGCGTGTCTGTGCCTGGAGAGTGCTGTGGTTCAGTAATGCTTCCTTTGCATATTGAATGAACATGCACGAAACGTATTCAGTGAATGAAGAGGAGACATCCGTATTTTTGGTTCACTTTCATCCTCTTCTTTATCGTAACCGGGTCCAACTTCCTTAGACATACGGTTCAACCGCGTTATGTCCCTGGGAGGACAACATCCAAACCAAAATGCGCATGCCCCCGTTTTCCCAGTACAGCCAGACTATCTTCCGACTTCCCTAAATAAGCCTTCCACCTTCTTTTTGCTACTGCACTTCAAACTCGTCAGCATACGCTCTCTTAAACTTATTTCTGACAAGGGTATATTGCTTCACTTTCTCAAGAAAGAGAATCTTACAGCTCAGATAGTCATGGGGGAAATGGGTTCTCTAAAAGCAGCATTATCATAGGACATGGTACAAAAAGAAGCCAGGCAAAACTGCAGTCAAACCACAAACCTAGCAAAATGTTAATGCTTCTTTACCAGATGGGGATTTTTTTTTTTCTGGTTGGAAACCTATGAAATATGTTACTAATGAGAACTATTACTTTTTTGCTAGAGTTTATCACAAAATAATACGAACCTATTTATCGAATGTTTTTTTTTTTTTTTTTACCTGACTTAAAGAGCTTGACACATACTTATGAGATTGCCAGAAATCTCTTGTGAGTCTTATAAAGAACCTAGTGGGGTTATTTCTGGGTTGTCTTCATTCTGCAGGTGAGGAGGCAGAAAGAAACAAAGCTGGCCATAAAATCAGGTTCCAGAGTTTTAAAAAACCCAGTTATGCTGCTTTTCATGTAAATTTTTCAGGCTCGGGATCTATTTTGTTTTGGGAGCTTTCTGTTGCCTGGTGAAGTCTTACTAGTTTGAATATACAGCTAGTTTCCGCCCCACCCCCCACACCCCCTGCAGATTGCAAACAAAGTCAGCTTTTCAGTGTGCATCGAAAAAGTCAGGGCACTGGATCCCAGGTCAGTGTGATGTCTAGAAGGTAAAGTAGCGTTAAAGCTACGAGTCCATCGCTTCATCCTGGAACACTCCAAGAACTCCCCTTCCCAAAGCAGCAGGGAGTTCAGGATTTTACATGTGGCGGCTGCTGTAGGAGATACTGCTAAATAGTTTAAGGGAAGAAAAGGGACCTTAAATCCCAGGCAGCAAAGGGCGTGGCCAAGAAAGGTGATTCTGGGTTACATTGGGAGACTTGGGATAAAAATCCCCAAATAAGCTGTTTCAACAAAATGTACTTTGTGTTGGTCTGTTTGGAAATAATAGTTTCTTGACTGGAAGAAAGAGTCCTTTTCATACCATGAACCGCTCGTCCTTCCCGATACCTACAGCATTGTTTGCGTGTATATTATTTCATGAGAAAAGAAGCCACGTGTCCGTGCATCTGGTTGTAGAGCAGATTGAACTAGCATGGGGACACCTGGACACCAAGCGTCACTGAGCCCAGGTGTAAAGGACTGAGCTAGATGAGCCTGTAGATTTATAAAAATTCTTTATCTTGTAACACAGATTCCTCCATTTTGTTTCACTGTGCTGGTTCACATCTCCAGTTCATGCTCAGTAGAGAGAGCTGTGGTTGGCATCCTGTTCCTGTTTTTAAAAGAAATGCATCTACCATTTCCCCGTTAGAATCAAGTTTGCTGAAGACCATTGGTATGTTTTCCTTATCAAGGTGTTCAGCGTCATCATATACTTCCTCTGTGTCCACTGAATTGATCATGTAGTTTTTCTGCTGTAATTTATTAATGTGGTAAATGACAGTAGGTGGTTTTGTTTGTTTCTCGTGCTAAAACATGCTCTCCTGGTAACCTGGTCCTGCTGTCTTATCTTTCTATTTATTTTTATTTCAGTTTAGAGAGAGAGAGAGCAAGCCCAAGCAGGGGAGACGGGCAGAGGGAGAGAGAGGGAAAATCTTAAGCAGCTTACGAAGCCCAACGTGGGACTCGATCCCATGACCTTGGGATCATGACCTGAACCAACACCAAGAATCAGATGCTCAGTTGTCTTAGCCACCCAGGTGCCCCTCTTATCTTTTTATATCCTTTAATGGGTTTGGCTTGCTGTTAGAATTATTTGTTTAAATCACAGTACGTGAGTGAGATTGTTCTGTAATTCTCTTTTCTCATACTCTCCTTGTTTGCTTTTCGTTGTTCTATTTTCATGGAATGATCGAACCATGGTACAATCTTTTCTGTTCTCTGCAAGCGTTATGTGATATTGAATGGGTCTGTTCCTCACAAGTTTGGTTCAGCTGGGACTGGTATGAGTTTAGGGCTTTGGGGGGGGGGAACACTGTTGCTCAAATATTTTCGGTTACTTTTTTCCCCTACTTCATATTTTTCCTTTTTTTTTAAATGTTTTATTTATTTTTGAGAGAGAGAGAGGCAGACAGAGAGGGAGACAGAGGATCTGAAACGGGCTCTGTGCTGACACCAGACAGCCCAATGAGGGCTTCGAACTCACCAACCGTGAGATCATGACCTGAGCCAAAGTCAGACGCTTAACTGACAGGGTCACCCAGGCACCCTTCCCCCACCTCTTATTTAAACAAAATTTAAACTTGTAGGAAAGTTGAAAGGATGGCATAATGTACACTTGTATACCCTGTCCCTTCCTCAGTATTTACCCTGTGTTAACATTTTACTACTTCCTCGTTTCTGTGTGCCTGTGTGCGCGTGCGTGCGTATGGGTATATCGTAGTCAATATTCAAGTTTCCCCAAAGCTGTGGTGTTGCTGCTGTTGCTTAAATTCAGGATCCAGGCAAGGACCACACATTGTATGTAGTTGTTTTACCTCATCCACCTGTTTCTTGTTTTTCACGACATTGACTTGGGACAGGCCGACCCGTTTATTTTATTCTGGATTTGTCTGATGGTTCCTGCTTAATGAGATTCTTTTTGCTGATCGAGATATAATTGACACTTGACATTATATTAGTTTCAGGTGTACAACATAATGATTCATTGTATGTATATATTGCAAAGTGATCATGACAGTAAGTCTAGTTAACATTCCTCACGGCGGCACGTGGTTACAAGCATATTTTTCTTGTGATGAGAACTTTAAGATTTACTCTCTTAGCAACTTTCAAATATGCAGTGCAGTATTTGTAAGTAGAGTCGCTAGGGTGTACATTTTATCCTCCAGACATATTTTATAACTGCAACTTTGTACCTCTTGACCACCTTGGCTCATTTATCCTACCTCATACCTCCCACTTCTGGCAACCACCAGTATGTTCTCTGCATCTGTGGGTTTAGTTTTGTTTTGTTTCTTTAATTCCACATGTAACTGAAACGATAAAGTACTAGTTGTTCTCTGTCAGACTTCTTTCACCGAGCACAATGCACTTAGGGGCCATTCATGTTGCCATAAATGGCAAGATGTCCTTCTTTTTATGGCTTGATAGTATCCTACTGAGTGTGTATTTATATATTTATATAGATATATCGTGTTTTCTTTATAAATTCATCCACTGATGGACACTTCGGTTGTTTCCACGTCTTGGAACATTAAATAATGTACATAATGTTGCAATAAACACTGGGGTGCATCTGTCTCTTAGAGATAGTGTTTCATTTCCTTGAGATGGATTAGATTCAAACCAAACATTTCTGTAAGGATTCTACTGGTGTTTTTATTGTAGGAAAGTTTGGGGTGGGGAGGGGGTTGACAGTTCTGGAAAAATCGAATTCTGAGATGTGTATTCAGACATGTTAATACCAAGAAGCTAATTTGATAGCGAAAGGCTACAAAAGAAGAGAGAGAAAAAAATTCAGAAATTAGGAAAATTTTGAATTACTCATTCAGTTTCTTTAATATTTATGAGATTATCCAAGTCTCATAGTTTTTCTTGGGTCGGTTTTGGTAAATTACACATATATTATTTTCAGGACTTATGACCATTGTTGTCTAAGTGTTTAAATTTATTAGCAAAAAGGTCTCATGATCCTTTGAATCTTTGCTGTGCTTGTAATTACACCCCCTCTGTGCCTTTGCCTTATTGCCTTAACAGCTGCACAGAGGCTTGCATACTGTATTAGTCAGTATCCACAACCAATTTAGGGTGTTGTTGATCCCTGCCCCTTGTGTCTTCATTCCTGCTTCACGATTTCAATCGTTATGTTCACTATTCTTTCCTTCGGTTCTCTAACATCATGCTGTTTCTAGGCTCTTCCTAGGGCTCGTGCCCTCTTCTCTGTGTTGAACCCTGTGTTGGCTGAAGGTCCCCAGAGCTGCCAGGAGCATCCCTCTTCGGGAAGCCCACCCCTCCATGTGCACCACTACCTGCCATCAGAGCTCCTCTGCTTTGATCCCAGCTCACTTCCTGTACATTTTCCCAGTTCCCACTTCTGCGAAATGGAAATAAATACTACATAACTAGCTGTGTGGCTGCAGGATTCAACATAATTTGTGGTATAAAACATAGCGTTTGGCATTAAGTAGAAGCTTAGTAAATGAGTGCTGGGCTTGTCACCATTATAGTGAACAGAATGACTTAAGACAGGAAGTTCTCCCTCCCCCCACAGGCCTCTCTCTCTCTAGCAGTTTCCTTCTTTGGATCTGGGCCAGTTGCATGTATATCCTGTTGCTTTAGACGGTATTGGCGTGTGAAAGCTTAGCGGTTAGACTGCTACCACCAGCTTCAAGAATCTCAGGGTTGTCCTGTGGTGTTCATTCGTAAGCCCATGCAGCAAGGAGTGTGTGGAACAATCATCCTTGTCCCTTTGTATTGCTTGGATAAATTAGTTTCTTGGTAAAGTTGTGCCTGAAACTCCCTCATTAAGTGGAGGAATTGCCAAAACTACTTCAAATATTAAAATAGGAGCCCATCTCTCAAATTCATCTATGGTGATTTGGCTTTTCTCAAGACACGTTAACTGACCCACCTGTGGCTTTTTTACTATATTGGTCTTATTTCTTGTCTCTGTTACGGTTTGATTTTTCTTTTGAAACTGAATTATAGAAGTTTACTTTTAAGTTCCTTTTAGTAACCAGTGTTCGATTGGGGCATAACAAAGGACTTGAAAGAGGCTGGGACAACCTGTTTTCATTGGTGTGTGTGTGTGTGTGTGTGTGTGTGTGTGTGTGTGTGTGTGTTACTAGGCAACTTGTTTACTTTTAAATCACTCCAAAGGAATGTATACCATGAAATTTCCCCTTGAGGTTTTCTGCCAGTTTGTATTTTTTTATGGCATACTAACATTTATCTTTGACATTTGTCTTTAAAAAATATTTATCATCAAGGCTCTGACATTTACAAATGGTTCCTTATTTGCAACTAAGTCTGGGCTCTGTATGTGGGGCACATTTGGTTGGAAATTTTCAGAATTATTAAAGAGACCTCTGGGTTCATTTCTAGGGAGACAGTTTGGTGGCATGGAAAGAACAAAGGCTTTAGGGTCACTCAAAGTTGAGAGAAACAGCCCCCCTATTTGCCCTTGAGTGATTCATCATAACTCTCAAGTTCCCTTCCTTCCTCCCTTCCCTCTCTCCCTCCACATTACAAGAATGTTTCTGGCAACATTGGTCATAGCTCAAAAGGACCAATAGTGGTAGAATGGATAAATATATTATGGTATATTTGGACAAGGAATTTAATTTCTTCACCCCTAAGATGGGGTGAATACTTGAAGGGGTGTTCTGAATATCAAATGAGATTACATATCTGAAATTTTTGGCACGTAGTAAGTGCTCAAAAAAAAAAGAATTTTATCTTCCCTTTTCTTTTCCCCTAATAGCATCCAAAATAATTTACTTAGCCCAGGAGCAAGGTGTCGCATCCACAATTATTCTTCTGATTTCTCTCTTTTGAAAAGAGAAAGAATCTTGCAAAATAAAATAAAATAAAATACAAACACAGAAAAGCACATAAAACAAATGTCCTGCTTAGCAAATGGGGCTAACATTCTTATAACCCCTGCCCAGGCCAAAAATGAATAATTTTGCCAGATATCCTACAAGTTCTATGTGTTCTTCAACTCAATCATAGATCCCTCCTTCCCTCCAAAGTAACCGCTATTTTTCTTCTATAATTATCACTTACTTGCGTTTTCTTAAATAGCTTTATCATCCACGTTTGCATCTGGCAAACACTAGCATAGTCCTACCTATTCTTCTTCTTATTATTATTACTATTATTTTGGTAATTTGATATACCTACAGGTTCTTTTTTTTAAATCTGCTCTCCCCAGTTCCTTTTTCCCCTACATCATATCTATTGAAGAACCACGTTGACCTGTACTATTTTACAGTCCGGATTTTGCTGGTGGCATTCATGGTGCAATCCACGGCATTTCTCGATTCGCTGTATTGTTTGAAAATTGGCAGCTGGATCTGGAAGTTTCATCAGACCCCACTTAGATCTCTTTGGCAAGTCTATAGGTACTCCATCAGGGGTGATGATGTCCGACCATCTCTGATTTTGTTACATTGGTTGGCGTGGATGCTTGTTGCCTAGATCCATTTAATTTATAAAGGGTTAAAAAAAGGATAATCTGTTTCTTCCAACTCATTTGCACTTATTCGCTAGAATAATTTAACAAGGAGATGCTTTATTCAACTCTTTGGTTATCCAGTGCTGTGGTCTGATGGAAATGGCAAGATGCATGCTTGATGTTTCTCTTCATGTTCTAGTTTTCAGTATAATGAGTTGACGTTCTGTTGCCCTCAGAAGTTGATAAATTTATTTGTCAATCATTCTTATATCATAAGTTGAAACGTACTTAATTGAGTCCCAAGTGTGTTGCTTTTTAAAAATCTTCATTATCCTGTCTTGGTCAGAGAGTCTCTTCATGATGGCTTCTGGGTCCTTTGGTCATGACCTGAGTAGTCTTTGATCACCTCCTTGTTATGTGGTATAACAAAATATTCCAAACTTATTATTTCCAGTCCCAGACCTAGAATTGGCCATTTTGCCAAGAAGCCAAGATGTCTTCTGTTGGAAGCCTTGATGAGGCATTTCTTTTTTCCTCAAGTGGGAACCAAGAACCATAGCTTTCCTAGGAAACTGAGTCCTTGTGAGGTGAAATGACTTGCCTCGGATTTCATGGGTGATTAATGACAGATACAGGAATATAATCTCAGTCTCCTGATCTCTAATCTAGTGCTCCTTCTTTCACACCACATTCCAGGTACTCAAGCTAACAGTCCCCACATGCCATGCACAAATTACAGGGAGACTGTATGTGAGCAGAGTCAGGTCTGGCTCACTCATGGAATTTGGCCTCTGGAGAAGAGGCAGTCAGCTTTGCAGAAATATTCCTCATCAGGTTGATTCATCAGATACATTCATTCATTCACTCAACAAACGTGACTTGTCTCCTTATCTTTGTGTCTGGCTGTGAGCGTTATGATGGTGAGCAAAAAACGTGTCTCGTTAATAACTATACTCCAGCTTTGGCTGTGCCAGAGAAAATTGGCAGGAAACTTGATACTAGGGACAACTTTTACTTAGTTTTCTAGGTAAGCTAAAAGAATGTTGTAGAACCAACCAAGGCTCAATAACCTCGTCTGTAAAACAGGGCTATTCAGGGAACCTGACTTGGTTGTTGGAGAAATAAAGTGAAATGGTGCTTATAAAGTGAATTGCTCAGTGCCTAGTTCAATAAAGCATATTTTATGATCATTTTCTTTATTATTGTTGGGATTTCAGTGGAGGGCTTCCCACCATTACCCATTGCAGACCTCCCTTCATGCGGGGCAAGGGAGACAGCAGCTCTGATGGAATTCAGAGTTAGGATCTATCACTGGCACCAGCTTCCTCCCTTAGTAACTTCCTGGAGAAACAGCCCAATCTCAGAATCACTGCTCTAGGAAATCCTGGCAGATACTGGCGCTCCAGTGACTTCCCTCTGCCATGGGCTCCTCGCTTTTTTTGTGCATGTGCCACGGACAAAAGTCCGTAGACTTCCTGGAAGTCCGGTGAACCCAGTGGACCCCTTCTCAAAAGGATGTTTTTAAATGCATAAAATATAATATGTAGGATTCCAAGGAAAATTAATGATATTGAAATATAATTATCAAATGTTTTAAAAACTACATTTGTGATACAGTAATATGTGCTTCTGTAATAATGCTTTAACAAGATCTAGCATCAGATCTAAGACACTGAAGTATATTAAGTGATGAGTATAAATGATATACAAAGACATCTTGTGATAAATGCAACATGGCATGAAAATACCTGTGGTTTCTATTGGTAACAAAGTCATAGCTACAGCTACTTGTAGGAAATGTTACTTTAGCCAATAGTTGGAGAAAATAAAAAGATGTGATTTCTGCCCATTTAAATTCGCAGATCTACTGAATTCTATCCATGGAGCCCAGGCTGATAACTTTTCTATTAGAGTGTAGAGACTTATTTTTTATGAATCTTAAAGAAATTCTCTTATATGTACTCCTCCCCTCCCAGAAGTATATGGTTTCCTCCACCACCCAAAAGCAGAGCATTCCAGTGAAACCTTTCGTAAGCCAAAATGACGTAAAGCAAAGAAGCAATTACCATTAATTTATTTGGAAACATTTTTGAGCATTCCCACATTCCCCCAAATAATCACTTTTTAGGCTTTTCTGATACTGTGGGACACATCTTGCTAACAGATGCACAAAATAGATTGAGATAAAGCACAGATGTTCACAGAGTTCGAAGCTATGGCGGCCTGATGCTGAGCTGCTGAGTGTGGTTCCCAGGGAAGGGGCTTGGCAGGGCTGGTCTCGCTGCTGGGGTGGGGGTTGGGGGGGGTGCCTCCTCTACAACAGCTCACTGCAAAACAAACACTGGATGCCGTTTTCTCTTTTTGCCTTCTTTCATAGAAGTCAGAATACTCTCTGGATTTCTTTCAGTTAGCATAAACAGGTACTAGTGTAGATCTTGTGTAAAAAGCCAGTGACTTAACAGGAACGTTTAAGAAGTAGAGAACACCTGTGTCTAACTGGATGGTACGTGACAAGGGAGCGTAATGTGATTGTCAGGTCTTGGGCACTAGTTACCTGACATCCAGGCAACAATTTATTATGTAGAAATTCCAGTGGTTTCGGCAGTTACATCTTGAGCGTCCTATGTTGTCAAAGGCCCTGGGGTAGACTCTGACAAAAGAGATTTTAGGTTCTCCCTCATGTAAGACTTTTCTTCCCAGGCAGGGAAAAGACACATATTCATGGGGACACTACTCAACTGTGGTTCTTAGTTAAAAACCAAAGAGAATCACCTGCACACCTAGAACATGCCTTTTGGGATGTGTTATCTAAGAACTGCCAATATCACTTAATAGCTGTTTCTAAAATCGCCTAGTGCCCATTGAAGGCAACCAGTTTATCAAGCTAAGGGGTTTTATAAATTCATTCTTCATTGGCTTTCACCAATGTGAAGTGTACAGACAACATGGCGGGGCTCCAATCAGACCGTTCGTTTCACATAGTAGCTTTGCTGCTGCCTCAATTTATGATCTTGGGAAATCATTTAATCCATATAACCCTTAGCTTCCCTATCTGTATAATGGGGCTTATAATAATAGTAATATCTACCTCCTAGGGTTTTTCTGTAGATTAAAAAAAATATGATATAAAATTGGGGCGCCTGGGTAGCTCAGTTGGTTGAGCGTCCGACTTCGGCTCAGGTCATGGTCTCATGGTTCGTGGGTTCGAGCCCCGCGTTGGGCTCTGTGCTGACAGCTCAGAGCCTGGAGCCTGCTTCAGATTCTGTGTCTCTCTTTCTCCGCCTCCCCCATTCACGCTCTGTCTCTCAAAAAATAAACATTAAAAAAAAATTATATATAATATATATATTATATATATTATATATGTAATATATTTTATATTATATATTTTTATTATATATACATATATATTATGTACATACATTATATATATATACATATATATATAAATAAAAGTTAGCACATAGCCACGCTCATACTAAGTATTCAATATCTTAGTTCTTGTGTAATTGAGGGTTGGTGAAAAGAAATACCATCTCCTGGTAGTCTCTGAGTAAAGGAAATGCCAGCTTGTGCCTATACCTGAATCTGCTTTTGTAGCAGCCCAAGGGTTAATACCGAGAGGGTGTGGGTGGCTCCTATTTAGATAAAACCACATCCCAGAGCTCCCTTTTAACCCTGTTTGCTATTGTTAGGGTTTTCCACCACCTCTTTGAAGTTTCAAGATTGACAGATGTTATTCAGTAATTCCCGCCCCATCAAATTTTTACATGTAGGTTTTCAAAAAGAAATCACAGGAAATTTGAGGGGAAAGTAAAACTTTTGGTTTCTGACACTGAACTGGGGGGCGGGGGGGGGGCGCGGTTGGGGATTTCTAGAATCTTCTTCACACATAAATTTCAGGGGATTTCTGTTTTTGTGTTTCCCTTAGCCTGGAAAAGAATAGAAATTAGCAAGGAAGATCCTTTTCATCTATGGCCAGGAATTCTAAAAAATCATCAGCAATAGATAAACAGTTCATTTGAATGTTTTGCACACTTTGATGAATTGAAGACACAGCCAAGTAAATATGCAGTATTGATATTTTTATATTTTATAAAAAGTATCTTAGGGGCACCTGGGTGGCTCAGTCAGTTAAGCGCCGACTTCAGCTCAGGTCATGATCTCTCTGTTCATGAGCCCTGCATTGGGCTGTGTGCTGACAGTTCAGAGCCTGGAACCTGCTTCGGATTCTGTGTCTCCCTCTCTCTCTGCTCCTCCCCTGCTCGTGCCCACTTGCTCTCTATCTCTCCCCTACAATAAACATTTAAAAAAATTGTTTTTGTAATATTTTACATTTTCTAAAATATTTTAAAATATTTTAATAAAATATTTAATAAAATAAAATATTTTAAAATATTTTCTAAAATATTCAATAAAATAAAATATTTTAAAATATTTTCTAAAATATTCTAAAAATTTTATATTTATATTTTATATTTTAATATATTTATATATAATCATATATTTTATAATTTATATATTAATTTATATTTATATATTTTATAATTGTATTGCTGCCCCATATGTGAAACAGAATATATTCACCTTAGACCAAAGTGAACTCTCCCCAAATTCTGCCAATGTGTTACAGGTTGTTAAAAAAAAAAAAAACAAAACACCCACACAAGATGGCCTGCAAACTTAGAGCTCTATATAGAGCGAGGTAGGAAGTATTTTAGGCTTTCTGGGCCAGATATCATCTCCGCTGCATGTACTTGTTAGTCTCTTTCTTTTTCTAAGCAACTCTTTCACAAACAAATAAAGCAACAAATGTTTGTAGCCCACAGGGCTGTACAAAAATAAGCCTTGGGCTGTGGTTTGCCAGCCCCTGCTGCAGAACGGAAAACGTGTGAGGGCTGTTGTCCTGTGAAGTCGTCATCCATCCAGCTTCTATAGCGAACACTTGCTGAGTAGTGTAAGTGCCCCTTCCTCAGCCTGGCACTGGGTATAAGGACGATGATCGATACACAGATTTACCCATAAAGAGCTTACTTTCTCTTGGGGGAAACCAGCGATGCAGGGATCAAAGCGATCTATGATCATAAGGCATCGTGTCGTTACAGACAAGTGGGTGCTTGAGGCAGACACATTCGTGGGATACTTCAGATAAGAGAGGCAGAGTTACCAGGACGGAATGTTGTTTTCCGCTCTATTCCTTCATCTGCCCCCCTCCTTAACCTTGCTCTCCAGGCTCATACTTTGTTGAAAGATGGGGACAGTCTGTAATTACTCCACAGGAACTCTCTTCATTTGCAGTTCCAGCCCTCTCTGCCACTGCCTTGTGCCATTGTCACTTACGGTGTCTCACCTGTCCTTTGTCCTATTCATGCCTTCCAGTGTGAGCAAGAGTTTGGGTTTGCAAGAGTCAATTGCCATATTGTTTCCCTTTTCCTATTCTTTTTTTAAAAATGCACTAGGGGCGCCTGCGCAGCTCGCTCGGCTAAGCGTCCAACTTCAGCTCAGGTCATGATCCCACAGTTCATGAGTTCGAGCCCCGCGTCGGACTCTGGACTGATAGCTCAGAGCCTGGAGCCCGCTTCGGATTCTCTGTCTCCCTCTGTCTGCCCCTCCGCTGCTTGCACTCTGTCGCATCGTCTCAAAAATAAATAAATGTTAAAAAAAAATTTTGTTTTAAATGCACCAAGAGACCTGTCCCCAAAAGAGTGACTTTTTTTTTCCCCTCTTGGTTGCTGAAATTCAGATGCGTGGGGGTTGCTCTTCCAGCGTTTTGTGGCATCTCCTTAAGATCTAAAGTTTTCATCTAGAACATACAGGCAGTTGAAGTTGGTGTTCCCACTCAGAACTGACCTCAAGACTCAGCGGTACATCGTGTGAAACCTAGCCACTCCAAACTGGCTTGCTACAAGCTTCCTTTCTCACTGAGCTTTGTTGACTGATGATACCAGACATGATTTAGGTGACGGATTCTCTTTGAAAGGTAATGGTTCTCTCCCTCGTACCTGGACTGTATTCCCATCACTGTAGTCTCATCAAACGCCTATAGTAGGTGAAAACTGCCATTTGAACAACGATATGTACTCTCTCTGACGTGCTCTCCGGTTCCGTGTCACCTACCCAACCTTTTTTCTTTCTGTTTCCTTGTGTGGAGCTATTGGTTTGGGAAAACTACTCTTCCTCAAATCACATATTCTTACTTTTTAACAGAACATTTCTTCTGGTCACCACTCACTTTTTCCCACTGTTCGTTGACCAGTTCAGAGGTAGTCCTTGCCACCGCGGTTCCCTGTTTCTCCAAGGTTTTCTATATTCTGCCAACACATAGACTGTAGCACACATTTAGCCCCATCCCTGCTTGCTGCATTATCTCTATGCACTTGTACACGTGCCCTAATCTTCTCCTGGGTTATAACCTCTTTGAGGGCAATGCCATGCCCACAGTGGCATCCAACAGTGCTGTGTTCAGTGAGTGAATCTAGTCTCTGATCATGAGGACTGCTTCTTCACAGGTACCTGTGAGGGGAAATGAACGACGTATAAAACCAGTAAAATTCTGGCATTCTCGTCCAGTGGAGACAAGCTGACACAAAGGTCTCGCTGAACCATGACTGCCTTTCTCTGTCTTCTGCCACTGTTTCCATCTTTGCTCTTCTTCCCAGAGCCAGGCCAGGCTAGCACATGACCCAGAGTTTGACATACAAGACATTGTATGTGGTCAGATAGCTGGTGCTAAGGACTCCCCTCCATCAATCCCCAGGCATGCTTCAGTGGTCCAAGCTAGAAAAATGGCTGCCTTTCTTTTTACTCTTCTCAGCTTTGTAGTAATATTTCCACTGTTGTGGGGCGCCTGGGTCCAACTCTCGATTTTGGCTCAGGTCGTGATCTCACAGTCCGTGAGTTTGAGCCCCGCATCGGGCTCTGCAATGACAGCAGCAGTCTGCTTGGGGTCTTCTCTCTCCCTCCCTCTCTGCCCTTTCCCTGCTCTCTCTTTCTCTCTCAAAATAAACATTAATTTTTTTTTTTTAAAAGACTATTTCCACTGTTGCTAGTAAGAATTCCTATTCTAGGAAACTGCACGTCACATGCACGTTCAAAAGAGGGATGTTGGGTGGGTATAAGGTACCTGCCTTCCAAAAAGACCCTTTGCATCGATTCCTCTCCCCACCACCTATGTTTAAGGGTGGCCTGGGTGTCGGTCAGAACAGGACAAGCTAGAGCTTAGAAAAGAACAAAGACATTCTTTGTTTAGAAAAGAACAAAGGTCATTCTTTCTATATTACCGAAGCCTCCTGCTCAGCCTTGGGCTTAGTTAACCCCTCAGTAAATGCTTTGTCCATTTAGTGAGCACTTGCCGAGGACCTGACGTGTGCTAGGCACTGTTTACAGTAGTGCCGGAGAAAGACACGGCCCCTGCCGGCATGGAGTTCTCAGTCCGCTGAGGGTGGGGGAAGTAGAGAAAGGCAGATGTGAAGCCAGTAACCAAAGTCATAGCTATTTAATTCAAATTGTGCTAAGTTGTCGCATAGGAAAAATGTAGAGCGTCATGAGAATATATAAAACAAAATGTTTTCCCACATTTTCCTAGATTTCCTTTAGAGAGTGACATCGAAGCTGAAGTTTGAGGGATGAATGGGAGACATTGAATAGGTGGCCAGAGGCGGGGAAGACTGCGCAGGCGCACCCATCCCTGGAACAAAAAGTCACGATATATTAACCACAAAAATAATGCAGGTGTCAAACCCTGTAGACGCCTGAGGCGTGGACCCGCTCCCTGACCGTGTATACCCACTGAACCCAACTTCTTCTCTCCCTTGTTTTGTTTCCACATCAGAATACGCCACCAACAACCCTGACCTGTTGTTAGTCATATTCCAAGTGACAGGCGTCAGCCTCCTGCCCCCCCTGGGGATCGCCATAGCCGTCATCATCATCTTCTACTGCTACCGTGTTCACCGGCAGCAGAAGCTGAGCCCATCCTGGGATACCAGCAAGCCACGAAAGCTCATGGAGTTCAGCGAGCACCTTGCCATCATTCTGGAAGACGACCGCTCTGATATCAGCTCTACCTGCGCCAACAACATCAACCACAACACAGAGCTGCTGCCCATTGAGCTGGACACCCTGGTGGGGAAGGGCCGCTTCGCCGAGGTCTACAAGGCCAAGCTGAAGCAGAACACTTCTGAACAGTTCGAGACCGTGGCCGTCAAGATCTTCCCTTACGAGGAGTACGCCTCCTGGAAGACGGAGAAGGACATTTTCTCAGACGTCAACCTGAAGCACGAGAACATACTGCAGTTCCTGACAGCCGAGGAGCGCAAGACGGAGCTGGGGAAGCAGTACTGGCTGATCACGGCCTTCCACGCCAAGGGCAACCTGCAGGAGTACCTGACGCGGCACGTCATCAGCTGGGAGGACCTGCGCACGCTGGGCAGCTCCCTCGCCCGGGGCATTGCCCACCTGCACAGCGACCACACCCTGTGCGGGAGGCCCAAGATGCCCATCGTGCACAGGGACCTCAAGAGCTCCAATATCCTCGTCAAGAATGATCTGACCTGCTGCCTGTGTGACTTTGGGCTTTCCCTGCGTCTGGACCCGACCCTGTCTGTGGATGACCTGGCCAACAGCGGGCAGGTAAGTTAGACCTGGATCCCCTTACTTGTAGGGGGCCCCGCCCTACCTCTCCATCCATCTCCCGTGTCTTTTGTCTCCAACGGCCCTGTGCTCTGCACACCTGTCAAGGGAATGTAGCCGAGGTCGGGAGTTGGCCCTGGGAATGCCCCGCTGTCTTCTGCCAGGGTGTCGTTACTAATGGACAGCATTTCTCCTCCTGTTTCTGCAGACTTCTCCCAATTCAAGACAGACATTCTTCTCCTTGAGTCGGTCTTCATTTTTCTCCCGTTTGCAGAGTACATTTCATTGCTTCTAACGCCATTAGTGCTTTGCCTCTATTTTTTCCCCTCTCTTACTCTTCTACTGAGCACTTCCTACTCGGTACTGTTGGTGGCCACATTGTTTTCTTTTTACCATTCTAGAAGGCAACCTCCTTGAAGCCCAAATGCACATCCATTTGGTCATATCTAGCACAAAGCCTTGAACGGTGAAAGTGACCAATAGATACTTATTGAGTGAGTTGACAGACTGAGTGAATATACAATTCTACAGTTTTTTTGAAGCATCTCATAGATGAAAATAGAAACCTTTTTGGGTGAGGAGGTATTGGAAAGTCACTAGAAATTACCAAGCCATCCTTCGCGAATGACGGCGCTCCATGTTTTCACACACTGGAAGCTTGATGTGGATTATAGTAGAGTCTGGAAGGCACCGTTGTTTCCTCTAAGAAAGTGGGGGTATGTGCTTCTGAAGCATTCAGTTACTCCTTGGTCTGGCCTCTTGGGTCCATAGCTGCACAGGCATTGTTGAGGTAAACATATGGAATGCAACATGGACAGATTAATATGGCAGGGTAGTGAGTCATGCAATGACCTATTGAAAAGAAGAATTCCCTCTGATACATACAATTAAGAAACATTCCTTGGGATAGTAATATCAATTCACATGACCTGCCCTAGATTCTTGAAAAGGTAAGGACTTCATTGTTATTTAATTAAGCTATAGATACTGCAAAATCAGACATTTAAGTGATTGCTTCCCTAGAAATATCTTTCTCCTTTTTTCCTGTGTCTACCACTGTTTTTGCATTATCAGCCATTGTCCAAAGAAAACTGCATAGCATGCTCATCACAATTCTACAGTGATCTAGATTTGGCCTTCTACTATAGAAATACTTTCACGCAGCTTAGTTTAGTAGAGATTTTATGAAGGTACACTACATTCTTGGCACACTAGAATGTACCACGGAGTAAACAAAAGATATTGAGGCCGTCCTTAAGTGACAGAAACTAATGGCAATTATTCTTACTTTCACCATAAATCTTGGTGTTTCAGGAATGAGAAAATAGTTATTTGCAAAAGCAAAAATAAAGTTCTAACATATCACAGATGTCGTCTCCCCAGTTATCTGTGAGGATGTTATTGTATAATACAATGACATATATCACGAAGTGAGAGAAAGCAGCCCTGGGGTTTGACATTTCCTTATTTTGGCGTGCTTTGTTTATATTTTTAAAAGTGTGTTCAGGGAGAGAAAAACTATTTTTAAAAACAATTTCAGAGGCTGTCCCTTTCTGTACCAGTCTCATTATTTAAAAGAGCAGTGTGCTTTTCAAAGATCATCTGCATGTGTAGAGAACAAACATCAGTTATATTTTTAGAATAAAAATGCAGCTGGATTACACGATGGGCCTCTATGTCTATTTTTGCTTTAGGTGGGAACTGCAAGATACATGGCTCCAGAAGTCCTAGAGTCCAGGATGAATTTGGAGAATGTTGAGTCCTTTAAGCAGACGGATGTCTACTCCATGGCTCTGGTCCTCTGGGAAATGACATCTCGCTGTAATGCGGTGGGAGGTATGTATGGACCACTCTCATACTGTGGGGGTAGACGTGTCTTCAAAATGATGTCACGTTGTTCGCTTCAAGCGTGATTCCAGGGGTACGACAGAGTTAGCCCCACAGTGAGAGCTAGCGGAGATCGGTTAGTACACAGCCGTTCCAGAATGACTGAGAATTGTGCTAAAAAGCCTAGATTTTTCAGCTGAAAACCATGTTTGGAGCAGAAGGCTTTCTATCCCCTTCTTTACCGTATAATTACTTTTCTCTCGACACATCTCTCCACGGATATTTAAATATCTGGCAAGAGATGAACACTAGTAATATTTATAATAATTCCTCCTGTTTGTCAAATAGATCATGTTGTTAGGAAAAATATCGGATTTTTGTTTGTTTTTATATTTGAAGGTTTTTAAACCCATCACCTATTTGCCTGGGTCCCTGTGTGGGGACGGCACTTCCTGTCTGGCCGGCCCCGTTATTTTCTGCTGCTTGCCTGCCTGCCTTCCCCCCGTGTCACATCCAAAACTAACTAACTTGGTTTTTCCTTGCACAGTGAAATTTGTTTAACCAAGTTTCAGCCACTGAGAATAATTTTCTGCTTGAAAGCTTTGACAGTTCCAAAACGAATCCTTCGACCAGTATGAGTTGTATAAGAGATGGTGCTGTTGTCACCGTCAGAATAAATTTACCTAGATTTCGGTATCTTTTCTATCCTTTCAAACCCGTTATTCTATAAACATGAGCTGGAGATTGTGTCTCTGTCTTTCCCTCTGTCAGCGCAGCCAGCTTATTAAGGCCCTATGTGAACTCTCTGCTTTCATTGTTATCAATGACTGAAGCCCTTTCCTGTTGATATTTGCTGAGTGTGGAAGAATTCGGGCTAATGGGGAAGAACTGAGTTCACCAACTTTTACGAGGTCTAAAAATGGATACAGTATAAACAAGTTTTCCCAAGGAAGGAACAGGATCTCATTTGCTCAGCTAGTCTCAGAAAACCTTTCATAACCTTTAGGATAAGAACGGATGGGTTTTGGGGAACCGGAAAGAGGCCATCCCGGTTCTCATTTTGTTTGATCTTAAGCCCACAGTCCTGCGTCTCTCATCTCCGCTCAGGCTGCAGAAACTCAAGTTATTTATCTCTCCTCACTTGGATCCAGCTGAAAGCCCTTCACTTGATTTAGTGTGTGAATTCACGTATTAAGCCCTTTTCTTTACCTTCTTTTGGAAAGCATTGTGGATATTTTTGGTTTTTTTTGGTTTAGAGGTTTTTTTGTTTTTTGTTTTTTTCGAAGGGGGTGGAATGTATCTTAAAAACATTAAAGACAGATTCTTCGCTTCATCTTAATCTCAGAGACTTTTCCTTTTTTTTTAATATTTTTTAAGTTTTCTTATTTTGAGAGAGAGAAAGAGAGAACATGAGGGCTTGAGCACGGGAGGGGCACAGAGAGAGGGAGAGAGAATTTCAAGCGGGATCTGTGATGTCAGCACAGAGCCCGATGCGGGGCTTGAACTCACAAACCATGAGATCATGATGACCTGAGCCAAAGTTGGATGCTCAACTGACTGAGCCACCCAGGTGCTTCTCAGAGACTTTTCTTCTGTATTTCAGGAGTCCCATGGAAAGAACATAGAGTCGGCAGATAGACACATTCCCTCCCAGCTGTTGTAGAGACACAGGTAGAAGGACAGGTCTTGCCCTCAGGAAGCTTGACTGATGAGACAGACTTTTTTTTTTTTTTCTTTAAAACAAATTTACAGATTCATCAATTTCTTGCCTTAGAAATAAAATCAATTATAATTCCCCCCAGTTGATGTTAGGCTTTAATTTTGAAGGTCTGAGAAAGAGGGTGGGATGTAGAAAAAGCTTTCCTTAAGCTTAAACCTTCTTTTCTCTCACTGGAAATGCAATGTGTGTAATTACTATCTTTTATTGACCATCTGATTTCAAAAAAGGAAATGTGGAATCTGAAGCTTAACTTGGTATGGCGAATTAGAGATTGAGATTGTATTTTGCCACATAGGTCAACTAATATTCCATTCCATCCAGTTTTATTCTGAGTAGCAGGCATCTAACTGCATGCGGGAGGATGCTAACCATTAGGGGACAGTCTTGTAGGGAATGTGAAACCCCAGCTGTCCTGCCGTTAAGGGACGCCATTCTGTTCTTACGGTTGAGCCCAGACTCTTCACGTTAAGCCTGGCCCTCGCTCGCCTTTCTAGCCTCATCTCCCCATAGCACTGTCATTCCACACGGCACGTCTTCTATGAATGCCTTTTAGGTGTCAACCCTAGGCTTTGTCCCGTGCTATTGACTGGGACCGAAGTAGACTTCTAAACATGCAAGTGCAGGTCAGTTGTGACCAGTGCCGCACGAAGGTAAGGCAAGGACACGGGGCCCCAAAAGCCCATGTCAGCTGAGGGGAGCGAGACAGTAGGGTCGGGCAGGGAGGGCTCTGGAAGGATGCGTAAGACTTAGGACCGTCCTCTTGAGTTGCTTCTTTATCAGCCTCTCTCTGCGAGGCGGCTCGAGGGGAACAGAGAAAAAGCACTACCACCCCACTGGACCAGTCAAGTCTTTCTTATCAGATGACAGAATGGCAACAGTTGATCACAGCACTCTTCCGAAGCCAACTGGTACAGCCCCCTTCACACGGAGGAGCTCGAGAGGTGGGCTGCAGTCATTGAAGAGGGTGGTCCAAGTGGAAAGGCGTCCTGGTGGAAGCAGCTCTGGTCATGAAGAAAGCCACGAAGAAGTAGTAGCCACCATTCCCTGGGCACCTGCTTCATGGGTCAGCTCGTCCAGCCTACCGAGCACTCTCAGGCACTGGTATTAAATGCTGCATTTTACAGATGGGAAAACTGAGGCTTCGGGAAGTGGGAAAGCCGTGTGGCCACGACAGTGCTGGCCTGACCAGTGGAGGACATCGTAAAGAAAGGACATCATGGATTGGGCAGCCAGTGCTACCTTGTGCATCTGGCCTCTAATTCAGTGTCTTTCTGGAAGTAGCCAGCAGGACTGTCACACTTGAGGAACGTTCGGTGATGGCCTCACTCGTGAAAGTCTCCAGGGATGGACTTTCTCGTCTCCTCTGGGTGCATCTCTATTAACAGATTCCTAAAGCTCTTAATTTCTGAGCATGTTACAGACTCAGTGCCTTAAAGTCTGAGATAACTTCTTTATCCTTATTTCTCTGAAGATCCGTTTATTCGTTCATTCCTTCTCTTAACAAATATTTATTGAGTACCAGTTGTAGGGCAGGCATTATTCAAATGCTAAGGACACAGCAGTGGGGGGCAAAAAAAAAAAAAAAACAACAGAAAAAATGCTGTCTCTGTCCTCCAGAGACAAGGAGTCTGTGAAGAACTAATATTGTCGAAAGAGGGGTAATGAACAAACAGATATGTGATTACAGCACCGGGGTGGGAGTAGGCAGATATGAATTTAGAAAGCAAAATAGAGAGTCAGGGACAGATCATGACAGAGCGCATCATCTCGGACACTCGGATCACCTGAAAGAACACGGAAGTCAGGAAAACAGGTCTTTCAGAGTTGTTTGAAGAAGGAGCTGATCGCAGGAGGTGATTGGTCTGTGACTGTCTTAGAAAGGAGGAAAGTCGTGAAATCGTCCTTCGGCAAGGACAGACCAGGAGACGGGCCCTGCTTTACAAAGAAATCTCTGTCCGGCTTTTGGTTTATTTGGTGTTCATGCAAGCGTTTGCGGTGCGTGGGAGGCAGAGGACGGCGGGGACCCTTTCGGGGCCCCCCTCTGGCGAGCACAGCAGACCCAATATGCACATCACCCCCAGCCAAAACGGACCCACCAGAAAACCGACTTCCAAATAAATCCCTGGCCACTGAGGTCTTTGAATAGAAACTGACACACGGCAGCCCGCGGAGCGGGCGTTTAACAAGGGGAGAGACGTAGCTCTTAAGCATCCTGTCTGCCTGCCACAGGCCTGGAAGACAGAAAGTCACATGAGTCAAAAAGAAAGGCAAAAGAGAAAAACAACAACAACGACGAAGAGGGGTGGGGGAGGAGGGCTGAAGAGAGGATAAGAGGTGCTCGAAGTTTTCCTGGGTTTCAGGGGAGCATCATTTAGAAGCAGATACAAAACTCAGGGGTGCTGCCTCGAGGACCACTGTCAGCCTGCTCTGTGAAGTTGGAACTGCATCAGAACAACAGCTGTGTTCCAGATGCCGACTTGCAGAGGAAGAGCATCGTGTCCCAGAGACTTGCCCTCTGCGTGCGCAAAATCTGGGGGGGCGGGGGGGGGAGAGGCAAGGGTGGTGTTTCTCTTAAGAGCCTCCTGAGAGACATGAAAGGAAGCTGCCAGGGTCTGGGAGGGATGGCTTCCATCAGTGGAAAGACTCTGGGGAAAGCCTGGGAGAGGGGAGCCGGAAAGGAGAGCAAGCCGTACGCGATAAAGAAGTTGCGCAGACAAGATGTTGTTTGAGGCAGCCGGGCAGATCCCGAGGTGTCCTGTCGGGCCCTGGTGCGCCCGGCGTGGGAAGAAGCCTGAGGGTGGGACAGAGACTGGGTCCGAGTGAATAGTTCTGTCGTGCGGACGTCTGCCTGGGGTTGGTTGCCTCAGAGCCTGGAACAAGAATTGAGCCTGAGTGGTTTATTTGGGAAGAGATCCCAGGAAATGCCAGTAAGCGAAGGCAGGACCGAGTCAGGAAAGGGGAGGAAGCCGGGAAATGGCAGGTCATCAAGCAGGCCATCGCTGCGGGCAGCTGGAACAGTCCTGCTGGGGACGCCGGGAGCAGACACACACACGCCCTGGGAGCACGCCATCCGACCCACGGGCAAGCTGGCCGTTTTCCTCCCAAACCCCATCCATCGTGGGTTCAAGGTCGCTCCCAGGACGAGTCGGAAGGACGAACACAACCTGCCCAGCGCGTTCCACCTGTGTTGGGCCAGCGGGCATGGACAGCCGCGTGGCTGGCGGCCTTTTGGGAGTATATGGAGTAACGGTGCGGGGAGCCCACTCCCCCCTTGACTGGCGTGATGACAGTTCCTCGCAGAAGGGAGGCCTGAGCCGTGGCATCGTTTGTTCAGATGCACAGACGGCACCTCCAGAAAATCACGCATTAACGCCGCGGCCAACACTGCCCTGATCTGGTGCTCGCGGCACAGGTTGTGATGGGGTCCTCTTCCCCCACCTCTACTGCCACCAGCCCACCTGTTTCGCCAAAACCCAGAATGGACCAGCGTTTGGGTTTCATGCTGGTCAATACAAGCAGGGAGAAGGCTGCTTGTTGCCATCAGTGAGGGGTTTTCTCGTTGGCTCTTCTGTTTTTTGTGTGTAACTCGTTGAGCAATTACACACCGTAACGGTCCGACAGATTTCCATAAGGTTCCCCTTCTCGGAGCCATGCGGTGCGGAGGGGCCGGCCAAGGCAGGGAGGGACACGTTTGTCACATTTGTGACAGGCATGTTCCCACCTGGGGCTGCCCCAGCTGGGCTTGTTCTGGCCAGGCGGGAGAAAGAACTCACCGAAACACTTAGCAGAGAGGAGAAAGCATGCAGGCTTCCTAAAAAGGCAAAGCCAGTTCATCAGAGGAACAGTAATACAGCCCGCGATTCTGAGGGTTCTTCCCGGAATCCAGCGTGCTCTCTGGCCTCGGTTTTCGCAACTGGAAAATGAACTGTTGGATCACATCTCTCAAGACTCTTCTTCAGCATTCTCTGACTCATTTGAAATGTTGAAAGTATGTTTGATAACTTGCATTCAGTTCCTCTGTCAAGACGCAACTCCCATTCCTTGCAAAACACGTACAACAGTCCTGCTGAGAGCATGGGCTGCAGAGGGTGCTGGCCCCCGGACGGGTTGTTTCAGATTTGCTACATGATGAGGACAGAGTGGGGGTGCGGTGACTCTGATAGCAGTCTGGGGTTGCCCGGGACACCCAAATGGCATTCCTTCTTCCTGTAATTTTCTACAGTGTTTTACCCAAGCTTCAGTCCCCAGTGAATTGGGGGGGGCTGCAAAACATCTATCTAGTCTTTTATCAAAAAGAGATAGATTGAGACGCACTCATCATAAACAGTAAGGGGCAAATTTAAATCACTTTTTTGGGAAGTTTGTTTTTGAGAGAGAGAGCATTTGCGTGAGCAGGGAGGCGCAGAGAGGGAGAGAGAGAATCCCAAGCAGGTTCTGTGCTGTCAGCATGGAGCCAGACTCAGGGCCTGAACTCACCCACCGTGAGGTCATGACCTGAGCCGAGATCGAGAGTCACATGCTTAACCGACGGAGCCACCCAGATGCCCTTAATCACTTTTAATCCCAGCATTGCACCTAAGCCACTTTTGTGAGACTAAGGATGAGGAGTGGGACAAAGATTCGCTTTTGCCTATATCTATCTACTTAGTAATTTTGGGGTTTTAAACACATGCATTTTCTAAAATAAAAGCATTTTAGGCACCAACACGAAAAACAGATAAGGACAAAAGATAAATAGACAGGGATAAAAGACATGTAACCTGGACGGAGCAATTTTGCCAGAGTGGATGAAGCATCTCAGCCCCTAGTTGCCTGAAACCATGGGAGAAAGTTGGAGCTGAAAACCAACCTCTGGTTTGGCCAGTCACCACGTCTGCTCGAGTCCCCGGACCGTTTGGGTTTCAGTGCTCGAGGTTTCATCCCAGGAAGGACCATCGGTGCCCAACTGGCTGATAGAGGCTTCCTGCCCTCAACCACCTGCCCCAGGGCTTAGGCCTCCACCTCGGTCTCTGTGGCCGCCTCCTCCTGCTGAAGCAAAGAAAATATGCACGGTATCCTGAGGGCCTCTGAGCAGACCCGAGGAGCAGTTAGCACCTGGCCTCCAGGAAGAAAGAAACAGCCTCTCTTACGATGTCTGTCCGCAGTCATCCTCCACAACCTGATTAGAGACCTGAGAAGGCATTGCCTTCACAGCCACAGAAGGGAAAAAAAGGAAAAGAATGTTGGCAGACAGTGGTCTCCACGATCAGAGATTCAAGCCGGTGACTGACAGGCAGAGGGACATATGCTGCCAAGCACAGGTCATCTTTACATGTTATAGGGTATGATTTAAAAAACTGGGTGGGAGTGCGTACGTTTAAACTGAGGGCGAAAAGCAAAGAAAGAGGAATTGCAAAAATCCTCAAGACAAAAAGCCCGCTTAGCTGTTTTGAAAAATATATGTTATGTAAATATGACATTCACCGGGAGTTGGAAAAAAGTCAGCTGAAAATATGCATACACTTTAGTTTTTTTTTTTTTAACATGCATATACTTGAAGTCTCCATCCCGTTTCCTCACTGGAAAGACTACCTCGTTATTAAGGGATGGGGGTGTGCCAGTGTGGGTCACAGCATGGTCACCCAGACTTGTCTAATTTTTTTTTTTTTAGTGTTTATCTTTGAGAGAGAACGTGCAAGTGGGGGAGGGGCAGAGAGAGAGGGGGACAGAGGACACGAAGCCGGCTCTGCGCTGACAGCAGCGAGCCTAGTGTGGGGCTCGAACTCACAAACTGTGAGATCATGACCAGAGCTAAGTCAGACGCTTAACTAAGCCACCCAGGTGCCCCAGACTTGTCTTATTTATTTATTTATTTATTTATTTATCTAAAATGTTTTTATTTATTTTTGAGACAGAGACAGAGCATGAGTGGGGGAGAGACGGAGAGAGAGAGACAGAGACAGAGACACAGAATCTGAAACAGGCTCCAGGCTCTGAGCTGTCAGCACAGAGTCCGACGCGGGCTCAAATTCACGGACTGTGAGATCATGACCTGAGCTGAAGTCGGACGCTCAACCGACTGAGCCACCCAGGCGCCCCCAGACTTGTCTAATTTAAACTGAAAAGGAGATTCATAGATCCACACTCTCCCAGTTCAGCTCAGAGAATCCATTCCTTTGCCAGCCACCTTCAGACTGCCCTTGACCTCACCTGCCTACGTTACCTCCCACAAGTCACAGACTCCTACCCCTCAGGGATACCAGGGAATCTGACAAATCTCCCAGCTTCCCAAGGCTTTAGGAAAAGTAGGAAGTAATCCAGTTAAAATTCTCTTCACTCTGGGAAAGGACTGTCGCCTTTGTCTTCTTTTCCAAAGGGGCATTCATTACTTTTTCTTTAAGCAGAAAACAAGCCCGTGCCTAATGCCCTCTGCCATCGTCAGCTCGCCCCCATTCCCCATGGAAACCTGCGTTAGTCCCCACAGAACTTACAAAATTAGACACTGTGGTTTGTGGAACTTTGAAGATTAGAACTGGAAATTAAATAAATTGGCCCTGGGTTATAACGACCTCAACTCTGGAGATTTTTTTTCTTTGTTCTCTAGGAATCTTAGCCATGAGCTCAACACCTGGGATTGATTCTGATCCCGCCATTTTCCTTCCCTGACTGCAGTCATCCCCCGCCCCTTTCTGAGCACTGTGCTGTGGGAATTGTTGATGGGTTAGTACATTCACTTTCTAAAGAAGAAGCCCTGTGCAGGCTTCCTCAGGGTGGCTTTGCAACCAGGGTCCGGTGGTGCAGTTTAGCTGAGAGATTGACCTGAAGAGAAAACAGTTCTTTGACTGCTGTCTTAGGCTGGCTTTCCTAGAACTAATCTAAAACAAAGAGTTTTGTGCAGTGGTTTACTGAGGATGAGGTCTCAGGAGAAGGGAGGAAGGGAAGGGGAGAACCTCTGTAAGCCTGAAGTTTCAGGAGAGGTCTAGCCTCAGCCTCATCTCATGGGGAACTCTAGAGTATGAACTGTACCATGGTTATCTCCCTGCAGAGGCAAGAGGGTTAGACTATTAATACTCCCACGTTAATTTATCATTGGCTGCCGGCTGTCTCTCAGGGTGAGGCTTTCTGGAAAACTCTAGGCCAGGCAGCTCTCATCAGCAAAGGGCAATCCTCCAGAGGAGGGTGAAGTTGTGGCCTCTTAGGACTCAACACCTGTGGCAGCTGGGGGCTGGTGCTCTTGGCTTGGTTAAGGTATAGAGCCAGGGAGCCAACAATGCCAGCTATGGCAGCCAAAACAGTTGGAAATGGAGAGTGTGTGGACTGATACGTTATCTAAGGAATACTTTATATCATATACAAATCCTATCCCATTATATTGTATTAGAATATGCATACCTCAAGACATGGAAGTAAGAGGGCATCATATTATTTGACTAGGTTGGATTACAAGATAATCCGGAGGGCGACAGGGAGGTCATCCACTTCAGCCCCTTCCTTTTATAGAAGACAATATTTAGATCAGAGTAAACTGTACTGAGAACCAGCTCTGATTACCAGTCCTCGGCTTCTAGAATTCGACCCAACTCCTATCTGTCGAATGCCTGCTATGTGTATGGCACAATTTTTAGCACTGAGCAGAGAATCAGAGGACACTAGACTCAGCCTCTGCCTTGGGCCTTAGGAATGTACAGTCTGTAGAAGAAGATAAGGGAATGGAAGAAAGAAATATTATGCAGATCAAAATTCAGGTCTCACCTCGAGAACAGTAAGGGTTTAGTGCTGTGGCACTGGAGGGGCAAAAGTGGACACACCAAAGGATGGTCTGTGCTCACCTCAATGTGATGGGAAGCCTTCATCACAAATTTCCTGAAAAAAGATCTTCTATTTGGGGGCTAGAGGAGGTGCCACAGAAGATGAATCTGCAAGTGGGGGTCTGGGAAAGGGGAGAAAACAAACAAATAAGAACAGGCAATCCATTTTCAAAATGGCATTTGCCTCAAAAGCTTCTTCAGTTCTTAGCCTGGAAGGACAACTTATTGAAAGTTTTACTCATTAAACAAGATTGTTTTGCTAAAAGCCCAAGGTCCTGGTTTCTGTAGGGAAAATGTTAGATCCAGCCCATCCTCCATTTCCAGCACAGGCATGTTTTACTTATTTTTATTTTTTGACATTTATTCATTTTTTTGAGAGAGAGTACGAGTGGGGGAGGGGCAGAGAGAGGGGGAGACACAGAACCAAAAGCAGGCTCCTCCAGGCTCCGAGCTGTCAGCACAGAGCCCAACACAGGGCTCGAACTCACAGGCCACGAGATCATGACCTGAGCTGAAGTCAGATGCTTAACCCACTGAGCCACCCAGGTGCCCCCAGATATGTTTTAGTACAGGAGTGTTTTCAGTCTTTTAGGCTGTCCTGTGCCATACTGACATGTAGGGGATCCCCACCCACTTACTGCGTTGTTTTAGTATTCACTTAGAGTTTAGGCATTGCCACTTTGGACAGGATCTAAGATCCATCCATCCATCCATCCCTCAACAAAGTATTAATTGAGAGCCTCTTATAGAGGAGGCCCTACCAGGGGTGCTGGGAATACAAGGATGACCAAAGGGAGTCTGAACCTACTCTCAGATGCACACAATCTTGTTAGATGAGACCAATAAATTTGACTACAGCAAAATATGATACATGCTAACATAGAGCTCTGCCCAGGACATCTAGCCAGGAATGTCTTGAAGGATATTCAAGGAAGTTTCTATAAAGAGATTCACTTTAGTTGAAATCTGAAGCCCTAGGGAAGGAGTAACAGCATATCCTCTCTGATCATCTTTGTCACACGTACCGCTAAAAGAAAATTACCTTTTAAAATTTTGTTTGTTGATGTGTTGTCAATCTCTCTCCTCTGCGATCCCACTAAACAGCATTGCTCCATGTTTTTGTCATCATTGCTGGCCTTAGGAGTCTTTATAGACATTTTTTTTCTTTTCTTCTCTTTTGTGTGTGTGTGTTTTAATTTTAAGTAGGCTCCACACTTAAGGTGGGGTTTGAACTATGACCCTCATATCAAGAGTCGCATGCTTTACCGACTGGGCCAGCCAGGCGCCCCAACATTTTTTTTTTTTTCTTAATCCTTACTCTGCATCAGTGATTTTCCTTCCGGGAAGAACATACATAATCTAAAATTCACTGTCTCAATCATTTTTAAGTGTAGAATTCACTAGCATTAAGTACATTCACAGTGATGTTTAACCATCCCCATTACCTATTTCCAGAACTTTCTCATCTTCCCCAACTGAAACTCTGTACCCATTAACCAATAACCCTCCATCTCTCTCCCACACACACGCACCCTCCCAGTCCCCAGCAACCACCAGTCTACCTTCTGTCTCTATGAATTAGTCCATTTTAGGTGCCTCATGTAAATGGAATCAGATGATATTTCTCCTTTTGTGATTGCCTTCTTTCACTTAACATAATATGCTTGAGGTTCATCCAGGTTGTAACTTGTGTCAGAATTTCATTCATTTTTAGGCTGGGTATCCCCATGAAGTTTGCCACCACCTATTAAACCTGTGTGTGTCCTAGGGACCTTTGTAGGGCTACAAACCATCGTAATGTGTAAGATTTCTCCACCTCCCAAGAACCAGTGTTGCCCTCTTGGGGCAACATCATCCCCCTGAGAATGCCTGCTTGAAAATGTAAGCTGAGGGACCTTGTTGGTCCCATTCTTCACTGTCCGCAGCCATTAGCACAGTCCCTAGCAGGTAGCAAGAGCTCAACAATTATCCATTATTTCTCTGGCTCTTTCCACAACTACTCCTTCTTTCTTATTTTAATCCACTCTTCTTTAAGCATTGCTCTCAGAGGAATCACAGGTATATTTTGATGCTCGGTGGCTCAGGGTACTCAGCCAGGCTGCTCACCTAGTTCTTGTCCCCAAGCTGCCCACGCCCTTCTCAGCGGCCTTGTTCACCTGCTCTCTTTAACAGAGGTGAAAGAGTACGAGCCTCCATTTGGTTCCAAGGTGCGGGAGCATCCCTGTGTTGAGAGCATGAAGGACAATGTGCTGAGAGACCGAGGACGACCAGAAATTCCTAGCTCCTGGCTCAACCACCAGGTAAGGAGTTGCTGTTTTGAAGGGAGAAGCAGATTTGTCTGAAGTAGCCTCTAGTAGGGGAGAGAATTTTAGGATATTGGGCTTCAGTCGGAGGGCGGGTCGCTTGGTGCTCCACGATCCTGCTAGGTTTTGTTTCTAGAGAAAATGTGACTAAAGTGGATTCACACGGCAGACACGCCATTCAAAGAGGGCTCTCCAGTAATCATTTGCAGGCCGTCGTCCCATTACGCAAGCCCGCTTGGGTCTGGCGTTAAAATATTTTGTTTGCAGCCTCTGCCCCTCACCCCCCAAGCCTTTACGTAGCGTGTTTATGTTTTGTTCCCTTCTGGGTTCCAAATATCGTCTCCTGGGAATCTTCTGCTCTAAGAGTGAGAAGTAAGCAGAGTCTGTCCCCCAGTGGGACTGGGGGGCGGGTGCCGTGTGCTCATGGCCGTGTGCAGGCCGCACACACTGGGTTTGGAAGGACACCAGCTCTGCAATAAAAGAAAGCCGGGAGACGTAGGAAGGTCCAAGTGAACAAATAGGAAATCTGTCTGTGGGGAGCATCCTCAGGGCTGCTGCTTTTTCTTTTCTTTTTCCAAGAGATGGTAGGCAAGGGCATCTGTGGAAGGGCAGCGGTTCTGGACTTTCGGGGTGAACTATCCAAATTCTCTGTTTGGGGGCATTTTGACGAGAGCGGAGATCAGAGAAGAAGAAGAAAGTGAGTGATAGGTTGCCAGGGCAAGAGAGCTGTGCGACATACTCGGGAGAGAGCGTGAAGGAAGGACGAGAGGGAGCCGTGTGCTCCTGTCTCACGGACAGAGCTGATCTTTCTCCTGGGTAGACCCTCTGATGGCCTCCTTTGGAAGAATTCCCTTATCCAGTGAAGGCTGGGCTAAGTCGTAGGTTTTCCGAAGGGCAAGGCAAATTGAGATAAGCAACAGAAACAACAAATCACGCACAATCAGGAAGACAGATGGAGCCGGAAGCCTGGTCGGTGCCAATCCTGGCCCGGAGCCACTTCAGCAGACAGTCCCTAATAAAGTCGGGGTAGAGCTTGAACCAGGCCATGGTAGCCCAGGGCTTCCCCGGGGTTTCGGGCAAACCCTCTTTGGCTGAAAATGCAAGGCTGTTTTGTGTTCCTTCCGAAGTCAGCAGGCACTGGGGTTATTTCTTTCAAACCCCGTTGCCTCCTCTGCTGTATGGTTCTTGTAATGAAGCCATTATTCATGATGATAAAATTCTGGAAAGAATTTGCATAATACATTTTTTCTTTTAATGAGATTTGTTGCCCTATTGATTTCACGTTAATGCTTAATATTTAATTTAATTTACTGCCTGTAATTACAGGGCCAGAATAAAATAAATGTTACTTGTGTACCAACAGTACCACTGCACTCTTAACAGGCCATCAATCAATACTGTCAATTAGGTGAATTTTACAATTAATTCAACATCATGAATTCACTCACAGGGCAGGAAGGGAAGGAGAGGCTCCTAGGTGTGTTGGGAAAGTTACCTGTGGTAGATGCTCAACAGCAACGTGCCGGTTCTCGGGGCAGGTGCTGGGGTATATCCGTCCCACCTGGGCCACTTGTATCAAAGATCACCAGTGACCATGGGGAGCCTCTAACTGTCGGACGCACGCTCTACGTCTGCCTCTCTGTTTAACCCCTGCCTGCTTGGTTGCCAAAAAGGACTTGAAATGATGAACGTGTTTGCACTGCAAAATAAAAATTACACCCGTGAGAGAAGACCCTTGCCACCGTACTGGGCAGCATTTCCTGAATGTCACCCCCTCCTTTTTTTAAATTTTTTTTTTTTTAAGTTTTTGATACAGACAGAGTGCGAGTGGGGGAGGGACAGAGAGAGAGGGAGACACCGAATCTGAAGTGGGCTCCGAGCTGTCCGCACAGAGCCCGACGCGGGGCTTGAACTCACGGACCGTGAGATCATGATCTGAGCCCAAGTCGGACGCTTAGCCAGCTGAGCCACCCAGGCGCCCCCAAATGGCCCTTTTGAACGGCGTGTTTATGGGGCTGGACGAAACCTCTGACAGAGCCTGGAGTCTAGCACGGCCGACTTAAAAAGACAGCTGCTTCCTAGGGTGCAGCCTGATGTCGCTGGGAGGAGCGGGGCACGAGGGGTCATCCTTGGCAGCTGCCGGAAGCTGTCCAGAGAACGTGGGACTTCACAGGAGGAAACCAGCCCAAGGTTTGGACTTCACTCCGACTGGGGTATTTAACCCTGTTTAAATAGAAAGGTGTCTGTGATTCCAACTATAAGATGCTCTCAAAAGGCAAAACCATAGACGCAGGAAGATCAGTGGTCTCCAGGGGCTCAGGGAAAGAGGAAGGAGGGGTGGTGGGGTACAGAGGACTTGTAGGGCAGGGAACTTACTCGGTGGGCTATGACCATGTGCCTCCATGCCGTTGTACATTCAGCAGAACCCCCAGCACGTCCCCCGCTATAAACCACGGACTTCGGTTGGTAGCGATGTGTCCGTGTTGGTTCCTTGACTGGAATAAACGTACCACACAATGTGAGATGTCCATAGTGGGGGACGCTATACGTGTCAGGGGAGGAGGTGTTCGGAAACCCTCTGTGCTTTCCACTTAGTTTTGCTATGAACCTAAGACCACCCTAAACAATAAGGCCAAAAACTGCTCTAAAGAAATAGGAAGGCGTGACAGGGTGTCAGGGGCCACTTCATGGGAATTTTCCGGTATCGGGGATGCTACTGCACCTCAGAGGCCTCCTGGAGAGTCCTTGTCGCGATCAGACGTGCTGGCTCTCCATCTCACGACCTGTCGTGATGCCATGGCGCAGGAGCGGATGGGTAGAGCAGGCTTCCAGGACGGCGCACGCCCCTTTGGTCCACCGGCGAGTGGCCGGCCCCGCCTCGTGGGTGCTCAGTCGGGACGTGGGGCTGGCACCCAGCCAGCACCGCAGGGGCGAGGTCAGCAGGAGCCCCCCAGACCAGCAGCTCCGCGTGACTGTGACTTCTGTGGCTTCTCTCCCACCGCAGGGCATCCAGATGGTGTGCGAGACTCTGACCGAGTGCTGGGACCATGACCCGGAGGCCCGGCTCACGGCCCAGTGCGTGGCAGAGCGCTTCAGTGAACTGCAGCACCTGGACAGGCTCTCGGGGAGGAGCTGCTCCGAGGAGAAGATTCCCGAAGATGGCTCGTTGAACACTACCAAATAGCTCTCTCGGGGCAGGCTGCGCTGATCTAAAGAGGCTGCCCCTGTCACCAAAGAACAGAGGCAGCGGGAAGCTGCCCCTGACCCTGAACCAATGCTTCCTGGAGGCCCCGGGGGCCACTCCCCTCCCCTTGAGCTGTGGGCGTGAGCAGAAACACCAGCGGCAGGGAGTGGGTATCATGAAGCATTCTACGCCTTTGACATTGTCATAGGATAAGCTGTGTTAGCACTTCCTCAGGAAATGAGATTGATTTTTACAATAGCCAATAACGTGCACTTTATTAATGCCTGTATATAAATATGGAATAGCTATGTTTTATATATATCTATATATGTCTATATCTATATATATATACAGCCATACTCTGGAAAGAGACAAGGAAAAAAGATCAAACATCCCAGGAAATTGGTTTGTTTGGAGCGCTCCGGAACCAGGCACAGAAGGAAGGGATCCGTGACAGCATTAGCATTTGACAATCACACGTGCGCTGGTTCTCTGACTACACAAGGTGGGGGCTCTGCATCAGGAGAGGGGCTCCGAGGCTCCGAGCCAGCCGTGGCCACGCTGCACTCGCTTTTGCAAACTAATAACTCCGTGCACGTGGAATTAGCTCCTTTTCTGGCCATGGAGCTAATTAGAGTCACGCTGTTTGGGGACCAGATCCTGGGAGACTGGGTCTCCTGGACTTCTCACTTGAGCTTCAAGCCCACGATCGGTTTGTGAGTCACCTTCCTCGACCAGCACAGAAACCCTGTCCCATCTCCAAGAGCTTTTAGCTTCCCAGGCTTCACGGGCACAAAAATCAGAACAGATTTCCCCACTTAGGAAGTGGCCGCATAGTCTACTAATGACAGATCGTTCTTTCTGTTTGTTAATCCCCCTGCCATATCTATGTTACTCTTCTCTCCTCTCACCCAGATTCCCTTTCCTTAAAGGGAATACGTCTCCTGCCGAGGGTTCGTTGTGTTCATTTTCTCATCAGGCTCGGTTTGAGTCTCCAGCTTTCTGTGCAAACGCCAAGAGTTTCCATCTCTATGGGCTCCTGGATGCTTCAGTACTTGTTGGCCTAGTCAGAAGGATTCGAGCTGCATGACACTGCCATGGTCAGAGCTGTTTCCTCAGGCACTCTGAACATGTGTTTTGCTTGGCCAGCACAGCGTTGAACAAAATTGAGCCACTTTTTAAATATTTGGAGATTTTGCAAAACAGAAAATCTGGATCCTCCCAAGTGAAGACAGATAGCAGATGGTTTCCAGTTCTCCCCAGTCCACATTATTCACAAGACAAAGGTGTGGACACACTTTTAAAGCTGCTTTACTTCTCGCTGTAAACGTTGGCATTTTCCACTGCCCACCCCATCCCAGGCTAGGAATGAAACCTGCCCGTAACCAAGGCCCCTTGTAAGAAATGTGCGTTACGTCAGCCATTCTCTGGTTAGATCATATGAGTTTGATTGCCTCTCTCTTCCTGGTCTGGTGTTAAGATTTTAAGTTGGTGCGTTTTTCTGGACTGAAGGGGACTCCCTCAAGTGGTCCCAGTTAAGCCAAATCTATTTTGCCTATATGTTAAGAGCTTTCCCCTGCGCATTACGGAGGGGAGCTCTTACCTAGAAGCTTTTGCCAGGGTTATCAGTCTCTCCACCATACCAGCCTTCCCCGCCCTTTGCAGGATTTGCTAGCAAGGACTTGAATGTGGGACACAGTCCCTTTTGCATTTAGGAAGTCTGTGTCCGAATGGGCAAGAACAAAGAATGAGCTTTAATACTCCATAGGAATTTGTTAATCCACAAACACATGTTAATGCTGCAAATAATCTCTTTTTTAATGTTGTTGAAGCTACCTATTTTCAGCCAAATAGGAATATTAGGACTGGCAGTGAGCAAATCAGTTCCATTTGGATTTTGGAAGGTCTCCTCTCATTGAAGTTTTAGCAGATAGGCTGAGATTTGGGATTAGATGAACCTTGTAGGCACCCTTCTCAGTGGGGGTGGGCTGAGAGAGTTCGGGACAGTCTGTCTGCAGTACCTTGGAAGTGCCCGGAAATTCCTTTGCACCTTAGGGCTTAGATGCTGTCCCAATAGCTGTTGCTCATTGACCTCTAGTGGTGAATTTCTAGAATACTGGTCCATTAATGGGATTTTCCAAGATTCAAAAGAGCTTTATCACTTCTGGGTGGTCATCAGCATAAACTGGAATGTAGTGTCAGATGATACTGTGGCTTTTTTTTTTTCCTTGTCAAGAAAAAGACCAAGGAATAACATTCTGTAGTTCCTAAAAATACTGATTTTTTTTTTTTTACTACTATACATAAAGGGAAAGTTTTATTCTTTTATGGAACACTTCAGTACTCATGTATTAAAATAGGAATGTGAATGCTATATACTCTTTATATCAAATGTCTCAAGCACTTATTTTCATTCTATGCATCGTTTGTCTTTTATATAAATAAAATGTTTATTAGATGGAATAAAGCAAAAATACTCAGGTCAGCTTCCTACCTTTTGATCCTGTTCATCGTGATTAAGCCATTTAACCACACTCGGTTATTGTGGGAAAAGTCACAAGTTTTCCAATTTGTCGTCTTCTTCAAGTGGCAGTCTCAAGTCCTTTTTTTAAAAAAGCAATCACAAAAGTTCCATCACAAGAGATGCACCAAATGTCATTGGTGACCGGGACGTGAAGTCACTACGTCTCCTGGCTGCCATCTTGCCTGGAGGCCCAGAAACTGCCTCCATTCACATGACTTTGTCTTCTAGGCTCTTTCCCTCGCATAGCAGGGCCTTGACTATCTTTTTGACTATTGTCACTTATGCTTCCTCCCTCTTCCTTTCTACTCATCCACAGCATCTTACTTAGGGCTTTTAATCAGTTTATCTTCATCACCAGATGACTACGCCTTAGACAGTTGGCTCCAGGTCCTTGCTGGAAGGATTTCTGGTAACAATGTCTGTGATTTGCTGCCCAACCTTTGGCCTTCCAGTTTTGGAATCTCAGAGATTCAATGGCTTCTTCTAAGTTATTAACTGAGTTCTAAATAGTTACAGTTCTAAATATTGGGCTTTATTTTTTTAATGTTTGTTTTTGAGAGAGAGAGAGAGTATGAGCAGGGGAGGGGCAGAGAGAGAGGGAGACACAGAACCAAAAGCAGGCTCCAGGCTCTGAGCTGTCAGCAGATGGCCCAATGTGGGGCTCGAACCCATGAACCGCGAGATCATGACCTGAGTTGGAGTCAGTTGCTCCACTGACAGGGCTACCCAGGTGCCTGCCCTCTACGTTGGGTTTCTAAACCTCAGCACTAGTGATGTTTTGATCAGATAGTTCTTTGGGGAGTGGGCCTGTCCTGTGCATTGTAGACAGCACCCCTTACCCCCACCTCCCAGCTGTGACAACGAAAAATGTTGCCAAACATTGCCAAATGTCCCCTAGGGAACAAAATCACTCTTGGAATCACTGAACTAGATGATGTGGTCCTATAGTCCTGTGGGCATGAGTTATAGTCCTATGTTAACTAGTAGCCCAACAATTTTAGTGGTTATCTGCTCCTCCATTTATCAGCTTTGTGACCTGCATAATTATATGCTTCATGCTTCAGCTTCATTATATGTAAAATAGGATTTTACAGACCTCATCCTATACAATATACCATTGTGATAGGAATACACGCAAAAGCTTTTGGAGTTGTGTCTTGAACTTGGAAAGCCTGCAGTGCATACTGGCCAATACTAAATTGGTTTAGTAGGCCAACGGCTGCTTTCCCAATGAGGTAGATTTTGAGGTAGACCCTAGAGAGCATTAACACCACTGAAGACACCTGGGCACATGCTCCATGGCCTGTATGTCAATAATCTGAGGAGAGCTCCCATTCCCTACCAGCCATCTCATCAAATTGAATCCCCCACCCACGCCCTGAGGTAGATAGTATGTCCCCTTTACAGATGAGAAATCATCCTGACAGAACTTAAGAAAGAAGCCTAGGGTTTCACAGGGGTAGAATCTGGGTGACGGGCCAAGTTGTCTTAGAATTTGGAATAATTTGGAATAATGCTTGGTTCTTTTCTCCACGTCATACTGTCTCCTGAGGGAACTGGCTTGTACGTTGGAACAAGAGGGCCATACCATGATGAAATGTTCTCCTCCACGTACACAGCATGGTCACTGTTCTCATCTCCCCTGCCCGTGGAGTTGATTGCTCAGTGGAGATAAGGAAAATGCTGCTTCATCTATGTAATCCACTGACTCTCCACCCACATGATAAATGTCATCTAAAGCCTTGATGAGAACTGGAAGATGAATGAATGTGTGTGGACAGTGTTGCCTAATGTGTGGCACGGACACTGGTACTTGAGATGATTCTAGATTGTGACAACCCTTAAAAACGTGGTTTTAGTGGGCCTGTTCTTATTTAATTAAAAAAAGATTTTTTTAAGTTTATTTTGAGAGAGAGACAAGAGCAGGCGGGGAGGGGCAGAGAAAGGGGGAGAGAGAGAATCCCAAGCAGGCTCCGCACTGTCAGCGCGTAGCCGGATGACAAACTGTGAGATCACGACCTGAGCCGAAAGCAAGAGTCAGACGCTTCACCAACTAAGACCCCCAGGAGCCCCTGTACTGTTCTTATTTTAACATACAGTCACCGGAAAAAATTAACACTTTAAGCCTCGGGTTTCACAAATATCAATCCATATTAATCACTAACATGTATTGAGTACTCAGAAGCACCAAACCCTGTTCTCTCTTCTACCTTCTTTATCTGCTTTAATCTTCGCCCCAAACCTGTGAGGGAGCCTTACCTCCATGTTAGCGATGAGGAAACTGAGGCAGAGCGTGAAGTATTCCGGAGAGTTCCACAGTTAGCGATCCTTAGGCCAGGATTTGAACTGAAGCGATGAGATTCCAGAGCCCATCCTCCCATCTCGAACACGAACGAGAGGTGGCGTAAAAGAGAAAGGGGGAGCCTCTGGCATGCTCCAAGGTCTGATTCGTTAGCCTAAACTATGGAAGAGTAAGGTGCAGTTTGGAGGGCAAGGGGTTGGCCATAAGGGAGCCAAGGGAGAGAAAGCCATTCCTCAAAGTCACATGGACTCTGGGCTCCAGTCCAAGAGCTTCGGCCAAAACAGGAGCCAAGGTCTTCTGACCCCCTTCGCAGGCTCCGTTTTGCTGGGGTTATTTCAGTTCTTGTTACTGCAAGGTCAGGCGCTTTCCTCGTTGGCCGAAAGTCCCCAAGCGCCCTCAGCAGACCCATGGTCTCTTGCGCCAGTCCCCAGCTTTTGAATGCAGGCACTCTCAGAGCCCACGAGCTTCTGTTTTGGGGTGGGGGCTTTGTTGTAAGCCCTCTTTGCAAACGACACTCGCTAACGGCACGGTCCTGAGGGAAATCCCTCCCCTAGGTGACAGGAAACTTCATTTAAAACAGTGTGTCCGTCCTTTTTCACCAAACTCATCGCCGTTGGTGTCTCTCATTCTGTTCATTTTCTTCCTGAAATAGGCCTTCTAATCATTGCTAATCACATTTCCAAGTCGTGCTGATAAAGACAAGATTGTGAACTTTCCCATAATACGTGGCCTGCCAGTCAGCCTCACACAGTGTAATTTCATTCTAGCACACCTCCAGATCTTTGCTGCATTTAACAATAACTTAAGAGTCTTCCTATTCTAATTAAGCTGAAATTGTACACACTGAAATGCTTGCTCTTTTTCACTCTATTTATGCACATGAGTGCGCGTGCGCACACACACACACACAAAGTGGTCCTTAAAAATCTCTTCTGTATGCAGCCTGTGAAGTACACAGCTTCTGCAAATGTCCTCAGAGCCTTCTCTCCACCCATGCCCACAATAGCAAATGACAGAATGACTATAGCCCTGATGCCATTGGGTCATCAAAAAAGATAAAATGCCTTTGAATTTTCATGTTTTGTCTAAGTATTCATAACAAAATCATTAAAATTGGGCCCTCGAGAGCCAGACTCCCTTGGTTCGAATCCTAGCTCTGCCACCAACCACCTACACAACTTGGTGCCAGCCTCTTAACCACTGTATTCCTTCGGCTTCTTTCCATGTAAAATGGGGTTGGCAATAGGACCTTCCTGGGAGAGCAGTAAGGGTTGCCGTGAGAGTAGCGCTCCTGTTTTAAAAGTGGTTAGAACAGAGCCTGGTGTTGCAGGGCTGGTTCAATATTCACAAATCAATCAATGTGATACATCACATGAATGAAAGAAAAGAACCATATCCTTTCAATAGATGCAGAAAAAGCATTTGACAAAATACAGCATGCTTTCTTAATAAAAACCCTCGAGAAAGTCGGGATAGAAGGAACATACTTAAGCATCATAAAAGCCATTTATGAAAAGCCCACAGCTAATATCATCCTCAATGAGGAAAAACTGAGAGCTTTCCCCCATGAGATCAGGAACACGACAGGGATGTCCTCTCTCACCGCTGTTGTTTAACATAGTGTTGGAAGTCCTAGCATCAGCAATCAGACAACAAAAGGAAATCAAAGGCATCAAAATTAGCAAAGGTGAAGTCAAACTTTCACTTTTTGCAGCTGACATGATACTCTACATGGAAAACCCGACAGACTTCAACAAAAGTCTGCTAGAATGATACATGAATGCAGCAAAGTTGCGGGATACAAAATTAATGTACAGAAATCTGTTGCATTCTTATACACCAATAATGAAGCAACAGAAAGAGAAATAAAGAAACTGATCCCATTCACAATTGCACCCAGAATCATAAAATACGTAGGAATAAACCTAACCAAGATGTAAAATATCTGTATGCTGAAAACTATAGAAAGCTTATGAAGGAAATTGAAGAAGATACAAAGAAGTGGAAAAACATTCTGTGCTCATGGGTTGGAAGAATAAATATTGTTAAAATGTCAGTATTACCCAAAGCAATCTACACATTCAATGCAATCCCAATCAAAATCGCACCAGCATTCTTCTCAAAGCTAGAACAAGCAATCCTAAAATTTGTATGGAACCACAAAAGACCCCCAATAGCCAAAGTAATATTGAAGAAGAAAACCAAAGTGGGAGGCATCACAATCCCAGACTTTAGCCTCTACTACAAAGCTGTAATCATCAAGACAGTATGGTATTGGCACAAAAACAGACACATAGACCAATGGAATAGAAGAGAGACTCCAGAAGTGGACCCACAAATGTATGGCCAACTAATCTTTGACAAAGCAGGAAAGACTATCCAATGGAAAAAAGACAGTCTCTTTAACAACTGGTGCTGGGAGAACTGGACAGCAACATGCAGAAGAATGAAACTAGACCACTTTCTTACACGATTCACAAGGATAAACTCAAAATGGATGAAGAACCTGAATGTGAGACAGGAAACCATCAAAACCCTGGAGGAGAAAGCAGGAAAAAACCGCTCCGACCTCAGCCGCAGCAATTTCTTACTTGACACATCCCCAAAGGCAAGGGAATTAAAAGCAAAAATGAACTATTGGGGCCTCATGAAGATAAAAAGCTTCTGCACTGCAAAGGAAACAATCAACAACTGATGGAATGGGAAAAAATATTTGCAAATGACATATCAGATAAAGGGCTAGTATCCAAAATCTATAAAGAACTCACCAAACTCCACACCTGAAAAACAAATAATCCAGTGAAGAAATGGGCAGAAGACACGAATAGACACTTTGCTAAAGAAGACATCTGGATGGCCAACAGGCACATGAAAACATGCTCAACGTCGCTCCTTATCAGGGAAATACAAATCAAAACCACACTGAGATACCACCTCACGCCAGTCAGAGTGGCTAAAATGAACAAATCAGGAGACTATAGATGCTGGAGGGGCTGTGGAGAAACGGGAACCCTCTTGCACTGTTGGTGGGAATGCAAACTGGTGCAGCCACTCTGGAAAACAGTGTGGAGCTTCCTCAAAAAAATTAAAAATAGATCTGCCCTATGACCCAGCAATAGCACCGCTAGGAATCTACCCAAGGGATACAGGAGTGCTGATGCATAGGGGCACTTGTACCCCAATGTTTACAGCAGCACTTTCAACAATAGCCAAATTATGGAAAGAGCCTAAATGTCCATCAACTGACAAATGGATAAAGAAGATGTAGTTTATATATACAATGGAATACTACTTGGCAATGAGAAAGAATGAAATCCGGCCATTTGCAGCAACGTGGATGGAACTGGAGAGTGTTATGCTAAGTGAAATAAGTCAGGCAGAGAAAGACAGATACCATATGTGTTCACTCATATGTGGATCCTGAGAAACTTAACAGAAGACCAGGGGGTAGGGGAAGGGGGAAAAAAAGAGTTACAGAGGGGGAGGGAGCAAACCACAAGAGACTCTTAAATACTGAGAACAAGCCGATGGTTGATGGGGGTGGGGGAGAGGGGAAAGTGGGCGATGGGCATTGAGGAGGGCACCTGTTGGGATGAGCACTGGGTGTTGTATGGAAACCAGTTTGACAAATTATATTTAATAATAAAAAAAAAAAAAAGAACAGAGCCTGGTGCACCTAAGAACTAGTTGTTAGGATGATGATCATTTTTTTTTTTTTTTGCATTCTGCTTTAAAAGGAAGCTCTGTCATATTTCCCAGACATGCTGTGCCCCAAATTTGGGGGCAAAATGGACTCTTGAGGAAGATGAGCCCTATTTACATCTGTAACTATGAGCAGACAACCCCATATGGTTGAAGAGATTTTCACTCAGCCTGGCACGGCTGTGGTGGTAAATACAGGGCTCTGGGAGGCAGGAAAGCCTGGGGTCTAGTCTGGCTTCACCAGCCACCGCCCTGTTTGTCCATGACTTTGGTCTCTTGCTCTGGACACTCACCTGAGGCTCTTCCCTGTCCTGCCCACAGTAGAAAGCTGGAGACAAATCAAATGATGTAATAAGTAAAAATGCAAGAAGGAATTTATTACCTTTTTTGGACATGGAGAGATACACTGAGATTTTGCTGGAACATTAGATTCTCTTTTGTTAATAACATTATATATGTATACGGTCATCATGCCAGCAATCCTGGAAGGGAGGAATTATTTTTTTTTTCCATTTTGCAGTTAAGGAAATGGAAATAAGTATCTTATGCAAGTTTATAGTTTACACCCAGTCTCTCCCAAGTGCAAACCATCCGCTCTGGCAAGCTGTTTTGTCCATATTTATTTCCTTCATTCAACATACGTTAATTGAATGCAGAATAGCTTACCACCCGAGGTCTGCTTGCAGCTTGAAAGCAAAAACTATGTGTTGCTACTCAGCGTTTTATACCAGCATCTAGCACAGAGTGGAGCACATAACAGTTGTTCAATAATTTTCACTGAAGGAAGAAAATAAGCCTCTTGGCCTTTGGAAGTTCACAATCCGACAGAAGACACAGACATTCAAATAAACAGCACACGCTCAGGAGGTCCTAACTGGTAATGCCTGTTGGAGTGAAATAGCCTGAGGCCAAAAATGCCTAGATTTTGCAGAGAACTGCTTAGCAAGAGCCTGAGTGCTGTCCCTTATCTGCCATGTATGAAATGCTCCAGCCACCATGGCTATCCCTGACAGGGTGGACTTGCTCCTTCAATTCCCTTAGAACTCTCTCTCAAGGAGCTTGTGTTAGTTCCCTAGGGCTGCTGTAACAAATGAGCACAATCTGAACCAACAGAAATGTATTCTTCCACAGTTCTAGAGTCTAGAAGTCCAAAATCAAGGTGTCAGCAGGACCTCGTTCCCTCTGAAGTCTCTAGGGAATAGTTAGGACTAACTGCTTGATGTGTCCAGATCCCATTGGCCCCAGGCATTTCATGGCAGTTCTTGGCTTTTGGCCACGACACTCAAGTGGGCCTCAATCTTCACATTACCTTTTTATTTGCTTCTCTGTGTGTGTCTTGTAAGTATTGTTTTCATTTGAGTTACAGCCCACCTAGGTAATCCAGGATGATCTCATCTCGTGATTCTTAACTAAATTCCATCTGCAAAGACCCTTTTTCGAAATAAGGTCACATTCACAGGTTCTGGGGATCAGGACATGGATACATTTGCGGGGGAAGGGGGCGGGGGGGACCATCATTCAACCCAATACAGAGCATTAGCCAATTCCTCTGATATGAATTCTTGCCAAGATGAGAAGATCTCAAGTCCAACACTGTCCCTTTGGTCACTTGAAGCATTCCTAAAGATGACCCTGACAGATTCACAAATTTCATTTGTTTCATTTTCTATCTTAACACACACACACATATCCCGTGTGCACGCACACACGCACACACATACACACACGGTATGTTTATACTGTACGGTAATTAAAATATCACTTAAGGATTAGTGTTTATCTCAGTGACTTCATATCCTTTTTATACACCTATCATTTTTCTAGCAGTTAGGAATTTTGTCCTCCAGAAGTATGAGAATGAGGTGAAGTTGGCAACTCTTTTCCCACTATACCTCCCTTGGATGCCACCCTGTGTTTAACAGCCCCTGCTACCATGTAGGGAGCAATTCATGGTTCTCCAACAATATTATGGAATTTCACACCAGTGCCAAACTTAGAAATAAACTGTGACAATTGAAAATATTCAGTTGCCTTGTTCCAACGCCCCATCTCATTCCTTTGAAATCAGAAAGGATGAGAATGACAAGTCAGGTTCTAGCCTATTTCTTAGTCCCTTACCTCCATGAGCTTGGGTATTCTAGTAATTATTCTAGCATAGCAAGTGACTGTAAGACCTAATGGCTTAAATCAACCATTTTACTTAAATTTTGTGGATCAGAAATTTGAGGAAAGCTGGGGCTGGACAGAGCTCCCTTGGGGTCTCTTCTGCCATTGAACTCCCATGTTGACTCATGGGATCATTAGATCCCATTAGACTCATGACTCATTAGAATCATCTGATGGCTCAGTTGAGCTGGATGGCTAAGATACCTCACTTGGCAGTTCAAGCTGGTTATTGGCTGGGAGCGCGGCTGGGACCATCATCTAGCACACCTAACACCAGGTGGCCTTTCCACCTGGGGGTATCAGGGCACTAGTGTTCTTACACGGCAGCCGGCTCCCCGTAGGGTGAATGGGCCAAGAGAACCAGGCAGAAACTGCATGGACATTCATGGCATCTTCTTGGAAATCTTACAACATTACTTCTCCCATACTCTTAAACCAAGCAGTTGCAAGTAACTCGAACTCAAAGCAAGGGGAGGGTCTCAAACCTCTCAATGTGAGAAGTGACAATTTTAGGCGATGCCTAAAAACTACCACAGGTACTTTACTGTATGTGGGTCTCAGTCTCTCATCTGTAAAATGGAACTACATTATCTCTAAGATTCCTCTTAAAATTCTGAGTTTATGAAGTACTTTCCTTTATTTATCCGAATAGAATCACATTAATATTTATATATTCAAAAGTATTTCCTCTCCTTTATATCACAAAATACCCATATTGCATAAAATTAGGGGGAAAAGAGAGAAAAGTTTCCATTCCAATAGACTTCCTAGTCTTCTCCATATTTTTAGAGTTGTTTTCTTCATGTAGTGTTTATGTGTCTGTGTATGTGTTATGTGTGGGGAAACTTTTCCCCAGAATTAAATAAGCCAGAAGGACATTCTGGAATCTTATTTTTAAGAGGCATCAGTTCCCATTATAACTAAACATGCTATGTAGTAGTAAAAGTTAATCTCCTAATTCAACTGTAGTGGTTATAAATCTCAAGATTACAAACTTGGATGTGCCAGACATGTCCTGTGTCTTATTTTTCTATAAATAAGAAACCTAACTTTGATTCTGAGCCCCTATCCTGCTGGACTGGCAGGAAGTCCAGCCCTTTTTTGGGGGGGGGCTATTCTCCCCGCTAACTCCTGGAGTTTTACCATTGTTTCAGGCTTCGTGCAATGAGAACAAGGAGCAAGGGGTTGGATAGTTCTGGTTCCCAGTTATCAGTGAAGCCTGATTTACTTCTAAGATGCCCATTATCCCATTTGCTGGGTTTGTTCAGGTCTGTCTTTCCTCTGGTCCCTTGCCTTGCTGGGGACTTGGCATTTTTCTTGGGAAAGCTTGAGTGCCATGGGTCTAGATTTGCTTCCTGGTACACCTGGGCTACTCCCTTAAAACCTACCATATCCTCAGGTTCCGGTCCTCAGCTCCAGAGACTAACACAACTGTCATTCCTTCAGGTGCTAGGACTTCTCTATCCTCCATGTTTCCTGTATCCAAGCTCTGCTCCTGCCCATTTGTTACTAGATTTTGATGGCCTATCGACTTGGGAGTCTGAATCATTAGCAACCAAATAACTAGTTCATGTAATCTTCAAACTTTCCCTGGAGAAGAAAATATTTGCATTCCATTCTTCTAATGCTTCAGAGAAAGCAAAGAAGAAGAAAGAAAAAAAACACACACACAAAGTGAAGAACCAATTGATTATTTTTCCATAAGAAGAGTGGATGTTCACATCTTGACACAGAAGAATATATCAGCCTTATTTATATGCATTGTATATCCTCCAGTATAATAAAGGGACTCAAACTTCCATCTGATAGTTTTCTTGAGTCTGTGTGCAACCATTTCCTAAACCTCCTGGGTCTGAGGGACAACAGCCTCTTTCATGGCTGATAGCATAGAAGAAATACCAAAAAGAAAACAAAATGGTGGATCTGGTATTTACTGCTGGGATGAGACCATACAGGTCCATAATCCCTTATTTGCCATTTCAAATCCGAAACCTCTGAAACATATAAGTAAATTTCCTAACTCATTTGGTTTCTAAACCTTATAGCCATTATTTATCCCATTTAGGGTAAATATTTATGTTGTGTGGCAGAAATATTAATGTTTGATTTTGGGGCTGTCACCTGTACTATCCTTTAGGGTGTCACATAACATTCATCTTATTATCTTTCTAAAATTGCCCAAAAGTCTAGATTTCTAAATCAATCTGACTCCAGAGGTTTTGGATAAAGTTTGAGAGAAGAAAAAAAAATAGAGAGAGAGAGAGATCTATCTATCTATATTTACATATGTTGGGAGATATCTCCCAAACCTTATCCATATATACATGTATACACACATACATACACATACCAGTAAGTTTCTTATTCATGATATTTCTTTGTATGCCCATCCCATTCACGCTAGATCATGGGGCATGATATAGCAAAGCATGATTTCAGGGTATGATTATTAAAGCTGAAGAGAAGAAAAGGCAATTTCAAATTTCAAAAGCTTACGGTGGACTCAAAGCAAAGAAGAAGAAGACAGGTATCAGCAGAACAAAACTTCTTGTCATTATACCACCAAGTGTAGTCAAAATTCCCCAGTCTAGGGGAGACAAAAGAACAATGAGGGGAATAGATGTCCGGGCCTGGGACCAGTGTGCCAGAGATCTTGGAGGAACCACACAGACCGAAGTTCAGAGACTGAATGATTTAAAGACACCCAGTCCCCATTAGTGTGACATTTTGTCCGCCTATGGAACAGCATGGATACAGAGTCAGAAATTCTAGAACCTCTAGGGTCTACTCTAGTGAGTACTTCATGCCTTCTGTGCCAAGGAATCATATCAATAGTCTTTCACATTAAGAATCTGGTGAGGGGCGCCTGGGTGGCGCAGTCGGTTAAGCGTCCGACTTCAGCCAGGTCATGATCTCGCGGTCCGGGAGTTCGAGCCCCGCGTCAGGCTCTGGGCTGATGGCTCAGAGCCTGGAGCCTGTTTCCGATTCTGTGTCTCCCTCTCTCTCTGCCCCTCCCCCGTTCATGCTCTGTCTCTCTCTGTCCCAAAAATAAATAAACGTTGAAAAAAAAAAATTAAAAAAAAAAAAAAAAATCTGGTGAGAAGCTCCTATCCATAGCAGTCTATTGGCCTCTGAACCTCAACAAGGAGTGGCCCCTGGGCCTCCAAGAGCTTTTTCCTAGGCCTCATTTGTTGCGAGTTAACCTGAGTAATTTTGCCAGCCATAATTATCAGACTCTGTTGGCTATCAGTAGCTTCTGATGGTTAACAGCTTATTGAGGCTACAGGTTTCCCCAACAATCTTACCAGCAGATTTTAATGAAAGCAAGTCTCAGATGGCACAAAAGGAGTCACAAACTGCTCCATGGCCTCAAAAAAAAAAGTCCCACATCTCTCTTCTTAGTGCTGTCGCCATACTTGGCGACATTCCAGAGGTGTGTGTTGGGGGGGGGGGGGCACGGGTGTAGCACCTTTATAATGATACCCAACAACCAGAATTTTCAAAATCAGTACCTGAACACTGTTTTAGAAGCCTACCTCAAATAACAGTCTGAAGGAGCTAGACTTCTAAGCCAGTTGGATTTTTGTTCACAGGAAGACAGGGAGAAGCTTCAGAATATTTTTAGTCTATTCACACATCTTGAACACCACCATTTCACCAACGAACGCTCATTTGTACATCCATTATGATAACTAACAAAACCTCTGCTCTCGTGAAATAACGGTAGGGGAAATGCTTGTGGTCAGTCTGTGAAGTGTGCCATTTAATTACATATGAATTAATCATCCTTGTAATATTTATTGAGATTGGAGCAGCCATCCATCCTAGGAATATATGTTCAAGTTAATTTACGTAATATATGTATCTCGAATGTACGTACTAAAGTATTTTAAAGTCAAGTACACCCTACAACTCCAAGGGCACTCAGGAGCCCTTCAGGTTGGAGTGGAAGGCACTGGATACCTAGAAAGATAATGGTGGTGGTATTCAGCTGAAATCCCAGCTTCTCAGCCTCCACACTTGAACTTGTTTGGGACTGAATGGAATCCGCTGAGAATCTTCCAAACTCGGGAAGCAATATACTTTCTTCCACTTTTCCTGGTTGGGATATTAGATAAGACCCTACTTCTGGAACACAACTGGTTTGGTTAGAATGCCTCCTCACTAGCTTCCCGGTGGACTATGCTGAGTCATGATTACTGGAAGGAATATCATTGCTGTTGGCACACACAGGACAGGAAAAAGCTGTTAATGCAGGCAATACCTTGTGGTTTTGTTTTAGGAGACAAGTATTGTATTAACAACAAAGATACTGTGTTAGGAAATTAAATCATTCATACTCTAGCACTGTGTAAAGACATTAAATCATTCACAAGTTATAAATCTTCAGTAATTGATACTAAATGTGATTTCTTAAAAGGCTAATCCTCAGTCTAAATTCAAACATTGGACATTCAAAATTTAACAGTCAATATTATAGAAGTGATTGAGTAAATTACAGTCAGAGGAGAATCATGTTATGTAGACTGCTGTGCATGACCTAATGTGAAGTGGAAAAGAATCATGGAAAACATACTTTTACCCTGTTTTAAATTTTTTTGTGTGTCTTTCACATCTACCTGTACTCATGAATTTCCCATTCTTGCATTGCCATTTTTCAGCATTATGAATATTGGTGCAATGAATATCTTTATATAAGTTAGCATTCGTATATTTTCCATTTCTTTAAAATAGATGATAAGAACTGGGGCACCTGGGTGGCTCAGTCGGTTGAGCATCTGACTTCTGCTCAGTTCATGGTCTTGTGGTTCGTGAATTCAAGTCCCGCGTCAGGCTCTGTGCTAACAAATAGTTCAGAGCCTGGAGCCTGCTTCAGATTCTGTATCTCTCTCTCTTTCTCCCCCTCCCCTGCTCATGCTCTGTCTCTGTCTCTCAAAAATAAATAAATGTTAAAATTTTTTTTTTTTGGGGGGGACAGAGAGAGACAGAGCATGAACGGGGGAGGGGCAGAGAGAGAGGGAGACACAGAATCGGAAACAGGCTCCAGGCTCCGAGCCGTCAGCCCAGAGCCTGACGCGGGGCTCGAACTCACAGACCACGAGATCGTGACCTGGCTGAAGTCGGATGCTTAACCGACTGCGCCACCCAGGCGCCCCCAAAATTTTTTTAATAAAAATAAAATAGATTATAAGAAGTTAAGAGTATTTTCATGGGTCTTGTCATCTCTGTCGAAAATATTTCCCAGAGTAATTGTGTCTGTTTATATTCCCACCAACAGTACACAAGTACATGTGTTTAACAGCACATTCACCAGCTTTACATATTATCATTGTTTTGTTAATTTAATATTCTGTGATTATACATCATCATTGATAGTTGCATTTCTTTTATTGATAAAAGGTTGAATTTTTTTCATATGTCTGTTTCGAGATTATACTTTTATCATTGACAATTATCTGTCATGGGGAGGGACACAAAACATGAGAGACTGTTAAATGTGGAGAACAAACAGAGGGTTACTGGAGGTATTATGGGAGGGCGGTGGGCTAAATGGGTAAGGGGCATTAAGGAATCTACTCCTGAAATCTCTGTGGCACTATATGCTAACTTGGATGTAAATTAAAAACAAAACAAAACAAACAAAAAAACTAAAGGACAAATCCAAAAAAAAAAAAAAAAGAAAATTCTCTGTCATGCCCTTTACATATTTATCTATTACACCAAAATGATTTTAAAAATTATAGTATTTGCCATACTTTTCCAGCTTTTATTTCCCTCTTCATTTTGCTAATGTGTATTTAATATATACAAATTTTAAAATTTGTATAGAGTTAAATCATTCACTCTATTTCCTTATGAATTCTCCTGCCTTCATATTTAGAAAGCAACCGTCTTTCCAAAAAGCCAATAAAGAACCAATGCTATTTTCTTAAAGATTTTCTGTGACATTATCTTTTAGTAATTATTTATTTTCTCTAGAATGTATTTAGGTGTATGGTGTGGGCTTGAGGGAAGATTATTAATTTTTCCCTTAGAATTTTTTTAATGTTTATTTATTTGAGAGAGAGAGAGAGAGAGCACAAGTGGGGGAAGGGACAGAAAGACAGGCAGAGAATCCCAAACAGGCTGTCAGCAAAGAGCCTGATGTGGGGCTCAAACTCACAAACTATGAGATCATGACCTGAGCCGAAACCAAGAGTCAGACGCTTAACTGATAGCCACTCAGGTGCTCCGGAAAGATCATATTTTTTCTAATTGCTCAAGAGATACCCCAAGATCATTTAATGTGGAGATGAGGGCAAGAAACTCATTTAGGATTGATTTGTGTTATTTCCATCAGGATCCAGTATATTTGTCCTTGTAATAGAAACTACTTCTGTACTATTTTGCTCCATTATCCAAGTTTCAGTGCAAGGCTGCTATAGATACTGTTACTTCTAATTAATGTTAATACTTCTCAATTCCCAGAATTTTCGTTAACATTATGGCTTGTTATTTGTTGTTGGTGGTGTTTGTTTTCTTCATGCTGTTTTTGTTCTCATTCATTTTTTTATTAGGAAAATATTAATAATTCAGCATATACCCAGGCCTATACCATATATCCAGACTTCATAAATGCACTGGTTCTGAATTTGATTCAGAACTTAGCCTTTCATTTGAAAAAGAAACAAAATACTATAAACGTCACCACAATCTTGGTAGCTGTCCTTAGTTCCTAATCCCTGTTCCTACTGATCTTCCCAGGTCCCCCTCTGTTACGGCTTAAATGTGGATCTTTCCCATCTATGCATGTACCTGTAATCGAGTGTTATCTTCTGTGTATAATTTTTAATTTCCAGAAGTGGAACTGTATATGTGTTGTTCTACTTCCTTAATTTCTTTACTTAAGATTATGTTTTTGAAATCCATCTATGTGGATACATATCAATCTTGTAGTGTTTATCACATGTTAAAGTAATCAAACAAAGATGCCATCAGATTGAGGTGGCTGAAATGCCTTGGGAGTCTAGTAGGCAAACCAAAACTTAACCCAGAGTTAATTCCTATAAATGCCTCAAGGTTAAAAAGAACAACCAATCATAAACAGCAAACCAGTCTTTCCTAAATAATGCAATCACTTAAGCTGTAGCCAATCAAATAATTTCCTTTTCTGCTTCTGTGTCTTCTCTATAAAAATCTTACCTCTAGCCCTCGTTGGTAGAGCACTCCTAACTACTTTTTATTTGGTGCTGCCCAGTTCAAAATGATACTTGTTCAAATAAACTTCAAAATTTTAATGTGCTTCAGTTTATCGTTTAATACACATAAATATACTGCAATCTTTTCATTTACCTTGCTCAAATACCCTGGGTTTTGGGTTTTTTTTTTCCAATTTTTTTCCAATTACAAAAGGCCGAGTAGACAGTATTGATCTATTTTTATTAGAAAAGAAATGATAACAAAATTAATTAAAAGAAGTAAAATAATTTAAAGTATGAAATTCATCAGAAAATATACAGACTGAGCATAACTAGTGAGAAATAGAATAAGGAGAAATTAGCGTAATTATGACCCCCTCCCCCAAGGTGAGAAAAGGTCTACCAGTTTAAATGCTAACAACATACGTGCAGGATCTGTATGCTAAAAACTGTAATAAATTGATAAAAGGAATATAAAAGACTGGTGAGGAGGAAAACATTTTACTCTGTCCTTCAACATTCCTCTAGCTGGTCTAAGAATCAAATGGACACAAAACAGACTAACGGGAAAATCAAACAAAAGTTTAACAACATTGATATCTCCTGTATTCACAGGAAAGACCCAGGAAAGCTGAATAACCCCTCAAAATGACTGAGACAATCACCTTAAATACCATCTCCAGCTAAAGACAAAAGATGACGATGTTGGGGGTGGGAAGTCAGTTATGAGAGGTCACCAAGAGAAGCACAGTAAACACAGGTAAGGATACTGTGCAGATTAAGTCCTTGCCTTTCCCACAGATCAGGGTTTCTAGATTTAGAGTCATCCCGCTCTTCCTGGTACAGAGGGAGACACCCTTACAAATGAAGATTTCCCTTATCCATGTAAATGTCTCTTATAAAAAAATGTAACTTCTATTTGGTTTCCAGAGCTTTGCTTTTGTCTACAGTTGCTTAAAAATAACCAGCTAAAAATAATCAATATGCCAAAGAGGTATATCTTGAAATACCAACATTTGCTCCCTACAAGACAAAAATAATTGGAGCACTCTGCTGGGATCATGAATCGGCAGACTCAATATCATTAAGACATCAGTACTCCCCAATTTGATCTGTGGATTCCACACAATCCAATCAAAATCCTAGTGCCCTCCCCTCCCCTTTTCAGTAAACATCAGCAAGAAGATTCTAAAATTTATATAGAAATGCAAAGGAACCAGGACAACCCAAACAATTGTGAAAACAAACTAGGTTGAAGGGTAGACTATCTATTTTGAAGACATACTATAAAGCTATCGTCATCAGAATAAACAGCCCAGAAATAGACTACACAAATATAGGCAACTGATTCTTGATAATTGGTGGGGAAATCTAATAATATAAATAAAATCTCTTGCCAGCCCATACAAACCTATCCACAAGGTAGAAGAGGGAAAAAAAAAAACAGTTTTATTATTGAATAAGCATTAACTCAGAGTGTAAGACACATCTAAAGAGATTATAAAGACAGAAAGAAATCACATCTCTTTATATAGCAAAGCAGATACAATTCGTTACATACATGTTAATTGTCTTTATCAAAAAGGAAAAATAAAACTTCTCACATCTCTGTGACAAACAGAAATTTACAACTTGAAGTCAAGCACTGAAGCTGAAACTCCCACAGAGGCAGGGAGACAAGGTCATCCTTCTTGATCTTTGCATTTCAAAGAGATAGCCCATGCTTCTCAAGAAAGAAATCTCTGGAACATAAAACTGGCAAGAGGCTCATTTAGCTTTTAAAAGGACTAAAATGCATTTCAAAGAAAACAGAGAGAGCATTTATAATTTCATATTTTCTAAAGGAAAGGCTAAAGAGAAAGGAGAACAACAAGTTCTCTTCCCCTTTTGGTATGAGGGAGGATTTATTTATTTATATTTGTATTTGCCCTAACAAATGTACAAAGGCAATTCAATGGAGAAAAGATAGTCCTTTCAACAAATGGTATTAGAAAGACTGGATGTCGTTATGCAACATAAATAAACTTCAATATATACCACACAGGTTATAGAAAAATTAACTCAAAATGGATCATAAATGTAAAAGTAAAATTATAAAAGTTCTAGGAGAAAAAAATCTGTGTGACTTTAAGTTTGACACTGAATTTCTTTAGACGTGATACCAAAGGCATGACCCATAAAAGAAAAATGGACAAATTGCAGTTGGTCAGAATTTAAACTTTTGTTTTCTGAAAGTTATTGGTCAGGAAATGAAAAGATAAACTGAGAGTATGGAGAAAATATTTTTAAATCTTATTTATGAGAGACAACTTGTATTCAGAACATATAAAGAATACTTAACACTCAACAATAAGAAAACAAACAAAACAACAACTATAAAACACTCTAAAAACTGGGCAAAAAACTGAATCGGAAATTCACCAGATAGAATAGATGGATGATATATAAGCATATAAAAAAGCTCAACATTATCAGTCATTAGGGAAATGCAAATTAAAACCTCAAAGAGACATCACTATATAAGCATTGAAATAGCTAACTCAAGGGATCAAAATATGCCACCCCAAAATATGCCACTTTGGCTTAAGGGTAATTTTGAGCTGAAGGCAATTAAGAAATAGCAAACGTAGGGGGAATTCTCCGACCTTTTACTTTCTGCCAGAAGAAGGGCATAATTTTCCCTTTTGTAAAGGAAATATATCAACTGAAAAGATTTGAGTCTGTGTAACAAAACTCACTGAATAATCCTTATTTACTGTACATTTTGTAGTCGCCTTCTAGCCATTTACCCTTCCCTCCCCAGGAAGTCCAAACTTCCTTTTCCTTTGGTCTAATCTCTTCTCCACACTTTATCACCCTTTGTTAAAATTGTTTATAGACCTCTGGGTCAAACTACTTCTTTTCTATGAAGCCTCCACATACATGCAAAATAAACCTTTCTCCTGCTAATCTCTTTTCAATTTAATTCACAGGTTCCAGTACTGAACATAAGAGGGTCGGGGAAATATTTTCCCCCTCCTTTACACAAATACAAAACTGATATCACTAAGTGCTAGTAAGACTATTGAGAACAGAAAGTTGTACACATTGCTAGTGGAATGTTTGGAAAATCATTTAGGAGTTTCTTGCAAAGCTAAACATATACTTAGCATATTACCCAGCAATCCCCTCGTAAGCATTTACTCAAGTAAATGGAAAATTTATGTTCACACAAAAACCTGTACACAATATTTATAGAGGCTTTATTCATAATTTCCCCAAACTGGAAATAACCCAGAGATCTTTCAACAGATAAACGGGTTAACAAACCATGGTATATGCATACCAAGGACTACTACTCAGCCATAAAAATGCATGAGCTATTGGTTAACATAACAACATGAGTGAATCTTCAGTGCATTTTGCCAGATAAAAGTTGCTAGACTCTAAACGCAACATTCATATAATTCCATTTATACAACATTATGGAAAAGGGAATAATATGAGATTACTGGTTGCTGAAATTTGAAGGTAGAGGAACTGATAAGAAGGGGACTACACAAATAAATTTTTAGGGTGGTGGAATTCTATTATAGTTTCAGATATTTGACTATATTTATTTTTTCAAAACCCATAGAAAAGTAAATTACAAAGGGAGAAATTTACAATATGCAAATTTTAAACTCAAGTAGGATGTCAGGATAACATTAAAGAAAAAATTATTCTGACCCTTGTTAAAATGGTAAGGAAGACTTTATTCAAGACTATGGCAATAAGAATATTTCAAAAGGGGAAATATTAGGTTCAACTTTGAATTGAAAGGTAGCTATGGATTTATAGCCAATGAGCAGAGTGAGGGGGGTCAGTGGACAGAAAATTACTAAGTGCAGACATCAAGGGTAGCATGATTCTTGCCTCCTGACCTAACAAAATTCTTGCTAACAGCAGATCAAGACTTAGATATCAAAGGTAGGGGATGAAGAACTTGGTCAGCTATCAAGTTGGGGAATTCTCTGTAAACCTAAGTCCAAAGTCAAAGCCTACTTGAGGGGCTCAGAGTGTCTATCGAAAGTTTGGGCAAAGAGAGATTTTTTTTTTGCAGCAACGAGAAGGGAATGTCGACTATGACAAATAAATCTAACAGTCTTGCAACTATGCAACATAACCTCACGGAAGGAAATGGAGAAAAAAGGAGCTAACTTAAGTGACTTTGAAGAATAATTTTTTGGCTGGATACTGTAAAGCTAAAGAAAAAAAGAAAACAGTCCACAAATACCATACTCCAGTTGGTACGTTTGTTTCTCTCAGGGGCACAATAATGCAGGTTAGCAATCTTGAGATTAATTTATGTGTAGAGTACAGTTGAACAAATAAGTAAATATATTATAAATAGAGCCAGATGTCTTACTGTTAGAGAAATAGGTTATAAATAAGTACGTCAGGGAATGCTAGAAAGAACCCTGCAGTGTTGGATTAGAATTGGTGATAACAGTGTGAATTCATGTTCACACACACACACACACACACACACAATTTATATATATTACCTATACACACATGCATAATGCATATGCATACGTGTGTGTGTGTGTGTGTGTGTGTGTGTGTGCGTGTACTTGGGTTAGGGTGGGTACATGCATATATTTTCTAGCTCTGTCTTCTGAGATGGCCTAGATGCAATGACAGCCCAATTACAACCAGCACCCTTAGCGTCTACACATTGGCTTCTACCATTTTCCAAAGAAAGGAGCTAGGACTTCATGGAGAAATGGCTATCTCCAGATATGAGCAATGAAAGATAAGCCTATGGCGTCTGGTTGTGCTGAAGGGAATAAAGTGCTTAAGAAAAAGAGATGGGAACATGTCAAAAGGACATAGGAACCAACCTGTAAAAGCTCCCAATGGTCTAAACTGGATCAATCTGAGCACCAAAATAAATAGCAATGGTGCTAGATTCTGACTAAGAGAAAATGAGTATCTGTGAGTCCATGCTGACATAAGTAAGTGACTAAATAAATACGTAAGGAGGAAAAGAGACAAGACTTTCTTACAAAATAATCCCACTTAGTAAATACAGAAGGCATGAGGGAAATAGAAAATCACTGTTAGAACAGCAAAGTAATAATTCCCATAAGGCAATATGCTCTAATGAATGATCAAACCTGTGGGTAAAACTTTAAGGAGAAAGATATCTAAGATATTTACATAGCCTTAACATATCTTCCCCCTCCCCAAATATTTAGTAATTACCGCGGGTGTCTTTAACATGTATCTACAAATTCTTTGACACGCCTTTTTCCAGAAATCAGAGTTAATTCTCTCCCATTTGAGAGTGGCTTGGATTAAGTAACTCCCTTTTAAAGAATAGTATATGAAAAGGAAGAAAAGAGAAACCTCCTAGTGGAGAAGCCTGGTAGGTTAAAGGTTAAAAACGTTAAAAAGACTGCAAAGAAAGCAGGAAACAATCCGGATGTCTGAATGTAGGACTAATTTTGTTCCATCATTGAGGCAAGGCCCTTCTGAGTATTTTACTCAGTGTCCTATGAGTCGTAAGGTTTTCCAGTGTGGCTGATAGGAGGAGGCATTACTATGCCAGGCCCTGTCAAAGCACTGGTTACTGTTTCCTCCAGTCCCTTAAGAGGGTTCTGCTTCCAGCCACAGGTCATTTCTTCACAGACACATGCTGATCGGTACTCTGTTAAAATATTCAAGGGAGACAAAACCTTTGTGGATCTCCAGAATTTTCTATCTCTGCAGCTCTTGCCTATTCAATATGCTTGACCCTTGAACAACGCAGGGATTAGACCTGCCAAACCCCGCAGTCAAAAATCCCCCTATAATGTCTGAATCCCCTAAAACCTAGCTAATAAGAGCCTACTGCAGATCAGAAGCCTTACCCATAACAATTAATGCACACTTTGTATATGCATTATAGACTGTATTCTTACAAAAAAGTGAGGTGGAGAAAAGAAAATGTTAAGAAAATCATAAGGAAGGGGCACCTGGGTGGCTCAGTCGGGTAAGCATCCAACTTCGGCTCAGGTCATGATCTCACAGTTTTTGAGTTTGAGGCCCACATTGGGTTCTGTGCTGACCGCTCAGAGCTTGGAGTCTGCTTCGGATTCTGTGTTTCCCTCTCTTTCTACCCTTCCCCCATTCACACTCTGTCTCTGTCTCTATCTCAAAAATACACATTAAAAATAAGTTAAAAAAAAAAAGAAAATCATAAGGAAGAGAAAATACATTTACAGTACCATACTGTAAAAAAAAAAAAAATCTCTGTATGGGCAGTGTGCCCAGTGGTCCCATGGATCTGCCTCTTGTTTCCATGGCGTTTGGACAAAAACAGACCCAGGGACACCCCTTCTAGCAATGTCCTACTATTCTCTAGCCTCTTTTCTAGTCACAAACTCCGGGGACCATCTTCTGGGCCATCCTCTACCTTCCAGAGCAGCCATCACCAGTTTTTGAGCTTAGCTCCTTATTGCCAATCAACCGGAATCAACCGTGAATTCCCAGATTGCTCAGAATTAATCCACTGAGGTGGAGACCATCCCTATCAACTGCTTGGTCAGCCTCCATCTGAAAGCTTTCTACACCTACCTCTCTCTGGCCTTCTATTTCATCTGCCACGATGTGGCTCAGGAGGGTATTAGCCTCTTCCTTGAGTTTGGAGAAAAGAAGCATGAGGGCATGGAGTCTTAAAGATGCAAAACCAGCACAGCTGCTGTACCCTCTCTTTCAGGACATGCAGAAGCTGTCCCAGAATAAGTGGCATAAAACTTTGGATGCCATGGAGGTCACCATGGTCCTGGAGAAGAATCTGGACCCTTTTGGATCTGCCTGCCCTGGGTTCTGCCCACAAAGACCTGCATCTCTGGGACTTCCTGGAGAACCACTTCTTAGACGAGGAGGTGAAACTCATCAAGAAGATGGCAACCATGTGATTAACCGCTGTAGGCTGGCTGGCCCCCAGGCTGGGCTGGACAAGTATCTCTTCAAAAAGCTCACTCTCCAGGCACCTAGGTGGCTCAGTCAGTTAAGCATCTGACTCTTGATCTCGGCTCAGGTCATGATCCCGTGGTTCATGAGCTCAAGCCCCACATCGGTCTCTGCATTAACAGTGCAGAGCCTGCTTGGATTCTGTCTCCCTCTCGCATGTTTTGTTCAGTTGTGTTTTGTTCAGTTGTTTGGTTGTTCCTTATGGACGAGTATATCTGGTTCCCTGAACCAGGTGAACCTGATGCTGCACTTCAGCACCGAAACTCACCGGGGTCGACTTTTCACCAAGAAGGAAATTGATATGGAATCTAACTAAGTCTAGAATACACTTGACTCCTATCATTGAGAGTAACTGTTGCGGAGTATTTGTTTTATTTTCAGGATTTAATGGTTATTTTAGACAGAAAAGACAGACAAGAGATTTCAGGGATAATTACTCTTCAAATTAAGGAAAGTCATCAGCACTCAATCAAACTCACAATGGAGTCCAAAGTCATCCAAACACACAGCTCCTGTTCTCAGTTCAGCAAAATCTTCGATGAATATTCATTGGATCTTTTCTTCTTTTGAAAATAAGAACCAAAGGCAATCCATTTAGATAGGATGAGGCCCAAGACATGAAGCCATTCAATGATCACTACAGCAAGCAGCATTACACAACACTCAGCATGGAATTTGAGATCGGCCACAGCAGCACAAATGCCAGTCCTTGGTCTCTTATTACCAGGCACTTTTTAGAAGGTGGGTTGACACAGGGGCTGGTAACCCAGTTTTTCTTCAGTTTTCATAAATAATGGCAATTTATGATGGTTAGCATGTTCCCATTTTCTAAATTGTAATACATCCCTGTTATTGCAAGCTACGTATCAAAAATCAGATTCACCCACTTGTCTGCCAAACTAGCCCCTCTTCAAATTTCCCTGGTAACGACAACCATTTAAGCATCTACTCAAAATCAAAGACTTGTGTTAATCTTCCACAGATGCCTTCATTCATAATAGTGCACCCTGACTTTGGCCCTTCAGGGTAGTGCGATCTGCACACGCATCACATATGCGGAACCACTGACTTGGAAGGGTGCAATTCAAACATCAGCTAGTATTCAGTCAGGAACGTTGGTACCAACTTGATCTCATTTAGAAGTCAGGCTTTCACAGCTCTGTCAGGCTCTGTTAAGTCTACCTTACTCCCCGTCGTTGGTATCTGGATTTTGTTATTTAGGCTTGACCTCTCCAGGATTCAACCCATGCTTTCCCCAACGTGTAGAACATGGGGATTCTGCTAAATCACTGCATTCCAGTTAAAAATATCCTATTCCCTTTGTGGCTTTAGATAACCCAGACCTGCTGACAACAGCTGACCAGCATCCTGGTCAAGCCAGTCCGAGCCCTATAACTAACCACATGCCTTCAACCTAAAACTGAGCCCTGGTCTATAACCACACACACACACACGGTCTTATGGGTAGTCTCCAGGATCACCTAGCTCTTCGTCCTTGATTGCTCCCATTAGGAGATGTGATGCAGAAATTCCCACCTAGACTTTATTTTTTTTTTTTTAAGTTTATCTATTTTTGAGGGAGAGAGAGACAGAGAGAGAGAGAAAGCAAGCAGGCATGAACAGGGGAGGGGCAGAGAGAGAGGGAGAGAAGGAATCCCAAGCAGGCTCTTGTGCAATCAGTGCAGAGCCTGATCTCACGGTTCCTGAGATCATGACTGGAGCCAAAATCAAGAGTCAGACACTTAACCCACTGAGCCCCCCAGGCGCCCCTACCTAGACTTTACTATGTGGCTACAACTATAATGGGCATCCAGACCTTACAGATACCAAAGAATTTTTACAATTTTCACACAAGAATAAGAGGAACCTGAGTGCTCTCGCCTGGTAGACCAGCAAGTGTCTATAACATGTGTGCACAACCTCCCTGGAAGCCCTGCAGGTTGGGATGTGTCTTTCTTCCCTAAGGATATGAGAAATACCAGAATTGATCCACAGGTTCCAGGGCAACAGGCAGTAAACACTCAGTTGTGGCTGTAGGTCTCAGGATAAGAAGATTCCTCTCTAGTGGACCCAAGTCCGAGAGACCTTAGGGAAACATGTGTTTGGGTTTTTGAACACTTGACCTAATCATTCACCTAAAACCCCCAACTCACATGTCGATTTAGGTATGATATGAAAGGTATATTTTTATACTTAGCATGGGTTCCCCACTGTGATAATAGGGTCCTATTCTAAAAGCAGGGAGAGGAGGAGGTAATAAAGTGTCCCCCAAAGCTCAACCCCCATCGCTCATCTTCTTCCTCACCCAGCCTACCAGCAGCAAGAGATGCCCCCCTTGCAGAGAGAACAGCTGTGTTTCCAGAATGGCGTAACACCCTTCTGGCCCTTTGGTCTCCAGCAGAATACGATCTACCCCAAGAAACCTTAAAGCCTCCATCCAGATAACAGAATAAAAATTGTCCGGGACTCACCATTCACTTGAAGGACAGTTGGTAACTCTTTGTATCCTACACTGTTCTCAGCAGTCAGGCAGAATTGCAGAATATTGCTAACGTGAGCTGGTATTAGGCAGCGTTAGGGAAATATTAACCAAACCATAACTTGTGATGCCTTAAGGTAGATGTGGCTTTAGTCTCTCACTCTCGTGAGAAAATATCTAGAAATCAAAACTATTCTTATTCCAATAAGAAAGTTTTTCTGAGATAAGTCAAGTCTAAGTTTATTTTTAAGAGGAAACTTGGCTCCTTTTCTGCAGGAGCACATACGCTAACACATTTCGGTTATACGCTGTGTGTGTCAGTAACACACTGACATTTCAATTCATAGCATGTGGGGTTTTTTTATTTTTAAATCTTTTAAAATGTTTATTTATTTTTGAGAGAGAGAGTGTGTGCACACAAGCCGGGGAGGAGGAAAAGAGAGAGGAGGACAGAGGATGTAAAGCGGGCTCTGTGCTGACAGCAGGGAGCCCGATGTGGGGCTCAAACTCACAAACCTCGAGATCATGACCTGAGCCAAAGCAGGATGTTCAACTGAGCCACCCAGGTGTCCCTCAAAGCAATGTGTTTTAAGATTAACGGGTGACTTAAGAGCTTTCTCTAAGGCATAGGTTAATTGTTTTACACTTAGGTATCCAAACCTCCCCTAAATAAAAAAGTTATCTCTGAAAGCATATTATTGCACTTACCTGCCAACCTTCCTCACTGCCACAATTATTTATTGAGCAATGACTATGTCCCAATCCCCCTCTGTATATCATAGTCTAATTTTTAAAGTATACAGAAATACATGATTACAAATAGTGATACATTCAGTTTAAGAAAATTATAGAGAAGGGGAGCCTAGGTGGCTCAGTTGTTTGGGTGTCTGACTTCAGCTCAGGTCATGATCTCTCAGTTCATGAGTTTGAGCCCTGCATCAGGCTCTGTGCTGACAGCTCAGAGCCTGGAGCCTGCTCTGGATTCTGTTTCTCTGTCTCTCTCTGCTCCTCCCCAACTCATGACCTATCTTTCTCTCTCTCTCTCTCTCTCTCTCTCTCAAATAAATAAACATTAAAAATTTAAAAAAAGAAAATTATTTATATTGATGCAGATCCCCTTTTGGGCAGGGAGAGACATTATTCTAAGAAACTGAGAATCAAGCTGAGATCTGAACTGTGTGCAGAAATTCAGTTAGGAGAAGGGGGGAACAGCATTTTAGGAAGACAAAGTACTGCATCCCAAAGTTTTGACACAAAGGATCTGGAAGAACACTGACTTTTCTGGCTCTCAGCAGGATGGAGGCAACGCAACACAAAGTTGAAACTGTATGGGAATTGGAAGGAGGAAGAGCCTTGGCAGCCGCTGCCAGAACTCAGTCTTTATCCTGAGAACTGAAATCACTTGCTTCCGTGTAGCTTAACCACCAGGACCGAGAACCAAGATGACTATCATCAGCATGATTTAAATGTTCGTTTCAGGAGATTCTCGCTCAGAAAGTTAAGGTTGTAAATCAGAGAATAACTTCCCTGTTTGCTTTAGGAAACCCTGCCAACTAATTTATCCGGACAAACATTTGAGCCATCTCTCCCATCAGGACAAAAGAGTGCTCCCTGCAGAAACAGCTTGCTTATCACACAACAGTGTATTTATCAAGACTTACATCAAGTATCTCACCTTGCTGTGCCCACGAAGCCTAAACGATCCCATGATTAACTGTATCCCAATCAGTTTGCCTTGGAAGAGCCATCGGAGCACAGACCTGAAGCTTGTAAATACCATCCTCCAACTTCTCCCTTCTGAGATACCACTAAGACTCTTGCAAGGCAGTGTTCCCTGTACTCGACAGAGCCAATAAACTTAGCTTTGCTTGATCAACAGGTTTTCTAAAGGTCTTTGGCAGAGTTGGTAGTTGTCAATCCTAAGACCAAACAGAAAGTGAGAGATAGGACCAGTTCCGTGTTCTAATCTAGTTGCAGTTTGGTTAAGTAGATTAGACAGAGCCCGGAACCAATGCATGGATAACACCAAGGAGGTTATTGCTATAGTCTGGAGGAGAGGTGAAAGATGTCTGGAATTTAGACATCTTGCATAAACGGATGGATCGGGGACATGTCTTGGAGGGAAACCCAAGAAATCTTGCTAAGTCATTGGACAGTGGGGGGAGAGAGACCCACAAGGTATCAAGCCTGAATTATACGTTTTGGTTTGCTACACTAGATAGGAAGTTGTGTCATTCACTGAAATGGAAACACAGACGAAAAAACAGGTTTGAAGATGAATGTAGGGTTGGGGTAGGAAATCATGAGTCAGTTTTGGGCTTGCTGAGTTTGAGTGAGACACCCTGGTGGAGTTGTCGAGTAAGCATTAGCACAGTGGTCCAGGAACTCAAAAAGGTCCGAGAAACAATGCAATGACCAAATACTCAGAAAATATTTATTTTCACCTCCACTCTGGTCCCTATAAACATTTCTTATTTTTGAATTTTTTTTTAACATTTATTCATTTTTGAGAGACAGAGCGTGAGTGGGAGAGGGACAGAGAGAGGGAGACACAGAATCTGAAGCAGGCTCCAGGCTCCGAGCTATCAGCACAGAGCCTTATGCAGGGCTCAAGCTCACGAACCACGAGATCACAACCTGAGCCAAAGTCGGACACTCGACCAACTGAGCCACTCAGAAGCCCCTAAACATTTAATATTTCAAGTCAAAAGACCCTCTCTACTGCTGCCCTCCAACTTCCAAGGCAAAAAGGAGACAGGAAAATTCCTAATCTAAAAAAAAAAAATAAAAATTCCTAATTTGAGAAAGGTGCCATGACAGTATGAAATAATTATTGCCCTCTGAGACCAAGCTGGTTCTCGGTGCTTTTGTTCACCAAGTAACTGTGGGATGCCAGGCATAGTCAGATTGCTAGGATCGGTCCACGATGACTCTTTCCTCTCCATATAGCTACAGAAAGTGAAGACATTTTTTTTCTAATTTTTAGCTACGGCGCTCCACCTACACCTGTCCCCACATGGGCCTTCATTTTCAGGGTCAGGGTGCTTCACGTAACCAGTCTCATGCCAGGAAAGAAGGGAGTGGAAAATAGAATAGAGACGGAGAGGTCTCATTTTTCCCCATGTGTGATTCCAATTGAACCTGGGGTTGTCCTTTGTGCTGTGGGATTATTTTTCTCTGAAGAGCTGGTCAGGTGTCGCTTACTGTAATGCTGCTATTTGAATGGGTTCCCTAAAGCCAGGGGCTTCCTGAAAAGGGGGCTTTTTTAATGCATCCTGTTGGATTAAGCAAGTGTAATCCAATTTTTCTTGAACTAAACCATATAAAATAAATCTCAAACAAATCAAAACAAAATCAAACCATTTCTAATTTGCTGGAATGAATTCCCACAAGATCAAGCTAGCTCAAATGGAATGTGATCAAGGTAGAGAGACATAAAATTGCTTCAAACTGGAATCAGGCCAGCTCTGATTATATTAGGTGAGTTCAGACCGGTTTAGATTAAGAGAAATAAAACTGGTCCTGAAGAGGTTAAATTGAATCTAAAAAAAAAATTTTTTTTTCCCTGTTCAAAATTGGCTCTAATTGAGTTAAGGGGATTAGGACATTTCAAGTTGTATCAATCCATTTCCGGTTGGATTAGGTAAATGTGAGCGGGGCAAGGCTGACTCTGCTTAGCTTGGACCAACCAGACCAGATTCCAGTTAAAATGGAATCAAACCTTATCAACCTAGGTTATTTCCGAGCTCTCTGGAAAAATAATGCTTTCAGAACTGGTGCCACTCAATGCATGTGTCACAGTGGCAAGAACCACAAGTTGCCTGTCAGTACCCGTCCTCATATTTTTCTTCACTACTAACAGAACTACTTATATGGTTGTGGGCATCAACACATGTAGAGCTTTAAAACACCCACAAAAACAAGCAGACGAAAAATACTGTATTTCCCATTCTTTCCTGAAGAGAAAGTGTGTCACATGAAGAGGGGCGGGGGGTGGGTAGCTCCTGGGAAAGTTTCTTTATGCTTCTTGCTGCTCCAACTTGAAAGTTGGAGAAGATGGCTGGAACCACAGTGCACAAATTACACCCATGAGCAAAACTTGATGAATGAATCCATCTCTAAGGATGGCAGAGTGAAAATATGGAAGGATCTGGGGTCCCTGACAATAGGGTGGAGATACCATCCAGCCGTCAGCACCCCTCCCAAGTCTCCCCAACATTCACCAGTCCCGCTCAAGGCTTGGGTGGTAAGCACCTGTATTCTCTGCTTGAAAACCTCTTAGGGCCATGGAAGTATGATCAGGATGGTCAGGGAGCTAATACTTCTGGGATCAGCTCTCATTCAATTAATTCCCCAATGCATTAAATATTCCATCTTCTTTGCCCCTCGGATGGAACACCTCTGAGGTACGTTCTACACTCTTTCCCAGAGGTCATGGACAGTCGTCACAGCATTAATTTGCTCACTAACATTCACTATACTGGTTTCCTTCTTCACTCCACTGGCTCCCAAACAGTGCTTCCTGGGCTCACCAAGTGATCAGGCTTCTTGCTCTCAAATCCTTATCTGTGTCTTCTTACTGGGTAACCCAATGTAAGATACCAACTCCAGGTTATCTATGTTGGAACCTCCTTTGAATAGAGAAAAATAAACCCCTCCAACGAAACCACAATTAATTGGGGTTTCATGTGCATGCTACTAAATCTCATCCTCTTTGATCCAGTTAGCAATGAGATACTTCTTGAAGTTCAAATCCCTTTATGTTACCAGATCTTTTTTTTAATAAAGAACTATTGTTAAATGTCAAAAGCCAAAACAGGAATTTTAAAGTGTCTATGCCAACCAGTTGAACAGTTTTCAACCAACTGAATCAAGTCTACTAACTGCTAAAGGAAATACTGAAAATTATATTTTAAATGCTTATTTTTAGCAAATAAAATTTCAGTGAGACATTTTAACAATGGCCGGTAATAATGAATAGATTGCCAATTCTAAAGGAAATCTGTTTTCACTTGACCCATCCCCAGCATTTGATATGGTTGGGCATTCCCTCCTCCCCCCAAAATGTTTCTTTACTTGGCCTGTGGGTGGCCACTCTCTTGGTTCTTCCTCTGCCTCACTGGCTGCTCCTTTTCAGTCTTCCTCGCTGGCCCTCTCCATCTTGTGCTCAAGTCCCAGGGCTCAGTCCTTGCCCTGCCTCTCCTTTTATATCTCTGATCTAGACCTTTAGATGATCTCACCCAGTCCCATAATTTGAATTAACATCCCTATGCTGGTGGTTCTTAAACTTGTAGCTTTAGCCCCAACTTCCCCCCTGAAATTGAGACTCAAAAGTAATTCCTTACATCAGAGGCATAGACACCTCAAATTTTACGTGACCCCAAACAGGTTAAACTACTCTCCTCAGAGTCCTTCTCTCAGCAGATGGCAATTCCTTTCTTACAGTTGCCCAGACTAAAAGTGTATGAAACTCTCCTGAATCCCCCATTTCTCCTGGAATACTCCACTCCATCAGCCAACCTTATCAATTCTACCTGCAAATGCCTCCAGGGTCAGACCCCTTTTCGTCACTTCCCTCATTGCGACTAGTATACACTATCATCATTTCTTGTTTGAACTCTTGTGGTTGCCTCCTGTTTGGTCTCCCTGAATCCACGCCTGACCACAGACATCCTACTCTCCAAACGGTAATCAAAGTGATCCTTCTAGGGGCACCTAGGGTGGCTCAGTTGGTTGAATCTCTGACTCTTGATTTCAGCTCAGTTCATGATCCCAGGGTCATGGGATCAAGCCCCAGATCAGGCTCCATGCTGACAGTGGAGCCTGCTTAAGATTCTCTCTGTCTCTCTCTCACTCTCCCTCTGCCCTTCCCTCCCCATCTCTCTCTCTCTCTCTCTCTCTCTCTCTCTCTCTCTCTCTCTCTCTGTCTCTCTCTCTCAAATTAAAAAAAAAAAGTGACCCTTCTAAAATAGAAGTTGAATCACATCAATACCCTGTTCGGATTGTCCAATGTTCTTTCTGCCTGAATCTAAGTCCCCACCCACAGGGCCCAGTGTACTGACTCCCAGATACTTCTGTGATGTAGTCATCTACCACTCACTCCATGATTCCCTCTGCTTCAGCCTCGCTTACCTCCACAGTGGTCCTGGAACATACTAAGAATATTGCTCCTCAGGCCTTTCACTGGCCATATCCTCCATCTAGAATACCCTTCCCCCAGACACCCAGATGGTCCCCTCCCTCACTTCCTTAGTCTCCCCTCAAATGTCACCTTATTAGAGAGGCCCTACCCCAACCAACTTTTCTCCAATAGCACACGCTTCTCTCTTCTCCATACTCTTCCCCTCTATTCTCCTTAATTTTTCTTCAAAATTCTTATTACCACCTGACTTGTTACATATTTACTTGTTGTCTGCCTCAACTAGACTGAAAGCCTCAGAGGAGCGGGCACTTTGTCTCATTCACTGCATATCCCTGGCACCTAGATAGTTGCCCAGGATGTACTAGGCACACCATCTATATGTTCAAGGAGCGAATGAATTACAATTAACCTTTTGTTGGAAAATTATTCTTGACCATTCAGTCAAATACATGATTGGGGGTGGTGTATCTGAATATGTGAAGGATCAAAGAATGGACTTTTTAAAGTATCTGGTAACAGTTATTCTTTTCATTGATCAAGGAACTATCATCTCTCAAGAAAAGGTCCAACGGGAGCTGGGCCATGGCTATCGGGTTCCCGATAGAAGACAAAACAAGAGGCAAATCCCCACTTTGCTATAACTGCTTTTTCCATTTTATTCAAGGTGTTGGCTAAAAAACAGACAGCTTCCAACCGACTCATTCAATCATTTAGCTAAAATCCCAGTGGAACTCAATTCACTTCTAAAATGCATTGAGAAAACCCAGTAAAGAGGAGATGACAGGAATAGAAAAGTCGGTAACATTCAGTGGGCGCTAATGTTGCTTTTTATTTCATGAAACCTGAGTTATTGCAAATATCAATTTCAGGAACATTTCATATAGACATTAAAACAAAGAAGCAACAAGATATGTAAAACACACATGCGCGCGCGCACACACACACACACACACACACACACACACAGTTATCACCAGAGAATAAAGTGATTCAGAGAAAGATTAAAATATTCTTTGACTGATGGAGATATTGAGAAAGCACACACCCTGAAGTGAAAACATGGAATAGAGCAATAGTACACATCTGCTTTTTACTCTTCAAAATGTAATCAACACAGTTGACGATATCGTATGGAAGCTTATTGAATATGCGAAGTCTAATACTCTTCAATCTTTTTTGCCTCCCAAATCAGAGTTCTAATCAGATTCACAACCTTACCTGTGGAACTCCGCACCCACACCTCTGAATTCTGTTTATTTCTTAGTCAAATAGAATTCTCCTAGAAACCCAGGATCAGGATCAGAGACAGAATTACAATCACCTGCTCCCAAGAGGAACAGAGGAGGTGTCTGCACTGAAAAGGCCTCCAATTCCCAGATTCTCTGCCTAATATAAACCACTTAATAGTCTACACTGACGTTTCAAAGCTTGATAAAGGGAATGTTGTATAACCCTGGACTTCATTCTGGTTATTTCCTATATGCAGAGAATAAGATAAGAAATGGGTCCTTCACGCCGAGAGAGATACATAGCTGGAGACATCTGTATCTAATGTCTACTCCAAGCTAATGGCACAAGCGCTTTGGGAAGTGAATTAGTACCATTGCTTTCATTAAAAAGGCCATGCTACAAAGTGTCTGTCCTTATCCTTATCTCTGATTTAAGTAATTTAGAATAGATAACGGTTAATTTTAACTTTTGAGAATAAACATTCAGTTGCATAAAGGATACATCTTTGTAAAGTAAACATCTTAAACAGTTCCTCTGTTCAAAAATATATATACTTCTGATGCCCCTAAACACTTGTGCTACAGATGCCATGGCCGTATTTTCAAACTGACTCAGGGGTCGCTGAAATATTAGCTATCTCTTTGCTGGCAAAACATCGGAGTTATTATTCAGTCTTCACAAGGTTGCGCTAAACCACTGGTTTCAGATTTTGCCTTGCCTCAGAATCACCTGGAAAGCTACTTCAAATATAGAATGTTGAGTCGCACTTGAAATATAAAGGGTCTGATTCGGTAGGTCTGGGCGGGGCTGAGAACCTGTATTTCTAACAAGTTCCATGGCAATGTTGATGCTGCTAGTGGAGGGACCACCAATTCGAGAACCACTGCTTTCAACTATTAATTTACATGTTCTTGAAAAGGGTAATCGAAGCTTAGAACCCAGGCCCTGTGTGGTACTTACTAAATAAACTCTCTTCGAGGCTGTGTCCTAAAGACAATTTTTGAGCAAATCCATTTTTTCACTTCCTCCTTTCTAGCAACACTAGTGCCCAGGCAGCTAAAGAGTCCTTAACACTATTTGCTTAGCATTTCTGCTTTGACAGGCCAGACCAGGCCACCTTTCCTATTTCTCACCAGAAGGGCCACAGTCTCCATGTCCCCAGATGCCCTGGATCTGAAAGCCTCCCCAGGACAGGACCCGTGCCTCTGGGGAACCAAAAGCCACAGCTACATGTCTCTCCCCAGTAGGTCTATCTCGTCCAGGAGGAAGTCCATGTCCTCCCGGCTCACTTGAGGGCTGATCACCACCTGGCGGAAGAAGTTGACCTTCCCCCGGTGGGGCTGGTAGCCCAGCATCAGGCTTCCCTTCTTCATCATCCGCTCCTTAATGGTTGGGGCCACCTGCACGGGCGAGAGGAGGGAGGCAGTGAAAGACAGAGCGCATTCCTGCTGCATTCCAACCAGGCATCTGATACCCACTGGCATCCACTGTGGACCCCGTTCCCTTGCGCACAAGGTCAACGTTCATAATAATCTACTGAGAACCTGCAGCATATGAAGGCTGATCCAATGGCTTTAGATCAGTTAATTCATTTAACCTTCACAGTGACTTCATGAGGGAGATACAGAATCCCCATTTTTGGATGAGGATATTGAGGTACAAGGTGATCAGACAGTCTGAGGTCCCATGTTCAGAAAAAGTCAGTGAAAGAGAAGGCAGCCTCACCTAAGCCCACACTCTGAACCCTAAATCATTAGGCACTGCTGTCTCTTTCAAAACAACCCAGTGTCCCCAGAGAGCACAGACTTAAAAGTATCAAATGTCACATTCCCAACTTTGACCTAAAAACTCTTCCAGTTCAGGCATGTTTTTATTTTTTTAAGTTTTATTTAAGTTTGAGGGAGAGAGAAAGAGAGTGAGGGGGGAGGAGGAGAGAGAAAGAATCCCAAGCAGGCTACAGACTGTCAGTGTGGAGCCTGATGAGGGGCTCAAACTCACAAACCCTGAGATCATGATCTGAGCCGAATCAAGTTTGGGATGCTTAACCGACTGAGCCACCCAAATGCCCCTCCAGTTCAGGCATCTTAAATAAAGAAAATTAGCCTTGGGTGGGAAAACACACACACACACACACACACACACACACACACACACACACACAATAACAGTCTTGCATTGATTGTCTACAAAGGAAAACATGAATACAGATATTATGCACAGTTCTGCTTTGAAGACTAATATTTTACTAGTTTATTAATAGTATGTGTGAAACATAAACACTCTTTTATTAAGAGGTGTAAAGGCAGGAATAAAACAGGAAGCCCCTATTTTAAAGATTTCCAGGTAACACAGGGAAAATGGGACCTGATAATCCAACTGTACAAATTTTTCTAAAAGTTTAATGTTTGAAGAAATTAGTCCAATTTAAGAACCAAATGGAAAAATCAGTCCATTTTCATATCGGTAGTGTGACCACCCAAGAACTAGGTCATAAACTTTTAAAAGAGCAAAGCTGCTCTTTGAAATAGCAAGTCAAACAATTTAAAAGAGCACACTCTTCCTGGCTTGGAAAGGCAAGCAAAGGTTTTCCGTTTTCCTTTTAACTGGTTCAAAATTTGAGTGCGTCTACATGAACATATGATGAAAATATAATGAGTTTATGTTCTCATCTCCTCAGAAAGATGAGACTTACTTAATTCAGAAGGGAAGAAAGTATACATGAATAACACCAAGCATGATGTGCTTTGAAATTCCTTACGTTAGGGGCAAAATTCTCTGCTCCCGCAAGCCTATTTCAGGGTGTGACCATCCCACACCGTTCTAGTCTTTTTAAACATACCTATGTTTTGTCAGATATCCCCCTGAAAACAAGCCAAACTACTTTATCTGACATTCAACGTCATCTTGAGCTATTGCAAAGCTTATGGAAAAATTGGGGGTTTTAGACCTCTATTGGCAGGATGTGTTAGACTCACCCACAGAGCCTTCCAGGGGTGTGTAAGTACTTTTTCCCCGTATGTGCTAATTTTAGAACCTAAATCTTGCATAACGTGGACTACTCTAAGCCTACGACAGCAAAAACAAACATCCATTAAGCACAACCACATTGCCATTCTAGCAAAGTATTGGTGTTCTCTCACCGCATAATGAGACATGAAAAGAAAATCTATGAGCATGAAAGAAAAAAGATATAGAAAAAGAAGACGAAGTCAGAGGTCAAGTTAGTGAAAAAATATGAACGATCAAGTTCTACAGATTGCTGGAAGTATGTCACAAATTTTATCTGAGCTCTTTAGAGATTAGGAAAGCAGGGTTAAATAAACATCGTCTCCAATCTCTGCAAAATTTAGTGACAAATGTTCAGTGGATGCTAAAAGGAATCAAGTAGGGAACATTCTACATACCTATGCTCTACGTATATCTGTTTGAAATTCTTAAATATGAATGCTCCAAGCATCCACTGAGTTTTCTTGCCAAGCTCTGTATTTAAGTATCATTTGTTATTGGAATTATAAAAATCTTGTGAAATGATATATAAGCAAATGAAAGGTGAATGCAAAAAAAGAGAGTGCTTTCCATAAAAACTAATTTGCAGCCTTTGGAAAGGCTGGATGAAGTCGGGGGGGGGGGGTTGCTAAACATCCCCGCAAGTCAGGTGCAGGAACAGAACTGGAAAAGCCTTCAAGCAGAATCTAGAGTCTAGACTGATTCTGCACACAGATGGCCACACAGCTGCCACACCCTCACTCTGCTTACAGAAACAGGGGCTGGACGGGACAGATGACTCCTGTAGTTAACGTAAGAACGGTAAAGGCCCTTTGATCATCGGATCCCGACTCAAGAAAAACCTCACTTACTTTTGGAAAGCTTTTAGAAAAAATCCTCATTTGACAGGGAAAAGAAAACAGCAGCCTCCCACCGAAAGATGGGGGAAATAAATACACATAGATATATTTTAAGTTAAAATGTATAAGTCACGTATGCATCACATTTTCTTCTAGGAGTATTTGTTGTAACTGACCAATCCTCACCACCTTGGGTAGGAGGGTTTCTTGTGTAACTATGGATGTGAATGTGTGCGTGTGCATGTAGGTGTGTGTGTGTGCACATGTCTGTGCACAAGCACATGTACATTACACTTTCTAACCCACCGTTTGTCATTTAGTGCTCTCAAAAACCTTCCTGTTTTGTCACAAAGCAACGAGGAACCATGGTTTGACTCAGGTTCATGACAAAGGTACATTTAGTTTTATTTCAAACAAGTGGCCTCTTGATGTAAATGGAAGGTATGAGGGAAAAATACAATAGCACCATTGCCGATAACTATAACGTGGGTCACATAACACACATATCTGGCCAGGAGAGTCACAGACTATCAGTTTTAGAGCTTATGGATTGTGGTTCTGCCGACTTTTTTTTTAAATAAAAATTCCTTTCATATTCATCTCTTTCTTCCTCTTGGTACCCAGGGGCATATAACAGGCTCTGGACTATAGCCAATTTTAAATTTAAAACAGGCATGTTCTTGGCTCAAGCCTAGTCTTCATTGTCTATTCCTGTTTACTTTTCAATAACCCTATTTCCCCCTTCCCAGTAATATTTTATGCCTTCCCTTTGGAGAGCATTAGAATTTGGATCCCAGCTCACAAAGTGTCAGAGGCTCACACGAGGCAATTATCAAAATGAATCTGTCAGTTTTGCCTTTCTTGTGAGCAAACCAAAAATATTCTCGAATGTGTGCAAGAAAGATAAAAGAGGACCCGTCGGCTCTTTCAATATAAAGATATTTTGGGTCTTTACAATTCTTGTCATTGTAGAATGGGCCTCCGCGGCTAAATACACATATACATGGGAACCAAACTTCTAAGCCACCTTTTGCCACTGATGTTCAAAAAATTATAAATAAATGACTAAATATCTATGTGACTCAGAACAAACTAAGCAAGGGTTTAGCAGTACAACACTTATTGTATTTATGTGCCCATGCATATATGATTAATTCCTAGAGATGATTAATCACTCCTAGGCAAGAAGGGAAGATCTCCTTGATCTACGAACGCTTTGCGGGGAAAAGCAAGCCATAAGCCACACCAGGGCTGATACTCACTAAATCTCTGTCACAGATTGTAATTGTAGCAGTGGGACTGGTTTACCCTTGTTGCAACAAATATTTTACCAACTCTTCACAATCTCCAATGTGCTTTCACATATCTGATTCCCACAAACTCACATTAAAGCTTATTTGAAAGGAACCCGTGTTTTGCAATTTAGAGACCAAGAATGGTCTCATTAACGGCCAGCTTATCATATTTGCACCTAAAAAAAAATCACCTATTTTCTATTTATAAAACTCCACGCACAACCCAATGCTGGATAACCTGGATATTCTCTTTTGCTGATCGAAGCAGAGAAATAGTCCTAATCTGACAGGATGGGATATTCACAGGGGAAAGAAAATATGCACAAACTAAATGTAAGTATCTGAATATCGCCCCTAAATGGAGCATGCATGGAGGAAAGCAATTTGGTAGGAGTGAGATTGCTTTCCAGCTCTCAATTATTTTACTGCTGGTTTTCCTTCAAATTGTAAATCAAATTCTTTTCGCATGCCTCAGTGCCCTGGTCCCTGCATCTTAAGTGGAGGAGGATCCTGACATTTCTATTTGGTTGCACAGAAACTTAATCGACACGTTTCTGTAGGATTGCTGTCCCCCCACCCCCGCCACCTTAAATTATGTTCCAGCAATGATTTAGTCATTTAAACAGAATTCTGTTGTCACAGTCCTGCAGCATAAAATAGCATTTGATACTTAAAAGTTGCTTAAACCCAAGGGAAAAATAGAAAACGAAACTCTCATTCTGGCCAACTACAGTAATTTGATAACAAGTAACTGACCAGACACTAGCATAGGCTTTCAAGAAAATAAAATTTCATGTCCCTTAAGTGGTATTTCTTCTTAAAAATTTGTAACATATTTAAGGTTGACAGTAACACATTTTCGATACACAAAGTGTCTCTCAAACTCAGGGAGGAGGTTTATTTTTTCCAATGCATTGCAGAAATACTTTTGTGAAATGCAACAAATGCGAACTATTGATTGAAAATGAATTACTAAATAAAAATGTGGTAAAAGACAGAATAACTACAAGCCCCATTAAAAAAATTTTTTTTAATTCAACAGTAAAGTTAATCTGTTAACGTGTCGTCAAAGTTTCTAAGCAGGAGCTCTTGAGTTCCATATTTTTCTTATCACAGACTGGGAATATTCAGTTCATGGATCTGCAAAGGGCTAGAGATGACCTTTTGAAGTGTCTGCTGCTCTGTTTTAACTCCCTTGGCTCCTTGTGGGTATAGATTATGTTAGTTATGAATCTCGATGTTATTTTGCATGTTTATTTACGCCTCTTGCCATGGTCTCCGTGCCATTTTGAATGCTGTCTTGTATTCCATCACAACACTATGCCTTAGTTTACCTAAATCATCTCCCAGTTGTTAAATCTTGGGCCTGCTTCAGTCATAATGGCATTTCAGTGAAACCATGGACCCAATCATGAAACCTCTACATCAGTGTTTCAAAAACTCGTGCAAAGATTATAATAGTAAATGGCTCAAAACGGTCTAAACTTCAGGACCCACGTACGCCTATTCCCATTATCTGCTGTGCAGGTGAAATCAAGTCACATTTTTTTCACCTGTAGAATACACAGCATCACAACACCTAGGGTGGCTGTGAAGACAAATCCATAATTAAAAGAGATGATGCTTTTGCAGCTAATATGAGGGACAAATACTATGTAAGCTTCTACTCTGACTCTAGACAACAATACGACCCAGAGCTTCTAATAAATCCAGACAGACTTGTAATTTTGCTAAATTCTCCCACAAACCATGAACAAATCAATGCTCCTCAAACTCCAGATTTTTAGAGCTATTGTCTCAATTTCAATTTAATTAACCTACATTCCATTTTCTCCAAGGAAGCAAAGATTCTTTGGAGGTAGGAGGCTAAACTCACAATAATTTGCAGATATTGTGAGTAGAACAAACAGTGGGCAGGCAAGCTAATAAACTGAAGAGTAAATTACGAGACTAGTATTGTAATTAACATCTTGTTCTAAGATTACCTTGCCTGAAAGAAACTTATGTCAAATGCGGAAAATTATCTACAATATTTTTCTCTCTATGAAAAGTCACTTGAGGGGCACCTGGGTAGCTCAGGCAGTTGGGCGTCCGACTTCGGCTCAGGTCATGATCTCACGGTTTGTGGGCTCGAGCTCCGCATCAGGCTCTGTGCTGACAGCTCAGAGCCTGGAGCCTGCTTTGGATTCTGTGTCTCCCTCCCTCCCAGCCCCTCCCTCGCTCATGCTGAGAAATAGACATTAAAAAAATAGACATTAAAATAGACATTAGTGTCTGTCTCTCTCAGAAATAGACATTAAAAAAAAAAAAGAAAAAGAAAAAGTCACTTGAAAGAGTTTTAAATTTGCCTCTATCTACACTAAACTCCATACCTCCTTGGCCTCTTCTGTATTCCCCACAACAGTTTATGGACATACCGAGACCACACGTCTCCATACATGGTTAAGCAAAGACACACGAAGAAAGGAATAAAATGGAGGCTAATGTTCAGCTGCTATACTTGACTGTTAGTTATTTTAGATCTGAGAGACGAACTTTTTTCTTTAAAGGGTTAGCTAGTAACTATTTTAGGTTTTGTTAGCCATGCAATCTCTGTTGCAAATACTCAACTCCCCCATCACTAGCACGAAAGCAGCTCTAGACAATATAAATGAGCAACGCCGCGTTCTGTTAAAACTTTATGTAGGGACAATGAAATTTAACATATGGTTTTCACATATCAGGAAATACTGAGCTGCTCGTGATGACCTTTCAACCAGTTCAAAATGTTAAAGCCATTCGTAGTTCCTGGGCTATAAATCAATAGGTGATGAGCTAGATTTGGTTGTGGACATATGAACCGACTCCCTGGTCAAAATGGAAAGATACGCGATGATATGTAAAATCTACCCTTTCGAAGGAAAAAGCACATAGAAACTTCTATTCATTGGTTTTTTTCTTTGTGTTTTGTTTTGTTTTGTTTTCAGAAATTCTACATTGAGTCAGGAAATGCCAACAGTCTTCTTGATTGTCCTTCTCCAGCAGAGCATGAAACTGGTACCACAGATGGGTGGACAGGCTTTGTCACTCTGACTTTCTTCCAGCACTTATCCCTGACCAATCCCGAAAAGTAACTTGCTTTATACTTTCTTCTCAAATAATCTGATTTCCAATACAAAGCCTTGCCAGTAACTAACGTTATACACTTGTCAAAACCCATAGAACTGTATACTTTCAGAGGTGAGCTCTATCTGTATGTAAATTTTTAAATTAATAAATGAATTCCTTTAAAAATAAAAGAGGCTCGGGGCGCCTGGGTGGCTCAGTCGGTTGAGCGTCCGACTTCAGCCCAGGTCATGATCTCACGGTTCGTGAGTTCGAGCCCCGTGTCGGGCTCTGTACTGACAGCTCGGAGCCTGGAGCCTGCTTCGGATTCTGTGTCTCCCTCTCTCTCTGCCCCTCCCCAGCTCGCACTCTGTCTCTGTCAAAAATAAGTTAAAAAAAAAAAAAAACTAAAAAAAAAAATTCAAAAAAAAATAAAAATAAAAGAGGCTCTAAGAAGACATGGAGCTATAAGAGATCAGGCAAATAACTTTAATTCCCAAAGCCCAGTTTCCTCATCTCTAGGCAGGAGATGATAATAGGATAGTGCCCCTTCATTCAACTGATAAAATATGGAATATGATACTATAGTGCAGCATGTAATGCGAACAGACGGTACATGATGAAGATTAATATTCTTATTCAAACAAAGTCTAGAGCACAAACTCTAGAAAGGAAACGGAGGTCTAAATTGGGATGTTTCTTTCCAGTTCTGTCACTCACCACATGTCCTTAAGCAAATCACGTAATTTCCCCATAGCCCTGAAATGAGAAGGGTCATGGTAACCACTTTTGGGTGCACAAGATAAAACTATTTTGGACACAGTGGCACTTGAAGTTTTTCTTCATGGTGAGCGGTGCGGCCTAGTGGAAATTGACTGGCTCAAAGTTTTTATAGAGGCTCTACAGCACATTACATCAAACATTTAAATGTACCCACTGTGCTTATTAAATGTGATTCACACATGATAATGGAAGATTTCAGGTGAGTTGTGGGTGACTAAGCTAACATAATCTTTTGTTTGATGTCTGATTTTCCACTTTCTCTTTTGCATTTTGAGGCGACTTTTAGAAAACAGCAAATATTTTTATATATCCCTGTACAATTCCTCTGTCCCCGCCCTAATTTTTCCTGATGGCTAAATAAACTGGAGTTTACTGAGTGACCAATTTTCCTGTTTCCTCAGGACAGATCAATTTATACCTATAATTATCAATACATGCCTTTCATTATTATAAGTGAGTCTAGATGCTGAGTTATAGGTTTAGAATAACCATACATAAACCAAGAGGCTAGTTTAGACTCACCTGGGACCTAATTCCTGAAATTCGATGTGGCTTTGGACCAACATTTGACTCCTCTGGGACTCACCGTCTTCTGTCAAGACCTGATAATCCCTTGTAGGATTGTCAGGTGGACTGAATGAAATAATACATTTGAGTGTACCAAGAATAGAATCTGGCACCTTCTAGACACTAGTATTATTAGTTTCTTAAAATGAATTTGTTTTTAATCAATTTACATTCATACCTGGTCTTTTATCACATTCTTTCATTATCATCTCTTGAGAGATGAGCATTTGAAAATTATGTGAAAACACGATTTGTAATTTATTCTTTCTCCCCAAAGCATCTAAACTGTATTTAAATAATTCTGAGATGTTGTGAGTTAGGAGTTTTAGAAATTAAATCTCGCACCTCATGTATGCCACTTCTGTATTAATCTTCCATTTAAGTTCCAAGTTTTTCCCAACACTTAGCAAAGTAAACTTCTTTTTCTTTTAAAAAGTAACACAGTAGTTGAGCATCTTGGCAGTTTGGCGGTGGGGGTGGGCAGTGGGCAGGGAAAGAAGCTTTCCACTGAAATGTGTTGTGGGCAGGGATGAGTTTCTATTGTATGTTAGAAATTTCCACGTGTCATATAAGTATTTTGCAGGAAGCAGAAATACTTTCTAAGTAAAAATTTACTTCTTCTTTGGACACGTGGAAAAGTCGTAAACTGAAAAGGTCATCTGTCCCCATATCCATGAGCTTGTGCCCAAAATTGTACGGTCTGCTTGTGCTGTCCCACCACTTATATTTTTATCAAAGGAAGACCAAAGAGAAGTATTAGGTGTTCCCCAAATGTGTCTGGAGATACAAATCAACTGGATCAGGGGGTCCCAATCCAGAGCATCTGAATTTGAATCTCAGTGTGTTAGACCTGGTCGTCTTCATATTTACCAGGCACTTCAAATGCTTGTTATCATGACGCAAGTTTGAGAACACGGCGAATGACAGTCCTTTACCTAAGGACCCCGGGAGAGGTGATGATGGGATGAGAGGTGAGAGATGTTTGGGACCAGAAAAACAACTTTAAGAGAGGAGGGGAGAGGAGATTGGGAATCTCCCCCTCCTGAATTTCTTATGTCAATTTTATAATAAAATAAGACTTAGCTGGCAGGAGATACTGTGATCCTGAAAAATAGAAAATAAAGAAATAATAAGCCAGTCACCTTCAAAGAAATTGCTGGCCAACTTTTCTATGAATTGTAAAACCTGATAAAGTGTTCAAAACACTTAACCGTGGCCCAGGAAACAATAAAGCTCTTTGTCTTGATTGCCAGGAGAATCAATTTGCCTCTTTCCATATATTTTCTGCCATTCCTTACCTGTCCAATTCTCTTCTTACTCCTGCACACAACACTCACTCATTCCCCTGGTATCTGCCCCCCATAATTTAGATCTGAGTTACATCGGTATAAATCTCCGAGCTTAAATTATGTAAAATTGGTGGCCTATAGCCCATGAAATCAGATGCATCTAAAGGATCATTTCAGCTTGGCAGAACATGGAGAAATAGGCCACACTTAGAGTGGACATACCTCTTTTCAAATAGGGATTTTTTATCCATATTTTCCTCCAGAGTATATCTCAAAATCAGACGCGCACAAAATGAAAAAGTGTTTCGACTTCAAAGCACTGTCCTGTTCATGCCCTTTCCAATACAGAGGAGCTAAGCCACGAAAACAGAGTTTAGAATCCTGGAAAGGCCGAAGGACACAGTTAGCTTCACATTTGGTGTTTACAACGGGGAAATGACAATGACGGCAATTCCAATAAACCTAATGTCAGTCATATATTCAAGGCAGCTGAAATGAACAGTCATAAAAATAAACCAAACTGAACTGAAAGCGTTAGCTGAAGAATGGACACAATAAACGTTTTACACACTCTATAAAGCAAAAACTTAATCCTCAATTGTGTCACAGGAGCCATGTGAGCTAATAGCTGCTCGGTAACTGTTGTGGGCCAACCCCCAACTTTTCGCCCATTTTGGGAGATCCCTGTCTCGTTCTTTAATTTGACAAGTTATTCGGTAATTCTTTCCTTAAAATGGCAGCCGCCCTGGGGTCCTATCACCTCGCTGGGGGCTTTTGTGTCTAAGTGTTTTGGATTGCTTGCCAAGACTCTCTGCATTTCACGTCTGAAGGTCAAGGGTGCTCAACACCTCCCAGTGCTTCAACTAAACCTGCCCAAGGAAGAGTCACGTTGCCCAAAATGCCAACGATGCCCCTGTTGAGAAACATGGATCATGAGCCCCTTGTGCTCCACGGATACCTCCCACACTCTATCTTGACACCTCCGGGTCCTTTTGGTTTCTCTCAAGAGTTCTGACCCTTGCTTTGGTCCAGAACACAGGACTCAACTGATGACTCGGCAAAGGGAATGGGATCTTCAGAGGCCAACAGCACTTTCTATTGGCTCCCTTAGGCCCTTTTTATTTTAATTTTTTCCTGCTTTACTGAGGTATAGTTGACAACGAAAAACCGTGTGTAATTACAGTGTACAATGTGACTTTTTGCCGTACATATACATTGTGAAGGGATGGCTCAAAGATTCTTAACATACTCCAAGAGTATCACCCCATGCGAGAGGATAAAATGAGTATCGTCCAGGTTTCTCCCTAGGTCCTCTGGGCGGTGGTCCATATTTCTAAATGCTGCATCTGGCAGGGCAGGGACACAGCTTGGAAGCCTCCAGCTAGTTCCAGCATGACTGCCTTCTAGAGCCAGGGGCTCAGACTCACCAGCTTTTTGCGACAGGGAGGTACATTCATATCCTTCCCACACACTCATGAGGTAAGGAGCACCCAGTACGCCTTCTAAAGTGGATGAGAGTCTGATTCCTTTCCCAACAGGCTTTCCCAGGGTAACTTTCCCTGAGAAGTCTTTTCCCCTTGGACAACTGGCAAAGGGCAACTGGCAGCTGAAATTCTGTCTTCTGACTCAGCCATTACCAACAAGCCTCTAACTGCCAGTGAGGCTGTTTGAGGCATAAATGCCAAACCCCTACCCAGCGGCAGCGCAGGCACAGATGTGGGAGGTGGTCCTCTGTTGGCACAGCAATAATTTTAAGGTGCAGAACCTGCATTCAGGCTCAGGAGGCTAAGCTTCCTGAATTGCAGAATTATGGGCTTTTAGAGTAGATTCTGGGCCTGACAGGCAGGGAGTAAAACAGGAAGTGATCCCATGATGTTACGCTGCTCTGAACTGAGAGACATCTTACTCTGCCCAGCCTGCCGACACGTCCGAATTATGCCTCGGTGAGGTGCTCACTGGCCCGAACCCACCTACCTGCAGCCACTCCCCTGTATCCTCATCTCGCTTAGAGGTTGTTTTGTTTTGTTTGCACTGATATTTGCTTCTGGAGTAAACTGAAGTCCAAATTGTCTTTTTGACCTTTTCTGGTTTGGTAGAATACAGCTGTCCACTGACTACCCCCAAGTTAGCTACACACAGAAGATACACTCTCACCTCTTCCTATGGCTTGTCTTTGCATGTCTATTTATAAGTGCTTTGCATATCATTTCACTGCACTTAATTTACTGAGCTCTAGTGTATCCTAAAATGCCTGGTGTTTCGACCTCAGAGGCAAAACCCGAACTTTTAAAGACAGATGTTTTATGTACCTCACTTTTCTTTCTTTCTTTCTTTACTAAATCAAAGAGAGCTACCATGAGGGTATTTAAAAATAATTATTGTTCCTGTATTACTCATAAAAATATTGAGAAAATAAGTGTTATGTTCCTTGCTGAAATCTTTATAAATGCTCATAAAGGGTTTTTTTTTTTTTTTACAATTAGTGCTGTAAATAGCAAGCAACAGCTTTTAACAGCAACCCAGACCGCTTACTTAAGTAACAAAATGCTTTAGGTTTGCACATTTTGTGCAAATTAACAAAAGTGATTATGCATTCTTCCTTATGGAGCTCACTCAACACTCTTTAAGTGCTTAAAATTGGACGTTGCCTCTTCCTCAAAGTCATGGGGGTCCGGTTGGTTCCAGGGGACTACAGGCTAGAGAGGGCTGCAGAAGGGAAGCAGGGATGCCAGAGGGGCAGGAAGAAGGCCCAGAGCAGACAGGGCCCTTCTTGGCCTAAAGCAAGCCCCACCTTAGCTGTCTTTAATATATTAGAGTTCTATGTGAGAGTTTGTGGGACAACAAGGGCTCTGCCAGGTAAAAACAAAACAAAACAAAACAAAAACAAGTTTGAACTTGATTGGCAATGTATTTGTTATTATTATTCAAGACTGACCGTTTTGAGATATCCAAAAAATACCCCTCAAGATGTTAGCTAAAGGGATGCCTCGTTACATGTTGAGTCTAAGGGGCGAGGGGGGCTCTTGGTTGACATTCTTGACCAAGTTGGGGAAACTGAGGAAAGTCACAGAGAAACAGGTTGCAGAGTTGAGGATATGTCACACACGGCCAACCTGTGTCCAAATGTAGCAACAATGAATAATTATTGGCCGTTTCACATAACTGAACCTCAAGTATATCCTAGCACAGCTGCACTACGGAGCTGTATCACCTCCCATCTAAGGGCCGGTTTGTTTCTCCCACGTGATCATCATTCCATTCCTGTGCTTTTACTCTCCCATAATCACCCCAGAGTTTCAACTTATCCATTTGCCATTTGAATGGCTTCCATTTGTAAACCACTTGTTCATGTTCCTTGACCGTTTTGTGTGATCGTCTTTCACTGATTTAGAAGAACGCTTTATTACTAAGAACATCAGCTATCTGATTGCTTCACATGGTGCAAGTTGTTTATCTGCTTTTAATTTTGTTTTGGTTATTTCATGTACAGTCTTATTATGTATACAGTCAGACCTATCAACTACATCTGTATTTTTTTTCCAACACTCGTTTTACCCTAGGCCAGTTAAATAAATATGGTTTTCTGATTTGATTGTGATGCTTAAAACCTTTAATCCATTTGAACGTTCCATATGCACCTTACATAAGTTAGAGATGCACTCCTTGTATTTAACCAGGAGTCTCAACATCACTGAGGGAACAAGCCTGCCTTTCCCCAGCATGTATTGGGAATACATATGAATACTTAGGTCTCAGCTTCCTATTCTGTAAGATTGATATGTCTATTCTTAGAATAATCAAGCTGTTTTATTTATTGCAGTCCATAAAATATCAAACGCCCCTTTCAGCATTCACCCTTCTCAAAATGTTCTTACCTATTACTACCCACCTGCTCTCTTAGATGATATTGAAAAACACTGTGACAAGTTAAAAACAAAAACAAAAACCTTTCCATGATTATGATTAGAATTATATTCACGCTGCATATGAATTAGGAAAAAGTCAATCTTCTTATGTAGAATTTTGGTGTTTTTCAGCTTCTAAATGAGGTAGTTTTGTTTTTGTTTTTTTTAAATATGGCTGCATGGTTTTTGGCATTCCTCTCAAAGAGATTTCCCGACCTGGAGAGGATTGGTGGCAGGCTAGGCACCAGTAATGTGGTAGATGTTGCACACCTCCAAGGTGAGGTTAGGAGAGGTACAGCAGTGTCCAGCTGATTCTCAGGGACCCTGGCTTCTTGAAGTCTAACTATCCCGAGCCCACCCCCTATGATGAACCCCAAGCCACCCGGAGAGGCGTCAGGTAGGGCTCTGGATGACAGGCCCAAATGAGGTCCCAGCCAAGGGCCGGCATTAACCATCAAGTATGAGTGAATATGCTTCCAGAATATTCCAGCTCCAGCCACCGAATCACCCTCAGCTATTTTAGTCCTCCCAGATGAGGCTCCCGACATCCCATCCCCTCTGGGCTCTGTCTGAATTCTTAACCTCCGAAAGCCACGAGCATAATAAAATGGCTGTTTAAAGCTGCTTCATGTGGCATAATTCGTAAAACAGAAATTGTTACTGGGAATTAAAGTTTTGGGGGGGGTGTCCTTAAAGTTTTGTACTTTTGCAGTTTTATTCTATAGGTACTATAATTATTTAACTCTTAGAGACTTCATGTATTTTTTGCTATTGTGGTTGAGAAAAATTATTCTAAAAGGCTCCCTTCTGATATAAATTTCAATTCTCCAGCTCCTAGGTTCTTACTCTTTGTGCAAGGAAAAGCTTTTTTAGATATTCAACTTCGCACGTCTATGGTAGCCAATTTCGCAAAGCTTTTTATTTGATGTCCTTGGGTGTTATAGAGACAGACTCACACAATCTAAAACGAACACATTTGAGTCTTCTCCTCTGAAATATTTTAAAGCCCATGTCTTTTTCTGGTTGTCACAGTGGTTAGCGCTCCCAGAACAACATCGACGCGCAGCAGCGAGGGGCAGATGTTCCTAATTTGTTAGTGAGCCTACCCCGAGAAGGCTTTTAATGTTCGGTAGATATTAATCGAAGACATCATACAAGCAAACAAAGGACACAACCGTGAGACTACCGGCAAGGCTTAACATTAATTTTGGTCATTCAGCCTATGTTTTTTGTGTTTTGGGTCTTTTTTTTCTCTCTTGCTTCATTTTAAGTGGGAGAAATAATTTTGGAATACTTTCGTAATTGACTTGGCCAGAGACAGGGAGAAGATGATGAAATTGCTTTTTTAAAGCCCGCATGTGCTTAGCTTTTGAAACAACGGGCGTTCTGCTGAATGGAGCAGTAAAAACGGAATGTGCGCGGCAACACCGTGCGCGAGGCTGGCTAATCAATCAGACAGGTTCGGGGGCTCCAAAACCACGACATAAATTAAGTTCTTCAACCTGTGTGAGTGGATTACTGTGCAGCTCCCTGAAATAATCCTCCCGTCTTTGAACGCTGTCCTGACCCAGTTTGGGGAAGTATCTTTAATATCTGGTTCTACTCCGCTGACCTCCAGGCAGAAGAGCCAGACCCGATCTGCATTTAACAGGCAACTTTCACCTGCAGGCCCACAAAAGGGTCAGCTTTCTTTAAACAGGAAATTGAAACTCCTATCACACGGCCAGCTTTTTAGGTGATTTTACTTTCTATTTTATCACCCCGACAAATGGGAGGAAGGCAAGGCTGTGGAATAACTTAAGTGCCTCAGAATGGCGCAGACCTATTGATGCAAGTAAATCAAAATCCGTTGACTGGGCCTGCTCTTACTCACCGCTGATTATTTGTCAAGTCGCGGGCCCTCGCCCCAGAAAGAAAAGCAGAAACACACGTGTAGGAGACGAGCCTGAGTCGGGGTTGCTAGAACAAAATCCGGAACAATAAGCCACCCGGACGAGGAGTGGGCCTGTGAAGTGCTCACAGGAAGCAGTAACCGGGAGATTTCACAGCACACTCCGGTTACCTAAGTGATGGGCAGGAGGACGGATGACTGGGAGACTGGGAGGGGGGCGCTCACTCATTGCTATAGTACAACTAAGTGAAACCTAAGGAATACAGCTCAAACTAAGGTGCATTAGGTTAGATCCAGGATGAATCCCGCTTTAGAGGAACCCAGGTAATTCTTGTTTGGCTCTAGTTTTCCCTGCATTAGACAGGGAACTAAAGCCCTCACACCCTGAGGATACTACGCACTTAGATTTCCGTAGGCAAAGTCCAGGCAACTGCTGGATGATTCTAAGCGACTGTTCAATGAGTATCTACCATCATAAAAGTGGTTTGGTCAGATAGAAAGATGGCGTCAACCTCCAGCACAGGGGTTGGCAAATGTTTTCCGTAAAGGGCCAGACGGTAAATAGTTTAGGTTTTGGAGGCTACATAGTTTCTGTCATGACTACTCAGGTTTTAAGTGAAAGTAACCACGGATAACAGAAAACCCATGAGGGTGGCTGTGTTCCAATGAAACTTTATTTATAGAACTAGGCAATGGGCTGAATTTGGTCTGCAGGCCAACCCCTGCTATAGCATAAGAAAACTTAAAAAAAACACACATATAAAGAAATAAAAACATGTTAAAACAAACCTAACGTTTTACAATCAGGTTTATATTGTTTTAACACTAAAAGCTACCCAGTGGTCACTGAAGGACACTGATAATTTGTTCGCTTTCCCATATTTAAAGGACAGATGGTATAAACCACTTCACAAGGTTTTTGTAGGAATTAATTAAGATGACATATAAAGTACCAGTGACTAGGCACTCAGTGAATTTCAGTTTCTTTCAGCTTTCATCTCTCTTTTTTCATCTTTGTCCACTCCGAGTGGATTCCCACTGAAGGGCTATTTAATGCATGCCAAGTTAATGAATGAGGTCCAACAGTAATGAGGTGAAACAGAGACATCTGCTGAGCTATTGGTTTGATAAGATAAACTTATGATAACCAAGAAAACTATTAATACATGCCGTGATTTACATGTCCATTAATTAGACTTCCAATTATATTGACCTGACATAGAAATGCTTTCTTCCCAATTCAGGTGTATATTTTGAGTGACAGGTAATAATTCTGTGTTTTATACCAAAGTCATACAATTCCTAACGTCTTGCATTAGAGCTCTGTCCTACAAGGGTAGAAACCAAAATCTCAGTGCTATCTGCTCAAATAAAAACAAGCCCATTTTATCATTTATTGAACTCAGACTAGGAGGTCAAGTTTTCTTTTAAAAAGCAATGAGTCTTAATATGGTTCTCTATGTTCTTTAAATGTCTTTAATCATAAATAATCAGAGTCAAATGTGCTCAGGAGCTGATGGCCAATATTTGCCATCTCTGGCACGTGGGCTATAGTGACAATTGTTGAGATAATTGAACCACTTTTTCTCCCTATAAATTTAAGTGCCACCAGAGAAAAGTATTACTTTTTTTTAAGGACATTTTCTGCCTGATTTAACATTTTAAATTTATCTTCCAATTCTCCTCTTGGGGTTCATCCTGTTTCCAAATACTAAAATCACCTCTCCTCCGTTCTTTCTACTTCTTCTACTGCCAAAATAATGACCAATATCATTAACAACCACATGGTGTCTGTTCTGTCCACGAGGTGGATAACCTGACACGTATCATATCTATCACAGTCGCTCCTAAGACACCAAGGCAGGTATAAACACCTTCCTCCTGAAGCAGTATAAACAAGAAAGGTAGAAATATTCTTCCGTAAAATTGGGGTATATGCTTATGGAGACTTCTACCTTATTCACAGAGTAGGGGAGATTTTTTTTAATGTTTATTTATTTGGGGGGGGGCAGAAAGAGAGGGGAACAGAAGATCTGAAGCAGGCTCTGCACTGACAGCAGAGAGCCCAATGCGGGGCTTGAACTCACGGACCATGAGATTATGCCCTGAGCCATGCTCAACCGATTGAGCCACCCAGACGCCCTAGTAGGCGAAATTTTTAAGGTAAATGAAACTGCTCTGAGCTGACAGCATAGTTGTATGCTTGAATAAACATGGGGAAGGGAGCATAGTACAGGAAAATGACTTAATATCCATTTACTCCTGATGTTAATATACTTCAAGTATAGTGGTGGGTGGAGACAGTAGCCTTTGCACCAGGGCCTAAATCACCCTGCCTCGTGTGACTAGAACATGCAAAAATTGCCTCAGAATCGTCTGGAGGTGCTTGTTAAAAATACAGATTTTAGGGTACCACTCTCTGTATATCTAGTAAACCTCCATTCTTTAAGAAATTAAGACTGGAGGGGACCTGGGTGGTTCAGTCAGTTGAGCAGCAGACTCCTGATTTTGGCTCAGGTGATGATCCCAGGGTCATGGGATGGAGCCCCAAGTTGGGCTCCATGCTGAGCATGGAACTTGCATAAAAGATTCTCTCTCTCTTTCTCTCCCTCCCCCTCTGCCCTTCGACCCGCTCACACTCTCTTGCATGCACGTTTTCTCTCTCTAAAACAAAACTAAATTCAATTTTTTGAAAGTTTAGGGGCGCCTGAGTGGCTCAATCGTTTGAGCATTCGACTTCGCCTCAGGTTGTGATCTTGCAGTTTGTGAGTTTGAGCCCCGCATGGGGCTCTGTACTGACAGCTCAGAGCCTGGAGCCAGCTTCGGATTCTGTGTGTGTGTGTGTGTGTGTCTCTCTCTCTGCCCCTCCCCTGTTCATGCTCTCTCTCACTCTCAAAAATAAACATTAAATTTTTTTTAAAAATAAAAAAAGTTTTTAAGTTTAAAAATAAGAAAAGCAATTGAGCCTGGAAAACTGATTTTTACCAAAATTTCCCTATGATTTTCATGTAAAGCCAAGTAAAGGAACAGACAGATCATGAGAAATGCAAATAGTCCCCACTCTCAGTATTTAAATCGAGGCACAGAAAATGACACCAGGGCCATATCTCATTGGGCAATGAGCTGATGGGTGGGCTATCACTCCCTCGGAGAAGCTTCTTTCTCTTCCTACTTTGTATTTTTCTCTCAGATGACAACAGCATCTAATCCTGTGTCATTGGTCATCTCACACTGAGGAACATCAACAAATAAAACAAGTATAATTTGGGGATACGAAACAAAAAAAAACCTGTCATCCATATAATCGTCCTTAAAAATCACCATCGGCGTATTTGAAAAAATGAGCCAGATCTATCACAGGTACAAAAATCCTTTTGTACAAAATCAGTGTGGTATTTTATTGTTTCTGACGGAAATCAATGCAGGGGAGCAAAACTGAAACAGTGTGTTTGAGTGTTTAAAGGGCAGAAGTGGGGCACCTGGGTGGCTCAGTCGGTTAAGAGCCCGACTCTTGATTTCAGCTCAGGTCATGATCTCATGGTTCGTGGGTTTGGGCCCCACGTGGGGCTTTGTGCTGACAGTGTGGAGCCTGCTTGAGATTCTCACTCTTCCTCTCTCTCTGCCCCTCTCCTGCTCTTTCTCTCTCTTTCTCTCTAAAAGAATAAAATAAAATAAAATAAAATAAAATAAAATAAAATAAAATAAAATAAAATAAAATAAAAATGTAAAGGGCAGAAGCATACTGAAAAATCCCTCTGTGAAAGAAAGCAATTCAGGTCAGGAATTTTCCATCCTTCATCCTCACAGGCCTTTTTGCACCGTGTAACATTACAGCAACTATATACGGATGTCTCTAAAACATGGCGCCTTTCAGGTTCTGCCATTTTTCTCTTTGCCCCTCAGGTGATATTCATTACCATAGGCCTGCACCAAGCCTTCCACATAAAGCATATCATGAGACCAGTCAGACGCGGGCTCTGCTCTGTTTATGTTGACAACCAAATGATCACAAGTGGAACCCAGCCATTGTTCCCTCCCAGGGATTTCAGCATCCAACCTACTGGGCTGTCTAAAAGTTCTTTTTTTCTCACAGAGCTGGCTCAGACCTCAAAACGTATAATGAAAAAATTCAGTCTCCTTGACTACTGACAATAATGAATCAACTGCCTATATAGCTGTCAAAATGATGGCATGTTTTGCTATCTGAATAATCAAGCAAGGAGAAGAAGGGGAGGGAGAGAACTGTGGGACTAAGTAGAGTCTGAAACTAAACACAGTGATAAGATAGAAACAGCAAGGGAGGCAAACCATAGGAGATTCTTAAATACAGAAAACAAACTGAGGGTTGCTAGAGGGGAGGTGGGTGGGAGATGAGCTAAATGGGCGATGGGCATTAAGAAGGCCACTTGTTGGGATGAGCGCTGGGTGTTCTATGTAAGTGATGAATCACTGGGTTCTACTCCTGAAACCAATATTATACTGTGTGTTAACTAAGTTGAATTTAAATAACTAAATTAAAAAAATAATAAACACAATAATTCTGGAGACGGATGGATTCATATCTATACCTACAGCTTACTGGACAGTTTTTACAGAATCCTCAAATCCAGTTTCTTTTTGAAACATAGACCCCAATATCTTTTGTGAATCAAATGAATGTCTTGTTATTTTTAAAAAAAAAAAAACAACAGTAATTTATCATTTCCTTTGAAAAGAAGACTCTAGTCATAGCCACATCTGAGGGAACATGGACCAAAGATTTACATAGGAGGGCATGAGGATTATACGTTTCCACTGGTCTACCATAGTCTGTATTTTCTCTTCATTACTCAACTGTCCACCCACTCATCAAATCTGGATTTCAGTTCCTGTCAGGATTGGGGCCTGTGGTTTGAACTGTCTTCAGGGAGTTAAAATGAGTTTGTTCCTCATTCACAGCACCAGCTAGATCTCCGGGGCCACAGAAAATGCTTCTAGTCAGAGTCACCCCCAACACATTGACAGGTCCGTACCAGCAGAAGTTCAACAGTACACAGACCTAACCACTTATCAGATAGTGGGGAAAGGTCCAATCATTCTTGAAGGCAGAGGAAGGGAGTTAGGTCAGTCACAGAGAGCTTTGTGTTTTTCCCCTTCTTCCAGGACCAAAGCAATGGTGTCTAGACTATGGGTTGATTTGGGACACCATCTAGTGAAGGATTTGAGGAAGTGCATGAACACACAAAGAAAAATCCCAAGCCAAATTATGTTTCCATTGATTAAATACTTTCTGCCGGACTATTTTAAATGGTTCTGAAATGAACAATGGTGTGATTTTTTTTTTAAGTTAGGGCAAAAGCAAAACAGAATGACCAGTGACTGCGGCAAAGACCAGATTCGACTGATTATCCCACCTGCCTCTTGAGATACAATGGATAGTTTCCTCTCTTAGCACTTTCCCACTGACCAAGGTAAGAGCCTAAGAAATGCCTCATGGAGTCAGTTCAATCAATAGCCTACTTCTGCCAGAAAGTCAGCATCTGGGAATGGCCCGAAAGGGTTTGGAAAGAATGATGCCAGGGCACCAGATTTTCAAACATGCATCTATCACCTGCAGTGTTTTTCAGTTAAACAGTATATATGTAGAGGCTTTAGCTATCAAAAATGTTAAGTCTTTTTTCTAGAACTCAACAGCTTTTATCGCCAGAAAATCAGTACTAACAGTACCTATTTCACAGTGCACTGCACACAAAAAGCACTCAATAAATGTAACATTGTTCAATAACTAAAATTGGCAGCTAGAGTTTTTAACCGGGGAAGAGAGTTGAATATAATTCAGCTATTATATTTTGAATTCTTCTCTATAAAGCCATGCTCTTGGCATTGAATAAATGTTATGTCACTGCTTCTAAGCTTCCCATGGGGGTGGGGGAGGAGAAATAAAGCAAAACAACAACAAACCTCCCGAGCTCAATAGTGTGATACTTTTATTATAACTATCAATAGTTACTAACGACTCTTCATTCATCTACTCTGTCTTAAAAAAAACCCTCATTCCCCATTCATGACGGGAAGCTTGCTGTCTCATTTCTAGCAGTTGCTCTGAAGTTACATGGTCAGATCGCCAGGGGGACATCAGTTTCTAGGAGTAACTGATTCTAGCTACTCTCGATGGAAACAAATGTTGTATTCATGTTGCTCATGTTGTTGGCTTCTCCTTTTTAGGCGAAGAAATAAAGCCTCCGACAGGTCTCCAAGCCTCCATGAGAGGCCACTGGGAAGATATGGACCTTCCCTCAGAATCTTGGACTTCTCTCTCTAATCAGAAGAAAAGAAGACTGTCCAGAATGCTTGATGGCTCTCTCACTTTCCCCTTCCAGGTCTTCCACTGCTTGACAGATGGCTAAATAGCTATTACCTTAATCCAGCCATGCACCAACTAACCCGTGCTTATTTTGGGCAACAGGTGACTCTGGGAACATTTCTTCTAGAAGCCAACACTTTCAGCCAATTGGACTTACTTTGAACTTAGAGAACAGAGCACTTTTTGAACATTTCAACTGTGCTTCCCTTATATTTATTTGTGGCCCCCGAAACTAATAGGAAGGGAAGGTTTTGGGAGGGCAACAAATTCTCGATCTGCATGACAATACCCGAAAAGCACCTCCAGGCAGGCAGAATGGGGAGTGAGGGATGCCCCTACTCAGTGGTTTAGGACAATGGCACAGCCCACCCTTTGTCACTGGGTCTAGGTCAGCTCCTCACGCAGACAAGCCACTGAGGGACTCTTACAGTGAATGGCTAGAAAAACATATTCCCTCTCAGGGAGGGGTCAGAAAACATGAAAATGACTACCACATGAAGCAAAATGGGCTAAATACTGTAACTGAAGGACAAACTGTGATGGAGAGTTAAGTCAGTGTTTTATCGCCAGCAATCAGGGATGATGGAGAAAAAGGCTTTGGGTAGGACATTTCTTCGTCCTTTTGACAGGAGTCCAGATTGATTGCACTCAATCAGCTGTGTGGTACATAGGCAACCTATTATTTATCAGGGTAAAGGACAGGAATCCTCCTCTTCCTCCTTCTCCTTCAAAGCAAGTTAAGAGCATTTCAGATTATCCGCATATAACATCCCTCTGACTCCTGCTCTGACATGCTTTCACGAACGGGAAAGAAGGAGTTAAAATTACAAGAAAAAAAAGCACATAACTAGGGACTCCAGTTTGCTCAGAGGAGTGCTGATTTTATGTATGTTTTTTTTTTTTTTCTGGTATAATTATTAATAGCATCCACTTCGCTTTCAAAAGTGTCCTGAGTTAGGCAATACGTTCTCTGGTCACCAGACACATACCGATCGTCTAGGTCGTAAATGCTGTGTAAGTGGATGGAGGAGCACAAGCATTACCAGCACGCCCTGGCCTCCCTCTGCTCGGGCCTCCAGAAGGCCAGGCCCACTGAGATACCCAAGCGACATTCCAAAGGTGATGCTGCGTGAGAGGTCACAGTGGCCATTGAGAAGCTCCCAATTTGCTTCCAAATGATGCAAAAGCCTAAGGATAAAAATTCCCACCTCTCCATCCCTTTCCCCCTGATGCCAATCACCGGCCACAACTGCTACAACTACTGCCAGTAGTAACAACGCGCGCGCGCACACACACACACACACACACACACACACAATGTACACATGCATATTTGCAATTTGTTCTGTGGTTTCTTATTGCTTGATTTAAGTTAGTGTCTTCTTCAAACTAATTTCTCTTCAGCGGACTCAAAATAAGTGCCAATTCATTTGCCTGACTTAGAAGCTCATTTTTTTCTTTTAATTTTCAGCACGCATCAGGACCTGCTAGGGTCTACAATAAACAGGACATTATATATTTTACATGTTTCTGGAAGACACAGGACATCATCTCCAATACAAGATACAGATGTAAAAGGATGTGTGTTTGGTAGACAAAGAAGTAAAAAGTTCTTTCTTTGGCAAACCGAATAAACCAAGCAGAACAGAGAGGAAAAAAAAAAAAAAAAGCCCTCCAGATTTTGAATGGCGGTATTATAGGCTAATAGGAAAACTTAAAGACAGATGATTTGAGGGATTATCTTCTGCCCCTCCCCAGTCTATTTTTACTCCCCTGGTGTCCCATAGACACAGACAGATGGACTGAGAAACTCAATTAGATTTCTGTTGCGCTGGCGCCCCCCAATGGTCTTACCATTTCACAGCTCATACTTTTAGAGGAAAGCCCTATGTATGGAACCCTTTCACAGGCTTTTTTTTTTTTTTTTGTCAAAGGCTGGAGTAGGATTAAGTGGCAAGGCTAAATCCAGCTTTCCACTCTATCCCCAACCAATTTTGTTCCCCTGTCTTTCCAACAAGTGAATGGCAAAGGGTAATGAGGTCAAGGATGAAAAGAGAAAAAAAGGGAGGCTTACTGATGGCCGTCAGAATAAGATAGGCCGAGATTCTGAAATTAAACCCAGCAGGCAGAAGGCTTTCCAAAGGCCGCCTAGCCCGGCTGCTGAAACCCATTTCATTAAAGCGCGGTTGTGGTTTCTCACTCGACACACAAAAAGGGACCTGACTGAGTACTTCACTGAGAAGCTTGAGCAAAGATGCCACCCCGATGTGGCGCTGCTCACCAGGCTTTCTCAGGTAATTTCGGGGTTATTACCAATGGCTTTTTTCCTGCTTTTCAAATTCAATGGAGGCAGATTCACAAACTGAGTACTAGCCCAGGCTGGCATGAGACAAAGCCTCAGTTTCTTTCATTTCAGACACTATAGGGCCTACCTCTGCCTGGCTGACAGTCACAAGCTGCAGTTTAAGCACAAAATCCATTTAAGTGGAGCACTCTACATGGAGGCGTCGAAATTTGTGGTGAAAGATGACGGGAACAACAGTGAAATCTGTGTCCCAGCCAACCTCAGCTTTTACACGATGCCCTGCACCCAATGGTTACAATAGCTAACATAAATTTACCATAGCCCTGGAGATGAGGAGGACATGGGACACTATTTGCTTCTTAAATCACCAGAACCACTCAGAAACCCAGCCTGGAGGAGTCCTAAGTGACTCCTTCCCTTTCCTCTCTCTCTCAACCTCTTCCCCTTAAACATCTGACAGCTGCAGGAAAGTGATCTGTGGAGCAAACGCCACAGCAAGACGACCGAAGTGAAAGGGCAGCATGAATTGTTCTAGAAGAAACTTCCCCCATCTCTCAATTCACCTGGGGCTTCTAGAGAGTGTTGGAATCCAAAGATTGGTTTGTTAGTGCTTAAAAGATGTCAATTATGAAGGGGGGTAGAATTTGCCACCCCAAAATATGCCTCTTTTAGCATAGGAGTTAGTTCAGGCTGATTATTTTTTTAAAATCAAAACCAAAAAACAGCAGACATAGGAAAACCAGTAGGCTTTAGAAGTTACCTTTTGTTGGGGCGCCTGGGTGGCTCAGTTGGTTAAGTGTCCTACTTTGGCTCGGGTCATGATCTCACGGCTCGTGACTTTGAGCCCAGCGTCAGGGTCTCTGCTGACAGCTCAGAGCCTGGAGCCTGTTTCAGATTCTGTGTCTCCCTCTCTCTGACCCTCCCCCGTTCATGCTCTGTCTCTCTCTGTCTCAAAAATAAATAAACGTTAAAAAAAAAAAATTTAAAGTGATGGCTTGGGCCATTGCAGGGAGTTACTCAGTTTCCCTGGGTCTCTCTCATATATACAGGAGGTATACATGTTACTAAACTTCTGCTTGTTTTAGTCCTGTTAATGTCTTTATTGTAAGGGTGTCTCAGCCAAGAACCTAGAAAGGTAGAAGGAAAATCATTTTTCCTCCTCTACAACGATATCTTAAAATGATCCAACTCTTTGGATACCAGTGTTTGTTCTATTTAACTTTTAATAGGATAATTATTTCCTAATGTATCAAAAAAGTAACCGCTCACAAAAGTCGATGGAAGTCAAACCAGTGTAACTGGGTGACGACAAACTGGGAACTACTACTTTGAACTGAACTTGAACTCAGTTGAAAACTAAGAATCTTCATTCTCAACAACCTCAATCAGTTAAGAACACTCCATTATCAGTACACATTAATTAAGCATTAAATTTTAGGTATATTTAGATTCTAAAGTAAAGTACAATAGGCATCTTAAACCAACTTCCCTTTACAAACAACTGCCAACAACAAATTCACTATTTCATCCTACTGGTGAGACAGCGATTTGCTGCCTCTGTGATATCAATCTGCTAAGTTACCTTGTAGAATATTAACCGCATTCGAAAGACCCCACCCATGACTGCATGCAAGCAGAAGAAAATTGCCTTCACACCGTGTGAGTGGAGACAGCCCAATTTACATTACATGCTCTATACACAACAGCCTTTCTTTCCCTGGCATTTATTCCTTCAATTCAGAAGTCCTTCCTCAAAAGCAGCCTTCCTAGTTCCAAATACATCTTTAAAAACACCAGTGACAGGTTTGCATACAGTATTTTGCATATTTATCTTGGTCATGGGGTGGGGGGTTGCTTAGTGTTTATGTTTAACCTTTCTTAATTTCAATTTTAAGGGAAAAGAAAATGTAATCCTCTCTCAGGTCATCATTTTTGCAAAGAAACCAAACTACTGCTTTCAAGAAAGGATGGTTTCTTATAGAAGGGTGACTAATGGGAGACCCTTTTGCCCACCCACCACCACTGAGCTTGTCCAACAGAACAACCAAAGACCAACAGACCTTAAAGGACAACATGTTAGTCCTTTTCCTTGACAATACTTAAATGCACCCTCCTAACCCTATATTTACCTGTGGGATGAAGCTTACAAAAGGCCCCAGCTGACATTTGGGTAATGTTATGAGGAAACCAATGTGAATCTAGTAGCCCAAATAGAAACTCCCACTCATTTGCTTCTTAACAATTAAACCTGTAAAGGCTTTAGCTAATTCATCAAATGGAAGTTTCCTTATACATTTTAATCCACTTATGAGGTTCCTCACTCAGCACCTAATTTTAGTAGGCCCTGTGAAAAACGTAACTAGAACCTTGACTAATTAGAGAAGAGGAAGCAATTATTTAAAATGATATTATTATTCCGTTTAGAGCACACTAAAAGTCATGGCCACCCACAGGATTTCTCCAGGGGGACTGAGGGACAGCTGCATCGCCAGTTTTGTTCTATACCTTCTATCTTCAAGTCATAAACTCAATTATCGACACAGAGGTTCCTGTGACGAGCCATCAGGTTGATATGCGGACTTCAGAGAAGTAAAGATCCTCTCAATAAAAAGAGAAAAGAAGGTATACGGGTTTGCCTTTAAAGTAGGACTCTGTCTATGTTTGCTTCTTCCCTGGGTGACAATTTCAGCATAGTGCCATGGGCACAAAGTCCACCATTTGTTTTTATCAAGATATGTAAAGAGGGCCCTACATGCTGGCCTTTTGGGGAACAAACGATAAGTTTGTCCAACTAATGAAATACAAGTTATCAAATCATATCATCTGACAGACCCCTTCAGGAAAGAAAATAGAGGGTGTTGTGACTGTACTTTGAGAGTAGATTCAGCCACAATGAGAAGCATAATAAAGCCTAAATCCTAGAGGGATATGGAAAAGGATAACTCCATAGGAATGCCAATGACAAACTTTTTGATTCTACAGGAGCCTGGGAATGTCAAGAACATGAAGTCCAGATTCTACAGCTAAGCTGACAGATGATAAAGAGTGTATTACCTCAATGGCTAAATATTTAAGCTTCATGGAGTGGAAGATATTTGACTGTAAATGAGCCAAGAATACAAAATTAGGGAGAAAAAAAAAACCTGCCTGTGAAATTATACTGCAGACATAAAATCTCAACTGCCTGAGAGTTCTAGTTTTTTGAAAAGCCGTGGTTGACAGAGCAAATTAAGCAGTGAGATGTTTACTGTGTTTAACAGAGATAAACTGGCAAATGTAGAAGATGTAATTACCAGCATGTTTTTTCTAAAAATGAATCTTAGCTCTGCTATGAAGGAGCAACACTGGGGGGGCACTGGGTTCTTTTTCTTTTCTTTCTATATTTTTTCCTAAAAAAAAAAAAAAGTCTCTCGCATGCTTGGAAAGAATTTTTTTTTTCCGCAGCTAATAAGATGGTCAAATATCAAGAAACCAAGAGAAAGCAGACAAAATGGGAACCCCTTTAACATTACAGCATCTCTGAAAAGGATTCCCTGCAGGAAGAATACTGTTTGACCTAGCCGGATAACTTGAGGATTCATATTTATACAAGGACTAGCCCTTACCTTACTGTAAATTATATCCCAACTAGATTTGTCCTGTATATAATAGGAGATAATAATTATTTATTGACTTGAAAGCAGTACACAGAGATGTTCCATGCTGAAACCACCAGCCTGGTTTGTTAAAGAATCTGGGTGTTTCTTCTTGTTATTAAATAGCAACAGTAAAAGAAGACAGTTCCAATCCAGCCCTTGGAAGAAGATCACCGCTATAAACAATTTACAATTTTTCACAGAGTACAACTTTTTTGTTTGTCTGTTTGTTTATTTTTGAGAGACAGAGCATGAGAGGGGGAGGGGCAGAAAGAGAGGGAGACACAGCAGGCTCCAGGCTCCCAGCTGTCAGCACAGAGCCCGACTTGGGGCCTCAACTCTTGAACCGTGAGATCATGACCTGAGCCGAAGCTGGACGCTTGTCAACTCATCCTTTGACATAATCACCTTTCTGTAGCCCACGAAACAATATGGAGCTTGGTGATAATAAAAACTAAATTTAAGCAACCTCTACCTAGTTAGCTACCTAATTAGCTGATCAGAGCCTCCATTTTCTTAAAATGGGGATGGTCATAAGAATAAACTTGACTTTATAGGAAGGATTCATAGGCAAATCGGGTGAGACTGTGGATGTGGAAACACTTGTCAAGCCTTAAAACACTCTGTGAAGTATGCTAGATAGAAAAGTGTCTTTGTAGAATGATTGCAAACATAACACTAATTCTCTGTACCTCTACCAGTCTTTAATGGACTTTGAAGTCCCTCCTGTCCTGGGTCTATTCATCTACGATGCCTCCTCTCTGATCTGGCTGGTCTTGCGATTTGCTCTGGTTTATAAGAAACAGCAGAAGGGACGGTGGGCTAGTTCCAAGGCAAGGCCTCAAGTAGTCTTTCAAATTCCTGTTTGCTGTCTTGGAACCCCTACCAGTGCCAGGAGAATGAGCCCAGAATAGCCTGGTGGAGGACTGAACACCATGCAGAATGTGGCTCGGTTATCCAACCCAGCCTGTGGCAGCAGACACAACCATGAGCAGCAGAGCTGACTACCTGACCCGAAGCTCACTGTAGGTATAACCCTGAGCTCAGCCAGGACCAGCAGAAACATCTAGATCATCTGTAGGTTCATGAAGAGTGATAAAAAAAAATGAATATTTTCAACCACTGGGTTTGGGGGCTGGTGTGTAATGTAGCAATAGCTAACTGACACAGCATCGTAGCCTCCAATTAAGAGTCCCTGGGGAAATGTCCGGAAAGAAAAGCTAACATAGGCAGGCTGTATGAGGTCTTGGAAATCAATGACAATTTTATCTTTCAGCTTTTCCCTTCAGCTTCCTTCAGCATCTCCAGGGTGGTGGGAGCCACAGTTCCTAGCTGACCTCAGAATGAAGGCTGAAAGCTTCTGCTCTCAGCAAAAAGACTGCCCTTCAATCACAGAACACAGTGTGAATGGCTGTGTTTCTGCCTCCAAGACGTGATCCAAAAAGAAAGACAGAAATGGCTTCCCGGATCCTATCCAATCCCTCTTTAAGTATGCTGCCCCAATAAAGAGCCGAATATGCAGGCAGGTCTCTTTTTAAATATAGCTTCTGAAATCAACCTACCCAACCTGACATTTAAAAATCAGCTGATGCAGGAAAGCAGGAAGGGATTAGTTAGCAAAAGTGGAAAAGGGAATAGATCAGAGGCTAGATCACCAGAAGTCTATAAAAACCATAAAATGCTCAGGAGAAATTGCACAGAGAGTAGAAAGATAATTGTAGAAGAAATGAAAGGGTAACCCATCAATGCCTTCTGTGACCATGTAGTCTCTGCTCACAGAGCGCCTGCCATGTACAACCAGGACGAATGTTACACCGTTACTGAATATTCTGAGGATAATTATAGGCTCATGCGTTAACGTTTCCCTTTATTTCCGCTTTGTTGTTTGCATTTTGTTTCTCTGTCAGGGCTTACCCCCTCCACGGAGTGTGCATAAGCACAGGATGATGTCCTAGAAATCCAATCATCCAAATATTTCTCATGACTAATAGATCAGAGTCACAACAGGAGAACTTGAAGGAATGCTACAACTTGTGGAAATATATTGCCACCCTCGCTTCAAGGGTTCTCTGTTTACAGTATACCTTCTGGATGCCTAGACTTCCTTCTTTCCTCCTATTAACAGAATACACCAGCAGCAAATTTATCCAAACTATCAGCAGATCAGCAAAAACTAAGAAATAGCATCTGAGCTTAAGATGGGAAGGCCGAGTGCCCATCAACAATGCTGCACTATCATTTACTGAGCGTGTTTTTCCATACTGTGCATCCTAGTGTTTATTCACAGCCTCAGAGTTGTCTTCTCAACAATTCCATGAGTCAGGTGTTATTAAATCCATTCTACCCATGAGGCTGGGACACAGTAACTTGTCCCAACAGCCAGTTATAGCTACTTATTGGCAGAGCCGAGAGCAAGACGAGGTCTGGATGATACCCAAGAACCATCTGAACCCTAAAATTTGGCTCCCTCCCACATTCTTTGCTTTTGAAGCTACTGCTTGTACACCATGTCACAATCTGCCAAGTGTTGTCACACATACAGTTACATGGACCAAATGTCTCACCTTTCTTAGTTCCTTTCCTTGGCAGGGCTTGGTCCACCTCCCTGCACAGCCCCTCCTAGGCTGATGATGTTTCTCCTGGCCACTCTTTGAAGCCTCCCCCAGCTCTGCCTTTTGTCAGCTCTCCGTTACCTATGCTTTTCCTTTCATCCCACCCCCTTCCTTCCCTTTACGGAGAACCACAATGCCTGGCCTTAAGAACTAAAGGCTAAAGATTCTAAAGGATCAGACCGGTTCTGCCACTAACTGACTGACTAGCTAATTAACATGAGATGTTGGGCAACTAACTGACCCTCTCTGAGGGGAATAATAGAATCTGCTTCATAGAACTAAATACAACGATGTACGTACTGGGCTTAGCACACTGCAAGGGAATACAGTAAATGCTCAAAACATGTTACGAAATAATAAATACAGCCCCTTCGAGTAACACACAGATTCGGCAGAGGGAGAGAGTTGAAACTACTCACAGACTCTCATTACTGAGAAAAAAAGATCTCCACGATGACCCCATTCAGGAGGACTGCATTGCATGTCAACAAAGCAAGCCTTCTTTAGATTTGCTGCTTTCCAACTGTTTTTTAAGTTTTTATTTATTTTGATGCTTTGACGCTGTACAAATTGTAAAGCACTCTCATAAGTAGAATCCTAGGCCATCCTTGCCCTAAGGCAGCACTTTCTAAGAACCAGGACAGATGCCTGCCTCTCGATGGGAGTCTTCCCTACGCTTCCTGTAGAAGACAGCAGGGACTCAGCATCAATACAACCCTTCCAAATAAAGTCCCTTCCTATACTGCAGAGGCTGATGCATTCCCAAGGCCCCCTTGCAGCTAAGGTGTCTGGTGTGACTGAGAGTTAGCCCATCAGGTGCACCTGTATGAGCCATGATTTCAGTGGGAGAAGCGGTCTAGTGACAGGGATCCGTTTTTGCCGGGCAGATCACAGTACAGGCAGCTGGTTCCAGTGTGGGGCATCTCTCGTGGCAGAGTCGCAGTTCAGCAGGCTACTTCAGACAGGGGCAGGGGCAGCAGCACCCGAGGCAGCCTGGCTCTGGGGCATGGCTTTGAACATGTGTCTTTTTAGCCCTCCAGTGATTACGTCTTTGATTCTCTAGAAATTCTTTTCTTGTTAAATTAGCCAGAGTATATTCTATGACATGCACTTGACTCCTAAGCAATCACTTAGAAGAGGAATTCTTCCTGCCCTTCTTTCTGTACCCAAAGTACTTTGCTCTGCCCGTAATTCTTGTTACACTTGACTTTTCATTACAGCAATTTTTAGACAGGTTTCTCTCTTCTTCCAATTGAAAGCTGCCTGAAAGAAGATGTGATGTCATTTTCATCTTTGATTTTTCCCGTAGTGCTTTGCAAAATATGTGCTGAACTGAACTGAGGCAGGTTCCCACAATAACACCGTGGCAGGGCAAAAGATTGATTTTGAATGATCACTGCATTTTATTCTTCCATATTCTATCTCTTGTTAAATTATGTCTAAATTGCTAAATTCAAAGTAACCATCCATGTTTGTGATAGATGAGGTAACTCTTCAGAAATATTTACTCATAATATCTTAAGACTTGACTCATCAGTGGAATTTAAGAAACACAACAGATGAACATAGGGGAAGGGAAGGAAAACTAAGATAAAAACAGAGAGGGAGGCAAACCGTAAGAGACTCTTAAATACAGAGAACGAACTGAGGGTTGCTGGAGGGGCGTTGGATGGGGGATGGGCTAAATGGGTGATGGGCATTTAGGAGGGCACTAGTTGGGAGGAGCACTGGGTGCTATATGTAAGTGATGAATCACTAAAGTCTAGTCCCGAAACCATTATTACACTGAATGTCAACTGATTTGAATTTAAATAAAATTTGAAAGAAAGAAAGATTTATTCTTACCTCCTCACTTCCATAGGAGTAACATATTTCCCTGACCCATTGAGACTGATTTTGGCCATATGGTTTGATACGGATTTACACTGAGGTGGAGTGTAACCCATTTTTAATATTGGGTTCAGTTATGTGACTTGGTCAACCCTACGCTAGCAGACATGATGTGACAGAGACTCCTCAAATTGTTCTTGTGAAGTTGGGCTTGTGCTCTTGGGCCTCTGTCATTGCTATAAGGACATGCCCCCAGATAATCCACTGATGCAAGGAAGAGAATAAGAGACCCCTGGAGCGGAGCCAGCCCCAGCTGAAGAGAGCCGAAATTAGCCACCTAACATCTCCCCCTGCCCCCGCTGATCTGTAGATGCGTGAAATGCCTACTGTTTTATATCAGTAAGGTCTGTGATTAGTTGTTACACAGTATTTTCGTAGCGATAAGTCACGTTCCTGGGAAGGCAAAAAGGAAATTCTCCCTTTCGAAGACGATTGGATACACTAGAAAAAGAAAGTGCATCTTGCATGAAGTTTAATTCCTCCCTGGAACACATCCCCTTCCTCTAACACCCTTCTCAAGCCTCTCCTCCTTCATTTCCGGAACAATATACATTATTAGGGCTCTAGCTACTTTCTCACTGTACCTCACCACCCTCACTCTACTTGTGTGCTATCAACAGATACTACTCGAAATGTTGCTTCTCTTAACATTAAGTCCTCTTCTGTCTTTTCAGTATCATTTTCAGGGACCTGTATCGGTCCCTGTGGAAAACTCTCACCCTCTATCCCCAGTCCTGAAGGTTTCCTTGGGTCACAGCCACGGAGTTCTAGCTGCCCGCTGGCTGTGTCCAGTGGGCATTCCCCAAATACCTCTCACGTGCTATTCCCAAAACCACGGGCAGCAACTTCTTCTAACTTACTCTGCTCTTTCCCCTCTCTTTTCTTGACCATCTGTCTCCTGGCCATCCATCCACAAAAAACCTCGGGCTTAAATAGTTATCTGTCCCTCACCGAAGCACACTCCAAATACCTTGCCGGTAAGATGTATGCGGCTTTGGTACGCACTCAGAGGGAGTTACTTAGATCCATGGAGCCTCTCAGGTAAAGGTATAAGATTGGGAATAATTTTGTAAAGCAAAGAGTGACTTTGGTGACGTGACTTTGCCCTGAATGTGTTCTCTAATTTCAGAATTTTTATCATACGCATTTTTCTTGAATTAGGAGCAGAGCGGTGACAGACAGGTGGTGGAGCCTCATCTGTACAAAGACTGAGGGACTCGGTGAGGGTTCTGGTGGGGGAGAAAGCACACAGGAAGACTGCAGCCATTCCCACTCTGATTATCAACATTAAAGGCGGTCCCATCCTGTGCTGTCCCACTCAAAAACCAATGGCTAAGAAAAAAATGTAAGTAGTATCAACTCAGATTGGCCAAACAAGGATTAAAATTTACCAAGCAGAACAGAGCCCATAAAATTTTTGCAACTAGATTTCTTTCTCATTTCAAGAGAGTATCACACTACCAGTTTTTATTCAGGCATTTAACGAAGGACCTCTGAGGAGACCCTGGGTGTAAGTCTCGCAGCATCTGCCATATTTACTCATTTAATAAAATTTCAGGTTTCCTTCATATCTGGCTGAATTTCCATCCCCTTGTACATTACTGAGAAATGCCGTATCATGGTTAGCAATGAGAATTCTAAGCACAGCCTCCAGGAAGAAGGTAGCTAGAAACTATCAGGGCCCCTTACCAAGTTGCTGGGGTAAAATGGACTCAGAGAATATTTATTTGGCAAATTCTAGGAATGAGTGACGACTTGTTTACGGAGCGTATGTGGAGTTTATTGACAAAGTAAGTGGCTACGGTTTCTTCCAGGCACTGAGTGTCATTCGCGCACACACATTTTCACATTCCATTAACTGCAGAGTCTGGGGTTTTATATGTTTATTTTTACTGCATGGTATATTTTAGCTCCTAAGCTATTCAAGTCTTTTGTGCAAATGGAAATTGGTTAAGCCCTCTTCCTGACTTTCTTCCTAACTAGTTGCCCTTAGTTCTTTACCCAAAAAAATCTTTGAGTCAAGACCAAACTTTATTTATTTCAAAATACCAATACTTAGCAGACCATAATGATGGGGATTGGAAGGAGATTTTCAGAAATACGTATGGGGTGTGGGAGAACGGGCAGAGGGAAAATGACTTTACTGCATGAGCATTAAGCTGAAAAACCATACAGGAACAGTTACTCTATACTATACCCATAAGATAGCACCCTCCCTCACACACCAGTTGGGGTCAAAACTAAGGTTAATATTTTTAAGGCAGTATTTAAACTGGATAGCACACCAATTGTTGTATTTTATATTATACGTAATATAAAATTTTTATATACGGACATACATACACCAAAGATGTATACATACGTAATACCGGGGAAGGTGGGGCCGTGGGAAGAATGAGATTCTACGAAAAGAGAGCATCTGGAACTAAGGTACAAAAGAGGCAGATGAGACTGAGCACAGCACTCTTAGGGGTCTGGTGTGGGTGCACAAGGAGGCACAGCTGTGTCACCAAGTATCTTGACTGTCCTGCTTAGGGGCCCGCATTTTATAGAGAAGGTAATGGGAAGCTCTTTACCCAGTGGAACAAAATGATCCATGGGCTGTGTATATGGCCCTCAAGTGGTAATGGGCAGGGTGAGATGTACAGGCAATGCTAGAAGCAAGCAGATAGTTCTGAGATGTCTGGAGCAGTCATCTAGGTAAGAACAGAGAAGTGAGGACATACACTTTAAATAGCTTCCTTTTGTAAGAAATAATTAGTACTGGCGAGGATGTGGTAAAAAAGAAACCCTCACACAGTGTTGGGGGGAATGCAAAGTGGGGCAGCCACTGTGGAAGACAGGATGGAGGTTCCTCAAAACATTAAAAATAGAAATACATATGATCCAGGAATACCCAAAGAATACAAAAACACTAACTGGAAAAGATAAATGCACCCCTTTGTTAATTGCATTATTTACAATAGCCAAGTTATGGAAGCAACCTAAGCATCCATCAACAGATGCATGGATAAAGAAGATGTGGTATATGTGTAGGAGGGTATATTACTCAGCCGTGAAAAAAATGAGATCTCGCTATTTGCGACAACATGGATGGATGTGTGAGGGCTAAGCTTAGGAATCCCCCGGACTTACGCCAATGAGTTGACAAGGCATAAAGAGATACAAAGTCATAAAATGCTCACACCTGAGTTTGGGTAAACCAGATTGGCATTGCAAGAATAGGGGGGGTGCAGGGCCCCCAGAATAGAGAGGGAGAGGCAAAGGCCTGAAATAGAAACAGCGCAAAGGTGCCCAATACATAGGTATGTGAAATTAACAAGATTAGATGTTCAGGATGGAAGCACCCCAATTTAGTCCTATGGCAGAAAAGCTGCTTTCACAGGAGGATAGGGCCAGTTTAGGTAAATTGGTGAATTGGACTATATGGACCACTGAGCTGCAGGCAAAGCAGCCCAGAGCGGAGATGATTAACAAAAGAAAAGGTGCCTTGTCAATCCTGAGGTTATTTCCCCAGATTTATCCCTGAGGCTGAGATAAACAGAGGTGCTGCCTCTGTAAACAACCTTCCTCTGTAAACAACCTTCCTCCCAACTTCCCGTTGCCCGGGGATTTTGTTTTGTATTAACCCACACCACTATCCACAAATATCCTCAAGACCCCCTTTCCCTCACGTCCACAAGTTAATGTTCACAGATTCATTGTCCCTTTGTGCACGTCCATCGCCATATTTGTAAGCCTTCTGATCCTAATAAAAACGGGGCAAGGACCCTTACTCGGGGCTCTTGTCTTTTCCCGGACATTAGCCATCTCTCGCTTTAATCCTGCGTCCGCTCTTTTGCTAGACGAGAGAGAACTTTAGACTTAAGAGTCTATGACATGGATGTAGGGGGCATTATAGTAAGTGAAATAAGTCAGACTGAGAAAAGACAAATACCATATGATTTGACTTCTATGTGGAATCTAAAAAACAAAACAAAAAACCAAAAGGCAGGAAGGGACCAAGGATTACAGGGAAGAAACTAGTGGTTGCCAGAAAGGAGGGGGTGGAGGCTGGTCAAAATGGGTGAGGGGGATCGGGAAGTACAGGGATGAAAGTTACAGCATAGGGAATATAGTCAATAGTATTGTAAGAGTGTTGTGTGGTGACGTATGGTAGTTACACTCATAGTGTGCTATACAAAGATTGTGGGACTCGGTAAGGGTTTAGGTGGGGGAGAAATAGAAATGGCATAGCACTCTAACAGAGTGGTGCAATCACTATGTCCTACACCTGAGACGAACGTAATGTGTGCCAACTATAGTTCAGTTAAAAAAAAAAAAAAGCTGACTGGTTGATTGTTTAAATAGAGGGAAAAAATACAACGTACCAGTTCCAGCTGGTTTTTTTTTTCCTGTGATTTAAACATATTTAAGATAAAAAAAAAAAAAATTGCTCCTTTTTCTACCCAGTACTTCAATACAAGGCTCCTTTGGAAAGCAATAGTCAAAGTTTTCATGTGATTTTTCTGAATTGCCATTACATAAAAAAAAATACATGAAGCATCCCGGAGTCCTTTCCATCCCCTGACTTACATTAAAAAAACATACACATATAGGGGCGTCTGGGTGGCTCAGTTGGTTAAGCGTCTTGCTTCGGCTCAGGTCATGATCACACAGTTCGTGGGTTTGAGCTCCGTGTCGGGCTCTGGGCTGACGGCTCAGAGCCTGGAGCCTGCTTTGGATTCTGTGTCTCCCTCTCTCTCTGCCCCCTACCCCACTCACTCTCTGTCTCTTTCTCAAAAATAAATAAACATTAAAAAAAAAATTTTAAGAACATACACAAATTAGATATGTGTGTGTATGTTTGTTTATATGTCTGTGTGTTTGTGTGGTATCTTATATATATGAATCATATATATATATATATATAATCTTTAATCAGCTTTTGACAAGAAATTTTTAAATTATGTGACAAAGTTAATATACCTATAAAATGAAGAAAAATGCGGGTATCAGAAAATACCTTTTTTGAAATGATGTAGAATGTGGCTATCTGTATTTGGAAAATATAGCTTCATAAAAAAGTTCAGTAATACAAAAGAAAGTATCTTTCCATTGATTTTTTTTTGTTATAAAAAGAACCAAAATTTAATAGGGTATTCCTATTAAGTTAATTTTAAACCCCTGAATGAAGATATCAGGCAATAAAATATTTTATTCAATATTACTTTTATGATAACAGCATAGACAATTTTAATAAGTATTTTACAAAGATGTAAATTTCTATTTAACATATGCATGTACATTTATATTTAATATGTTCATATTTATCTTTAATAAAGTAATTAGTAAAGCCATTTTAAAGTTAAGCTTCATATCCAAAAATAAAAAATAAACTGCTTAAAGAAATTTTCAAAATTTAGTTCTCTTACATAATAACTAAGGATATGAAGGGAGAGGAAAAAAAATGTCTTAATAGAGTTATAGATGAGATTTTTAGATCCAAGGCATTTTCTCTGTTCAAACTGTAAGAAGATACACAGCAGAAGCTAGTTTCCAAGACATGGTCTGATAGATTCTGGTGTTTAGACTATAACAGAAATCATAACTCACTTTTGCAACATTTCTGTTAGCTTACACTCACAATGTATGAGTGTAAGAAAAATAAAACCGCAGGACCACAACATTAGGAACTAAAGTCCAAGCTGAGTTTGCTCTTGTACAAACTGAGGAGCATTTCTGTTTTAATCATTTTTTAATCTGTCCTGTTATCCTTCACGAAACCCTCACTCTCTATCCTTTTCCTACACCCCTTGATCAGCATGTTAATTCCAGAAAGGACTGAACGAAAAAGAAGCGGGCAGTCTAAGCCCCCAGATGAGGGCTGGGCTCCGAGTAGGTGCTCAATACCCATTTTTGAATGAATGAGCAGATTCAAATGAGAATTCTGACTCGATTGTCGTCTTACAGTCCCGCATGGCTAACGTCCACAGCAGACATGGTTAGGACCCAATTCTCCAGCTACAATATTCTGGCCCACCTTAGTACCACATGGCAATCGGCTCCCCCAGGGGGCAGACGGAAAGACCATCTCCATTCAGAGTTAGGCAGGTGATGGTACAATTGATGAAAGCAAGATCTGCTACTGTACCTCCGGCATTGGAACCATCCCAGCCCCCAAAAGAGTGGGGTGCTATCCTTTCTAAGACATCCTAGATAGGAAGACACTTCCATCAGAAGCAGAGCATGATGCCAAGACAGACAGTCGGAAAAGTTGGACCTGAAGTCGAGAGAGGCTTCGCCATCGGAAGTCAGACCTGTAAATGCGGACCTCAAAAATCTTTCTCTGCATTCTGAACGGATGATGACTTGGCCGGCAGGACACAACTAGACAGCAACTCTTAGCACCAACTCTGTCGACTTCCACGGAGCCAGAGAAGCTGACTTCCAGACAAAATGAGAAGACCGACTAAAATGTTCATCTCCCCTAGAATGCTCCTCGCTCCCTGCAATGTCTTCCTTATCAAAACGCGATGCCTTTGTGCTGAGAAAACCCCACACGGATCATTCATAGATCTGAGGGCTCTCAGTCCCTCCTGCGCATCAGAAGCCAAGTAAGAAAGATGCTCCCAGGACATGACTCCAGACAAAGCCCAATCACAGTCTCTGGAAACGCAGTTGATGTTTTAAAATCCTCTAGGGGCTCACCGATGGGCAAAGAAGGTGAGAATAACTATGTCTCTAGCAAACCGCTGTAAGCATAGAAATAAGTCACTCCAAAGGGTGACACGTTAGTCCATGCCTTTATTCACTGATCCGTTCATTCAGCAAATATTTATTGTGCATCTCCCTCTGTGATAGTAGCCATGTGAGAAAAATGCAAAGCAATAAGAATATAAACAATCACCCCCGTTATTAACACTCAGTACAGTACCAGAGCTGGCTTGATGGGTGTGCAACCTACACAGCTGTACGGGGCCCTGTGCTTAGAAAAGCCTCATGCTTGGTTTCATATTGTGCTGTCACCACATTAGAATTCTTGATAATTTTGGAATAAGAGGCTAATCGTTGTTATTTTGCACAGGGCTCTCTACTTGCCAGGCCTTAAGTAAACATTAAATTTGTTTTTAAAAATTAAAAACAAATGAGGAAATCTTAGTTGATAACAGAGGGCTTTTTTTTTTTATGTTTTATTTTTATTTTTGAGAAAGAGAGACACAGACCGACGGAGAGCGAGGGGGGGAGGGGCGAGAGAGAGAGGGAGACACAGAACCTGAAGCAGGCTCCAGGCTCCGAGCTGGGTTTGAAGCCACAAACCGTGAGATCATGACCTGAGCGGACGTCAGACGTTTAACCGCCTGAGCCGCCCAGGCGGCGCCCCTGATAGAAGGTTTCGATGCGTCATCCCCGGGTTAAGGTTCATCAGCCATTCCCCCCCTGCGGGTAGCTTCTCATGGCCTGCTCCTCTCTTCCCAAGCTTACCACCACCACCTCCAACCACCGAAAAGGTTTCTATCAGAGAGTAACTGCCGAGATAGTATAGCCAAGCATCGTCCGCGTGTTTGGCAAGGGTACTTACACTCGAGTGCCAGGAAACGCTTCCAATGCCAGCTGGGGGGCCGACAGCCTGATCTTAAGAGGGAGTCACACACAAAATTTCCCCGTGTACCAGGCTGAAGGCTGTAAGTGGCCTAGACAAGACTAGATCATAGCCACAGTCTCTCAAAGGAGGAAACAAGGGCCCCTGGGTGGCTCAGTCGGTTGAGCCTCCGACTTCGGCTCAGGTCATGACCTCGCAGTCCGTGAGTTCGAGCCCTGCGTCGGGCTCTGGGCTGACAGTTCAGAGCCTGGAGCCTGTTTCAGATTCTGTGTCTCCCTCTCTCTCTGACCCTCCCCTGTTCATGCTCTGTCTCTCCCTGTCTCAAAAATAAACAAACATTTAAAAAAAAAAAAAAAGGAGGAAACAAGTGTGTATCTCGGGGGCTTCTGGGAGGAGACTGCACATAAGGTAAGCCACGGGGTGGGGGGTGGAGAGGCGGGAGGGCATAGGAGCAAGACACCAGGGACAGAGGGAGCAGCTTGAGAAAACACAAGGCGGTCAGAATGCTAACATTCCCTGCCGTCATCAAATACTGTGGACTGGGGCTGGCTTCAAAGCTCTGTGGCCCGTGCAGTCACCTGGTACCCCAGACTAGAGAAGGGCCTCATACTTAGTTTAATTCCCTAGTGTCACGGTCTTGAAATTCTTGATAATTTCTGGAAAAAAAAAGTCCGGGGGGGGGGGGGCTCATATTTTCATTTTGCACTGGGCTCTGCAAATGAGGTAGCCAGTCCTACTCAGCACGGTGAAAATGGCTTGCATGCACTGTCTCATTTAATCTACGCAAAGCCATAACCTATCATTATCAGTGTGATTTTATAGATGAGGAAACTGAGGCATGGGGTGGCAATGTCCTCTACCAGAAGGTACACGCAAAGAATGATGAAGCCAGGTTTGAACCTGAGCTTTTGAGTGCTGAGCCCATGTGCTTAGCGACAGTGACATAGGCTGGCTTCCCAAGTGAACACAGGAGCAGGTGGTCCAGTTGGCTGGAGAGCAGGGTACATGAGGAGGATGAGCCAGGGACCGTGCAAGGAGGCTGAAACAGATTGGATCACTGCGGTCCCTGAATGATTATGGACCCTCTCCCTCTGGAACAAAGAAAGCACAAAGGAGCGACGTGACGATCAGAGTTGTATTTTAGAAAGTTTATTATGGTAAGAGTGTAGACGGCAATTTGGAAAGGGGCAAACAGAAAGGCACGAAGAAGACATTCGAGGCTCATACTTCAAACATGGGGTAACAGGATTAATAATGAAAAGTAATGTTCAATAAGCACTTACTCTGTGCCAGACTGTACCCGAGTCATGCCATTCAATCCTTGTCAAAATCCTTTAAGGTGGATATTTTTATCATCCCCATGCCATCGATGGAAAATAAGAGGTAAAGGGACCTTAAGTAAGTTGTCCGTGGTTACACAGCCAGTGAGCAACAAAGGCGTTATTTATTTAGCTCCAGATCTAGTGATATAAGCTCCAATAAAAAACCTAACAAGCTGTCTTTTTTTTTTTTTTTACTAAAAAAGAGTTCTGAAATACGTATGAAAACATTGAACCTACTGAGACTGAGCCACCCAGGTGCCCCCCGCCTTTTTTATGTTTATTTATTTATTTATTTTGAGAGAGAGAGAGATGTGAAGGGCAGAAAGAAGAGGGAGGGAGGGAGGGAGGGAGAGAGAGAGGCTCCCAAGCAGACTCTGCACTGACAGTGCAGAGCCTGATATGGGGCTCAAACCCACAACCAGTGAGATGGTCACCTGAGCCAAAACCAAGAGTCAGATGCTTACCCATATGAAAACATTTAAAACACAGCATTCAAGAATGCTGTGTTTTAAATGTTTATTTATTTTTAAGATAGAGAGAGTAGGGGAGGGGCAGGGAGAGAGAAGGAGACAAAGAATGTCAAGCAGGTGCAGAGCCCAACAGGGGGCTCACACTCACGAACAGTGAGATCATGACTTGAACCTAAGCAAAGAGCCGGACGCTTCACCGACTGAGGCACCCAGGGGCCCCTGAAGAATGCTGTTTTAAACAAGAACCAGAAGGATGGAGTTTTAGCAGCTCTGGGTGCCCATTAGGAAGCAATGCCACCGAAAACCTTTGTCCCTGACTCAAAAACAGAAACACAGATCAATACAACAGATTGGAAAATCCAGAAATAGAAGAAAGTGTTTTTAAAAATGTAACCCTTGATAACACAAGCTTCCATAATGAAAAATGGTAAGAAGAATTACTTAATAAGTCAAACTGGAATAAGTAGATAACCATTTGGGGAACTTTCCAAGTTAGATTCATAGTTTACACAATATACAAAAATAACCTCCACCTGGATTAAGGAGTTAAATACAAAAAAATTGAATGACAGAAAAACCAGCAGGAGATGGGATAGAATATTTATCAGATTTGTGAAAGACAGTAACTTCAGCTTTGAAGCAGTGGAATAAATCATGAAGGAAAAGACTGACAGATTTGAATACATAAAAAATTTAAAACTTCTGTACAATGAAAAAACAGCAAGACTAAAATAAAAAGGACATTATACTGAGGACAATATTTGCATTCTACCTGACAAAGAGGGCCTTAAACTCACACTATATATGTTCTTATTCAAATTCATAAGGAAAACATCAGACCTCAAAATATGGAAAATATGGGGGGAACAAAACAACAAACACACAGGGAACCATAATCGGTGAAGAAAAAAAACCAGAAAATGGTTCAGCCCACCAACAATTAATACAATAAAAGGTACAGCAAATGTGAGATATGATTTCTCACCTTCTCTGAGTAGAATTTCCACCCCCCCCCCCATAGGCAGCATCCAATGTTGCCATAGTTGGATTGTGCCTGGGAACGCATTCCTTGCTGGTGGCATTGTAAGTGGTTACAACCTTCTTAAAAGTCAGTATCACAACACACAGCCAGAGTCTGGCTCAAAACCACATTGATTTTCATAATCAGCAATTACATACGGGGCACTTTATCTTCTGGACATAATGAAAGCAAAAGCAGGCAGTATGAGCACAGACGTGTTCATCCATTATCATTTACAACGGCAACGCGCTGGAGGCGAGCTGAATGCCCAAAATCATGGGGATGGTTTCATAAGCTATGACACAGGGTGTTCCACGGGCTAAGACACTTTAAGTTTTTCTTCTCAGCAGTTTAGCCCAAAGGGATGGAGAAAGAGACAGGAAGTAATTTGAAGGGAAGCAATTTGCTAAAAGCAAATCATAGAATGATTTCCTCCAAGGCTGTCAGAGCCTGGACGTGTGTATTGATGGAGGGCAGCAATACAATAGAGAAAAAGAAAGGATGCGAATATGAGAAGGAGAGAGAACGAGAAGGGAGAGAAGGGGGTGGAACAGAAGGGACGCCGCGGGGAAGAGAGACTGTCTGGGATGACGCCCCAGAAGCAGAACCCAAAGGTAAACAGGCAGGAGTCTGCTGTGCAAATAGGCAAGTCCTTCCTCTGGAGTCGAGGTGAAGAGAGACCAACAGAAACACGTTTGAAGTGAAGACAAGGATCAATTTGATCCTTCTAGAATTTCTTCTTCAGGTGAGCCTTTCTGGGTTTGGCAGACTCCGGGAGCCCTGACACCACGGAGGCTGAAAAATCCTGTACCGTCTTGTTAAAAGCATTGCTTCAGTCAGGGGCTACTGTGGCACTTCCCAGCTAGTAAAGGAAAAAATGAGCAAAAATGCCACCAGGGGGCAGGTCTGGTCTGGCAAAGGGAGTTTAAGGATCTTCCGGAAAAAAAAAAAAAATTTTTTTTTTTTTTCCCTTTCAGCTCTGGGTCCATTCTTTGTTTTGCAACCATAAATACTGCATTGGGTCCGGAGCAATTTCTTTAATGGTTGTGTTGTGGGTATGAATTTTGCTCCAGAAACTCAGGTGTGCATGAAATGTCACAGTACTTTACATCCTTTGAATAAAATTAAATCCAGCCTCAAGTGGAGATCCTACAAGCCTGATTAAAAGTCAGCCTCCGTCATGATTATGGCTCCCACAGCCCCCAGAGGTCCCCGGAGGTTCAGTGTTAGCGCTTAGGTGACTGGTCCAGTACAAGAAATGCTTACGACCCAAACCAACGTGATCCCCTGATACGCTGTGGCAGGGCCATTTCCTTCCCTGTTAGAAATGAGCAGACATTCCAACATCTGGAACGAACACACACACACACACACACACCACCTTAGGGTGCTTACAGAGGGGAGCCGGGAGTCATCCCTATCTGGGGATGCCCCCACCACCCCTCCTTTTAGCCCCTTGCTCTCCTAGGCCTGCATCTCTGCCTCTAAACTTCTTGCCTTCCTCTAGGGGTAAACTGGCCAGCTGAGGCTTTCAGAAAACCTAGGAAGACTGATACCATCAGGGTTACACAAGCCTCAAAGGAGGCATGGACCCCAGGGGTGCTACGCCTTTCTCAGGATCAGGAAAGGAGAAGAACACAAGAACAGAAGCCACCCATATACCCTAAGTGTGCTGCCACATTTGCCTCAAGGTTACCATTTTTAAAACCCCCGTGTTTACAAGTCTGACATCACGTGACCGTGCATGTTCTTTTTCCGGTAGATGACACAGCACTCGGGCAGCCCTCGTAGCCGACGGTGGGTTGAGGATTCACCATCATGGTAGGTGCCATGGAGGAACCAACACAAAGAAGGGATAGGTCCCCCTCCAAGGAGCTCCCAGTGTCTCATGCACAGAAACAGGTCATTAAGACCTGGTGAACTTAGGGAAGAGTTGCAAACTAAAAGCCAGAAGGCCAGATCCCACTGACAACGGTACGTTGGAAATTTTTAAGTCATTGGCCAACATTGAAAATATCAAGAGCAAAGGGTAGTTCACGTCAGCACCTGTATACGTAGCATCTCTTGAAAAATAAGACCTGGCACTGAGTGTTGTATGCAAACCAGTTTGTCAATAAATTATATTTAAAAAAAAAAAAAAGAAAAGAAATAAAGAAAAATAAGGCCTGGGACACAGCCCTGCGTTCCTGCATGGCAGCTGCCATTATTTTCGGAGTAGGGGCTGCTCCCTTAGCTGAGGCCGCCTTTCTCTGCTTTATCACAGTCCCCACCACGCCCTAGAGTATTATGCCCAGTCCGCCTCCCTTATTTATGCTACCTGTCTAGCTTCTATAAGCATTTGAGCTTTAACCTCTGAGTAAACTAAATACAATCATACGCAGGATATAGGATTGTGCTCCAGACTGATTAAGACTAAGCATCTGCCTTTCCTCACTGCTCACACTGATTTATCTGGAAATTCAGAATTATTTCAGACGGCCTTAAGATTTGAGCACAGACTAAAGACACTGGCATATTTCAGGTACCGACTTGGTTCCTAGGCAATTGGGACAGATGAGGCCAGGGGTAGCCCTGGCATATAGCACAGTATACCCATGCTTGTGTGAGGAACAGCAAACCCAAGGTACAAAGAGATACTTGTGGAAATGCAGCTTTAGCTCCACTGTTGGGCCTCAGTTTCCATCACTGCTATTGAGAGTGCCCAGTGGAGGGGCGCCTGGGTGGCTCAGTCGGTTGAGCGTCCAACTTGAGCTCAGGTCACGATCTCGCGGTCTGTGAGTTCGAGCCCCGCGTCTGGTTCTGTGCTGACCGCTCAGAGCCTGGAGCCTGCTTCGGATTCTGTGTCTCCCTCTCTCTGCCTCTCTGCCCCTTCTCAAAAATAAACATTTAAAAAAAAAAAAAAAAAAAGAGCGCCCAGTGGATCAGCCAGTCCCAGTGAACAGGCACACACTGGTGTGAACAGGCTACAGGAGGCCACACACACACATGTTCCCCACTCAGAACCCATCTTTGTCCTGACCTCAGCCCATGAGCTCAGCCTCAGCCTGCAGAGACGCCCAGCTTAATTTTGCTCAATTTTAATTTTCAACAGACAGTCCAAGCTCAGAGCTTTTTCCACGGTAAATGAGAAGAGTCCAACAGAAACAAGAGGGGAACCTGCTAAACTCCGGACAGAAGAATAAAAGGAAAGAAAAACTAATGTTCTAATGAGGTCTTCTGCACTTGTCTGGCTTTCCCGGGGAGCTCAGGTTACTATCCATGAAAAATCCTCTGGATGGGTCTGAAGATAATGTTTTAAGTCCACAAGATCTAAATGCAATATAAGTTAATATAAATTAATAACACAACAATTTTAAAAATGTATTCTGTGTGTTCCGAAGGAGAACTCACTGTGAACTCCCCTGTTGCACAAGAATATCCAACAGGAATGTTGTTCGAATCTTTTGCTGGAGGGCGCCTGGGTGGCTCAGTCGGTTAAGCCTCCGACTCTTGGTTTCGGCTCGGGTCATGATCTCACGGTTCGTGAGGTCAAGCCCCGCATCGGGTTCCACGCTAATAGTGTAGAGCCTGCTTTGGATTCTCTCTCTCTCTCTCTCTCTCTCTCTCTCTCTCTCTCTCTCTCCCTCTCAATCTGCCTCTCCCCTGCTCATGCTTTCTCTCTCAAAATAAATAAACTGAAAAAAAAATCTTTTGCTGGTTGCAATTTTATAAACACAGTGGAGTACAGCTATCTAGAAAGACTGTGATTTAAACTAGGGAAAAGCAATGAGCATAAACCCATAAAACATTCAGAGCATCCAACGTCCTTTAGCAGAAGGGACACCCCACCCTCACCAGCTGATTTCTGAAGAAGGCCATGCTTACGCGGAACATATCTAAGTGGCTCCTTGTGGTGCCCTAACCCGTAACCACCACCTTGTGGTGCCCTGACCCTTAACTCAGAATGACAAAGAACAATCTGACTTCAGCTAGTAGGGTATCTGACAAACTGTAGATAAAACAGCTCCACCTGAGAGAATACATAGGACAGGATTGTATCTCGGGTCTTAATAGTTTAGGGAAAGAGAATACATTATCTACAAGACATAGGAAATTCATGAGTTAAGCTTTTCCAAAATCCACATCCCAGCCACTATCAGAAAGAGAGTCTCTCAAGTCACATTGAGAAATACTTCACTTAAAGGGCACGTCTATATTAGATTCTCCTTAAATATAAATTGTAAACACAGTGCAGCTTTAAGATGAGTTATACCCACTAGGAAACAGGAGTTTTGAAGAATATATTGTAAATTCTGTATCCCATTGTTAAAATAGAAACTCATCCTGAACATTAAAAACAAAACACTGTTGCATCTTTAAAGAAACGGGTGTTTTTAGTTCATGATCTAAAAACGAGTGATTGGATATACCAATGTCACAGATGGTGATGGAAAGAAAATTAGGATCAGCATCCTCAAAAATATACAGAAGCTCTCAAAATGTATACAAACTCTTACATGCATACATACATGAACACACACACGCGCGCGCGCGCGCACACACACACACACACACACACACACACACACAGGAATTAAATGCAGCACACCCAGGGGGGTGCCTGAAGCCCTGCCTGCCCACCTAGGAAGTGGCCTTTGGGGTGTCTCACTGTGAGGCTTCCATAGAAACACATCACCCCGCCCAGACTATGCAGTTTCTTCAAGTGTTGTTCATCAGAAACCTGCCAGGGAGAATACTCGATTCCCTCTAAAGATATCTGGAATATCATATCAAGTGGTATCACCAAATAAGCAATAAAACAACACACCCATCAAATAGGTTCTAAAAGATTTATTTCTCTTCTACGGTTGAGGAGAAAGGAGCCGGTAATAAATGACTAACATTAGTCACAAATCTGCAGGTCAGCAAACAAAAATAAAGGTTGAAATGACCATGCGTGAGTACAAAAAGACAACTTGTTAATTACTTTTAAGAATGTAAATTTGGCTGGCGCGATGCAGAATTATTTATGAAATGTTGACCAAAGAGGAAATCTGCATTAGAACATTGAGTCATGATGAGGCAAAGCAAACTGACGGGATTTTCAATTACATTCTCTGGGTCTCGGGCTTCTGCAGCCTTGCCCAACTCCCTTGCCCTCCACATCTGATCACTAGGGTGAAGCTTCCGAAGAAACAAACAGACATAAACTTATTTTAGGCAGTCGCTTTAGAGAGCAGAGTATAACTCTGCTACGATGCTGGAAGCTCCTGGGGAGCCCTGGAAAGCCTTTTGAAGAACTCAACTGAGACCACGGGCAAGGCCCCTGAACTTAAAATCAGTGCAGATGGTGTGGGTGTTTTAGTAAGGACAGAGATAGAGATGGGAAGGGAAGACAAATGACATACATCTGGGAACAAGTCACGAGAGAAAATAGTTTGCAAACTAATTGACTGAATATTGTATAATCATGCTCTCCAAACAAGACAATCCCCTGTGATGTAAGGAGAAGAGATTAGAACATCTCTTCATAATTTAAAATTTAAAATTCATCCTTAAAAATGATGATGTGTATTTTTAAATGTGCATACTATATTTAAAAGTAATACATGTAGATGATTTTAAAAGAATAAAAACATATTGGGGTGAATGAATGCTCAGTTTATTTTCGATGTTTTTAACTGTTAGCAGATTGCGGTCAATTCCTAGATAGCCTTTGTGTAGGTAAGCAAGCAAGAAACCCGATGGCTTCACCAGGTCAATTACTGTATACTTAGGTTTATTATTATTGTCTTATTATGATTTAAAAAAATTTTTTTTTCATGTTTATTTATTTTTGAGAGAGAGCGCAGAGGAGGGGGCAGAAAGAGAGGGAGAGAGAAAATCCCAAGCAGGCTCCGCACCACCAGTGCAGAGCCTGATGTGGGGCTCAATCTCACTAGCCTAACGGTGAGATCATGACCTGAGCCAAAATCAAGAGTCGGATGCCTAACTGACTGAGCCACCCAGGGGCCCCGCTCTTATTATGATTTTCAGAAAAATTATATGTTAATGGAGAAAATTAAGACATTTCAGAGGAATACTAAAGAGAAAAAAACACCTATGAATATCTCTAAAATATTTTGGTGCCTGTTATCTTCCCCTTATCTAACCATATATACAACATTTTGTACGTATATAAGTATCTATGTATACATACATAATAAACACATGGTTTTTCAAAATTGATATTATACTATAGTGGCTGTTTGTATAACTCATTTTTTTCAGTTAATAATAAATTATGAATACATTATTTTGGAACAGAATTTTAAGTGTCTATATACTAGACATTTGCATATAAATTAGGTACTAAAATTTAACCAATTCCCTATAGTTGAATACTTAGATTCTTTTACATTTCTTGTTTTAATACTTGAAGTTTGGACATGAAGGCCTTCGGATGCCAAGCAGAATGGACTAGATTTTATCCTATGGACCAGTCACTCTCAAGGGAATGGCAGTATACTTCTAGGGAATGTTTTGGAAATCTGGGCAGATGTTTTGGTTTTCAAGATGGGTGGAGACTTCTACTGGTGTTTAGTGAGGACCAGAGAGGCTGCTAGCTCTACAATGTGTAGAGCGGTCCTGAGCAATAAGGAGCACTGTCCTGTGTCCTGCCCAACTTTCAAACGTCCTCCCGGAAATGTAGCAGGTAAGAAGCCCGGTTACAAGGCTCCAAGCCCATACCCTAACTCTGTTTTACATACAAATGCAAAAGATTCTGTGCCCATTTTTAAGAAACACTAAGTTTTTTTTTATTACTCAGGTAAATCAAGGGAAACAGGTTTTCTTCAAAGCTTTACTGAGAGTTGTGCACCGTTTTTGGAAAATTATTTCACTAATACCACACCACACCTGCTATTTGCATCAGCAACGTCACCTACGTACAAAAGTCTGCATTTGTATATGGCTTACAATCACTGTGATTCTAAGAGTATGTGTGAGAATTGTACCACTCACTTCCTCCTGTCTTCTAGTGCAGTCACGCACTAGTCACGCATGTTGTAGCGAAATACGTATCTGTATTATGAAGATTAGCTCTCCTTCACGTTACACGCAAGGTCTCGTGTTACCTTTTACCAAGTCAGGTGTCGGTACTGGTCTCATTTTAGGAGAGCAAAGGGGACATTGACAATATTTATTATAAGCAGGGGTCATTGGGTCTCTAGGGGTGAATATTGCTACTGCAAAGCACAGGAAGCCATTAGAGGCTTCCGGCAGGAGAGCAACATGATGACACAGAGCTGGAGGTATGGATCCGCAGAGAGCCAAGAAAACAAATGGGGAAAAGAGATGGCAAGAGACAAAGAGACCCTAAAGGAGGCAAACGCAATCTGGGCAGGGAAATAACGCACACCTACAATATCACAATGCCTGCAAGCATCAGAAAGAAGAACATTTTACAGAAGGCATCTTAAAAAGGAAGTGACTAGAACTCAGTGATTGAATATGGTGTCAGAGTGACTACAGAGTGACTGAGCCCTCAAAAGTAGCCTCACACACACGCACACACATTTGCAAGCACACACACAGACACACGCTTACATGCTCTGAAACTCCCGATTCATCACCAAGTAATCCCTCTCCCACTCCTGCTGCCAAAGGAAAGACTTATCACACCACTGATTCTGTGATCTGACAGCTCAACCTGACAATAGCCTGAACTGGAGGGGCAAAGCCTGATTCGGCTTATTTATTTGTTTGTGATTCTGCATCCAAGATAAACCCCCAAATAAATTTTAAGTGTGCTTCAAGTACACTCCAGGTTATAACTCATCTACTTGCATTCTCATACTACAGTAAGCAGAAAACTACAAAGATCAAGTGCATATATATGTGTGTGTGTGTGTGTGTGTGTGTGTGTGTCCCTTCCTTGCCAAATCCATGCACACCCACACAAAGAGAGACAATAAAAGGAAACTAAGAACCTGTGAACCAATGATTATGTGTCAGCACTAGTCACATTTACTAATCAGAAGCAACCCTACCAATTAAAATAGTATGCTATTAGACTGGGCAAGAAAACCATGGTACTAAATAGAAAAAAAAAAAACACTGCAAAATGAAGGAATAGAGAATCATAGATATTAACCATAAGAGAATCAGCGCTACAGAATACTAGGTATAGAAAAGAATGTCCCAATTAATATTCAATTTCCAGTTAAGATTAAAAGTATATTACATGCTGATTATCTGACTTTAGCATGTATATCCATTCTTGATTTCAACTGTTTTTGAGAATAGGTCATATGATTGTTGCTTGAAATAAAGGAAGAGTGAGTCAACAATATCCCCAAATATAATGGGGCTATTTAGTTTTCCTGATCCATGTCTTGAACTGTCATGAGTCAGCAAAACACAAATATCACGTCCTTGGTTGCTTTTCTTAACAATGGAAAAGTGAGGAAAACAGTAACCACATCTTTCTCAACCCTGAGCAATTATTCCCCCACACCACCAAAAAGTGTCAGTTGTATTCCATCAAAGTAGAAAACGTCCCTAGAAACCTCACTATTAAATTCTCACATTGTCCAGTTCTCTTTTCCTTGTATGGGTTACTTAGCATCTGAAACGCGTTCTTTAGCACTCTTCTATTTGCCTTGTGTGACAAAAATGCAAGACAAAGCCCAAGGACTATGTGAACGGCCTGAAATGGGTAAGGGCGGGGCTTTTCTAGGCAAAGGCACAGAGAACATCACCCCTCTCTCCCCATCTCTACTGCCTGATCTCAGGTTTGACAAGGGGTAGAATATGTATGTATCGGGTACATATTATGCTATGGTGTAGGGGGGTTTAATGAGCCATGAAAAAAACCAGAGAATAACTTGCAGCTAAGAGGAGATGCTGTAGGTGAGGTTATCTGTGGTTATGGCTTAAAGGCCATGGCCCTCCCTCTTCTTCTTCATTAGCCACAAGTTCCAAGCTCCTTGTCATGAAAGACAAGTACCCCAAGACTGCCCCTTTGCACCTCTGTCATCCTTGAATCACACTTTTTCTTCTTAAGTCTCTGGATCATCATGCTGTGATTCTTCCTGGAACCTGCTTCTTTACAACCGTCCCCTAACTGGCTTCTACTGATTGTTCAAGACTTAGCTCTAGCGTCACCCATTGAGGAAGATATCCTCTCTCTCTGCTCTCAGTGCAAATAGGGTTTATCTCCATCCGGGTCCTCACTAGTTACCTTGCGATCATCTCTTTACTCACTTGTCTCCCCACTTACGAACTTCTCAAAGGCAGGAACCAAGTCTTTTTGATATTTGTATCTCCAGTGCACGGCACAGCAAGTGCTCCATAAAGGTTTGTTGCTTGCCTGACTGGGAAGAAGAAGCGCTATTGGCTATGAAAGCTATTAATAGTAACACCGATTTTCCCACTGAAGGTAGGGAGGGGTTTGCAAGTCGGCGGTTTTACTAACCAGGGTCATGGAGGTAGCTGAGCTTGAGGCAGAAGGTCCCAGGGGTAGACCATCACCCAAATTACCCAACTTCGATGGCTGCAACCCGTTGTGAACTCTATTCTATCTGTCATGGCCTCGGGGCAACTCATTGGTTCACATCCCTATACATGATGTCCATGCAGCACAGGAGGGGGAGCAAGTAGTGTTGACTCAGGACTTGCCTGTTCTTCAAAATCTAATTTGGAGGCAGGAATTTAACCGGCAAGACCATGCTAGGAGAGGGGCAGGCGAGACACAAGGAGTCTCTCTCTAGAGCCCGGGGGCTTCTTCTCACTCAGGACTGTCAGCCCTCACCAGCTGTGTGGAGACACTTTCAAGCACATCTTGTTCTATGATCAGTTGAAACCCACTGCTGGCATCTCTTCATTTTTTATCACACAAGCCCCTTGGGCATAAGATGCTTTTGTTGGTGGAAAGAACAGAAGGTTTCACACTCACAAAGGGTACCGGATTTAGACTTTTAACATTATCTCCAAGAGAGGTGATGCCAAAACAGACATGTGCTGGCAGAGTTGGAGGAAAGAAGCCATTCATCATACGATTTTACCTTGTGTTCTGTTATCAGATCATACTTTCAGAAATACACCGTGAGAACTTTTCATAAATCTTAGAACGATCTTGCAAACAGCACCTTATTTTGAGTTTGTGTGTAGGTCAAGTATGTTAATTTGTTAAGCGTAAACAACATTTATACTGTTTGGTATGTCATTAGCTTGTAATATACCAGGAGCTACTTCTCTACATCTTCAGGAGGTCTTGCGAGCACAGAATTATTTATAGGATCAACAGGCAATGGGCATTGAATCATTTCATCAAAAGGAGAAATGCAATTTTACGTATTACTTACCACATTAAGTTTTTCCCAGAACTCAGGTCCTTCTTCCATCTCTCGAAGGCTCGGCGGAATGTACCAAAAGCAAATATTGGCATATTCAGGCTGGGGGTTTAAAAAATGTGAAAGTTATTTTAACTTAAAATTAATCTTATACTGTCATTAAGCTTAGTTACTTCTTCTAAGAGTTGTCATGTGTGTATTATGTTGATATCAAATCATTCTGCCTCACTTCTGATAACAGCCTGTTGGGAGATTTTCTTCACCCAACTGAGAAGAAAAAGAGGGTGCTCTTTCCTCCAGGTAAGGGATGAGCACAAGACTGGGGAAAAACATAATAAAGTTTGAAGCTGCTCCAACCAAGCTCTGATCATCAGTTAGCACCTGACACTCATGCGCCCAGAGATGCCCTGGTCCCTCCCTCTTCAACTCTGATCCTCAACCTATTTCTTATACCACCATATCCTTCTAATAATTCCTTCTCTGTTTAAGGCAGAGCTATTTAAGGTAAAGCTGTCTTCCATTACCTGCTAAACCTGACAGATGCAAAATCCCCAGTTACCTATGAGTTGATGACCTAGGACATACCTGGACCTCACTTAACCAGCCCTGCTGTGACCCTTGCCCACACCGCTTTGAGAAAAAGAGCATCGTCTTGACTCGTGGCTCTCGAGTATCCGTGCCAGTCCCAGGTACTGTCAGGATAGGAGTCGGCCTTTTTCAAAACAGAGATTCTTAGTCCCTGTGCTCAGAATGCCCAGCGTCTGATTTAGTCCAGCATAGAAAAGGCTGGAGAACTGGTATTTTACAAAGCATCTCAGGGGATTCGGAAGTAAGTCGTGCATGGTATATGTTTGGGAAACTCTGAACTAGAGAGGCCAGAGCCAAATCATCATCTCCAGTCATCGGCTTTGGTTAAAAATGGGATAACCGGCCAGAGCAGGCTTTAGTCTAGCTCTTGTCACATAGACGAGACCTTCTCCATTTCACACTTCATCCTCACAGGACAAAAACGTAGTACATGTCAATGGCAATCACAAGACTTGCATTCAGTGACCAGGTGATGTGGGAAGTTATGTTGGGGGTTCACAAATTAGATACACAGGGAAGATTAGATATTCAGGAAAGACTATAAGACATAACTACCTGCCCAGCAGACTTTTAGCAGTGACAGTATTTGAAATGATTTCCATTTTTCCGCACAAACACGGTTTGTAGGCAATAGCCAATGTTGTAACAGCTCTCAGTAACCATCAGAGTTACACTCTAGTATCAGGATGAAGTTTGCAAGTATTTCAGAAAGATGGAATCGCTATCATCTTATATCTTAAGATCAAGACCAGTGTTAAAGAGAGTTCGTATTCTAGTGGATTTTAAATCAAAAGCGAACACCCAGAAACATCCCCAGCTCAACAAGCTAAGCCCTTTCACCTTTGAAATTTGTAACATGCTTATTGGATTTGACCAAAAAAAAAAAAAAAAAAAAAAAAAAAACAAGCCACAAATCTTCAAAATATAGAGTAGTTCAAAATGGAGTACTATTTAATTCAACTCAGTTTCTGCAAACATTTATCATGAGATTACAACAGTCTGTACAAATTCATACAATTTATACTTGGGTTTCTGATATAACTGATTTGGTATCTCTAGGAAAGAAGTGTCCTTCAAAATTCTTTACTCCCTTGAATGTGAATACATCTTTTCAAATAAAGTAACTATAGTTGATCAGAAAGTAAAAGAAAATATAGTTATCATCTGTCATCAGGTTCTAGGAATTCACGTCTTTTACATTAATGATGATTTTTTTTCCAGAAATAATTTCCTGCTTCTCAGCTCAAATCCACACTTTGTCTGTCACCCGATAACAATGGAAGTGGACTCTATAAATATTTCTCCTTGCCATCTGGTCCAATCTGAGACTTTATCAGCAGAGGGTGCTGGAGGGACGCTGAGAAGGAAGAGGTATCTCTTCCGGTTCCGGTGTGCTAACCTCATGGATCCCCTGCAGGACGTGTGGGTTTTTGAGCAGCGCGGGTGTCCAGCCACAAGTGGACCCCCTGCCAACTCGCCCCCGGCACCACCTCGTCAGATGGTTTCACAGCAGACTGGTAGGGGCCCTAAATGGCTTTTTCTGACACACCCCCTCAGGTGGTCTCACAGGGGAGTGCTGCCAGTGAGGCACCCCTGTGAAGCCTGAGTGAGCTTCAAGGTGCTGCTCAGAGGCTTTCTCTAGCACTCTGTGCCTCCTCCAACTACCACTGGATCTCAGCCCTGGGAGGGATGGCCTCTTGCTTGGGTGCTGTATCCTGGGTTCTAAGAGTGGTGCACGTTTTCTACCTCTGCTATTTCTTTATTTTTTAGGGTTCTCTCTTTCCCTGATGAGGCAATCCCCTGTTAATAATAATAATAATAATAATAATTCTCCTCCTTCTCCTTCTGATATGAAATGCCTCACAAATTCGTGTGTCATCCTTGCACAGGGGCCATGCTCATCATCTCTGTCTCGTCCCCATTTCAGTATATGGGCTGCTGAAGCAAGCACAATAATTCTTTAGACTGCACTTTCCCACTTCAAATTACTGTGCAGTTTTTGTCTTCTTATTGGACCCTGACTAATACATCATTAAGTTATTGCTTTTCATTTGCACGGAGACATTATAAATCATTTTGTGGTAGTTTCTACTTGCTCCCTATCTGCTCTATGTTGTATACGTTAGGACTTAGACCTTTTAAATCACCTTTTAAATTTGTTTCCTTTAGTAAGTTTCTGTTTCAATGTATTTTTAATTTTTTTTTAATTTATATATTTATTTTGAGAGAGAGAGAGAGAGAGAGAGAGCAAGCAGGGGAGGGACAGAAAGAGAGGGAGAATCCCAAGCAGGCTCTGCACTGTCAGCGCAGAGTCTGATGAAGTGCGGGGCTCGAACTCATTAACGATGAGATCGTGACCCGAGCTGAAATCAAGAGTCGGACACTTAACCAACTGAGCTACCCAGGCAACCCTCTGTTTAAATATTTTAGAAGTGACATACCTGTGATTTTTGCCCAGTCTCTTTTATAATGGTGTTTTTTAGTGCTGTGACATTTGAAAACTTGTGAAGCTTTTTTGACAGTCCATTTGATTGGAAGATATTTGATCTCCATTTGGTGGAATACCTTTACTGTCATCATTTCCAAAACTATTAAGATTTGGAAAAAATATCCTTTTGAATATTCATGAGGAACACATTTGAGTTTTTCCTGTCTCTTTGCCTTTCTAGCTTGTATTTGATATGTGACTTTCTTGAAGAGGCTGCAAAGCAGTAATGAGTATTTTCAGAGTAGAACCATTCACATGGCACTTCATTGCCTATATATAGGAAAGCCTGACCTCTCGAGTGTCTTAGGAACACTTTAGTCTATGTACTCTAACACCATAAAATTGAGAAGACATAAAAAGGGAATCCAAGTGTCTAGACCAGACAAATGAGAGCGAAGGGTACAAAAACACATGTAGCAGTGAAAAACATTGTCACAACCTTTAAAAATTCATGGAGAAGTACAGAAATGTCACTAAAGGAAAGATGGATACATTCTACCCTGATTTTCAAAGAGAAAAAAATAGATATATTCTAAGAAATGAAGCAGGCACTTTATTATTGAGCAAATGACATGAGACCCCTTGGGGAAATAAGTCGAGGGTCACCAAGATGTAGTAGCTTGCATCCTCTAGAACTGAGTCATGTCAAAAGAAATTCATCTCCTTTGCTTACAGTGTCATTAGATCACAATAATAATAATAAAAAGCAAAGCTAGCACTAGGCATTTTAATAAGTAGAAATGCAGACTCTAGCAGATAGAATGAAATAATCGTGCAAGTATAGAATGGAGAAAGGGGCCATGGTGGATTTCAAGTGACTTCAAGCTTTTTTATTTTAAATATCTGATTAGACTACTGAAAAATTTCAAAGGCAGCACTGAGTAGCACAAACAGCCTTGGTTTTAGAGTCACATGGATATGGTTTGGATCTCAGCTTCACCAGGTCTTTGTTTGGACAGGGGTTGAACTCTAATCTCAGCTTCCTAATCTATGAAATGGAGATCATATGGTCCACTTCACAGAATTGGTTAGATAGCACAGAGATTATGTCCAACATTTACTACTATATATGACCATACACCAGGCACTCTATTAGAAGAGTGGCTATTATCTGGGGCTATATAGGTTGAACAAGATGTCCTCATCAAGTGGATGAGTAGCCACATTAAAATCTGTACTAGGTGGGACACATCACTATTTTTGCATACAATATTTGAAGGGGAATGTTAAAGAATTATAGCCTGCCCCAAGAAGGGTAACTGAAATGTCTAATTCGATTAACAGAATTTTCTATGTTCTAGATACTGAACCAGACATTAAGATGAGAAAAATGACTACACTATATGCTTATCTCTAGGAACTCAGTGATGAGTAATGGAGCTAGATACAGGCAATTAAATTGCAATGGAATGAGCCTTACAAAAGACGAAATTTCTTGTAATACAAGAAACATTTCTGGCAACAGGAATAGTGCACATGTAGAAGCCCGTGTATTCAGGGGGATGGCAAGAACTTGGAATGAACAGAGGACAGGGTGTACTGAAGAGAGGTGAAAATGGGCATGGAAATGAGAGTCATTTCATGAAGGGCTTCCTCATCTGCCATGTTGGAGGGCTTTGGCTTGATTCTAGAAGAGATGTGGAATCATGGGAGACTTTTGATTTCAGGAGCAGATTTCATTTTAGAAAGACCACAGTGTGGCTCCCATGTAGAGATGGACTGATCATAGTTCTAATGACTGAAAGAAGAATGTAGTATTTTGGTAAAGAAAATGGCTACACTACAGGTTTAGAAATGTTGGATTTGAGGTGCCTGTGGGAGTCTAACTGAAAATTTCACAACATACCTAATGTACAAATGACTAGAGTTTAGGAGGAAAGTCAAGGATGGATACATTATTGAAGCTGTTGACAACAAAGTTCTAGAAATGGATTAAACATTTCAGGGAGAGTAAGTGGACACAACGAAGAACTTAAGATGGAAGAACAGAAAAGAATATTTCACGGGGTACCCAGATGAAGAGACCTTTGCCACACAGAGACTGAGAAGAAAAAGTTACAGGTAATGGAGAAAAACTGGGAGAGAAATTCAAAGAAACCAAGAAGGAAGAGAATTTCAAGAGAGAGGGAGTAGATAATGGTGTAAAACGCTACCTAAGTCCAATGAGATGAAGACTAAACAATGTGCATCAGATTTTTGCGATTAGAAGGGTGCTGTCATCTAAATAATAAAATATAAGAAGATAACTATAAATTGCATGTACTTGATACATATTAATAGCAGGGGTCAATAAATAATAGAATATGAATAATTAGAGCTCTGGGGAAGAGAACTGAGCTGTGAATTATCTGACACAGGAAGTGTTCAGGAAGAGGTTGACATCCTGTTATGGCTACTGGTTACCATCAAGAGAGGTGTCCTGCCTCCAGCAGGAAGTTGACTGGATGTCCTTGAAGATCCTTTACACCCTGGAAAGTCTATGGAGCCAAAATAACTCTTCCTAATGTAGAACTCAGGAAGAGAAAAACAAAAAGTTGAATAATTAAGACGCTCCCAAGAGATCAAAATATGTGAATGATAGTATATGAATGACTATACCTCTAGGAAAACATTTATTAGATCTCAGATCCAACACAGAAAAACAGAAAGATTATTTTCAGGGGCCTATGAATAATGCAGAATTCATTTGAAATGATACCTTTAAATCATCTTCAAGAAAATATGCATTATTTTTGTTCTTTTCAGGAAAAGGTATTCAAATACTGGATATTCTGTTTTGTTGTGTTCATTTACTGTTTTCAATATTCCACTTAACATTCTCACTGCTATCTGCTAAAAAGTGAATATATATGTGTGTAAGTAAAACTATATATATAGAGAGAGAGAGAAAGAGAGAGAGAGAGAGAGAGAGAGAGAGAGAGAGAGAGAGACTTGCATTTTTCCTAAAGTGATAGACTTTCAGTTTCACAGACTATACTCCAATCACATCTCTCTTAAGTCTACAGTAGGGTTATATCTAATCAATCCAAACTAAGCATTTGTTAACAAAAAGGATAACTGCCTTGACACTTATATATATGAGATTCAAGGTCTAATTTTACATTATTTCTCCAAATGGAACACAGAGAAAAGAGGCAAATGCATATCACATACAAAACCCCTTGTAAGTGGGAAGGCTGGAGTGCTTTTAGAAAGCCACCTTCACTGCTCTGGGGCCATCTGGCTCCCATAGCTAAGATATTCAGGGCAGAAGGCTGCCTAATGATTAAAACCCACCTTCACTTGCATTAGAAGTTGAATGTTTGCAATTCCCTAAAATGATGGTGAGAGTTTCCTCCCTTAACTTTTAAGCCTTTAGGAGGAACATATACATAACGTTTAAGACAATCCGTCTTTTTTTTCACTTTTTCTTTTAGCTCTATCAAAAGACTTCAGTTCCAAGGTGCACAGGACTTTCCATAGGCACCAGAGCTCCCACAACCAGAGAAATAGAGAAGGCAGTTCAAAATTGTAAAAATAAAGAGTAAAACTCAACCTCAAGGAAGTAAAGAAGGCAAGTTAAACTCAAGAATATTTTTTAAAAAAAAGTGACTCAGACTCAACCCCCAACCAATCCTATAGCTGTTTTGCGCCTATGTGCTTATATACGCATCTCTCAAAAATATAGATGTTTTCTCATGTAATCATGCCATTATCACACCTAGCAAAATTATTGATAATTCTTTGGTATTATCCAATAGCCAGTTCATATTAGAAGCTTCCCAACTGTTTGAAACTTTACTTTTTACAAGTGTTCAAACTAGGCAACAGCTCCCTCTGCTGCATGTGGTTATCAGGCCTCTTCTGTCTCTTTGAACCTGAGGTGATCATCGCTACCTTCTCCTGTATTTTCCTTCACCCCACTAACCTGTTGAGGAAACCAGGACAGCTGCCCTGTAGAATATCCCACATTCCAAATTTGCCTTTTTGCTTCTTTCAAGTATCCCCAGAAAGCCATTTAAATATGGATTCTCTTGCTGTCTTTGCAAGTTCTTTCATATCCCATTTTTCAGGAACTTTGAACTCTTGCGGATAGTGGCGGAAGCCACAGTCAGGAGTCACTGGAGCAGTGTTTCTGCAGCTTATTGGGAGGGCCATCATCATACCTCACCTCTGCTACTGCAACAGCGTCCCAACTTGCCTCGTTCATCCTTTCCTTGGCTTTCCTTCACCCTCTCCCACCCCATTCCTCTCTTCCCAAGGCATCCAGCACCATCTTTTAAAATGAATTCAGACTCCTGTCTGCTTAAAACTTCTCTGACGATTACACTTGGAATAAAAGCCAGAGGTCTTACCAGGCCCTACCTGACTCTACCTGATCTGGTCTCTGCCCACCTCTCCAACTGTATCACCTCCTACACCCCTCTTTCTTAATGTGCCTTCTTCTGGTTCCTTAAACACTTCGAACTCCTTGTAGCATTAAGCCTTTGAAGTTGTTTATTGATTCTACCTAGAATGATTTTCACTCAGACAGCTAGCTGCATGGCATGCTGTTTACCATCAATCAGGTCTCAGGTAGAAGATGACCTCAGAGGGCCCTACCTGCATGACCCAAACGAAACAAGCCACCCCCCACCGACATCCTCATTCCAGCATTCCACCCTCCTTAAAAAAAAAAAAAAACAAGTTACTTAACATACAGCATAGTCTTGGCTTCAGGAGTAGGACCCAGTGATTCATCTCTTACATATGACACCCAGTGCTCATCCCAACAAGTGCCCTCCTTAATGCCCATCATCCACTGAACCCATCCTTCCACCCACCTCCCCTCCAGCAGCCCTCAGTTTGTTCTCTGTAGTTATGAGTCTCTTATGGTTTGCCTCCCTCTCTGTTTTTCTCTTTTTTTTCCTTCCCTTCCCCTGTGTTCATCTGTTGAGTTTCTCAAATTCCACGCATGAGTGAAATCATGCGATATCTATCTTTCTCTGACTTATTTTCCTTAACATAATACTCTCTGTACATTGTTGCAAATGGCAAGATTTCATTCTTTTTCATTACTGGGTAGTATTCCATTATACAAACACATACACACGCGTGTGTGTGTGTGTGTGTGTATGTGTATACATATATACCAAATCTTCTTTATCCATTCATCAGTCAATGAACACTTGGGCTTCTTCCATAATTTGGCTATTGTTGGTAACACTGCTATAAACACTGGGGAGCATGTGCCCCTTTGAATCAGTATTTTTGTATCCTTTGGATAAATTCCTAGTAGTGCAATTGCTGGGTCATAGATAGTTCTATTTTTAATGTTTTGAGGAACCTCCATACTGTTTTTCAGAGTGGCTGAACCAGTTTGCATTCCCACCAACAGTGTAAAATGGTTTCCCTTTCTCAGCAATCCTCACCAACATCTGTTTCTATTACAGAACTTGCTACATCTGTAACTGTTTATTTGTATACTGGATTATCTTTCATGAACCTGCTTTATTGTTTTCTTAAGAGGCCTCACTACCTGATGCTTGTTAGGTATTAATTTGCTTGTTTATCGGCTGTCATTTACCATTTTGAGTATAAATACTCCCAGAGAGAGGGATTTCCCGGTTTTATCCTCCCATGCCTAGAACTGTGCCTAGCACATAGTAATTGCTCAAGGAATCTTGCTGAATAAATGAATGCCAATGGCAGCCAGATTGCTTACATATAATATAGGTTCCTAGGCTGTAATCTCTAGGGGATTTTTACATTAGGTTAAAATTGCTATATAATACGTGCTATTAGAAGATCTGAGTGAATTTTATACTTCCTATTTCTTAAAAATCAGAATTAAATAACACTCTTCATATTTTCTAACCATATGTTTTAGGAAAAAAACAATATTCTCTACTTTTGCAACCACTTTACTTCTTATATATAGCAAGCAGTCCAACACAAAATGACTTATTTTCCCATTGCTCCAAAGCTAATATGCTTTCCTTATTTTATAAAAAGACAAAACTAAATGCATTATTGTACATTCACTTAATTGATTTTTCACATGCAGGCACCACTACAGCACAGTTGAATATTCACAGTACAATCATCATGCAATTTATATATTTATTCAGTATTATCCTTGGTAATTATTATTGAGCACTTTAATTTTCAATACTTAAAGGCAAGTGTGCTCTTTGTGAATCTAACAAAGGAAAAATACTCACTAATAGAGTAAATTAACATAATGGACTCCATGAATTAAGCTAATGACTTGTTTCTAAGTCTGCAACACAAAAACCAGTGAAATATAACAGATTAGAAAATTACCACCTTCATCACTGTTGACTGACAAAATCACGAGCACAATTCCGTAATCACTTACTTCCAGCAGTAGCTTGAATCCTTCTCTTTTCTTGATTTCTTCTACAAGGTATCTAAAAATGAAAGTCACGATAATATTTATAATTTGGAATCTAAAAACTCCATGAACACAACTGACACACACACACACACACACTGCTATTTCTGATGCAGAGACAAGGCTTAGAAATAAGGAAAGGCATAGGGATAGGAATAGACACGGATTTAAACACATATTCCTGAACCTACTGCAGGCCTCTGGGGCCCGAGCAAAAAAGTACATCTTTTTAATAAGGTGATATCTATCTCACATGTCAGCATCAGACTTTTACCCCACTATGAAAACCACCTACAGTATATCGGAGATACATCTCTGACCACGTGAGTTACACATTTATATTCTAGATGGGGATTTAGTATAGGTACTTAAATTACCCAGCTGGCTTTTGGTGCGTAATCCCACCTATAAGCTCATTTAAAATTAAGGAAACTCAACATTACCTTTTCCAAGGCCAGAACCGAGGAAAGGAGAGGTGATCATTAGTATCATGTTAAAAGTTAGTGGGCTGCAGCCACTGATAGAATGTCCATGAAGTCATCTCAAATGTTAGGGAAAAGAGAACTATCAGACCATAAGCAAAGGGCACAGATACATGAGATATGGAGTATGACCGAGAAAAGACAAAAACGTCTTTGAGTAAATCCACACAGACACCTCTCCCCCTGGGCTTGGCTACTGTCAATAAAAAGGGGAACATTTTGAAATAATTGGCCTTAAAAATTAGTGATTTGATTATAAGTCTGGAAAAGTTTATAACCCTTGTCCCAGTATTTCAAATTTGGGGGTAAAGTGTAAGGAATGACAAAAATGTACTTGCCAGAATATTTATTGTGATTTTATATGTAATAGCAAAAGAAAGGCGGAAAGAAAGAAGCAAACAAACAAACAAGAACACGACACCCAGCAATGAGGACTGGCTTTGAAACTTACGGTCCACGCATCATAGGGAATTATACGGTACAATTGTATGGAATATGAGCATGTAGCTAAACTAAACTACACATATTCAACTAATACTTGAGGACAACAAAAATGTTTTTCTTGGGTCTAAATCTCAAAAAAACTGAAATAACACAATTTACTTTTCAAATCTCAAAGGCTGTTGTAAAAAAGTTAAAATCATACACATGTTAATTTTGTCTAAATCTACATGTACGTGTGTGTGTGTGTATTTAATACAAAATAACCAGAAACAAGAGTAATATCCAGAAATTGGGAAACGGTCAAATAAAATGTATTATAGCAATACAATAGAACATGATGCAGCCATTAAAAAGAATAGATTATATCTACTTTAATTAAACCACAGGGATGTTTATGATGTATTAGCAAGAGATAAAAGTAAGGTACTGAGAAATACGGATAACACAATTTTGCTTTTTAAGAAATTGTAAAAAGAACGCAAAAGTAATTCCTATCCACATGCATGTGTGCGCGCGCACACACGCACGCACACACACACACACACACGCGCGCGTTTTTAACAGAGTAAAGAAAGAAAGGGTACACCATATATTGTTAGTATTTACCCGAGGAAGGAACAAACAGGATGCAATGGGGAAGAGAGAGATTAGTAGCTCTCTTTTTATATTTCTTTGCAAAGTTTCTTGGATGTGGTTACTTGTAAAATTCTTAAAAGGGAACTTAACAAAAATGTAAAGTACAAAACGTATAGACAGACACATGCAATCTCTATCTACATAAGAAAAGCTTCTGAACCATACTTTTTGCAGCTCCTCAGACAAACGTTTATAGGCAATATGTGAACTCTGAAGCAATGCCACACTTCACCCTGAGGAAGCCCACACTAATTCTGGACACCTCAAAGCTAGGGAAAAACTTTGCATCTCTAGAAATCCCGGGATGGACTCTCCAAGATTCTAGTTGTGCAGATCATCAATTTTGTGACTTTTGGCAAATCCTTTAGCCTCCCCAAGCCTGCCTCAGTGTCCTCCTCTATATAATGGAGGTGTGGAACTAGGGGGACAAAATCCTTCCCTAACACATGATGACTATAAGAAACTTACACAAAAGTCTCCATTTAAGCTATGTCTGTCAAACAGGCTACAGCTGCTCTCAAGAGAAAGGCATCCTAAAACAGACCGGGATCATTTCAGTTACAACTCTGCTTTTTGCTAACCGTGGGGACCCAGACTTTGTGTCAGGGTTAGCGTCCCCAATGCAGCTGCTCTCAGAGCCCGGAAAGCCCAGGGTAACATTCTAACTGAGTGGAGAGTGCAGGTGATTCGGGTGAAGAGTTGCTATTATGAACATCAACAAAGGCTCACGCTGGAGTCCCCCAACTATGCTCCATGCCAAACCGGGTAAATACGTCTCCCACATAAAAGAGTTCAATTGCCAAATAAACGTGAGTAATGCTGGGCATGCCAGTTAGATTACTTTTGTCTACAATTAGAAGGGGACTTGGCTTAATTCATAAAGACATTTATCGGGCTGGTTGGATGGTTCAATACTGGCATCAAAAACCAGGCGTTTTGATGTGAGACAGGAAACCATCAAAACCTTAGAGGAGAAAGCAGGAAAAGACCTCTCTGACCTCAGCCGTAGCAATCTCTTACTCGACACATCCCCAAAGGCAAGGGAATTAAAAGCAAAAGTGAATTACTGGGAACTTATGAAGATAAAAAGCTTCTGCACAGCAAAGGAAACAACCAATAAAACTAAAAGGCAACCAATGGAATGGGAAAAGATATTTGCAAATGACATATCGGACAGAGGGCTAGTATCCAAAATCTATAAAGAGCTCACCAAACTCCACACCCGAAAAACAAATAACCCAGTGAAGAAATGGGCAGAAAACATGAATAGACACTTCTCTAAAGAAGACATCCGGATGGCCAACAGGCACATGAAAAGATGTTCAACATCGCTCCTTATCAGGGAAATACAAATCAAAACCACACTCAGATATCACCTCACGCCAGTCAGAGTGGCCAAAATGAACAACTCAGGAGACTATAGATGCTGGAGAGGATGTGGAGAAATGGGAACCCTCTTGCACTGTTGGTGGGAATGCAAATTGGTGCAGCCTCTCTGGAAAGCAGTGTGGAGGTTCCTCAGAAAATTAAAAATAGACCTACCCTATGACCCAGCAATAGCACTGCTAGGAATTTATCCAAGGGATACAGGAGTACTGATGCATAGGGGGCACTTGTACCCCAATGTTTATAGCAGCACTCTCAACAATAGCCAAATGATGGAAAGAGCCTAAATGTCCATCAACTGAGGAATGGATAAAGAAATTGTGGTTTATATACACAATGGAATACTACGTGGCAATGAGAAAAAATGAAATATGGCCTTTTGTAGCAACGTGGATGGAACTGGAGAGTGTGATGCTGAGTGAAATAAGCCATACAGAGAAAGACAGATACCATATGGTTTCACTCTTATGTGGATCCTGAGAAACTTAACAGAAACCCATGGGGGAGGGGAAGGAAAAAAAAAAGAGGTTAGAGTGGGAGAGAGCCAAAGCATAAGAGACTGTTAAAAACTGAGAACAAACTGAGGGTTGATGGGGGGTGGGAGGGAGGGGAGGGTGGGTGATGGGTATTGAGGAGGGCACCTTTTGGGATGAGCACTGGGTGTTGTACGGCAACCAATTTGACAATAAATTTCATATATTAAAAAAAACAAAAACAAAAACAGGCGTTTTGTATCGTTTCTATCATTCAGCCCGCCACGCTCAGAGTGCTGATTGTCTCATGTACACAAGACGTGTGCCACACTCCACACGTCACATCCTTGTACAATGGTGTCCAAGAGGGAAGAGAGGAGACTGGAGCAAAAGCATTTTCTCTTCATTTCTGTCTATTTAGCTAACACTATTTCCCCCAGGAGCCTTCAAAGAATTCTTCCTATATCTTCTTGACTGAGGCGGAGTCCTATATTTACCCCGAAACTAACTACAGGAAGTGGAGATTGGGTTAGACCGATGTTCCCAGCAAGACTATTGCTACCTAAATAAAATCAAGGTTCTGTTAGCAAGAAAGAAAAAGGGAGACTGGCTGTTGGGTGAACAATGAACAGTGTCTGCATGTTAAAAATGTTAAAAGTCAAGCTAAAAAATGTTTCTATATTACAGGTCCCCTCAGAGTCTTTAATGCGCTAATGAACACTGAATCTCCAAGAGAGGAGTTAGCATTTCCCAAACATATTTGACCATGAAAACGTTTTTTGGAAGAACATTTATTAAAATCTTCTGGAAGTCTATTATTCCACCGAGTACAGTTTCAGAAATGCTAGTTTAGAAGTGCCTCATCTATAGGGTACTCTATCCTCTTCTTAAATAAATACTTAAATTAAATGGGTTTTTGGGAGGGAATCCAAATAAGGTTTGAGTCACTTCTGCCTACATTCATAGGGATGATTTGTTCCTCACAATTTCTCTTTTCAATACATGGAAACAGACTAAAGATAAAATACATTTCAAAAAAAAAAAACACAAACCTAGTCTTATCTGATGCAAACCAGAAAAAAGCTGTACATTGAGTTTGGGGACATAATGCAGGAACCATAAACCCCTTCCACCAAAAGGAATCTGGGTAAATGGATTCAAAAAACAACAATAGCTTATAAAAACTCATCACTGTGCTTCCTACTAATCTTAACAAAAAAAAAAAAAAAAGAGAGAGAAGGGACGGGAAAAACACACACACACACACACACACACCAGCAAGAATTTTCACCAATCCTACTGGGTAAAAAAAAACTCACTGTATTAATATTCTGGCTTGATTCTGAAGCATCCATTAATGATGTTCTTGTTCCCAAACACTTCCCTTACAAATATGCTTACAAAAATGCTTCCGACATTTGAAGGCCCTCAATTCTCTGATTTGTTCAATAAGTCTGTCTGATATTTTTGCATTGAACTTGTCCTTTTGCAGGACATTCTTTCCAGAAACAGCCTTTCCAGTCTCTTTCTCAGCTACTCAGTCTCCCTGGAACACTCTGGACCAACTTTCTCTCCCAGTCTCACCTCCTCATTTGAAATTTTTTTTTTCCGATGCACCGAGTTTCCCAGAACTCCCGAGAGGTTCCCCATCTGCTCTCTATATGCTCTGCATATATTAGAACATATTGCATGGCTTGTGTGATTCATCACAGACACCTACATACATGCTACGTTCTACTGCAATTGTGATTTTTAAAAAAATTACCAATATAAAGAAAAAGATGAAAACACTGGCCCTTCTATAGCCTTGTAGACTGTCACCCTCTCATCACCTAGAGAAATACACCAGAACAGAGGTGCCATTGTGTAACTGCTCACCTTTTCCATACTGAAAACAATAAATCCCTCAGTATTCATGCAAGTCAGTGAAATGAATGCCATTTGAGAGATTACAGAGATTGTGTGTCAAGGGAATAGATAAATGATACACTGGAGATCTAACAAAGGAGCCGAATGGGAATTCTTGGGCTGTTTGTTGTTGTTGAAAAGATTTACGCACATGACTTTTCTAGACTCGCTTTAAAAATTACCTCTTACTGAATATCCATTTAAACTGAGGGCCTTAACAAAGGCCTGGAAGGTGCCCTCAGCAACGGGTAGCCCTGGGTATTGTGAAACATTTTCAGCTCTTCTAGGCAAATATCAGGGATGCACAGTCACCTGCCTTGTGCCTGAGGTGGTGATTTTAAACCTCAGCCCTCTGGGTCTCAGTGAGGCCTAATAATCGCACATTACTGTAGGTTCCCAATGTCACTGCTTTTCAAACAATCCAAGGAGAAAGCAGGTTTTTAGTCATTAGTATTTCTTGAGATAAGAGTTCTCTTGTCAACTGGAATGACAAGGGTCAAATGGAAATTAGGAAAGGCCTTAGAAATCTTCCAGGCGCTAATTTTTCCCTTTTTCCCACATTCTGACAACTCATTAAGTAAGAATCATCGTCCTCTGGAAAATGTTTGCTCTTGCTTTCCCCAAGGGAAGCGAAAGCAAGCTATCTCATCAGGGTAATGGCAATCCATTGTTCCATCAAACTCCGGTCCTTAAATCTTGAGGTCAATATACAAATTTCAAAACTAAGCTCCATTTAGATTCAGGAACGTGGAAATATTGCTTCTATGGAGTTGAAGTAGCCCTTCCTACAACATGTCAGGGGGAAAGAGTTGCCTAGCCTTGCCAGTGTGTGAGAGACCTGACCAAGGATCTAGGGAAATGGGTATCTTGGCTACAACGGGCTACTGATAATAGGTATGCACACCAAATAGTAACACAATCCTCATCTGCAGCTTTACTTTGCTAATTCTTATCTGCTGAAGGAAATTGTACTTCTTGGAAACAAAACAATATTGTTCTGAAATTATAGAAATTATGCCAGGCTATGGCCTTCTGGACACGGGTAAGAATGGTTTTTATTAGGTAAACTCTAAAGCAAGTGGCCTAGGGTCAGTGAGCTTGACCATAAATGATGTTTTAACTCTCAAGAGTCGGTGCTTTGAACTGCTTATACTGGCTTACTTAATCGATGGTGTTCTAGGGCTAGGATGGACTGGCTGTTAAGAGCCAATTGTTAAATATTCACGAATTGTTGACAGCTCGCAATTTGACACCATGGGAATATTTACACCACGGGAACTGCCGGCATTTTAGACTTGGGCTTGTGTTTGCTCCTGCTGAGAGCCGGGTTACCGGTATACCGCTGTATGTGGGCTCAAACAGAACGGACCCCAGAACGGAGATAAAGTCCCTTCTTTCCTCAAGAGCAGAACCACAAACCAATTAGCCAATCTGAAAACAAATAAAATCATAGAAATAAAGACTTACATTGCCAACTTAATATAATTCTTCATCCTAAAGAAACTCTCCATAATTTCCTATTCACTACAAGTGACACGTCTAAAAGAACTCAGTGAAAAATTCATTAAAAATAGAAGGACTCAGTGTTTGCTCAGCATTGGGGGTAGAACAGGATGACTTTTGCCCACCCCGGGAATAGAGGGTTGGATTTATGAAGAATGTGGAATGTTAAGGCAAAAAAAGAAAAAAAAAACTATGATGAATAGCAGCATGATAGAGGAGGGATTATTTCTCAAATATTTAGATACAGGTCACAGCATCTGCAGTGATGCTCACTGAAATGTTAATTCAATTCAATTCAACTTGACAAACATTTACAAACAATAAGTGTTTGTTGAATTGAATTGAAGTGTTAACATTTATCCTCCTGTGATATTTCTCTGCAAAAATTAGAAAGTATCCTTAGACTATAAATTAAATTCCACCCTGAGCTGAATGTTAACTTTATAACAAATATGATCATCAAATATTTATATCTAGCCTTCTTTCAAGACACCTGTCAATGAATTCCTTAGCAGCTCAGATGGAATAATGCAGAGATTCTACCACAATTTAGTTGAGAAAATACAAAAACAAGAAAGGAAATAGAGCTTTCTGAACTTTTAAGTGAACAGAAACTATGAATATTTATGGTAAACGTTTTCATTTTTTTTCACCATTGGGTAGTTATCTCACTAATTCTGATAGAGGTACATTAACCCTACTTTTTTTTTAATGTTTACTTATTTTGAGAGAGAGAGAGCATGAGCAGAGGAGGGCACAGAGAGAGGGAAAGAGAGAATCCCAAGCAGGCTCCACACTGCCAGTGCAGAGCCTGATGTAGGGCTCAAACGCATGGCCATGAGATCATGACCTGAGCTGAAATCAAGAGTCAGACACTTAATCGACTGAGCCACCCAGGTGCCCCTAACCCTACTTCTAATAAAGGCATATTCTTCACCTAGTTTCAGCACATATTTTATAGAAGGAATTGACGTCTCTCCAGTGCCAAGGGAGGGCATGACCAGTGAGAGTATCACATTTCCCTGGCGACAGCAACGGATTAGGGATGGACGTTTGCCTCATTCAGATATAGAGAAAACTTCCTTTGGGATTGTTAAGAGAGGAGCACACTCTCCTTTTGACCTTGAACTTGAACTGGGGAGGACACAGATCTTACACTCCTGGCAGCCACCTTCCAACATAGGAATAAACCAACATAAAAGAGAGCAAATCTGAAAGATGGAGAATGATTAAGGTGATATTGTGTAAGCTCCTAGATAAAGTCATTCCAGAAGTCATCATTACACTAGCTCATAAGGTACATGAGATAATAAATGACCTTTCTTTCTTTATAATATCTTGAAGTATGGTTTCTGTTGCTTACCACCACCAGAGTCCTAAATGATACAATATTTATAGATTTTCAAACTACTTCTTAAACCGTAATCACTAGATTTGCTGACTTCTAACAATCTTCTGAAAGTGCCAAAGCCATCACTTTATCTGTCCTTATAACCAAGCCATTATGAAAGAGTATAAAGGAAATCTCATTTGAAATGGAGCCAGGAAGCCCTGCAGATGGGGCTCTCATGGCCTACAAACTAGACATCAATTGAAGACTTCAACAGGAAAAGGCTACCTTGCGTTTTCCAACAGGAAGAAGCCTATTTTACTACCACAGCAAATAGGAGGAAGATTTTCTCCTTGTCTAGCAACAGCCCCAGCCAATGAGAAGCCATACTACTCAGCCAATGAGAAACCATCACTTCCTGTCTCCTCCAATGGACTCATGTCCAAAGCAACCCCTCTCAACTTCCCCCTTTCCTCTATATACGCAAACTTCTCCCCTTTGTTCTCCAAACTTGCCGATGTTTTGCCATGGTTTGCATGTCCTGAATTGCAATTCCTCGGTCATTCCCAAATAGGCTATTTTTCTGGTAAAAAACTGGCTGTTTTATTTTCAAGGTCAACACCATGTAACTTTGCAGTTCTTCCTGCTAAAAGGCAGATTGTATTCCCTGACTCGCAACATTGAGTTTGGCCATGTGATTTACTTTGGCCATTGGAATGCCAGTAGAGAGGATATAAATGGAACTTTGAAGTCAGCTTGCATAATGGGGCCTTCTTGGCCTTCGGTCATCTCCATCAGATGACACTCTGAACACACTCTGATTCACCTGTTAATCCAAGGAGGCTGCAAAGCATGTAGGGAGTAGACTGAGACCCTCCACCAACCCCCACAGCCACCATAGTATGAGATAAAGCCACTCCAGCCAACCTGCAGATGTATGAGAATAAATAATTGCTCTTTGGGGGCATCTGGATCAGTCGGTTATGCCTCCGAGTCTTGATTTTGGCTCAGGCCATGACTTCATGGTTTGTGTTCAAGCCCTGCATGGGGCTCTGTGCTGATAGGGTGGAGCCCGCATGGGATTCTGTCTCCCTCTCTCTCTGTCCCTCCCCCTGTTGTTCTTTATCTCTCTCTCAAAATAAATAAAAATAAACTTGAAAAAATAATGGCTGTTTTAAGACACTGATTTTTCAGACAATTATTGCACAGAGGACCCATACAATCCCAGTATAGAAAGAGGAAACTGTTTGATGCCTGGGGGCCTCAGTCAATTAAGCATCCGACTTTGGCTCAGGTCATGATCTCACCCTTCAGGGGTTCAAGCCTCGCATAGGGGTCTGTGCTGACAGCTCGGAGCCTGGAGCCTGCTTCGGATTCTGTGTCTCCCTCTCTTTCTGCCCCTCCCTGTCTCATGCTCTGTCTCTGTGTTTCTCAAAAATAAATAAATGCTAAAAATTAAAAAAAAAAAAAAAAAGAAAGAGGGAACTGTTTTAAATCTCTAAGTGAGACTTCTGGATTTTGCATGTGAAATGTGAGCAAGAAGTATGAAGGAGAGATAATCCAAACCAGAGATCACAAACTCCAGTGCCTATAGTGGTCAAGCAGGTATAAATAACCAAAACTCATATAGCCTGTAGCTTATGCCAGGCACGTTCTAAGGGTTTAACATATGTCAATTCATTTAATCATCACAACAACTATTTGAACTACATATGACTGTTATCTCCATTTTAGTGGGGTGAACCGAGGCACAGAGAGGTTAAGAAACCTGCCCAGGTCACCTAGCTTGTAAATGGTAGACCTAGGTTTGGAGTCCAGGTTGTCTGCAAAAACACAGAAGGAAGTAGGGGGAATGTGGGTCTCTAGACAGGCATCAACATGTTCAGTGGTTTGTCACCATGTGGGACTGAGAGCATTCAGATCTTTCGAGAGAAGCCAAAAATCCAGATTTTTGACAAATCTCCCTATTTCTAAATATCTTAAGTCTTTAAATGTTTGAGTTTTTTTTTTTAACACCAAGAAGATTAAGTCTATGCAGTTGGGGCTCAACCAATCACATTTAAAACTAAATTTGGCTGTGGCCTGCCCATTTGCACCCACTGATCCAAGCTTAGCAGTAGAGTCTTGAGTGGCAAATGTCCACCACCTGTCTCTCGAGAGCTTGTCTAATGCCTTTGGAAGTGTCTTCAAAAGCTTTCTCTCTGATGTTGTGACGAGACAGGTAACCACAGCACTTCCAGATTACCTTCTTGCCTCTACTCCAGCCCCACGTTCTCACATACCTGCTGTTCAGGTCTTTCAAGTCACCATGATTTGGGCTTGGTCCTCCCTCTGCTCACACCGTTCTCCTTCCCTTTCTTCACCAGGTCTTAGTTAAATGTCACTTCCTCCAGGAAGCCTCTGCCAAAGCCCCTCAAGAACACTAGGGAAGCCACCTGAATGCTCTTGGAGCACCACATACCTCTCCTTACCGAAAAGTAGGTTCACCTTTATTTGGTCAGGTTTGTCACATAAAGGTATCTGTTACTAGGCTGGGACCCCAGAGGGCAGGGGTAGGACGGTTTTGTTCACAATTCCTAACACACAGTAGGTACTGAAAAATGGCCATTATATGAAAGAAGACATGCACAGAAGAAAGACCATGTGTAGATCTCACAAATGTCATTTCCATAGAGTCTTTTTTACAGACATGCGTGAGCGCGCGCACACACACACACACGGGCAAGTACCTAGATAAAGCAAGTGCACGATTAACTCTTTCCTCAAGGCCTAATGTTCCCAGGGCCTTCCAAGTCATCCAGAACTTGAATGCATCTGGTCTCCTGCTGCATTGGATAGACTTGTCTCCTGTGTCATAGCTGACATCATAGAATTTATCCTGCTGGAAGAGGTAAGATGCCTTGGCAGAGTAGCATTTCTTGAGAAGGTCCTTTTGAAAAAAAAAAAGGAAGAAAGGAAAAGAAAGAAAGGAAGAAAGAAAGAAAGAAAGAAAGAAAGAAAGAAAGAAAGAAAGAAGAAAGAAAAGACTGTAAGACTGTCAATTTTTAGAATACACTTTATTTCAAAAACACACACCCACAAACAAAACCTGTGTGATATTCTACTACCTTGTGCCAAAGGCATTTGTTCTCGCTCTGTGACCGCCCTGCGTGGGAAGCAGTCTATGTGTGTATTAACTTTGAGACACAGGTTACCTATTTTGTTTGGGGAAAAAAAACCCCTCAGAGCTGAGAATTGCTCAGTCCATCTTCACAATCTCACTGATGATTACGGGGAAGCTTGGCAATGACCAAGTAATCATCCTACAATAGCAAAGTGGGTCAAGTTCTCAAGATGAAAAATATCAGTTGGTAACTCACTCAAAGCTCCATACTGGGAAAAAATACCTAACATATTGTATATACTTTGTATAATATCATAGGCAAAACAAATAGGCATTTATAGCCTCTTCCTTTAAAGTCATATTCATATTGACAAGGCCAAAAGTGACAACAACCCAGGGATAAAAAACCTGATGAAGGAGCTATGGGAGAGTTCAACGGCAGCCAGCAAGTTATAACTATCACCAATATCAGCTGCAATTGCAAAGGGTTTTGGGGGGTTGGTCCTGTATGGGTTTTATTTTGCAACCAAATTCGATCTGCATTTACTGACTGGTTACTTCTCTTTAAGCAGTGGGTGACAATTTACCCCATTTACTACCATTCTAAATTCTTCGCCCTGACCTCAAATTTTTAGAGCTTAATCCTGGTTACCCTCCAAGTCCTCTGGTGTCCACAGAATCCCAGATTTCCTAACCCATCCCTTCACCATGCCCTATGCATCTCTGAGCATCTTCATTCCTACAGAATACTTAGTAAAACCCTCTGCTTCCCCAACATAGCCAAACTACTCAATGTCCTTTGACCACTAGATCATGCCTCATCTGTGTCTTTGCTCCCATCACTTGCTTGACCCTATCTCTATTTTAACATAGTATTTGACACATTCAAAAATACATTCAGTGTATCTACAAGTTCTGAAGTTTACTAACACCGAACATAGTCTTTCCTCTTTATCTAGGTCTGCCCTTCCTTTGGGTCCCATCTCAAGTTATGCTTTCCCTTCAGCTTCTTTTCTGCCCATCCCATTGGACTCACTTCTTCCTTTTATGTTTGGCTCTGGTTGCTGGCTTTGCTCCTGCGGTGCCCCTACTCAATATGCAGTCTGCATGTATTCTCTCCTTGTGTGGCCAAGCACGTTCTAGAGGGAAGGAATCATTTCCTATTCATGCCCACATCCACAGAGTTTAACACTGTATTGGGCATAGAAGACCCTCCCTAAGCAATTAGGGTGATGATGCCCCTCCCCATATTCCATATTTCCCTCACATTCCCCTGACACGTAGTATAAACAGAATAAACCCAGATACATGAACTTCTCACTTGGCAGGTACATCTTCTAAATCTTAATAATACAAAAGGATCAATACTGTACAGGAAGCTACACAGAAACACCCCACTGGTCCTAGAAATGATCTCTTCTGAACAGAGAGTGTATTCATTTGACTAATCAACTTGGTACATTCCAAACAAAACCATGCATTTCCATGTTACAATGGTAACGTTGTATTGTGTGGCCACTGATCTGGATATAGGTGTTCCATTACCAGAAACCATGATTTTATGGTATGTAAAAAATTCTAGACCAACTATAATCAAGAACTCCAAAATTCCCACTCAACCAAAATTGTTGTTATTATCCAAAATAAACAACATAAAATAATAACTAAAAGAATACTAGGACGTCTTCAGTGTCGCTCTGGTGGATACTGTTGGGAGACACAGAAGAAGAACAGATTGCTCTGATCTGAACATTAAGGTATAAAGGGCCCCTTGCTTTTTATTCTTTACTTTAATTTTCTCAGCAATCCTCAGCTTTGATCACAGCCCTTACCACTGTATCTCCCTACCCTCAAAGGTCAGAAAATTTGATTGTTGTTTCCATAGCAACTGCAGCCTGACCATATATTCTAACATTAAAAGGCCACTGCATACATTTTAAGGACAAAGCATGCACACACACTCTTGTACTTACATCATGACTATAAATTTGCTTTTATCAACCATGAAAGACTCCAAGAAATCCCCCAAGCAAATCAACTTTGGACATGTCTTGGGCAAGTTTCAGTGCCTAACACTGGTGACTGGAAGGGAGAGGAAGCCCATCCATTATCAGGAGACAAATTGCATCATCATAGGCAAATGGAGAAGAGAAGAGCCAAAAACATCATACACCAGAATGAGTGATTGTCCTACAGCCATGACACCATTAATTTCATTGCACTGAAAAATCCTCCTGCCCTGGGAAGGTTTCATAAAGAACTGGAGGCTTGGGATTTCCTTTATCGAAAATAAATGAAAACTTTCACCACGAAGTTCCTGCTTTGCATTTTAGTTTATATCCTTGTGTTACAATGGATGCGATGTGTTTAGTTTTAAGATACACATCTACTAAGGCAAGGTGTTTCAGATCTCCAGAGAAAAGAACGTTTTGGAACAAGTAGAGTAAAAGTTAGTGTTTTTGAAAACACTTAATTAGTCATTATTGTGCTATCAAAGAGAAGCACCCTGTTTATCTTGCTCATCTTTATAATCTTAACACTAGCAGGACAATAAATACTAGTTCTATGACTTCCCGAGACACAGAGGCAATGAGAATACCAATTGCTTTATATTGTGATATCATCTCAAACAGTTCTCAGGAATTAGTAGATATTGTACTAGCACTCACACAGTGGTAGGTACAAGAAATGCAAGCAAAGTAGCTTAAGCAAAAAGGAGAATTTTTTATAGGCTCATATATTTAAAACTCCAGGCACATATAATCTTCAGGCACAGGTGGATCCAGGATCAAATCTGGAATCTGTCTTTCTCTTCTTATTCTCTTTTGTACTGTTCTCACTCCCTGGCAGAAAGCTGGGAGGAAGCCTGGGAATGGGGGCTTCCAGTAGGACCTGTGAGTGCCCAGGGAGGCTCTGTTGGGAGAGAATGGAGAAGAGACAGCCTCTGCTGGTGATGCCCCTAAAGCAGAGAGGGACTGCTGCCCTCCCCCCCCCAATCTCAATCTCTTGTCTGAACATCCTGTTGCCCAAACTTAACAGGAAGCCAATTGGCGAGGGAGCCTGGGAAATGTGATTTGTAGGAGGCACGCCCCTTTCAGAGCAAAGCAGAAGAAGGCTGAAGAATGAATTATACAGTAAAGAGAAACAAGCAAATGACAAGCATGCTGCGTGAGTACAGAAACCACATCTTGCCTTTTCACTGTACAGAACCTAGTACGTAATAGTACTGACCAGAGCCAGCATTAATGGGGTTCTTACTATGGGTCAGCCACTGGATATGCATGAACTCATTGATGTCTCAGAACAGTCCAATGATGTAAGTTCTATTATTTTTGTCCATGCCATGTACCTGTGACAAAACTCTAACGTGACGAGGTTCAGTTAATTACCTAAGATCATATAGCTACCAGGTAGGGAGGCTGGATGTCAAACCAAGACTGCTGGGATTAAGGGCCTGAACACTGCATCCATTACACTCTAGCCTTTCTACAGTGGGCCCTTAAATACATATGCAAGAGAGTGCCCCATAAATGTTCATTGAAAGTCCTGAAAGAGGGCACCCGAGTGATCCAGTCAGTTAAGCATCCGACTCTTGATATTGGCTCAGATCGTGATCTCATGGTGTGGGGTAGAGCCCCGCCCTGGGCTCCATGCTGAGTGTGGAGGCTGCTAGGATTCTCTCTCTCCCTCTGTCCCTCCCCGGTTTGTGCTCTCTCTCGCTCTCTCAAAATAAACAAACTAAAAACAAAAGTCCTGAAGAGGCTGGTGAAAAGGAAAATGGCCCATCGAGAACACACGGAAATGGAGATCAAAACAACTATAATCCCATTGCAGACCCTTGCTTTTTTCCCATAAATATGACTTCTGTCTTACTAATGGTGGTGTTAGTCTATAAAGCATTCTGGTGTTCATCTAAATACTTGTGACGCTGGTGATGTTTAAGGGCATCACTACAAATACATAATGAATCGACACATTTTTCTTGTTGAGCTGAGTCAAGCCATTTTTTATTTCCACAGGCTAGATCAAATGCTGTTGTCTCTTTCCCAGAAGTCAATGACCACACGGGCCTACTTATGTCCTCACTCCTTGCAATCATGTTTTTCAGCTCAGCCAACGAAAACTACCCCAAATTCTTCCCGTATGGCTCTTTCCATATTCTGTCCCATATCATTATTTACATGCAAGACATCGACTAAATGCCTTAGGAAATCGGCATATTAATAATTTCTGTACTAACTAATTCGTTACGAAATTATGTACTGAGTACTTGTTGCCTAAGAAGCACTATGAGAATCCTGGGCATACAACCCCATGGAGGTACTAAGCATCTTGGCTAACATTTGTTGACTGGATGTGCAAAACTAAATTTAGGTTATGAATAGCAGAAAGGTTTGGTTGTAAACTAAAACGTAATGGTGAATTTTAAAAATGATCATATCTTCTCATCTTAGCTTTATGGCTTGAGTGAACAAACATTTTAGAGGCTTAGTATATGCCAAAAGCTATGCTAGGCACTGGGGATGTAATGGCAAATAAGAAAACCACTATCCCTAGTCTACGGCCATACCACCCTGAACGCGCCCTATCTCGTCTGATCTCAGAAGCTAAGCAGGGTCGGGCCTGGTTAGTACTTGGATGGGAGAAAACCACTATCCCTAAGAAGTTGAAGATGGAGATAGGAATAGAAAAACAGGCAGTTACAGAATGGGGCCAGAAGAGGGGTAAGAACAAAGTCTACAGAGCATGAAGGATGGTCAACTTTCACTAACTCAGAGATGTTAGGGCTCTTCACGAAATAGGTCACTGAGAGCTGAAAGATGGGGAGGAGCTGGGTAGAAGAGAAGATGGAATGAATTCAGTCTGACTGGGGCTAATTAATGGGGTAGGGCAGAGTTAGTAAGGCTGGAAAGGTACAGAGTAGCCAAGTCACCACGGATCATAAGTGCCACAGTAAGAATGACTGGTCACAGAATTTTCATGGGCTTATACAGATACTTCAACCTAAACCTCATTATTGATCTGGCAGAATAAAGTGAGAATCAGCAGATGTAGAGTCCGCTTTTGATTTAGTCACTTGGGTGTCAGCGTTCAAAGCAAGTCACTTAACATTTTGGGCTTCATTTTTCCCATCAATGTAATGGAGATAATGATACTTGCTCTGCCCATCTTACAGGAATATTATGAAAATCTAATGAAATAATGTTAACTGGGGACACCTCTCAATCTTTTGGCCAAAAATCCTGCTCATCACTCCCTTCTTCCTACATATTCCCATACCCCCAACCCTTTCCGACTGTCCTTTGATTTACTTCTCGCCCCAAGCAAGTTGAAGAACGACATGCCAGCTCTAGACAGTATCGCTGCTTATGAAATGAGCATATTATACCTCTCACCCACCTCCCGTGTTTAATGGTAGGTCTCGGCCAGCAGATATAGAAAACCAAGTGACAGACTATGTTAAGGCTATTAAAAGAAATGTTAGAGTAATAGGAAGAATTACCTCCAAGTGGAGGTAAGCCTGACCTTGCTTAAGCTAGGACTCTTGATGGCTCTCATAGATGCTGTGGATCTTTACAAGTGAAAAAGAGACATAAGGGAGTGGAGGGGGAGGAAGGAAGGGAGGTAGGAAGCAAGGAAGGAAGGGAGAAGAATAATATAAGGATATTATTTCGAAATGAGTTTTCGCATCTTAAAGTATAGGTCAACCTATACTTTATGTTTATGTTTATACAGGGGTGTTTAAAACCCATGGAAACCAGAAGACCATTAAGTTTCTCCTCTAATGCACCAAGGTTCTTGTACTGGCACAGCACTTCCAGGAATCTTTGACATTTTTGTTTAGTTTTTGATGTACCATGTAGGAAAGTGAGACCATAACCCTTTATCTTCACATCTTCCAATGCAATGTCCATCCACTACTTTTGACTCTCTGTTTGTTCTTCAATCCCACAAATATTCCCTTTCTGACTTTCACGGGTATAGAGCATTTTGCCAGTCTTTATGGTAGGAATGAGACCTGGCCATCAAAATCACTGGCAACGTGAAAATCGTGCATTTACCGGTACTGGAGTCCTGACTCTGTCCCTCTGCGCACCGTCCATCAGATTCCCCTAGTCTCGGGCAGTTACTGACTGACAGGCAGTGTGTTTCACATGCTCAGCTCTGTTGTAAGATCTGTGCATTATTGGAAATCGGCCTTGAACTTTAATCCGCTAGGCCTCCACTTTCTGGGCTTCTACATACAGTATTTCTGCATTTTGCCCCATTCACGTTCATCTATAATCCAAAGCAGGTACCCTTTTCTTCGCAGATTCTTTGGATAGACATCTTTCATTTTTCTCATGGTATGCCTTGGGTCCCTCTTTTTTGGGATTTATTCATTTACTTCATTGTCTTTCTGTTACCTGTAGCTTTTTCGCTGGCTGTCAGAGCAGAAAATTGTTAAAATCATCTGGTGCTGCATCTTGCTTGAGAGCAAACTTACTCTACTTAGTGAGCAGCCATCACAAAATTCCATTTGGAATTTTTCTAAATTCCCCACCGGATCAGAGTTCTTATTTGCGTTTTCTTTTGCCATTTAGTGGTTAGTTTCAGACACATCGTGCTTCACTGGCCACCTCAGTCATTGCAGAAGGTTCACACCCCAACTTAGGGGCCTCTCTTGGCGGCTCCGAATCATTTTTTGATCAATTGACTCAGCCCTCTTTCTTATCCATTCCCAAACGTTAGTATCGCCCCCACAACCACCTCTGCTTAGGTCTTCAGTTAATTCTCCAATTCTTACTCCCCTCTGTCACGTGTGTTTTCTGGAAGATGTTAGGTATGGACGTTCGATCACATTTCAGATGCTTGTGCTTGAATTCCCGAAGATCTGGTGAACAACCTGCCCCCCCTTCTACTGCCGCGTGGTGACACACATTTGAGCCTGCTGTCCTGCCAACCACAAGGGTGTCCATTCACACATGAGCGGGGCCGGTGAGGCCAGAAACTCCCTACTTTTCTTGACGGACTCCTACATTATTATCATGTGAACCCTGTAAGACCAGCGGGGCCGAATCACTTTGATATCATATGCGAAAACCACTGATTACCCTGGAATGTTTGGGCACTAAGTGTTAATACCAAAGGCCACTTCTCCTTCCAGAAAGCCTCCTGGAAGATTCCGGAAAGTTTTGTTCAGTGCTAGGCCTGCAGGTCTGATGGGCATTTTTCAGAGAACTGATAAGAGTACTTCAGTGGCAGATTGAAGATTCTATATTTGCTAATGAGCTGTAACTCTTTTGTAAATATCCCTAACTAAGGGTCGGAATGAGCTGGTTTAAAAATGAGGAGAGACTGAGCTAAAACATTTTTTTTTTTTTAAAGAAATGCAACTTAACAATTTTAAGCAGCGAGGGTGACTACAGGAGAGCAGAAAGTTGGGCTCAGTGTCTTAGAGAATGTGTAAGTGCTTCTATAAATAGGTAAGAAACATTTGATAGTCCAGAGATAACTTGGCAATACCTCGGCATGCCCTACAAGCATTTAAAAATAGTGCAATCAGGCTTCTCGCTTAGGACAGATGAAGATTTTCTGATCTTCCCCAGGCAGCTATCAACATACTTTTCTGTTAAATATAATCTAAAGCAGTGGTTTTCAAACTCTGATTATAGCCCACAGTCAAGCAACTGTGTTTAGGTGGTGACAGTCTCCACCCTGATATCCATGAAACTGAAACATGAATTTGATGGGATAGTACCCATCACTACCACCTGAACAACATACTCCTATTTTCTCCTCTATTCTATCCTGACTATTCATTAAAAAGGAAAATAAAAAGCTGAGGTGACTTACAATTGACTGTATAACTCAAAACCAATTAGTACGGTGGTCCTTAACCATAGCTAATATTAGAATTATCTGAAGAGATTTTTTTTTTTTAATACCAATGCAAGATCCTTACTCCAGACCAAAAAGTCAGAATTTCTGGTGTGGGGTAAGGGTGATGGCATTTTTTTTTTTTTTTAGGCTTCTCAGATGATCCTAATGTGCAGCCAGGATTGAAAACCATAGTTCTGATGGGTCTGGACCTTATGTTGAAAACTCTTGATCTGGAATATTCAGTCAGCATTACATTGATATAGAGTCCAGAGAACTCTGAGGTGTTGAGTTTTTATAAGGCTGTATAAACCCAGATGACTATCTGACTACTTTTCATGCTAATCGTGTCCATTATCACAGTTGTATTTCTGTGTGAATACAAATGAGGAATGGCTTTATTCTAGGCACCTAAGAAAACATAGGTGGATATGAATAATACTGGACTCTTAACCAACGCGGGGGAGGGGGAACAAGGCAGCTTATGAAAACACAATGTGGTAGGGAAGAGAGAGGGAAGAAGAGGGAAGAGAGGGAAGAAGAGGAGAAAAAGAGGGATGAGGGAGTGGGGAAGGGAAAGGAGGAAGAGAGAAGTCAAGGCCAGGGGAAACACCGTGGGGAAGCACAGTGCAACTGCCGTGGTATCTGTACACAGAAGTCATGCTGGACGGAGGGTGAAGGGCAGAGACTCCCCGCCGGTTTCTCAGCCCGCCCGGTCATGTGCACACCGCAAGAGTGCCCAGTGGCCAAATGCTGTGTCTGAGCGCCGAGTATTTACCCTAACTGGCAAGTACTTCACTTTGCTCCATCAGATCACATTTTCATTCACCTATAAATTGAGGATAATGATATTGCAAGGCAGCCCTCCTCCTGGGGATAAGTATTGGTGCCATAATGGGTAAGTGAAGGTCTGGAAAAACACTTATTAACACAAGACCTGTTTCTTCAGTCTGGACGGCTGGCTTGGCATCTCTCCCAGATAGGTGGTCGGGTGCGTAGAGAAATGGTGTCTTTCATTTCGGCCAAAATGGATCTAAAGCAAGTGTGCTCCTGGGGGCCGAGGCTAGAAAAGTACTCCACACCAGGAGCGTGGTATTTAGCAAAAAATAAAACTAAATAAATAAAAATCGATCTGTGTCTCCAGCTGATTGTGATGCTGTTAACGAGGGCCCGGTTCCTTCTCAGGTGGAATTTTACACGTTCAGCGGCAAGGCCGCCGGCCTACATTTCTTGGAGTTGGAACGTTCTCGAGAGGTCTGGCCTCTGAGGCCTGGAGTGTAGGTAAGAAATTGATGTTATACAGGGGAGAAGTGTGGTGCAGCAAGGCAATTTCTGAAACACAAGTTTCCTGCTCTTCATTGCATAAATCCCATCAAACTGTTGTTGGAAATCATTGGTAATTACCATGACCATGGGCAATCCTACTCAAAACTGGCCTTAAATCATAGTTTAAAAGGAATCAGGAAGTGCTTGGCAAAACCTTCTAGTAGGACGCAAGATCTAGCGGACAAAAGCATGTTTTCCCCCCAAAGACATGATAAAAGAGAAATGTGCTAAGATAACAAAGAATTGGGGCACCTGGGTGGCTCAGTGAGTTAAGCATCTGACTTCAGCTCAGGTCATGACCTCACAGATCGTGGGTTTAAGCCCCACATCGGGTTCTGTGCTGACATTTGGAGGCTGAAGCCTGCTTCGAATTCTTTGTCTCCCCCTGTCGTCCCTCTCTGCCCCTCCCCTGCTCATGCCGTCTCCTTCTCTCTCGAATACGGATAATAAAACATTTAAAAAATTAAAAGAAAGTAAGAATGTTTTCACTACACGAATGGACATTTGTCCAGACAGAAGAATCAGTGTGTTCCATGTAGCTCACTCCTCAATTTGGATGTAACTAGGGGAAAAAACTGTATTCGCTGACTGTCCACCGTACGGCTGGCAACACACTGCACCCTGCCGGAACACTACCCCATTTAACGGTAGGGTTGTTCTTCATGAGAGAAAAAGTGTCTCCATTTTATAGATAACATAATTGAGGTTCAGGAAAGCTAAGCAACTTGTCAAAGGCAGGCAGGGCAGTCCCAAACAAAGGCAGAATTTGAACACAGATCTTACTGAGTTTCAAGGTCTATAAATGGATTTTCCCACGGAGAAATCGTATTCAATCCCAGAATTCCCTAGTTCAGACTGTGGTCTCAGACACTAAGGAAGGCAGAGCCCTCTCTTTTGGGTATTCTAAAACAGGGGTTGGCAAACAATTTCTGTAAAGGGCCAGAGAGTAAATATTCTCAGCTTTGTAAGACACCCAATCTCTGCCACAACTACTCAACTTCAGCAAGTTGTAGCACAAAAGAAGCCATTTAGGGTACTAAAATAAATGGGTATGGTTGTGTTCCAAGAAAACTTTATTTATAAAAACCGGCGTCAAGCTGGATTTAGCCCAAGGGCCATAATCGGCAGACCCTTGTTTTAAGACATAACCAGTGAGGAGATACGCTCAATAAGGCGACCATTTCCAATGTGTAAACGTAAAAAGAGCTAAACATTTATATGAAAGCTCCAATCCATTGTCTTTCATTTTCATTGAGGCAAGTTTTTCATCTGTTTTATAACAAACAGAGAATACGTAACTTCTAAAAAAAGAATATTTAAAATAAATCAAAACTGTCATGGTTTATTTTCCTTTTTGCTTTGGAGAAACATTTCATGCAATTTCCCTAAGGAATGGCATTTGATGATCCAGACTCATATTGGCTTACAATTGACAATTTCTTGTTTCCCCCACACCTCAAGAAGAAAAAATATATATATTCTGTGATAAAACTGGTTACATCTGGGTTCATTTTCTATTTTAAGGTTGTATTTTGTCATTTATAATAGGTCTTTCCTGAAATAATGCAGCAGGAAGATCTATAAATATCAAACTGGCACCTCATATGCAAACAGCAAGTAGAAACTACAATTGGTCGAAGAACAGGAAAGGAGAGAGGGATGGAAGGCAGAGAGAAGGGCTCTCTGCTGGGTCAGAAGTAGGGAGATGAGATGACTTCTAGGATTCTCTGGCTCAATGGGTCTCTAGGTAGGAGAATTATATTTTCCAAACCCAATCCTTGTTTGATAAACTGCAAGTGTCTCGAAGGGTATTGGACTAGGGTATTTAGAACAGCGGTGACTGCAAATCCTAGGGGAGAGTGACTCTATCTACAGAGCCCTACGCTGAAACAGAAGAAGTAAATGAGAAAAACCTACATGCTGGGTCTGGGCACCAAACAGACTTAGGAAGTGATTTACAGGTCAGCTTAACCAGCCTGCCTGGTCATGTGAACAGAGTTAGAATAAGCAAAATCATTAGCAATAGTATTTCACTTTGTATTGGTTCTAAGAGGATTAAACAGGCCAATCTTATCTTCCCAAATCAATATTTTCTATTTCTGTACATCATTGTGGCTTTAAAAAATCACAGTTTCAGGCAGGGTATGAGGTTGATCCATCACCTGTCATCTCGATTGAGGAACATAGAGGCCGTGTGATTAAAACCATGGATTGTGGGATGAGCCTGACTGGTTCTGAATCCTGGTGCCATCCCTTATCAGCTTGGTAGCCTTGAGCATGATATTTATGCTTTCCGTACTCAGTTTCCTAATCTGTCCAGTGGTCTGAATGACAGTCCCTACCTCGTGGGATTGCTATGGGGATTAAATTTATCTACTCATCTATCTCTCCATCACACTTGCCCAGGCCTATATGGGGCATGAGAACAGTTAAGGAGCCTCCAGTTCAGTGTGGGTGACAAGCTCATGGTTAGATCACAGAGGACCTTGCAATACACGCTGAACAAATGCTGGGATAGAGAAGAGACCTTTAAGCAGACAGTAAAGCAAGAAGCCCTCCTAGGAAAGTTGATGCTTGAGCAGAATGTTGTGAGAGAAAACACAGGACTCAGGGCAGCAGAGAACAGAGTGGTTTCCACACAGTGGGAAAATGAATGTATTCTTAACGTGATGTCCAAAGCCATCCAAACTTGATATTGTTCCCGAGCCCCCATCTCTCAACACGTCCCTCCTCAGTCTCAGACACCTGTCACTGCCAGGACATTGCCTCGCTCAACTCCAGACCATACGTTTGCACTTTCTGACTATTTAGAACTTGCCAGAAATCAGAGAGTAACTGTGAATGAACAGCATCATGAGGGAAGGCTTCACCCATCCTCCTGCCCCATATCCTATCACACCCCTCAAACCTAACACTGCTCAGGGTACCCTCTAGAAGGGCCCTGTGGGCTGACAGGGACAGTGCCCCAGGTGCACAGTGACCTAAAATAAACCACAGCTATGTTCCTCCTCTCCTGCTTCTCAAAACCCATAAAACTGGCACAGCGATAAGAAACAATATGTCTTCCCTATGATCTCATCTAGCTGGCACTGATGAATATCGTTTTTTATTCTAAATAATTATGATAAATGCCTTGAATATAAGTGATGGCCTTTCCCAAGACTGCTTGCAGCAATAGAGGCATTGCGGGGGGAATCCCGTGCAGGGAAAGATAAACCCCATGGGTTCACATTAATTCATTGTTAAACTGGAAACCCAATACCAGGCTCGAGAGTACACTTAAGACTCATGGCTCCATGAAATTAACCTCACCACCAATCATGAGTGAGTCGTTTCCCCAATCACAATCTTGTTAAATTAAGGAGACAGAGAGATAACTGCACGCCCCTGGTGATTTTCCCCTTGGATTTTCAACTGAAACCTTTAAGTGAAGGGGGCCCTATAATTTTCATAACTGGGAAAGAAAACCTCTTAGAGAGACCAACCTTCTAACGCTTGCTGATGCTACCTCACAAGTAGAAAACAATCTTTTCCTTATTATATATAAATTCCTGGTTCTCACTAGCTCCAAAAAAAGCTATGTATTTCATTGCATTTCACGACATCTCTGGCAAGGTGGATATTGAAATGGCAGAAAGATTCTGACAGTCCTCTAAATGAATGCATCGGTATTTCTGTAACTGGATGTCGAGGGTTTAATCTGCACTATGGTGCTGTCTAAAACTGGTAATAAAACAGAGGAATAATATGTCAAGATAAGATCCAAAGGACATATAATAGTGACATGTGCTACTCCGTGACAAGGGCATAATGAAATGTACTGAGAAGAGAGTAGCCTTATAAAGAAGAAGCCAGGAACTTTTTTCTGACAACGGCTGCGGAGCCAGAAATGGGGAAGATACAATCCATCTTCCTTATTTCTTTTCAGTTTCAGGACCAGGTTTAGAGGTCAACAATCCATTAGTAAGTTGTCACAGTTAGAGATGGGAGACATTTATCACAGACACAATGTAGGTTCTTTGTTCAGTCCATAATGACCCCTTACTTCCTTTCTCACCCATAGAGATGGTCACACCACACCATTCCCGCCCTGGTCCTAGCTGATTGGACCAGAGATGGAGAAGACTAGGTATATGGAATTAACGCTGAGAAAGATCCTAATTTAGCTCATGCTGGTCTCTTGGACTGAGATAGAAGCATCCTACTGTGAAGTACCGTATTTCACCTGTCATTGGAACTCAAAAACGACATTGTTATGAATTTCAAAATTGCATCACTTTAGATGTGCAAAAACAGTATTTTTCTTTAACTGAAAATGTTTTTGATTTGGACCTATATTTATTTCTAATGCAGAACATTTAATATAGTCACTTCCAGAAAACCTCAAAACTCCAAGTGATTTCTCAGACCATTCTGACATAAAATATGAGCAATCAAGACTTCTCCCTCTGAGAGTTTTCTTCCTCTTGCTGTTTATTCAACATTGTTGGGATATTCACAAATGCCACTGGGGATGGTTGCCAGATAAAATACAAAACATCCTACTAAATTGGAATTAGGTAAAAATCTCACGTAAATTCAAAACAACCAAAATTTTTAGTAAAAGTATATCCCATGCAATATTTGGGATACTTATACTAAAATATTATCTGTTGTTTATCTGAGATTCCAACTTAACTGAGCATCCTGAATTTTCATTTGCTAAATCTGGCAACCCTATACTGAAGCTGGGGAGTGAACCTGATTCCCCAGCGTGGTCACTGCTGTCCTTGTGCGGACCACTTGCCCCATCTCTAACTTATCCCCAGATGATCTTTCCATCTTCCTGCTTCCATCCAAAGACCGGCCATGGCCTCCAGCTGTCAGATCGCAGTCATGCTCCTTGCTCTTGCCCTTATTTCCAGACTTCCTTGCACCTTCTTCTTCATATTTAGTCATTTTTGGATGAGCTCCTTGCCAGCTGCTCCGAAACTTATAGGGGGCTATCTTAGGTACTCTTATACCTTAGTATGTACCCCCATCATGTCTACTTAATTTCTGCTTTCCAGACTGACATGAGGAACAGAGGAGAGAAAAGGCTTCCCAACTCTATCTCTCACCAAGAACTTGAGCCAAGAGAGGAAAGGCCCTTATATATCTTGTATTTATAGAGAAGTTCTATTCTTCCTTGGTCCTCTTGGGTTTGCATATTCATATTTAATACTTGGTTCCTCTTCAAACACTTTTCTCCCCACCCCAAGCCCTGAGGACTGTCTGTCTACTTGAGAAAGAAAGTACAAACTAAAAATGGATTCTGGGTGATAAGACATCCTTGCAAGAGTAATTATTGACGGGTGCTTGGGTGGCCCAGTTGGTTAGGTGTCCAACTCTTGGTTTCAGCTTAGGTCATGATCCTACGGTTGTGGGAGGGAGCCCCACATCAGGCTCCGCACTAAGATTAAGATTCTCTCTCTGCCCCTTCTTCTCTCCCCTGCTCACGATCTCTTTCTCTCTCTCACTTGCGCTTGCTCTCAAATTCAAAGTCAAAAGAAAAAAAGAGTAACTTTTGAAGTTGAAAAGGTAAAAATTTGTCACTCTTGATCTCTGCTTTCATTTTGGTCATTGTCTGACTACAGTAAAACAAATCAGAATTTCATAACATATCTTAAGCACTTGGGAGGTTAAAGTCTCTTTCACAAACCATTCTGGGCTAGAATAGTAAATCCACAGTTATTATGGATTAATTAGAAAATAATTTAAATGAGAACACTCCAAAACAAAACTTAAGGAACAGAAGCGAAATTGCCCTCAAATGTAAAATAACATTCTTATAGAACAAAAGTGTAAAGAAGCAGGAGAAAATGTGTAACAATTCAGTGAATAATTGAATAAATTTAATAAGTATGTGAATCAAAAAATAAATGCAATTAGTCATTCCTTATGGAGAGAAGATAAACTAAATCAAGAGAAAAATTTTTTTAAATTAAGATTTCAGACAAGAATACAAGGCAAAATTTAAATGAAAATGATAAACGGATGGTATATATTCTGCTAACATATTTGAAAAGCTCAATAAAATGTAGTAAATATTTTTTTTAAATGTAAGTTCTTGAAATTGATCAGGAGAGCAGGAAATTCTTAGTAGTTCAATAAAAATGGGAAAAATTAACATTAGATCAAAGAATTATCTTCCTCAAAATTTCTGAAAAGTTTTATGATTGACTTTTCTGAACACTTCTTAAAAACTGATGTCCGTGGTATTGTAATTATTCTAAAATGAAGACAGTTTAAAATCCACTCAAAAAAACAATCTAACCAAGATCTCACACACACGCACACGTAGAGTAGATCAATCATATGTAGACAGAACCAAAAATCTAAATATACAAATCCATCAATACATTAAAGCAAATGACCACAGTAGAATGAGTTAAATTAGTAACGTAGAAAATCTATTAAGGCACATTTAATTTTGTTTAAGGAGTAACATGATAGAACTACCTTATTAGATAATAAAAGAGAAAATGGTAAAATTCAATACTCATTTTTATATTATTTCTCAAGAGGATTTACAAAGAATGTATATTTTAAGACATCTTTAACAAAATCACAAAGAATACAAAAATGCCTTCTATTTACTGATATTACTGAATATATTTTCAGAAATTCTATCAGTACATTATAATTGCTGATAACTGATATGAAGCTTACATATTAGAAAAAAAGCAAAATTACAGTTATATACTGATATAATAATATATTTAGAGAATACATGAGAATAGCTTTAACTCCTTCAGGAGTAATAAGAAATATGGTAAAGTAGTAATAAATATTTAAAGGTCTGCCTTCATAGCAGCATTTGCAGTTAGAAGATTTTTTTTAAATTTTATATATATTAACAAATATAAAAATTTATAAATAACATTAATAGGAAAACATATTCAAGTCCTCTATGAGAAAATCCATCAAAATTCTATGATATAATATCTGTAGTTGCTTTTTCCCCCCAACTATATAGAAAAGAGTAGGAAGTGTTGAGTATGAAACTAAATTAGCCATGAATTGATCCTTATTAAAGTCATGCAATCAGTATATATGGGTTCATCTCTGCTCTTGTATATGTTTGAAATTTTCCATAGTAAAAATTTAAAAAAGAATCTGGGTGTGAAATAAAAGAAATCTGGTTAAATGGAAAGATGTACCATGTTCCTAGATGGAAAGGCTAAAATTTTGCAAAGATGTTAAATCTCAAATTAATCCATAGGTTTAATATAATCCTAAATAAAATCCCAGTGGAAGGTTTTTACATTCAAAAAGTGTTTCCAAAATCCATTTGTAAGAATAAACAGATATGAATAGATCATTTCCTTACAGAGTGAATGAAGACCTGCCCCACTAGACGAAACATATTTTTAAGTTATAATAATTATAGCAATATGGACTTGGCAAACAATAACAGTTCGATCCAATAAATGGGTTCCTCCAGAAATGGGATCAAGTTAAACCCTTGCTTCATCCTATCTTTCAGACCCTTAATTAACATTTTCTGCCTTTCCTCTCCAGTTTATGCACTGGTATAATTCTGCAATTCCTTATGTTTAAAGACTTTGTTTTCAGCTGGGACAACTTCCCAGTTCCCCTACTTGATAAGTAGGCTTTGTCCAGCATTGGGTTTCATCTGGCGCCTCCAATGGGGTGACCTGCTCTCATGAAAATCTGGTTTCTCTGACAACTTTTTTCTGTCAATGAACAGATGCCGAGTGTCACAAAAAGTTGTCAACAGAGTATCAAAAGAATAGGTGGCTGAAGGAGCTTTCCAAATACCAACATCACCCCGTGGAAGAAGATGGTAACACCAGCAAGTTTAGCTTCCCTGTCTTCCCAACAAAGTCACTGATAACATAAGCAGTTGTGATTACAAGAGGTGTGTGGATGGGATGGGGGGGAAGGGATACTATATATTCTGCAATGGAAGAGAATCTTCTTAAGACATATACAGAAGTTCATAAATGCACACTTCTGAGCTGGACTTAAGATGCCAAATTAGCTGCTTCCACAATCATGGTAACCATCCTTTAAGAAGCAAATTTTCTTAAGACTCGATACGCCTAACCGCCTCTGTTTCTTCTATCAAAGAAAGGGGTAGGGATGGGCAAAGAAAGGAAGATGCTGGTTACAGAAGCAAAATAAATTCATCTCCATCAGCATCGATACATAATATTCATCTATCAAAAAAATTTTTAATGATTTAACTTTGGCTAGTGGGTTTTAAGTAATTTTTATGTTCCTCATTATGCCTGACTGTGCTAGCATGATCTAGATTGCTTTAAAAATGGAAAGAAAATACCAATAACTGTTAAGTCACGTCTGCTGCAAGTAACTTTTCTACACCAGCCTTTTCAGCAGGGGTTGTTCTCTTACCTGATCTGCATTCCCTAAACATCTGCTTTTTACTCCATTACATCACTCTATTACATACATTATGTATTATATTTCAGTTATTTGCTTAAAATCTGTTTCCCGTACTAGCCTTTGAGTTCACATAGGGTAGGGATGATGCCTTACTCATCTAACACATAGGAGGCAGTACATTTTTGCGGGTTGACTGAAAGGATGAATAAACTAACAAATGCTTATTCCCGCCGGCGGTGCTGAATAGCAGCTGATTATTAAAAAGCCAAATTCTAATAATAAAGGACTAGATCAGTTGGAAATGCTCCTCCTGTAGAAAACAAAATATGCTGAAACAAAGCATAAAAACTGCATCTAAAGAAAAGCATCACAGACCTACCAAGACAGAAATAAACTTCTGGAAGGTCCAAGGAGAGGAAGGGAGCTCAAGAAGTTCAGCCAGAAATGTCTCTACCCCAGGGACATTTTCAGACTGAGGGAGGATAGCTAACACAGGAGCCAGAAGGGTAAAGCGAGGGAACAGAGATAGTGGCCACCATGTGTGGAAACAGGCACTCCAAGTACTTCAGGAAACAGAGTTCAAAGGTGTTCAGCGTCACTAAGGGCAGTAAAGCAATTCTTCCTCTTGTTTAGGATTCAAAGATCTCCACCCTGAAATGGCGGTAGGGTATATACTCCAGAGATCGAGAAAAACTTCAAGCTTTGGTCCTGGGCTGCTAATTCCCCCGGATGCCCAGAAGAATGAAAATAAGATCTTCTCTCCCAAGGTAGGTAACTCCACTCCATCTTTTCAATTATTCCTAAAGGTAATCTTTCAAACAAAATATTCCTTAAACCATCAAACATTATAAGGTGTCTCTCTAGATAGAGAGCCAGGAATCACAGATACAAGAATCAATGGGAATAGCGCTCAAGGGAATTTAGATATCAGAATTAACAGAGGTAGACTAGGTGTAAATCTAGGCATGCAATGGTCATGGAGATAGAGGCTGATCTTAACAAACGTCAGCAAGAACCTAGAGGCATTATATATGTGAAAAAGACTCAAAAGAAAACTGGATTAGATATAGCTGAAGACAGAATTCATGAATTTCAACAAAGATTATTAAAGTTATCCACAACAAAGCGTGGAAAGAAAAAATTATGAAACATACAAAATAGAGAAAGGAACAGTGAGAAGATATCAAATACATTTAATTGGACAGTCCATCAGAAAGAGAAAGAAAAGGAGGGAGTTAATAATTAAGTGAATAGTCTTCAAAATTTGGAAAAATATCATTCCACAGATTTAATAAGCCCAATAAAGCCAAAGCAAGATAAACCCCACAGAATCCATATTTACAACACCATAAACAGAAAATTAAAGAATACTTGAAAATCTTCAAGGAAGCCAAAATAAAAAGTAATGTTGTCATAAAAAAAAATGAGTTAGTTAACTTTCTAACACACAACAGGGGGAAAGAAAAGGAGAAAATCATTAAAGTACCAAAAGCAAATTACTGTCAGAATTCTACTTCCAGAAAAAAATGAAATAAAGCCATTTTCAAAGAAGCAAAGCCTAACAGAATATGCTGCCTTTGGATCCACTAAGAAATTCCTAAATTAGGTCTTCAAGAAAAAGGAAAATTAGGCCAGATGGAATCTTGGAGATATAGCAAGCAATGAAGATATGTGCACAAAAACGTTCACAGCCAATTTTTGTAAAAGTCCGAAGTTGTAATAACCCAAGTGTCCATCACTGGAGCAAAGATAAACAAATTGTGCTATAATCATATGGAAAACTATACAGCAGTGAAAATGAATCATCAGATTGCGTCAAAACACAGATGAATCTTACAGACATAAGGTAAATCTGAGCAACAACAAAGCCAAGCCAAAAAAATATATATGATTCCTTCAGAAAGGTAAAAATAAACTATATTATTTGAGGATCCATACTACAGAGAAGAACTAAAAACAAAGCAAAAGCCAATAACAAGAAAGAGTACATGGGGGACTTCTGTGCTTCTAGTTATATTCTTTGAATGTATCTTTAAAAAAAAAAACTTTAAAAAAGAAAAAACGACCAACATCTTCCAACCCCCCCCCAACAAAAGCCCTCAGAATGAACTATCAGAGAGGTTATTGAGTTACTTTTGCAATTAACACAACTCCCTAAATTATAATTGTTCATCAATATCAAAATGACTTAAGGGCAGGTATATTTGCTGTGTGAATGTGTATGCATAAGTGCTTGCATACATAAGTTATATACACCTTGAATTTAAAGATATGGTGACTATTTTACAGAGTTTGCCTTTTTCTATTCAGGGAAATTAATTAATTCTACAATTAATTTATTATTGCTTTAACAATTTTCCTACAAATTAGGGTTTACATACAATTCCTAAAAGCCTACGAAAAATAAATCTACATTTGCCACCCCTGAGTTTCTACAAAATCAGAATAATTCTGTTCACATGTACTCGTATTAACATTTGGAATGGCCATGGAAGAAGAACCCAGAAGAAAACGGACTCCCTGAAATTTTCTGTCCTTGAAACAACAAAGCTGGAAAGCCTAACTAGGAATGTCAGGTATGTTTTCAAATATCTTCCTTGGAAAACAACACATATGACAATTAGAATTGTGCAAAGGAAAACAAACGGAACAATTTTTTCTAAGAAGTCAAAAGGGCCTCCCGTGTCATACCAGGGAGTAGAAATAAAAGAGAAAGCCTGTTGCGGTGAGTTCATAAAAAATAAAAAGCAAAAAAAAATGGCAGATGCTTGGAATCCTTTAAAAATGTGAAAACCAAATTCTATCCACCTGAGGCAGATCTAGCATGCTAATTACAGCAAGAATTTTTCCATTAGCTTCATTCCACGTTTCCTTTTGTGCCCTTTTACTCTAGGTATCTCGTTTTTCTTAGATTTTAGCTTACAGAACCCTCCCATATAATGAGACCCTCATCAGTTTTGTTGTAAGGTAGGATACAAAAAAAAAAGCAATCTGTAAATAGAATCCTCCTTCCGGGATATTTTCAACTGCTGGGACACAAGGGTAGAATTTCTCCCCCACTCCTGCCCCCACTGTTTATCCTTTTAGCAAATCTGAAAGTCTTCTATGATGGCTGGCAGAGAAGCAAAGGTTGGGGTCCCCTACTGAAACGGGATGGCTGTTATGAAGAATGAAGTCTTTACCTGGAAGGATATCAGAGAGATTCCCACACTCTGAGGCTTCTCCAGAAATAGACAGGCAGAAGGTATTAAGTCCAATAGTGGCCAACACCCCAACTCATCTAAGTCAAAGGGACGAAATTAATGTAGCTTAATCAGTAGGACCAGGTGCCAGTCACCCAAAGGTCTGAAGGAACTCAAGGATGAAATTGGGAAGCTGTTGGCCAAGATACTGGATCCCACACTGCAAACAGGCAGATTGTCAATGTCATTCTGTTCATTAGAAGGGGTCAAGAGAGGACCCAGGGAGCCTTAGAAAAGCAAGTATCTCTTCCGCTTGTCCAGTTGCCAATAAAGAACAGCATCATTAGACACTAAAACGAAAATAACTTCCTAGGGGAAAGACAATATGGTTTCTGAAAAAGGAAAGCATGAGTCACTGATTTATTATTGGTCTCTGAGGCATGTAGATAAAAGGCCAAATGTTGGCACAGTTGAGAGTAAAGACTTTTTTTCAAGTGCCAACATGAAAGGGGATGCGAGGAGGTAATGGATATATCAAGCCATATGGATAAGGCAAACAGTTTCTACACCCCGTCAAAATTGCAACATATTGGCAGGAAGGGGCACTTTTTAAGACTTGAAAGAGATCAGGTGGTGATGATAAAGGACATACTACTTCACACTGCAGGTAACAGATTGAAAACACATCACCATTTGATGGTATTGGAAAAAGACACAAAGTAAGTTCACTTCAGGAAACATTTCACTGAGCATTGAATGTCAAGCTTTGTACTAAGCAGTGGGACCTTAGCAATGAATAAGATCCCTTCTGCCCTCCGGTAGTTCAGTCTGCTGTATACTGATTCCAAAAACCACGAAAAGGGTTCTGCGTTGGGACTAGGGCCCATTTACGACAAGTTGGTAACTACTGACGGAAATCAGGTAGGATAACCACAATGATGCAATAACTTATCCCTTGGAGCCACAGTTCACAAAGGCATTAATATATTAGGCTAAAAGGAGCACAGATCCAAAACAAAGTGCAAATCCTTGGTCAAAACTAATGACAAATGCAGTACCAACCATAAACCCTAAAACCCAATTACTGGTTTATTCAGTGGAAACAGACATAATGGATTTTGAGTATGTGCAACTTGAACATTAATCACTATCTCCCTTTACCTCAGGGGAAAGGAAAGCAGACATGATACAGGGGCTTGTCACGACTGACTGAAAGCATGTGAGCCTTTTTTTATTCTTGACGTGATGCACACATATAAACGTGCACATGCACAAATTTCCAAAAGCCTCATGAAAAGAAAATCAATTTGTTTATTACAATTAAAAAAAAAGCCAAGAATTTAAAAAGGAAAGGGCGATTTAGCAACCATGAATTTGATGAGTTCTGCCAGTTTTAGGCAATCTCAACCTTGCTAAAAACTCTAAAAATTTTCTCTGTTCGTGCAGGAACATCTAAGACATGGAGAGTAATTTTGGCAGCACGAAGCACAGGAGACTGATGTCTCTCCTACAAGCAAAATGCTTCTTTTTTCTCATCAGTTTGAAACACCTACCTTCCTCTTTTTCTGCCACATTACTCAGGAGGCTGTCATTCCAAGGAAACTTACAATGTGCCTGTGTAGGGGGAAGTGTGAGTGTTCCCTGGCGTGAAAATAAGAATTTCTTTGATCATCAGATTGTTTAGTATTTTCAAACCATCTAATGGCACTTCCATAGGAACTCCATGAAGAAAAACAAGGGCTAACAAAGAAATCCTCACAAATCTGACACCGTGTGTTCCAGTTTCTCTAATAAATCTACTTTCCCTTCCTTCTTTCTTTTCTTGCACAATTTTGTGTAAAAAATGGCATATAGTAATTGTCATTTGCAATATCAGTTACCACCCAGAATAAAAATCTAAATGAGGCTAAAAGGTAACACATTTCTGGGGCACCTCGGTGGCTCAGTCAGTTGAGCATCCGACTTCAGCTCAGGTCATGATCTCGCAGTTTGTGAGTTTGAGCCCCGCGTCGGGCTCTGTGCAGACAGCTCGGAGCCTGGAGCCTGCTTTGGATTCTGTGTCTCCCTCTCTCTCTGCCCCTCCCTCACTCGTACTCTGTCTCTCTGTCTCTCAAATATGAATAAACATTTTTAAAAACTGTAAAAAAAAAAACAGAAAAGGTAACACATTTCTCAGGTATAGTATTCCAGTTGAAAATCTCTGCCTTCTTCTGGGGGACCATATTGGGAGATGATATTGGGCTACTTTTTCTTGTTTTCTCTTTGCATCGTAGGACTGGGCCCGTAATGGACCTCTGGTGAGTGTGTATTGAATGAATTTCCTATACTCTTCTTCTTGCTACTCCTTCTCCTAATGAATAACCAGGACTCCTAAAGAGTGTAAAGAGAATAAGTATTCTCCTAAAGAATAGAGGAGGATTCTGAGCTTCCTCTACAACGAAGAGCTGCAAACTTATCGGCCTCACATTTGAAACCTACGTATAGCCCACAGTTGCATGTCAATACCTCTGTCTAAAAAAGATCCCTCAGAAAGAGCTATGTCAATAAATAACACTAGAAGGAAAACATGTCTGTGAGTGTGGGTATACACATGGCTTACCTGCTAAATTGACAAAGCTAAAAACCTCTGTGATGTCAAAGGTTAACACACACACACACACACACACACACACACACACACACACACTCATACTCCACCAGTGAGAAGGTAAGCAATATTTTAGAAGGAAAATTAGGACATAAGTATAAAAAAACATCATGAAAGATCATCATGGCTCTTCTACTTCTAGAAATTTTTTATAAGGAAAGAATATAGGATTTACACAAAGATTTAGCCCTCAAAGATGGCAGCCAAATCTCCAACAGCCAAACATTAAAACAACCTAATTGAGTGCTTGCATCAGCAGCACGTATACGAAAACAACCTAACTGGTCAGCAATAATGAGATGGTCAAGTTAATTATAATATATCAAAATGATAGAATACTATGCAGCTGCTAAAAATGTATAGAATGAATATTGGTTAACTAAAAAGCCATTGGTTAAGCGAAAATAGTATGCTAAAAGAAAAATGTTATAATTTATTTATTTTGATTTATTTTTATTTTTTTGAGAGAGAGTGAGAGAATGTGTGCACATGAGCAGAGGAGGAGTTGAGGGAGAGGGAGAGAGAATCTTATGCAGCCTGATGCAGGTCTTTATCTCACAACCATGAGATCATGGAGATCATGACCTGAGCCAAAATCAAGAGTCAGATGCTTAACCAACTCAGGCCACCTAGGCATCCCTGTTATAATCTTTTTAGATTAGGTATGTGCACCTGTGTGTGTGTGTGTGTGTGTGTGTGTGTGTGTACACACACATTTATTTATTTAAATGCATATATGCAGAAGAACATACATAAGTGGGCATGCAGTTATCTGAATTGTCTCTTTTCTTCATTTTTCTCCATATCTGAATTTTCTGATTTGCCTATGATGCATATTAATTGTTTCTGAAATAAACATATAAAAACAGACATAATAAAAAAAATCCACAAGACCAACATAGTCTTTCTAAAGACAATTAAATAAAAAAAAGTGCCCCTTAAATTGTTTGATGAAACAGGAAATCCCTGTGAGTTAATATCGGTTGATAACGGTAGGCAGAAATGGAGAGAAAACATCCATACTCAAAAATTCGTCTGATTGGTATTTTCTCATCTCATGTATCTGTTAGGGCTCCCCCCCCCTTTAAACTAAACAGTCCTTCTAATAAGCACTAAAAATTAAAAAGCCAATATTGAGTTTTTCTCCATCTATGCAACTGATTCTTAGAATATATTGCCTTTTCTTTTAGATCAAAGCATCAAAATTGCCTTTGATCCAAAACAGCCATGTAGTGCCAGCATTTACATCTGAAGTCAACCTATTTATAATCACAGGGTTCTTTTTTTTTTTTTTAACATCTGATTTTCTTTTTATCCCTATGATGCAAAGGCGACTAGTGATAGTACAATTCAGAGAACAGCAGCTCTGCTTTGTTTTGGAAGCCATCTTCTTTACTAATACAGGACATTAAAAATGCAAACACCACAGCTAGTCAATCAGGAAAACAGTGTTGTGAATGTCAGGGCTCGGAGGGTACAAATTAGGGAATTCGTTTTTCCCTTAACAGAAGTATATTCACTAAGTAATTTGCTTTCTTTTAACTAGAGTTATCCCCTTCCATTAACTGGAGGAATGAGTCCAAATTAAAATCGCTATTCATCAATTACTGCTGGAGGCACACTCCAGCCTTGTGTTAGGACCTAGGCAATAAAACTCACCAACTGCCATTTTCATCATTGTTATCTCAGAGCGTTCGAAAGGAACGATTTGGGGTAGGGGAGAAATTGGAAACTCCTCATTATTGCTGACATGATAGCAAGCATTTTTGAGGATTTTTAATATATTTAAGCAGTCAATTTTTCAGTGAATTCTAATTGCATCCTTGTTTAGTGTATACTTGCTAGGCACTGGGAATACAGTGGCAAATACAATGACATAGTCTATATCCTCACACAGCTTATGTTCTAGAGGGAGGGAAAGTGAATACATGAGAAATCTTAATTACCCATCATGATGAGCACTTATGGGAAGGGGACAGGGTCTGAGAAAGAATAACAGGAAGATGCCGGTCCACCTGGTGAGTCTGGGATCTCTTCTTTAAGGAAGTTACATTTAAGCTTCAACACAAAGGATGGAGGTCATGAACATTCCTTATAATACGCTTCTCTCAAAGAGTATTTTATTAGCATCCCGCTTTCCTGATGTTCCTCCTATCTCCCCAGCCATTCCAACTTCAGCTTTCACGGACTCTGAAGTTCCTCAGGGCTAAATTCTACGTCTTCTCTTCTCACTTCCAAGTTCCTCCCAAGACAATCCATTCCACTCCTGTGACCTTGGAGAACATCTACATAGCAGCAATTCCCAATATACTTTTCCAGCCCAGACCCCTCATCCTAGCTCTGCATCTACACGTCGTCAACTGCCTACGTGACATCTTCACTCGAAAACTTCATAGGAATCCCAAATTTAATGTAGCCAATGCTAAAAATCAAGATACTTCACTCTCAAATCTTCTCATCCTCTAGCAATCTCCATCTGCCTACACATGAACCTTCACTCAGTTGCTGCATCACCAGTTAAGAGAGTCAACCATGACACCTGTTCTTCATCTCCCTCATATAACTGGTGATTCAACCCTATCTGGTTGGTGGACAGATAAAGTATATCTTAAATTTCATCACATTTTTCCATCTCCCCTGCCATCAACTCTTCCTCGGACACTGCAAGCTTCATATTCTTGCCTCCACTCTTGCCTACCTCCAATTCACGGTCTTAAATGAAAATTTATTCAGATTACTCTCTGGTTTTAAAATTCTTTCTCTGTTCTGGGGACACCTGGGTGGCTCAGTTGGTTGAGCATATGACTCTTGATTTTGGCTCAGGTCATGATCTCACAGTTTGTGAAATCGATCCCCGTGTCGGGCTCTGTGCTGACAGCATGGAGCCTGCTTGGGTTCCTTTCTTACAATTCCTTCCTTTCTTAAAAAAAAAATGTGTATGTTCTGTTTCTTCCAGTCAAAACATCTCAGGTCTCCCTGCTATACATTCTCTGAGTGCCATACTCTTTTCTGTATCAGATAGGAGTGCATTTGGCTACAAGGGACAGACCACCCAGTGGAAGGGATTTCAGCAATACGGACAATAAATGACCTCACATCACAAAACGGTTGCAAAGTAATCACTTCCAGCATCAGCACAACATTTCAAAATCATTATTCAAGATGGAGACTTTTCCCCTTTCTGCTCTGCCATTCTGTGCATGCCCACTTTTTGATTGAGGGTCATCGTCGTATGGCTGCAAGGCGGCTATCAGAACTCCACACATCATGCCCTGACCCAACTTCATTCAAGGTAGAAAAGGGGAAAGGATGCTTTCCTTTTGCGTGTATCACCCCCAGCTGCAGGTAAAACACTTCTCAACAGTCCTCACACTTCCTCTAGCCTGTACCGACCACAGCTGTGTCGTATTGTAGCTCATACTGCAAGGGAGACTGGTTAGATAGTTCGGGAAGGAGAAAGGAAGGCGGTTGGAATGGCTAGAGTATATATGATCAACAGTGTCTGACACATTCTTCGGAGCGCTTACTAAAATAATAATAAAAGAATTAAATATGAACATTTTGTTCATCGTCTCCTTGGTAAGATTATAAGCTCTTTGACTACAGGGAATGTGCCCGTTTTATAAGCCCCAAATTAGCACGGCACCTGGCCTACCCAGGAAGTCAGTTAGCATTGGCTGAATAATGAATGAATAAATACAAAAGAGAACAGAGGCAGAAAATAGGTGCGAAAGGGACAGAAAACTGCCAACGCAAAACTTGCTTACGCTGACTGTCCTCTCTCAGCTCTCATGGTTCTGCTCTCCATTCCAGTTAATTTAAAAACAATCCTTTATGTAAAGGGGCGCCAGTGTGGCTCAGTCAGTTGAGTGTCTGACTCTTGATTTTGGCTCAGGTTGTGATCTCAGGGCTGTGGAATTGAGCCCTGTGTTGGGGTCTCCACTGAGCATGGACCCTGCTTAAAAGTCTCTCTCCCTCTCCGTTTGCCCCTCCCCAACTGGTGTTCTCTCTCTCTCTCTCTCTCTCTCTCTCTCTCAAAAAAAAGTAATAGTAATAATAATAAAATCATAAAAACAATCTTCTATTTTTAAGAGAAGCTTAAAACTTTTGGGGCACCTGGGTGGCTCAGTCAGTTATGTGTCTGACTTTGGCCCAGGTCATGATCTTGAGGTTCTTGAGTTCAAGCCCTGCCATCAGGCTCTGTGCTGACAGCTCAGAACCTGGAGCCAACTTCAGATTCTGTGTCTTCCTCTCTCTCTGCCCCTCCCCTGCTTGTTCGTTCTCTCTTTCTCTCCTTCTCCCTCTCCCAAGTAAATAAATAAACTTTAAAAAATCAGTAAAAAAAGGCAACTTTTAATAACGTTCATTTCTTTGCACAACAAATACAATTTCCGCAACTTTTTAATTCCTGCCATGGAAGTCAACCTGGGTATTGTTTTTTATTGAGATCCAGGAATGAATTCTTTACAAAAATAAAATAAAATTGTCACCCCTTTAATAGAGTTAGACGATGCAGAAAATTTTGAATTGCATCAAGTACATAAATGCAAATCAATTCTTGGCTAAAATAGCATTCGACAAGAAAAATGTATAAAAGCCAGAAAGTTATTTAAAAGAGCAGTCATCAAATTTTTGGTCTAACTTTTCCACTCCTGAAAGTGTCACGCCAACAGATAAGGATGTCATTCAGATTGGCGGACTGGGGAGAAGGCAGATATAGAATGCCAGGCACAGAAAGGATGCTTAATATATTTTTGTTCTTATGTCTAGAGCAAAGGAAAACCCGGGCTTATTCCTAACTCTGTCATGTCCTAAATACGTACCACAGGCAAGCCGAGGATGTTCCTTAGTTCATGAATGATAATATTAAACTACCTTTCAGTTATAAAACGAAATAACAACTTGAGAAGTTACATGCAAAAAAAAAAAAAAAATGGTGTGAAATACAACCGACAGTAGACAACCTAATAAAATAGGAGGCAATAAATTCATAGTTCTGAGAGTATCTCTATTTCCACATGCAGAATCGGTTTTTGTAGCTTCTGATGGATACTGAAAGGGAGGAAGAAATTGTACTTAGTCCTAGGTTCTTCTAACTGGACTCTAAATTAAATTTCCCATTTAGGGGCGCCTGAGTGGCTCAGTCAGTTAAGGGTCCGACTTTGGCTCAGGTCATGATATCACAGTTCGTGAGGTTAAGCCCCACGTCAGGCTCTGTGCCGACATCTCAGAGCCTGGAGTCTGCTTCAGATTCTGTCTCCTTGTCTCTCTGTCCCTCCCCTGCTGTGCACCGTTTCTCTCTCACACTCTCAAAAATAAATAAATGTTAAAAATTTTTTTTAAAAAAGAATTAAATTTCCATGAAGACAGATTAACAAGAGAGAAAAACCAAAGTTTTATTATGGGCACATGGAGGCCGAAGAATGAGATCGAGACCCAAACAAATGACGAAGGCGGTTTTTACACATTTTAGACAATGAGACAATACATTTGTGAAGCCTTGACACGATAAAGAAAACGTGTTTGGAAATTTTAACTGGTTAGGAATTCTAAGTGGAATTTGAGTTGGAGTAGTAGATTAGTAAAAAGAAAAGTAACAATTTGTTTGTACAGCTTTCTCAGCTTTACAATTCCTGTCTCTGGTGGTCAGGATGTCTTGTTACTTGTTTCTACAGGGAGGGCACCTTTCAGGTGGGAGATTTGTCTTCTGTTTTCAGGAGGCCAGAGGGGACCTGAGTGTCCTTTGCCTGACTGATTCCCAAGTGGCTTCAATTCAAAATAATCAATATGCCACTGGGGCACATTTTAGGTGGGCCTGCCCTTGGCCCCTACTACAGTATTGTGTTCTGTCATCTCCAAACACAAAGAGTGCGGACATACAAATGTCACAATTCATCTTGAAAGAGAGTTGTAACTGTCTGCACAAGCAAGACTGGGTTTCAACTTTAAATGTGGTTTTCCTTTGAAATAAAATTCCTTAAAAAGAGAAAATGACTTTAGCATTGGCAAAGGGAGTCCCCCTAAGGAAAAAAAAATGTAAACAGATGGCTGAGAAAGATCACCCACATGCCGCACACATATCTTGAGGAGGCATTTCTAAGAATGAAGCGGCATTTCCCAGCCTGGGCCACTTCCCACAAGAATCCTTATTTTACCCGCGGAAAAACACAGGGTTTATACGTGTGGCCAGGGGGGAACCTCCGCAGCGCCGTTGCGACCTGGCCCGCTGGGATCCAGACTAGCGTCTAACTACCACCCCCCCCCCACCCCACACACACCCACACACATACACACACACACACACACGCAAAGTGTTCCGAAAGACCATAATAAATCAGCGTTCGGTGATCAGCCCGGAACGAACATCTTCCCGTATGCATGCGCTGTTAAACCCTAGCTAAGCATATTAAGCATTCAATTTAATGTATGACACACATCTGTTCCGCTTTCTCAGCGAGCAGAAGTTTCAAGATAACTTCAATCCCAGGCTTAATCCAGGAGAACAAAATCTTGGCCATGTTTAAAACTGAGGTTTAAAATAGAATCCAAATGAGGGCAAGAGAGACCATTTTGCTGTGACTAATGAGATTATATGACACCTAAAGCTAAGCCCCAAAATCACCTGAGCAGAAACACTCGGTTTTTTTTGTTTTTTTTTTAAATCTGAGCCTCTGTAGTTTTCCTTTTCACACCACCACCATTTACCAAAGACCTTCCACTGTATCCGGTTCAAAGCACCGAAACGTAAGCAAAAGCGAGGCCTCCGAAAACACGGTGGTTTCACCTTCCGTAATGCCCCAAGACCCTAAGAGGGAAAAGGAAAACTCACGGATTTGTCTTTTACGAGGAGAGCGCAGCACTGAATTCCAGCCATCAGCATCTTGTGGGGGTTCCAGGCCACAGAGTCGGCTCTGTTGCGGAAAACCAAAGGGACAGGGAAGGAGGGAATAAGTAGCTTCTGGAGGCAAGATTACGATCATTAGTAGCACGTGATACTCACACCCAGCTGTTCAACAGGCTGCCTTGTTGGAGCCGTTGGGGGAGTTTGGGGTTTGGGTTGGTTTCCTTTCCAGTAAAGCGGTGACTTTGTCTCTGTTTTCATAGTCCCTTGAGTGTGCAAGATCCAGGCAGATGCCCTTGCCTGAACCCGAGGTGCCCCGGACCTGGAAAAACCACATTTACCTGTGGATGCCTCTCAGGAGCTTGCGGTGCTTCCTTGACATCAAAGCTGAACCGCCCCACGAAGCCTGTGGAGATATTTATAGAACCACAACACGTTATTTCAATGCCATTCACCTGTCTGTCCGCTGTCACAGAAAACCCTGAGTGACAACCTGTATGGTTTCCATACAACATCCAGTGCTCATCCCAACAAGTGCCCTCCTCAATGCCCATCACCCATTTTCCCCTCTCCCCCACCACACATCTCCAAAGGCAAGGGAATTAAAAGCAAAAAAATGAACTATTGGAACCTCTTCAAGATAAAACGTTTCTATGGGGCGCCTGGTGGCTCAGTCGGTTAAGCATCCGACTTTGGCTCAGGTCATGATCTTGCAGTTTGCGAGTTCGAGCCCCACAGCTGTGCTCACAGCTCAGAGCCTGGATCCTGCTTCAGATCCTATGTCTCCCTCTCTCTCTGCCCCTCCCCCTCTCTTGCTCTCTCTCTCTCTCTCTCTCTCTCTCTCCATAATAAATAAAGGTTTAAAAATTTAAAAAAAGATAAAAAGCTTCTACACAGCAAAAGAAACAATCAACAAAACTAAAAGGCAACCAACGAAATGGGAAAATACTTGCAAATAACATACACTTGCAAATGACATATCAGATAAAGGGTTAGTATCCAAAATCTATGAAGAACGTACCAAACTCAACACCCAAAAAACAAATAATCCAGTGAAGAAATGTTTTTATTCTTTAGTGCCATTATTGAAGCATAGTTGCCACACGATGTTACATTCATTTCAGGGGTACAACACAGTGATTCGACAATTCTATGTATTTCTCAGTGATCACCACGACAACTATAGTTACCATCTGTCACCATACGTCGTTATTACAGTATTATTGACTATATTCCTGATGCTGTACTTTTCATCTCTGTGATTTATTTTATAACTGGAATTTTGTGCCTCTTAATTCCCTTCACCCATTTCACCCCCACCCGCCCCTCCCCACCTCCCGTCTGGCAACCACAGGTTTGTCCTCTGTATTTAAGAGGAAAAGAGACAATATCCTTTGCAATGCTGGCATTCTCCCACACACAACATGCCAGGGTTGATAATGAGGTACGGGCTGAGGGCTGGCATTCTGAATAATAAAGAGCACAGTTGACAGGGTGGGTAGAGGGGTACACAGGAACTCAAAGCCAACTAGGAAGGGCTAGGTGGATCCCATTCATTAGATCTTTTCAGCCAAACAGTTTTCAGAAGTATTTGCAAATCAAAAATGTTTGAAGAGTGGGAGAAAGGAAGCCTGGGACTTAGGGAAGATGTCCACAGGAGACGTAAACATTATGAGCAAAGGAGAAGACAGCTGAGACTAGGAAATGGAAGGAAACCCCACAGACAGGAAGTCTGGAGCCAGGAGTAGGGGGGGTGCTGAGGGGCGGTCAGGGGGTGGGGGGGAGGAAGAATCCACATGAGAAATAAGGAAGTCAGTCTGGTCCTTGAAATTGAGCAGACTTCTAAGTTTTAATTTGCAGAGTATGGAAGGTAATGGTTGTGAGGGAGTATGAGGGCACCAACTTGGGCCATGTTGAATGCCCTCCATGGTTACCTAGACCACACAACACTGCCTGAGAATGGAGCCATTATTTCCTCAAAATTTCTAATGGAAAAACTAAGGTTCAGAGGTGGTAGGTGAGATCTGGGAGCCAAAGCCCATTCCTGCTTCAGGATAACATCCTAGCTTAGGGCCAAATGGTAGAAGACAGTGTGCAGAGCTGAGAGTGATGGAAGGAGGTGAGTTCAGGAGCCTCACACACCACATTCGAACACCTTCCCGTCTCCTGCACCACCCTCTGCCTCCTTTTCCTCCCCCAAAATTAAACAAATTCTCACAATCCTAGTGAGGGGCAAGGAAGTTTTAAAATCACATGAACTTCGAGCACCTGGGTGGCTCAGTCAGCTAAGCATCGGACTTCAGCTCAGGTCATGATCTCACAGTTCGTGAGTTTGAGCCCCATGTTGGGCTCTGTGCTGATGGTGTGGAGACTGCTCTGTCTCTCTCTCTCTCTCTCTCTCTCTCTCTCTCCCTCCCTCTCTGTCCCTCCCCCACTTGTGCTCTCTCTCTCTGCTTTCCTCAAAATAAATAAAAATAAAATCACATGAACTCTTTCAAGGCGTTAGCTCCATGGTTCAGAGTGGCTTGGCAGGGCCGGGAACAGCTCCTCCTCAGGCTTAGTCCTCAAAAGAGCTAACGGGAGAAGAACAACACCCCTCCGGGCACTGTCCTACTTCTATTTGCTTCACTTTCTGAACTCCCAACCCCAAACTTGCAAAAACATCAAACCAACTACCTAAATGATGACGGTTTTGCATCTAAGTGAGGACCGTCATTTACTGAGCTATTACTACGTTAGGCTCCAGTTACCATCTTACTTAATATTTTTCTCTTTACCTTTTTATATATAATTTATTGTCAAATTAGCTAACATACAGTGAACATACAGTGTGCTCTCGGTTTCGCGGGTAGATTCCTGTGGTTCATCACTTACATGAAACACCCAGTGCTCATCCCAGCAAGTGCCCTCCTCAATGCCCATCACCCAATTTCCCCTCTCCCCTACCCAACCCCCCCCCCCCGTCAGTTTGTCCTCTGTATTTAAGAGTCTTTTATGGTTGGCCTCCCTCTCTGTTTGAAACTATTTTTACCCCTTCCTTTCCCCCATGATCTTCTGTTAAGTTTCTCAAGTTCCACATATGAGTGAAAACATATGATATCTGCCTTTCTCTGACTTATTTCACTTAGCATAATACCCTCCAGTTCCATCCACGTGGCTGCAAATGGCAGGATTTCACCCTTTCTCATCGCCAAGTAGTATTCCATTGTATATATAAACCCCATCTTCTTTATCCATTCATCAGTGGATGGACATTCAGGCTCTTTCCATAGTTTGGCTATTGTTGAAAGCACTGCTATAAACATTGTGGTATATGTGCCCCTAGGCATCAGCATTCGTGTATGTTATTCTCTTTGATTAGTTAGTTAAGAAATTAATAGCAAGACCAATCTGGACAGGGAGGTGGAGGCAAGGGCAGAATTGAGATCCGGCAGCTTCTAAAGCCCCTGATGTTAAATACGTGCGGTGTTTACTACCTCCCCTGGGATTGAGAATGAAGAGTGGGTAAGACACCCCAGCACGCTTGGCTGGGATGGGAAATCATGCAGTATCCAGGGCCTCTGCTTCAGAGAAGGGCCAGACCAGACGGTTCTTCTAGTCTGAGGCAGAGGGTACAGCAGCATTTGCCCCTAGAGGAAGGACAGTGCCAGAGATACAAACTGCCAAAACTCGGAAGTTTTCCTTAAGCAGTTGTGTAAAAATACACGATAATTAACCAAATGTAAGGCACTACCAAAGGTAAGAGTCACCATCTTTTGTGTGCCACCAGGAAAGAAAAGAAAAAATGACATCAACATACCAACTTCCGACGCATTAAAACGGAAACAAAGTAAGTGGATCTTGGAATTAACAACATATGTCATCTATGCAGGGCAAGGAGGTTGTATAGAACACCCTGAAGGGCAATCATTACATTTGTAAAAAAGAAAGAGAGTGGATGACTGTTTTTAGTATTTTCTAGGATTTAAAAAAATATTTTACAGAAAATTTCAGACAGGCCAAAGTAATTACTGCAATTTTTATCTAAAAAATTACTGCTAATTTTTATTTTTAAAGTTAATAAACTATCCATGGTATATGCAGTTTCTTCGAGATCAGCTACATGCTCCTTTATTTAAAGAAAAAATTTGTTTTAGGGGCACCTGGGTGGCTCAGTCGGTTGGGCATCTGACCTCCGCTCAGGTCATGATCTCACCATTTGTGACTTCAAGCCCCGTGTCAGGCTCTGTGCTGACAGCTCAGAGCCTGGAGCCTGCTTCAGAGTCTGTCCCCCTCTCTCTCTCTGCCCCTCCCCCCACTCTCAAAAATAAACAAACATTTAAAAAATGCAAAAATTCTTTACAGTTCTTTTTCATTTTTTTTTAAAACCTTATTTATTTTGAAAGAGAGAGAGAGAGAGAGAGAGAGAGGGAGAGGGGCAGAAAGACAGAGAATCCCAAGCAGGCACCGTGCTGTCAGTGCAGCGCTCGATGCGGGGCTCAATCCTACAAACCATGAGATCATGACCTTAGTTGAAATCAAGAGTCAGATGCTTAACAGACTGAACTAACCAGGCACCCCCCTTTATAAAATTTTATCAACAGATTCAATATGATTATTATAACGATATAATGTAGTATTCCATTACATCCAGCCTGCGATATTTTTAAAGTTTATTTATTTATTTTGAGAGAGCAAGAGAAAAACAGTGATAGTGGGGAAGGGGCAGAGAGAGAGGGAAAGAGAGAATCCCAAGCAGGCTCTGCACTGTCAGCACAGAGCCCAGTGCAGGACTCAAACTCATGACCCGCAAGATCACAGCCTGAGCTGAAACCAAGAGTGGGACGCTTAACCCACTGACCACCCGGGGTACTCCCAGCCTGGGATATTAAAGCATGAGTGAACACTGTGTCAGTGTGGGAGCTAATCTCGTTAACAGGTCAGATAAACCACAGTCCAACTTGTCTAATACTACTAGATGTCTACTAGGTGCAAATCAAATAATTTGTGTGGCTTAAAGACTCTTATAAGAGTGTTTCCTTAAAAAATGTCAACCTTCTTTTTTTTTCTTTTTTTTTTTGAAAATCTAGGGAGGTTTTCATTCATACTTATAAATCACAATTCTCTCTGAGCCTCTCTTAAGTCTTTAATCTCACTCCCAATTTAGAAACTGCTGTACTTGCTCTGCTTTCCCTAAACTACATAATCCATATTTGATGTTTCTTTTATG